>NC_138047.1:84859360-85547693 GCF_964194185.1 Rhinolophus hipposideros | reverse complement strand
ATATCCCGTGCCAGTCTCTAAGATAATTTATAAGTTTATTTTTTCCATTTATCAAATATGCATTATCTCTCTACTATATACCAGGTATTTCTTTCTGTGCATTTTAATAAAAATTATTTCCATTGCATGAAAATGCACATATTAATCTTAGAATTACCATACGTAAACCATCTAAAAATTAATTTTTATTTCATGAAGACAAAATTAAACCACTGTAACCTCAAAGAATGAACATCAATAAGTCATAAATTTTATTACCTAAATATTTTAAGGCATCTCATTAAAAATATATTTATCATATGATAGAAGAAATGGGGATACAATTCAAAACCTCTCTTCTTTCTCTCAAATAAAGGAAACGAATGGTTTATGCCGTCAATCAATTAAGTTCTAGTATTGGTCCTTAAATTCTGTGTCTTTTACTAATTTGCTGGCTTTTGATTTCTGATGGCCGTCTCTGTCTTTAATATAATTGAGATGGTAAGTCTATTTCAGAGAAATGTTTTTCCATGGGGAAGTGTGCTCTGTGACTCCATTCTACTTTTCTAAGTTTATAAAATATCCTTTGTATCTTCATTGCCACAGATGTTGGCTTTGTTGTAATGCAATTAAACATGAAATAAATGATGCATAAAGAACATCAATGTCACATTAGGCTTTCAAACTCATTAGCAGACGGCACAACAATCACCCCAAGAGAGTGTATTTTCGAGGAAGCAAAATAACAATGTGCTTTCAACTTACTTTCTATCTCTTTTTAGAAACAAGTAGGATAGTGCTTTATTTGCTTCAGTAGTCATGTTTTCAAAAACTAAAGGCAAAGGATCTCATCAATGCAAGTTTTGGTCAAACTCATTTTCTAAATTTAGAAGAATCTTGAAATTGATGGTACATCAAGCTGTGAAAACTAGTCAAGTGATAACAGAAAGCATATAATTAGGCTTGTTTCTGATTGGCCTGGACACTAGGGAATAGAGAGACATAATCACTGGTCTTGAATATCTAGGGATACTATACAGGTAAACAATATCTTTGTATTCTATTGAACATTATATCAAGCAAAGAAGAAAACTGAAAAAAAGGTAATTAAGATTAAGTAAAAGGAAGACATTTAGGAGTTTAGAATATGAAACTTCTAGTTAGTTGACAATCTCTCCTTTGGGATACATATTTAGTTAAAATAAGGACCAAAAGAATGCAACTTGATTTGCATCTTAATTTCAGTATAATACGCTAGAATGTAATACATTTTTTTGGCACCCCCGATACACACACACACACACACACACACACACACACACACACACACACACATATATACATATATCAAAATGTTTGTGTACTTGCAGTGTTTTCATTTTATTTTTTGCTAGGTTTATTCTTCAGATCTTTATATGCTTCTCCGAGATAGCCCAGTACTAAAGAATCTAAGATTTTGGAGAGAATGGGAAAGCACTAAGGTGAGTCTGACATTTTTCACCAATTTGCTTTGTAAGGATTTTGCCTATTTTTAAGTGTCACATCTGATAGAATAAGATAGGCCGAAAGAGCTACCTTTGATATATATATAAAACAAAATATTTATTATGCCTAAGTATGGTTTTCTTTATATTATATCTACCCTGCTTACAATTTATAATGCAT
This sequence comes from Rhinolophus hipposideros, assembly GCF_964194185.1. NCBI lineage: Eukaryota > Metazoa > Chordata > Mammalia > Chiroptera > Rhinolophidae > Rhinolophus > Rhinolophus hipposideros. The sequence goes on along the minus strand of NC_138047.1, from coordinate 85,546,049 downwards.
CTTGATTCTGTAAATTGGAATTTTATTTAATTAAAAAAAAATTTTGGCCATCGTTTTCTAAAATATGGCCTGTGTCACTTTTTCTCTCTAGCTTCTTTTTGGACTCCAGTTACGCATATCTAAGACATTTTTCACCTTATACCATTTGTCTTCTATTCACTAGTCTGAATTTTCTTCCTTTATTAACTTCATGATCAGTAAATTATTTTCTTCTGTCATATCTTCAAGGTCGCTACCCTCCCTTTAGTTCTTTTGAAAAACTCTACTGAGGTATTAACTTATTATACTTTTAAGTTCTAAGACTTCCAGTTGATATTTTCATAGATCATTTTTGTTCTCTCTTGAAATTCTTCATCTAGTCATTTATTTTCTTGTATATGCTAATCTACATATGTAAATTTGTATGTGTATATCTATGAGTCCATTTCTAGTATCTGTTTTGTTTTCTTGATCCTGTCTCTTGACATGTCTAGTAAATTTTTATTGTCTGCTAGACATTGCATATGAAAAAAGTTTGAGGCTCTGTGTGACATTATTTCCTATAATGATGATTTACTGTTGCTTCAGGGAGTATTAAAAATAGAAGCAGATAATTTCAACCCAAAATTGAAATGATTTCAAAATTTTGCTTTAGTATGCATAAGTGTTTATTTTGGTTTGTTCTTAGCCAAGTAATTTAGTTATTCAGTGCCTCAATTGAAAGATTAGGATGTTTACAAATGTCTGTTACCTTAGTCGATATTGAACTATACATTTTATTTCTCAGACCCTTGAGAGACTTCTAAAATCTTCGTTCAACTCAGCTGCTTATCTTATTCTCACTGATTGGTTTTTTTATCTTAGCCCTGCTCTCCTTAAAAATCAGAAAATGTATAAGAGGGAAAAGCATTCCAAATGTAGTGCTCATTCCTCCTTATATCCCTTCTCTTTGGAATTTTTCTCCTGCTATGAATCCTGGCTATCTTTTCAGTCCTGGGCCCTGAATTTTTCCCCCCTTTAGAATGCCAGAAAGTCTGCTCAGGTTCTTAGACCTTTAGCTAGCTCCTTCTGCTTATCTTATTTTATCAGATGTGACACTTAAAAATAAGCAAAATCCTTGCTAAGCAAATTGGTGCAAAATGTCAGACTCAGCTCAGTGCTTTCCCCTTCTCTCCAAAATCTTAGGTTCTTTAGTACTGGGCTATCTTGGAGAAGCATATAAAGATCTGAAGAATAAACCTAGCAAAAGATAAAATGAAAACACTGTAAATACATAAAGAATGCCTAGGTAAATGAGAAGATATACTGTATACAGGAATTGAAAGACTCAATATTATAAGGAGAGTCTTTCCTCCTTGACGTGTAACTACAAATTTAATGCAATGAGCCAAAGTTCCAATTATTAACAGAATTTGAAATGGTAATCCTAAAGTTCTACATAAAAGTGCTAGGAACAACCAAGTCAATTTTGAAGAAGAAAGGGTATATGTTCTCTCAAATACTGAGACACATTATAAATCTGTAATTAAATTGTCATGGTATTGCTACAGGAGATAGTTAGACACATCAGTGGAACAAAATGAACAGCCAAAAAATAGACCACTTATACGGGGAAATTGGGTAGTTGACAGAGTGTATTATTTGTCAATGGAAAAATAACGCACAATTCAATAAATTGATGCTGGAAGAATTGGCCATCTATATGGAAAATAATCAAATTGGATGCAAACCTCAAACTATACACAAAAATAAATTCCAGAAAAATGAAAGACCTAAACAGTGAAAAAAAAAACATTTAAATACTTCTGAAGTACACATAGAAGAATGTATGACTTCGAGGTAGAGAATAAGTTATTAAACAAGGCACAAAAAGTACAAACTAAAACAAAAGATCAATAAATTTGTATTAAAGTTTTTAAAAATGTAATTAAAAACAACCAAAGTTAAAATACAAGCCAATCTTGGAAATGGATTTTAATTGTATAGAATCAACAAATATTTAGCATTCATAATATGTGAAGCACTCCTATATAAATAAGAAAATCAGTACGGTAGAAAAAATGGGCAAAAAGTTATGAACATTCAATTCAATTCACAGATGAACAAAAATTAGTGTTCAATAAACATTTGAAAGATGCTCAAAGTCATTATTGAAAATACAAATTAAAACAACGTGATACATATTGGATTGGTAACATTTTAAAAGTCTGTTATATGACATAGGAACACACACACACACCACCACACACATTTAACCCTATGCCCTCTAACAGATATATATATACATATATATATAATATATAGATTTTATATATATATTATATATAGATTATATAGATTATATATATATGTAGATATATAGATATATTATATAATAGATATATATATATCTATTGTATATTATATATAGATAATATATATATAGATTATATATAGATTATATATATATATATAATGCAATTTAGAAATACCTATGAAAGTCAAATATGAAAAACCCAAACATTGATTATGTCAATTATAAAGGATGTTAAAAAACATAGAAATAATATGCACCAACTTTAGGATACTGAAATCTCTATGAAAATAGGGGAAAGAAGGGAAGAAAGAATGGAGATGACTTTTGGCTATATCTGTAAGGTTTTATTTTTATTACTTTTACATAAAGAGATTGGAAGTAAAAACATGAAAATATTCACATCTATTAAGTTTGGAAGAGATACACATTAGGTCTGTCATACTATTCTCCATATTTTATCATTTGTTTGAAATATTTCATACATGAAAATACATTAATTACAAACCATTTTTAAGGAACTGAAGAAGTATTGCGTACATTGGTGTGGCAAAAAACAATAATGGCTGAAAAAATTAATAAATTATATGATTGCCTAAGTTCATGGGTACAATTTTGAATTCATGTATTATATTTTATAAATGAATTCACATTTTATATTTTATAAAATGTAATTCAAATACTTTAATATTGTATTCTCATAGCAATAACTTTTCCAGAGCTGAGTACAAAAAATTTCCCAAAGCATAAAAATTCTCCCATGCTTAATATTATACACCTTGCAATTAAACTAGAAATGTGGCTACGCTTGATTGCTTTCAGAGCAGCCAAGAAAGTATTCTAAATTGAATTTGTGGAGACATGAAAAACATTTGAAAGTCTCTAATAATGATATATCTTCGGAAGGGAGAAAACATAGGCTCTCTAGCAGTGTAGCGGGCTCTGATTTTGCATCCTGTCTTTTTCCTTTTAAAGCCCAGCCTTACTTTTTCCAACAGAGTGGCCAGTAGCCCAATTTGCATGGCTGATGTAAACTCTAATTAATGTCTGCCAAACAACATATGACAACTTATTAATGTAGAAACCAGGAAATTAATTCCCATAGTCTAATTCTGGAAATGACCTTTAATTTGGTCAATACTTTTCATTTGTGATAGAAATAATTGCTTGAAAATTAATTAATGGGAGATCCAGCAGGTAATAATTAATATCAAAGTAAAAGTTAAGTCTCATGTACAAGAGAAAAATTCTAGTAAATAGCCAACAGAAAATACAACTATTCCAAAATTTAGCATTTTCTGAGCTGGCCCAATATTATGGGTTCTATATCATAATTAAAGAAATATGCAGTGATAGTAACTTAGTGCCATAAATTATAGCATGGCTGCATAATTAATATTTTATTTGATTCTGTATAATTCAATGTTAGATAGAAATTACGTTATGATTTAGCAGCAAAACTTTTAAAGAGCTTCAGATCGTCAAATGTTTTTGGAAGTAAGCCATCGTTGTACATTAATTATTTTAAATTATCCTTTAGTGCAAAACTTAGGATATGATTCTTGCTTTAGTCAATTTAGTTGATCAAAGAGAATTAAATTTATCACTGACCCAGCAACTAAGTTGATCAAAATACGAATAACTATCAGAGCCTGAGCATCCTATTAATTTATTAATATGTATTCTTAACAGTTGTGCTGATTTTAAGAATAGCATTAAGTAATAAGTATGATCAAGGTTTGCAATAGCATCAGGAATTTCTGTATCTGAGGGGTTTAGTGGCTGTAATCCCTTTGGGAGTAGGGGCTAGAAATTTGTCTTGAGAATTTATGTAAGAAGCACATACAGTTTTCATAAGGATGGTATGTTTATTGAAGTGGCTTGGTGGAATCTGATGGAGATTATGAAGGAGCTTAATCACTTCCACCTTTCTCCATTCTCCCTACATACCTACCGGTCTTTGATTTTGCCCCATCAGATTCATTCATAATATTCCTCCCATTTTAGTCAATAAAAATATATTTACATACCATATATACTTTTCCTTTTGAGTTGTTCAAAGGTATGAAAATGTATTTGTAATATTATGTGATAATACTCCTGTAGGAATTGAGGCCAAGAAGGAAGAATGGAAGGAAGTACATAGTTGAGTTGAGGGGAAAGGCTGAGAAGAGAGTGAGAATTCAGGGAAATTGCAGGACAGCCTTAGTTAAAGACAGACGAGCCAGCCAACTTTATGATGTGCTTTGAGAACTCACTGATTCTCCAATCTAAAAATTAATTCTCCTTTCATTACCCCTTTATATAGAGTGCACTGCAGCTGAAAAGCAAATACTTCTCAAAAACAAAAATACATGCATACCTCAGAGATATTGCCGGTTCGGTTCCAGACCACTGCAATAAAGCAAGTGTCACAATAAAGCAAGTCGTAATCTTTTTGCTGGTAAAGGATTTTTGCCTTCTGTTTGTAAAAAAAAAAAATGCAGCACCTGTGAAGAACAATGAAGTAAAACACAATAAAATGAGGTACACCTGTAGAGTCATTTTTGACCATTAGAACCTTTTGATATAACTATATAACTTGTTGTCTGATGTTTTATTAAAGCCATTAATATTGTTGTTAGTTACCTATTGCTGCATAATAGATTACTTCAGGCTTAACAACTTAAATAACATTTATTATCTCACGTTTTGTATGAGTTGGGGATTTGAGAGAGGCTGTGCTGGGTGTTTCTGGCTCAGGGTCACTCATGAGGCTACAGTCAAGATGTCGGTTGGGGCTGCAGTTAATGAAGGCTTGACCGAGGCTGGAAGTTACACTTCCAAGTCGGCTGGCCCAGTGGCTATTGGGAGGAAGTCTCGGTTCCTTGCCATGTGAGCCTCTACAAAGGGTTCTTGAGTTTCTTCACAATGTGGTGGTTGGATTCCTTCAGAGCAATCAACTCCCAAGAAAGGAAAAGACTATAATACAAGTGAATTTTGATTTTAAAAAAGGGGGGAGGATAGGTTAAAAATAACTTGAAACGTAATAGGCATTTACCAAGGAAAAAAGAACTCTGTACTCAAATAAGTTTTTCTGGTTTTTGTTTGTTTGTTTGTTTGTTTGTTTGTTTGCTGAGAGATTCTCCTGTGCATCATGAAATTTGAAAAGAGGAGTATATCTTTCAGCTATTGGTAACTAACCTAAGCCACTTTAACTATTTAAAAATCTTCAGGGTTCTTTTGACAAAATTCAGTAATTAGAGATAAATGGGAGATATACATTTCTTCCTTACTGCCTTAATACCAAAAGGAACATTACAAGAAATGCAAGTTTTAGACAAAATTCTGCCAATCATACATACATTTATTTGCACGTTGACCGAATGAGCTATCACTGCTTCAGAAATCGTCAAATCAGATCTGTCAACAGAGATCTTCATGAAGTAGGAGGTTAGAGAACTAATATTGAGCTCTTAATATTGAGCTCTGTTATAAAGATGTAGTTGAACTTGCAAGACTCTTATTTATGAAAGAAAAGTTATTACCAATAAATCTTGTGCTAATTGGCAAACCACCATTGAGTACGGGTTCCTGACCATTTCAGGTCCGTAATCCCTAACCGCCTCTAGAAGTTGGGTTAAAATTAATTTATGCACATACACATCATACTGTTTCTGTTAAAATAAATTGTCACCCGGACAACAGAGAAATAGCATTTTCCAAGTATTTCATCATATTGTCTTTTTCTTCAGAGCATTTGTGGGGCTAATATTTTTAGAAAAGATAGAAAAACTGCTCTAGCAAAGGAAAACAATCAGGAAGTAAGAGGTCCAGGTAATCAAGAAGAAGCTCCCAAAAAGAAGTCAATAAAATTATAATGGGAAATGAATGATAATAGATGTTGACAAGACACTATCTGAATCTCACTTTCCTAATGAAAGAACTATAAGAGTCGAACAGTTCCAGTAAAAAGGAGTTATTCATCAGTGCCCATCTAAGGCAGGGAGAAGTTGAAAAATATGCCCAAGTTTGTACACCAAATAGCGGGGGTTTACTAAAAGCCAGTTCAGTGCTATTTCTTTTGGACTTAAGCAAGTACAATGCTCTATAATATTACAATGAAAAAATGTGAATAATTCTAAATAAAACTTCCCAGATTTTCCAAACCCACACCAGCATTAGGTCTGTGTGAGAAAAACAAACAGGAAAATGACAATCTGATGTATGACGTCTTCTGCAGTCTGATAAATTGTTTTCTTTAGAAATCGAAGCCATCCCCAGTGGATCTGTGAGTCACTAAAAATAATATGAGCATTGCCTGATCAGTTACCAGATACTGCTCCCCCGTCATGTTTGGCTTTACAACCAGACATTTGCCGGTAGAGCGAACAGTCTTGTTCTTCAGAGTAAAAGAAACTTTGCCAAACTTGACCACCTATAGCTCTTTATTGTAATCTATATCTGTGCAAGTTATGAAATCACTTGTACATATTTTGAAGGAATCCCCACATTCCTGTTTCTGCTTCCAACCCTCTCCTCCCCATGTTATTTACAGAAAAATATATTTCATCTCCTTATCTCTTTCCTAAAATGAGCCTGGTGAATCACTAATTCAATACATCTGCACTACATCTACAGAAGATAAATTTAATCTACAGAGTTCAACCAAATCTCTTAGGATGGAAACTTGTCAAAAAAGCTACGGAATTGTTTCTGAGACAAGCAACAGACAGCACATAGTTCACCACAGTGTCTGATGGGGATAGTGTGTGTGGACTTTTGTTTGCAGGTGTAGGGATGAGGAGAGATGTCATTACATTTTCAGCAGAGGGAGAGCAGATAGAAGTGTAGGAGAAAAGTGGCAGGGTTTGATAATAATATACCAACATAATATTGATGATTACAGTTTATTGCATGCTTACTCATTTCTAAGAACCATTTTATGTATTTTACAAGGACTTAGTCCTTGCAAACAAACAACAACAAAAAATCTTATCTACTATTGGTATTTTATTCTAGCTGAGAATACTGTGACTTCCGCATGGCCACACAACAAATAGATGGTAGAACTTCAATTTGGTCCTAACTCCAAAGCCCATATTTTCAACCACTCTGCTCTACATCTTGTGAAGCTAAATGTTCTGAAATGGAAATCTCTCTCTTTTTCCCATCCAATTTGGGCATTCAGTAGCCCAGAGCTCCACAGGCTAGGGGGTGGAGTGAGCCTCTCGAGGAGGCAGACTATTAGCAGAGATGTGTTCCACAGCCCACGCCATCCACACACACCACGGCTTTGGAGAAACCCACATCCTAAACAGTGTGGGATTAACTGAAATTCCCATCAGATAACCAAATATAGCCTCAGTAGAGGAGGTGAAATTCAGTTAGATAGTAACTTACTCCAAACGCATTTTGCTCATTCTCTAACAGCCTGTCTTTAGAATGACTTTGCCAGGTCTGTGAAATTAACATTTTTTATGACAACTGTTTTCATTAAATCTCAATCCTATGTTTACCAGCCTTTTTGTTATTTCCTTCCTTTTTTTCCTCTTTTTTTCTTTTCTGGAACTCAGACAACTTTCTAGGTCACCTGTTCCTTAGAAATAACTCTACAGATATGGTAAATGGCAATTAAACTGTAGCACCTTCTACCACCAAGTATACTGCTGGAAAAAAAAAAGAGAGAGAAAATTAACTGTAACTCCAGACCACTCTCAACTCATTGTTCATCCAGCTGGAAGGAAACTAAAGTGCAATGTATAGAGTACATATATTTTATAATACTTACCTGTGTATTACCATTAAACAGAATTTATCTTGCCTATGTTCAAAAGTCCCTCTCTCCTTAGGGGAATTATAAACACAATGTGTCTCTTTTGTTCTAAATAATGGAGTAAAGTTTGAAGCTGACAGGATGTTGATTGGTTGGGAATACCTATGACCCTCCTTCCTGAGCTAAGAAAAAGGAAGGGTCTCTGAAAGGTACGAGTGTGGGACTGTGCCCCAGGCATGCAGAAATACCACTGAGACTTGGACACACTGCTCTAGGGTCTTCTGTCTGCAAGTTACAAAATTAAAACTTTTTTCCCTTTTCCAAAAATTTCAGTTAACCAATAAAGAAGGCACACCCTCAATGACAACACTAATATGAAAAATGTCTATAAAAAATCCATTGTCAGCAATATTCTCTTTTAAAAATTGGCAAATTCATCTGTCCATAGTGGATATGCCCAAATTCTGAAGAATCCATTAGAGAGGTTCAAAGCCATTAGAGGTTTAACTCTAATTTAAATCAACATCTGACCCATAGAAATTATTCTATTAACTGTCTCAGCATTTAAAACAATCTCATGACTGTAAGAGGCAATAGTTATGAAAACTTCCCCCACCAAACTCCTGCTCTCTAGTGTATTGAGTCAATTTTGTTATGCATAAAAACGATCCTGAGAAAGTAGAGCTGGAGTCCAGCCTGTACTTCCCATGGGGCCAATTATGGTGAGGTGGGTCCTGCTTGGGTATGCAGTGTGCTATGGTTAGGTTGTGGGTAAAAGGGCCAGTAGGCCAGCAGTGGGACTGTGTGGATATGTCCAAGGGAATTTTTTTTTTTCCCACACCAAAAGTGTGAAAGTTTAGAGAAAAACACACAACAGCTGTTTCTATAGTTGGAGAGAATTTTTGGTTGGAAACTGAATGTTTGATGTGGAAAGAGATATCTTTTAAGATATTTGCTTGCTAAAACACTGTGATTGTATTATAATTACCCAAACCCCACTCAGTATCAACTTTGGTGTTTTCTTGAGGCACCAAGTAGAGACTTAAATATCTTTTAATAATATGTTTCTATGTTTGGCTGCTGTTTTTATGAATAAGACATGTTACTTCACAAACCCTCCGTTATATTTAGATTCCATTGATAACTTTTAAGGCAATGGTTTCCCAGTCCCTCCAGCAACTTCTTCCCCTCCACAAGAAAAAAAAAATGATTAATAACAGGTACTACCTTTGAAAAGAATATTTCCATATTATTAGTTTTATTTTTTACACTCAAAGCTTTAATAATTTGTTATATAAAGGGCTAATGGAAATTGATAGGAAAACAAGTGAGTTTTAATAGGTAAATAGGAAAAGCATAAACATTTCACAAAAGAGGAACTAATATGAGCAAATATGAAAAAATGACTTATTTTAGCATTGAATTTTAAGAAAATATTTACTGGTATGACATAAGCTTACTTGGTATACATTGTATGTTTTCATTGAGATGGAGATGAGAGAGAGAAAGAGAGAGAAAGAGAGAGAGAGAGAGATGAAAAGATACAGATATGTTTCAGAGAGTTATATCAACATTTGGTGTCTCAGCATCAGCGGTACCTTTCCCTAGAGCAGTCCCATTTCCCACATTCTCCCCTTGGCAGGACACCAGAAGCTCCTCCCACCAGATGCTTCCCTTCCCTGCTCTGGAATGCCAGGTAGTAAGCATAGGAACTACACTGGGCCAATCAAATGCTCATTCCTATGAATTGGGCTCTTGACTGTAATGACAGATGAAATGGCCAAAGCTTATTTACTGTAACAATGAACACTGAATATTTCATGCTTTTAAAACCTCCTGCAGCTACCAGTCTATCTTCAGCCTCACTTAGAATCCCCTTCCCTCATATACATGTAACAAATTCTCTTTTCAGTTAAATTAGCCAGAGTCTATTTTAATGCCTCCATTCAAATAACCATAATGACACCTACATGTTTTGGTTGCATTTTAAAACACACTTTTCATCTGATTCATTGGATTCATTGTGCAAATAGCTTTAACACTTAAATGTCATGAACTATCGCTTCACATCTATGTTATCATAGCAAACAGCTAATTAAGACACAGTAGTCATAATAAAGTCATTCTGAAAATGAATATATACAGTTGGTGGGTGTGTTTGCAACTTCTGTTGTCAGCCTATTCCAGAAGCATACATTTTGTTTACTGCTTCATGGAGAACTTTGCCAGGATAGATTCCCTACAAGATGGAGTAGGCAGAGAGCTGCATAGATGGATATGCAGAGACATGACTCTAGTCTCCTACCTTCATGCCAAGCAAAGACTAGTCAGTCCATAGACCAGCATCTTCACCATGACATGACACTTGTTAGAAACGCACAGCCTCGGACCCTACTCTTGACCTGTATTTAAAAAGATTCCACAGGACATCTGCTTGCACATTCAATTTTAAGAAATTCTATTCTACTGCAATTTGCACATATCATTTTATAGCTGAACTACTTTAGTCTCTGCTTTAAATATAATAGTGGACTTCCCTTATGTAGGTCCTTTTCAAAGCCCTTTCATATCAGTTTTCTCATTTAGGAATCTTGTGAGACATGGACAGGTACTCTTGCTTCCCATTCTAGGAAGGTAAGAACCAAAGCCTAGAGAAGCTGACTGGTGAGGTCACCACTGTTCAGTGGTTTAGTCAGGATTAGTACATAGTCTTCATGTAACATGAAGGTGTTGGGTCTTGAGCAATCATCCTGCTCAGTAATCTAAGAAAGAACATTTCTGCAATATCTCCCTTAAAAGGTTTGTTCTGTCTCTGCTTGCATCCACCCACAGGTCAGAATCTTATTACTTCAAAAATCAGCAGTTCCATTTGCTGGACTGTTTTAATTTTTATAAAATGATCTGATTTGCAATATGCTTCCTTTATCTTTGACTCTAGAAAAAAAAGAGAATGTTTTCATCTTTTCCCACAAAAGCTCTTCAAATATTATAAAAGAGTTAGCCTGTCCCTCTTTAAGTCTTTTTTTTTGTGTCCAAAGTAAATTATTTCAGCTGTTCCCCAATGACATATCATCTAATCTTTCATCTCGATCGTCCCTATTGAGAACACTCATGGTATAAGGAGTTCTTATAAAAAACATTGCCCATAATCTAATACAGTCTAACCAGAACAAAGTACAGTGGGATAATTATCTCTATTAATTCAGACATTCTACTCTTGCTAAGGCTGTCTGAGATTTAATCAGCCTTGATAATATTAGTGTAATATTTTTGTCTTATACTGAGACTGTATCTTCATTTTCATATAAACTTTTCTCATGTCAGGTTTCTCCCATTTTATCTCTGAGCTAGTGTTTTTTGTAGTTATTGGTGGTGATGGTTTAATTTTTGTGCCTGACATAGAGCATTAATTCTTGTTCAATGATGTCTTATTGGTCATAGATCATCATTCCAGACTCAGAAGGTCACATGAATTCTCAGTTGTACTGTGAAGGCCAGACCATGGGGACAGATTCTTCTGCTCTGAGACAATCAGACCCAATCCTTCCTTACCTGAGCCTCACAAACAAATAAATCTCTCACAGACAAACCCAACTAAATCTCTGTGGACCTTCACAGGACTGGTCATCATTTCACTATAACCTAGAGCCCTATTAAGAACTGTTGAGGTTTTGAGAGGCTAATTAATCACTCTCTTCTTTGAATTCAAAATCATTTGAGTAATAGCAGATTCAGATAGTCATCAGAATATAGGCTTTATTGTTCACAAAACTTATTGAGCAGAGGCTAAAACTGACTTCTAACTCTCATGCGCTTCTCTTCTTGCCCCTTATAGGAGATTGCCCTGTGCTAATACATGGAGGATAGGAGTAGAAGGAACAGCCGATAGATAGGCAGCTTGCAAACAGAGCCAATGAAAGGTAAGAAGGGACAGTTCAACTAGACAGAGCCCCTCTCCCTACTTTCAGTCATCAGATCAATCACTCCACCTCCTATAGGGAGAACCACCAAAGAGGGTGTGGCCATGGCCAGAAGTGTTCTCCCAATATGTTCTCTCCTGGGATGGGAAGTAGAAGTCATCTCCCCACACCCAGCTCCCCCCAACCCCTGCCAAATGGAAGGAACAAAATAATGTGTCCTCCCTAACAAGAAGCCCTGGAACAGGGTGTGATCCTGCCAAGCAGGCTGTTTGCTACCTTTGCATGAGATTTGTTTATTTCTACCTCTAATCCTTTGCAAATACCACTGCTTGATTAGAATTCTTCCTCTTCTCCACTAAAACAAATCTTCTTGTGTCTCTATTTACCTATAGAGATTACGTTATTTGAGGCATCAAATGTTGAACCACCTAAAAATCACTACTTTAAACTTAGATTTGTTTCAAAGGTAGACACATGAAATTCAAATGACTGCTTCCCATCACATTGAATAGGGCTCTTAGCATCCATTCCATGTCTCACTCCATGAACATGAAATATAAATTTAGAGGGCTTTGTCATTTTCTATTCAGTCTTCCTGGAAGAAGTTAAGTTGCTCCCAAAGCATCAATGCAGATGTTAATGTATATACTTAGAAAAAAATATAGGTCATGGTACATTACTTTAAATTTTTAGGGATGAAATTTTGGGTAGATGTGTGTTATTTTTATACTGAACTTTAAGAAGGTATAAATTTAAAGTAATTTAACTCTGAATTTTTGTTTCACTTACAGTACTCTCAAATATTGAAAACTCACACAATTTTAGAGCAAGGGTCAGCAAGCATTTTCTCTAAAAGGCCTGATAGTAACTATTGTAGGCATTGAGGTTCCTTTAGTCCCTATTGGGACTTCTCAACTATGCTCTGTTGTCGGAGTGGGAAAGCAGCCAAGAACAATACAATTTTGAGGTTGTATGACCCTTAAATGACAATCTTCATTAGCTTTTATTCAGGTTGTTTTACCAACCGTTGACCCTTAGGCATGATTCAATATTTCAATGTAATGATTTTTTCAACATTTGGATGTTTTTACCTCATTTATGCTTAACAAAAGCTTTCCACCCCCCCAAGGCATACTTTTTCTTTTCCCCTGATTATTAATAGGGTTTGATTATTTTGGACTTATTGGTCATAACAGAATATACAGACCAAGTTTCTTTTTCATAAATAGTTCACAGCAGAGTCTGGCAGCCTGCACATTTAAATAATCGAGAAAGTATCAAATGTTTGACAGAGGACTTATTAGATAAAAATTCTTTGGTGAGTTGATTCCTTAGGAAGAACCTAGAGTTGTAAAGAAGTTCTATATTAAGAAAGAGAGCACTCTGGTTCAACTTTAGAAACTTAAGAAGTATCTGCCTTAGTTTTTATTTTAGAATAACTCTTCTATAAGTCTCCTTGACAAGATAATAAATGAAACAAACAAAGTGAGGAGAAAGTTAATAAAATATCATTAATAGTCTAACAACGTCAATAAATTTGCAATTGTATTAATTTTATAGTACTATATAATATAATAATATTACATTTTTATTCTATATTTTATTTTTAAATGTTATATTAATTTATATTTAAATTAATAATAATGTTATAGCTATACGATTAATGATAACATTAAAATTACAATTTTAATAATAATGTAATAATGAAAAATATATTAATGATTTTATTACTTAAAATGAAGACCTAAGAGCATATGAACACTTGGACCCAAAATACCAATTAAAATCTTGTGAGAAATAGACTTTTGATGGAAGATAGAAATTATAGTTTGTATTTGAAGGTACAATGAAAACTATTATTTTAGCTATGGACATGTTTTCACCATGATCCAGATTTAAATACTGATATTGTTTCCCTTTTCTCAATTCTTTCCCCAAGGAAACGTGCTGAAGGGAACAAGCACTAATGTAGAGTAAGACTAGATTTATTATTCCATTCCTCCCATTAGGAATGCCCTTTAGTTGGGGCCGTGTATTGTTTTCAAACATTGATGAGCACTCTGCAATGATTGATAGTTATTATATTAAGAAACTTATCAGGTGATCAGGAATGATTCCCTCGGAAGTTATTGACAATGGCAGGCTAAATTAGGTCAGTCAGACAAGTTAGCTACTCAAAGACACTCTGCTCACTGAGACATTTTATTTTGTTCACTCTGGAAAAGTGAAGAGGGGAAAAGTTTCCAGCCTAAGTTAGCTTTCAGCAGAAAGCGGGACACAGGAACTCCAAGGGTTGTATGCTGTCTCGGTGGCCAGTAATTTAAAGAAGTGAAGTGAAGATTAGACAGTGTTTCTCAAACTGTGGTCCACACAAGATCTACTTAATCACTAAGATTAACTATTTAAAATTCAGATTCCTGGTTCCTACTTCAGGATGACTCATTCAAAATCTCTAGAATTGCAACCCAGGAATCAGCCCTTTTTAAAAATCATCTCTAGATAAATTTTATGCATGGGGAGTTTTGAAAAGCATTGAATCAATGGCTTACTCTGCCAAATCTTCTACTGCTTCATGCTCCACTGCAGATTTCAACTAATGACCTGATGGGTCTTAAAAACAACCTATTAGAAAGGCAGATTCTCCACGTTTATTTGCACAAAGCAGAGATTCTTTATTATTTTGGAGTTGCTGAACTTGGCAGATCAAGAATCCCCTGAATTATACATGCAATGTGCAGTGATTCTCTATTTTTCTGGGGTGAAGATCTTTAACTTTTTCAAGAATCTCAAGTGGCTCCCCACCTCCTGCCCAAATCTAAAGATCACCACATCAAAGGAATCAAACTCATCTAATTGCAACTGGTTACTTATCTTGGAAACTTCATTTACCGAGGTCAGCACAGCAGGTCATTTGCTTGATGACAAGAAGAATTAATTCTTAAAAGGTTTATGTACCTTTTTAATCATAAGGTTTTCATTTCTTAAATTACTACCTGTTCCTGAAGTAAAATGTGATGTACATTTATGCACATTTATCATCAACCTAACATCAGAAGTCTGGTTCCAAATGTTCCATCCACAGAATGCAAAATTCATATCAAGGATAGGAAATAGCTAAACTTCTGATCACAAATATACCCTCAATTTGATACTTATTATCTGTCTATCACAGCTTCTGCTTCCATTAAAAGGAAGAGACTTTTGTGATTGAAATCACCTATAACGCTTCTTCTGGCACAATCTCACTGGAAATATTATAGGTCTCCATTGTTGTGAGGTGACCTTTGCACAAAGGGATTATAATAAGAGAAGAAATGAAGCTAAATGAAAATGAATATGTATAGAACCTACAGCTATTTATAACTGTGATTCTGGGTTAGCGATAAAAACGTTCTTTGTGTCTGGTTAATACTATTGTATCAGGAATGACAGCTTCTAGGACAAAAGAAAAAGAACTCTCTATAAAATGAATTTTGAAAATGGAAAAACTTTTAGTTAATATACACGTAAGCTGGAAAAAAATAACTACTGCAAACTAACATGCTCTGACTACAGAGTCATAACTTATCAAATGTTGGCATATAGTACAAATAGTAAACCTAGGTAGGAAAGAAGTACTCAATACAAGGAGACAAAACATTTGATTCAACAAAACTGCCTCAGAACAAAATTGTGAGCCCCATGGACATTGCACAGATGCCTGAGCTCTAATGTTAGTTTGCCACCTGAGTTTGCCACCTTCTAGTTCATATTTCTAGTTGGTAGCAATGTCAGTGGTACATAAATAACACTCAATACTTGCTCAGGAAATGCACTAATAAAAGATAACTAAGGGAGATAATAGAAATTCCAGTTATATTACAGTAAATGTATGAGCTGTTCGAAAATTTCAATGCCCTATATGGTATACTTTATTTCTAGCTTACAGAAATGTCAATACATGACAATGGCATGTTCTGCTCCATGCAGCAATTCACCGAGTCTAATATAAATTCTGGCATCTTCTCTCTGGGATTCCACATATAGCCAAGAGGAGAAAGAGAGAGAATGCGGAAAATCATGAGAGGTTGAATTGGACCACACCTGGGAACGGGATGAATCACTTCCACTTACATTTCATTAGGTGCTCAGGTCTCCATCATATGGCCCCACTTAATTGCAAAGTGCACCTTTGCACTCAGGAGGGAAAAAATAATGGGTTTTGATTAGCAATTACTTTGTCTCTGCCATACCAGAGTTAGAGCCAACTCGTTCCTTAGGTAGTGAAAAACTATATAAATAATACCTACCAACTCATAACAAATTCTAAGGTTTCTTACATACATTGTGGTCTCTACAATGGGATTGTTTTTTCACTACCTGTTATCCTAAATAATAAAATCAACGTAGTTGCAATCCTGGGCAATGGAAATGCCTGCTAGTCTAACCACACAAGAGGGGCTTTTATCAGATTTGTTAGAAATTACTAAATGACTTGGCATTTTTAACCAACTTAACCACCAAGCTATTTGTTATTGAATTGTTAAGACTGCTGTTATAGTTCTGGAGTTCTTTCTAAAGAGACCTAGATACCAGTTATGTTACAGTAAATGTAATACAAGCCCTCTGAATTCCCTTCCCCTTCCCATAAGTATTAATTAAGCAATGCACCCTCTTATTCACACTGTTTTGACAGGCACAGTATATGAAAAACACTGTGAGCTAATGTAGTTACCTGTTTCAATCTCATATATTCACCTCTTTGACCCTGTGGGACCATTTCTTAATGAGATTATCAGGCATACAGACCAATAAGATTGGGATTTATGCTGTTGCCTCTCAAATCTCAGCTACTCATTCCAAATCACCTCATCAGCAGTTAAATGAATTAACCGTTTAGCTGAGGAGTGCCTTCATTGTTTTATCCATTTTTATCTCTGACTTTTAATTATATCATAATAATATGCCCATATTCACTGTACTGCTCATTGGTTATGAGTGAGGTGTGTTATTTTTAAAAAGAGATGCTAAAATTCATTTTTTATTAGTTATAAAGTCTTTCCCACTTGCCTACCACCCTTCTCCCCTATTTCCATTTTTCTGTATTTCACCAGTATATGTGCACTGAGAGTCAAAAAGCAGTTAACACCAATGCTTGTTAACAAACCTAAAAACATACTTTATTTTTCTTTAGTTAAGGATGAGTTATCTCTGGCATCCCACATGCATTGGCTCGTAAATTTGTTCCCAGAAAAAATAAAATCTTGATTTGGAATATTCATGTTTTTCAGAGTATATATATTAACATTACGGGGGGGGGGGGCTAGCATACTGTATCATAGAAAAGTGCTGTACATAAAAGTATTTAATAACCAAAGCATCAAAAATATCACTGAAAGGTTTTATCTATAGGAATTACCATTATAAGGTATTATTCTTCTGAAATATCCTATCCGTGTACAACAGCTTTGAAAATGCTCAGTCTCTTTCATTCCCACCTGCTTCCGCCTTCACCTTTGTTATTCCTCTGTGATATCTAGCTCCTGGGGACATTTTGTATTTTATACAGTGGGTCAAACAGAATGATAATAGATATTTCCATTGTTCCATAAAACCCACACCTTGACAAATACCTCATACAAGTATGCTAATATCAAAAAACAAATAAAAAAAAAAAACCCAAAACAATGGATTGCAATGACAACCTCTTTTCTAAGGAATTGTTTTGTGTGTTTTTTTAATTTCAACAGGAGAGAGATTTTGGTTTCTTCTTTCAACCCTGCTGAAAGTGGAGTCTTTTAGTATAAAATTGTATTGACGGTATCCTATGAAAAGCATTAACACTGACAAGTGAATTCTTGTCTTGTAGATGCTCGATTCTAAACAATCTACTATTGTGATGATTATTGTCCAAAGAGATCTACTGTTGTCATCCCCAGACACAGCCAGCAGGAAGAACAATCTTCAGAATAGAGCTGGATTCCTGGGAACAGGGAAATCCAGAGTGGTATTAGAAAAGAGAGATTGTGGGAGCATGGAGAATAAAGGAACTCCAGAGAACCAAGCATCCACCAAAGGTGACTCTGCATGACTGTAATATTACCACCAAAAGAGCAAAAACTTATCTTATACCAACCACTAAATATTCTTCCATGTTTATAATTGACTTCTAATACAGTATTATTTTGGGGTGGGGCAACAAACTGTACCTGCCCACCCTTCCAGACACTGTGCACTAGGTAAATAAATAATGTTATTTCCAATGACCATTGACAATATCTATCTGTGCTAAATGTAAATTGGACATAATGTATTCATGTATTTGACAAAATCAATTAGTTAAGAAAGTATTCAGGCATTTCCTGGATGAGCTTATACTTCCTAATGGGATAATTAGTTTTGATCTTCTAGTGACCCTGTGAGCAAACAGATTTAAGATACTTTTTATACATCTGCTACCCATCTCCCTTATTAGAAGCAATTTCCCCAAAGAAGGATGCTTTGGCCATACATGTTCACAAAATCTTCCAGAAAAAAATAGAGTAAATTCAAGAGGGCATCTGCTGCTCATTCTCAGGGATAACGTTAATATTCCCCTCAAGCCTGCTCAAGCTGATGGCTTTATGATTCAGAGGATGATTTTTGTGGCTTCTTGCATCAGCCTTTTCAGCATGTCTTATTTTCCAGCTTACTCTTGTCATGCTCATTTCATAATCAACAGCCTCGGCACAGGAAAAATGGGTAGCATTTTTGGTTCTTTCTGTTCCTGTGACTTGCCCTTTAAATCACCACTGTTAAAGTGATCAACTGAATCTGATCTTAGAACAGAATTAGAAGAAAATTGTCTTGTAATATAAGACTATTTCCATAAGTAAACATATCTCTCATTCCTTGAATAGAATGAAGAATTAATTCCTAAGGACTTTCGCCTAAGGAGAAAAATACATAGCTATTGAATTTTCATTAAATTTTTTCAAGTAGTACGTTTCAAGCAATTGTTACATCATTATCTAGAATCTTAGATAAAAAAATTCATATCACTGGCAATAAATGTAGCAAATGTTTGTTTACACTAAATGTATGTAATATCTACGTTTTACAGTAAGTCAAAAGTACACACATACCTACTACACACACATAGGCCACTAGTTGAAAATAATTTATATTATTTTGATTACTTTATTAATGCACCCCAAATCAAAATTCCAACAAGTTACTTTGTAGATACCAACAAAATGTTTGTAAAGTTTATATGGAAAAGTAAAAGACTAAGAAAAGAAAACACGATATGGAAGAAGAACAAAGTTGAAGGACTGACACTAGACTTACTAAGCTAGTGAGACTTACTCCAAGAGGTACTACGAAGTTATCACAGGTGGTGTTGGAGGAAGAATAGATACAAAGACAAATGGAACGTAATAGAGAGGTCAGAAATAGACTTACATAAACATAGTCAAATGGTCTTTGACAAAGGAGCAAAAGCACTTTAATGGAGATAGAATTGTCTTTTCAACAAATGGATGCTGGAACAATCACATATCCATATGCAAAAATAAACAAATAAATAAAATAAAGAAAATCTACACACAGACTACATGTTTCACACAAAAAAATCACTCAAAATGGATCATAGACCTAAATGTAAAATGCAAACTTTCTGGAAGATAACATTGGATAAAACCTAGATGAACTTGGTTTTGATGATAACTTTTTTAGATACAACATGAAAAGCATGATGCATGAAAGGAAAAAATGGTAACTTGGACTTTATAAAATTAAAGGAGTCTATTCTGTGAAAGATGCTCTTAAATAAATGAGAAGACAAGCCACAGGCTCAGAGAAATTATTTTTAAAACACACATCAAAGGACTTGTATCCAAAATATATGAAGTACACGTATAACTCAACAATAAGACAATATGCAACTCAACAAGAAAATGGCCAAATTCTGAAGAGATACCTCACCAAAGATATAAAGTTAGCAAATGAGCATATGAAAAAATAGACAGTATTTTTTCTGACTATTTCTGACTATTTTTTCTGACTATTTTTTCTGAGTATATATTATTAGGGAAATGCAAATTAAAACAAGATAACATTATCCACCTATTAGAATGATTACAATCCATAAAACTGACAATCCCAAGTAATCATGAGGTTGGAGAACAATAGGAAATCTCAGTTATTGCTGGTGGAAATAAAAAATAGTACAGCCACTGTAGAAGATGTTTTGGAATTGCTTTCAAATTTAGACATAGTCTTACGATACAATCCAGCAATTACACTTCTAGATGTTTTCAGAAGTTGAAAACTTATGTACACACAAAAATTGCACAGAAATATTTACAGCAGCTTTGTTCATAACCTCCCCAAACCAGAAACAACCAAGATATTTATTCATAGGTGAATGAATAAACAAGCTGTTTGTTCATTCTTACAATGGAATATTATTCAGTATTACCAAGAAATGAGCTATCAAGCCATGAAATGACATAGTATAACATTAAATGCATATGGCTAAGTGAAAAAAGTTACATATTGAATGATCCAACTGTAAGACAGTCTAGATACAGCAAAACTATAAAAATAATACAAGGATCAGTTATTCTCAGTGGTTCAATGGCTTGGGTAGAGGGGAAAAAAGATGAAGTACAGAGGAGTTTTAGTGCAGTGAAACTTCTCTTTGACACTATAATGATATCAAATGACATATGCATTTGTCAAAAGCCATAGAACCATACAACACAAAGTGAACCTTAATGTAGAATACAGATGTAAGTTAACAATAATGTTTCAATATTGACTCATTAATTATAAAAAATGTAGCACAATGATGGAGATGTTATAATAAGGGAAACTGTGTATGCTGGGATGGGGTATATGAAAATAATTCTCTGTATTATCTGCTCAATTTTTCTGTAAATCCAGTATAAAGTAAGTGATCTATCTAAAACTGACAGTTGCATCAATTACCTAAGTAATTCCCCCCCCCAAAAAAAGATTAAAAACAAGAAAATTTAATAGAAAAATAGGTGAAAGTTACAAATTGGCAGTTCACAGAAGGGGGACTCCCAAGAACTAACAAATGTATAAAGATGCCTAACTTTGCTAATACTAAACATAATGCAAATTAAAACAATAAAATAGCTCTATATAGATGAGCAAAAAAAGAAAAAAGAAAAAAACAAAATTAGATAATATCAAGTTTTAAGTTTGTATGAAAATAATATACATAACAATACATTTACGTAAATTATTATGAAAACACATAAATACACAAAACAACATCACATATATTTAAGCATGCATATGCATACAAAGACATTTAATATGCAATTAGAGTGGATTTCTGTGGGGAGAAAATAAGGGTCAGAATGTAAAGTAAAAGAAAAAAGTAAGTACAAGGGAAAGAAGCGTGGACCAGTGATGATAGTGTACCATGAACTAAAGAACATGATAAATTCAACTCCACACCATTGGAACAAATATTAAAATATGAAAATTAAGGAACTATAGCAGCAAGCCTTGAAAACAATTGGAAATCGAGAGAAAAGATGTGCTATGTTCAAAGTGGCAGATGAAAGATATTTCTAAACATCCTGGCACAAGCTGTTTCACTGAAAGTTGGGAGAGAGATTGATGTTAAGACAGAAGCAAGTAACCAGTGATGAAAGTGTGATAGAGAGACAACACCAAAGGCCTAGAAATCTCACAGAAATGCAGAGAAAAGGAAAAGTTTAAAAGGTTGAACATTTAAATGAGGCATGAAAGTATAATGAAAATATTTAAAATTCCTTGTTTCTATATTTACAGTCAAAATTCCCAGTGCTAGAAAATTATGGTAGGAAAGAAGAGAATTTCAAACTAAATAAAAAAACTGAAAACTCATACACAAAGACAATAGTTCAGTGGTTACCTCCCCTACCGGAGGGTAGGGGGAGAGGGGAGTGGTAGATGAGGGTAAAGGGGGTGATGGAAGAAGAACTAACTCTGGGTGGTGAACACATGATGTGTTACAGAATTGGGCACTTGAAACCTATGTAATTTTACTAACCAATGTCACCCCAATAAATTATAATTTTAAAAAGTTGAAATTATTTTTATTAATTAAAATTGGCTAAGATAAACTACACAGAAATCTGGAGGAAAACTGTAGGATAGGAAAAGAACGTTAGAAAAGATCAAGATAGAAAATAGAAAAAGAAATCATCCAAATCATTGAAATATTAGATATCCAACAAAGCACAGAAGAGATTAAGGGCAGTATTATGTAGTGGTTCAGAGTAAGTTTTTTCTTATTGGAAAGATCAGATTTGGGTCTTGAGTTTGCCTTCACTACTCACGACGCCACTACAGAGGTGGCTTTGAGCACATACTTTTTTAAGTGGATATAGGAAGAATTAAATTAAATAATGAATATAAATTCCTGACACATGGTAAGTATCATTATCAACAGCATCAGTACCCAGGAAGATAGGACCTATGATCAAATTACCTTCGTTTCACCCACAACACCTTAAATTAGAGCATTAGGAAATGTTTAAATATCCAAAAGGGAGAAATTCAATACATTATTACAAATACATTACAGATGTATAGATAGATATACAAAGAAATGCAAGAAATAATCTATGTGAAAGAATTATTTAAAGAAAATAAAGAAGTTAGACTATCAGTGAGAAGATAAAAGACTACTTCCCAGAAGTCAAAATTGAAGGAAATGTTGAGGAGGGAAAGCTATTAATACAATAGGATGTATGTGGAGGGAGAGATTTCCCCAAATATCCAAGCAATTCTTAGTCTCCAGCCGGGCATCCTATAATTAACTCCATTCTGCCATTAGCTACCTGGACCTAGTGTCAGATCCCACAGGTTAAGGGCTCAGTCCCACAAGACTGTGCTCCCCTTCCCAGCTTCAGAAACCAATTGCAAGTCTAGGTTGTCACCTGTTCCTTTGACCAACCAACTATAGATTAGAAGTTCCAACAACCTCCTCCTCTTTAGGTTTGATTAATTTGCTAGACTGACTCACAGAATTCAGAAACTTACTTAGTAGATAACTGGTTTATTATAAAAGGATATAACTAAGGAACACCCACATGGAAGAGACACATAAGGAAAGGTATGAGGAAAGGCCTCAGAGATTCCAAGCCCTCTCCAGGTGCAGCACTCTCCCTGAATCACCATGTGCTCACCAACCCAGAAGCTCTCTGAACCCCATCCTTCTGAGTTTTTATGGAGGCCTCATTACATAGTCATGATCGATTAAATCATTGACCATTGGCAATTGAACTCAATCTCCATCCCCAATCCTTTCCCTGAATGTCAGGGGCATGGGACTGAAAGTTCCAACCCTCTAATCACATGGTTGGCTCCACTGGCAACCAGCCCGAACTCAGGTGAATTCCTAAAGTCTCCTCATTGACATAACGTTTATGGTTCTCATCACTTAGGAAATGCCAAAGGTTTTAGGAGTTCTGTGACAGAAACAGGAAGGAAGATGAAATACATCTTCCTTATTATGAATGACAATATTACAGTACCAAATAGTTGAGTGTTATTGAAGTGATTTTAAACATTTTGTATGTCCTAATCAAATGTAAAAAGGAATTGTTGAATGCCAAGTATGTGTCCAGCACAATCTTATAATATGAACAGCATTATTTTGAGTTTACATATAAGAAAATTGTGGACAAAAAAGAATCTAAAATTTACCCAAGGTCACACAGTTTACTAGCAGATCAAGGATTATTCAATTGCAAGTTGAAAACTCTTTCAACTACACAAAATACATGTTACCATAAAGTGTTATTGTTTGAATTTTTTCTTCACTAAATTTTGTAGGATGAAGTCTGTCAATGCTAGGAGAGGAATGCCGTATGAGGTAGACGTTTGCCAGGCGCACCAAGATTATTCGCATTTGGATACGTGGGTGAGAGAATTCAAGCAACATCTGCTGCCCCTCCATGGTCCAGTGCACAGAACTATAAAAATGCAAAATGTTCTCTCTTTTTTTTTAAATGAACAGCCAGTCCCAAAGGAATCACTGAAGGGAGGAGGCAGACTTTAAACTGAACCACAGAATCATTTCAAAGCTAATTAGAAGCTACAAATGTGGAAAAGAAAATTTCAATGCAGTGTATTTAGAGCAAGGAAAGAATGAATCGGCAGACGTTGTTCTATCCATAGCCAACCTATATTATTCAACCCAACGCTACTTTTCTTTTTGTTGGACTGTTTGTTTGACTAGCATGGCTTTTACCGCACTAATGAAATAATGTGGGGAAAAAAGAGCATTAACTCTCCTCCCGAATCATTGGAAAAGCCCCTTTGGACTAGGCAATCATGACATAAAGAATAATTTCCAAAAGTTTAAACAGGTGGTGAAACCATAGCTGAGCCCTTGCCCATGGGCGGTAGAAGCCTATGGAGCTAAAGGAGTCTCAGACAAAATCACAGGCAGCATCTCTCTTCAGTCCAGCCACTGCGACCCCAGAGTGTAGGCCTACACAAAATTCTAAGAGAGGAAGGTTGGAAAGAAGGAGGACATATGAGTGAAAAGAGGACATGAGTAAAGAAGGATGAGAGATGTCTGTGGGGTCACAGCTCTCACCCACAGCCCACGGTTTAATGTCCCATCTATGAGAGCTGATTGCTTACCACCTCACGGCTTGAATTCAAGTCCAAGGCCAACATAAGCATCTATGGAAAGCATCATAGTAGCACTGAGAACTTTGGAAACCAAAGAACCTACAACAGTGAGACATCCTACTCTTCAGTAATTTTGCTTCCACTTCCCATTGAAGAAAACAATCATTATTTAGTTTTTCCTCTCACTCCTGCATGCCTAACCCTGAAACAGTGTCTGCTAAACTCCACCCACTTTATGTACTTAGAGGAGAAAGGAAGAGGGCTTTGTCTTTGAAGCAAATATATAATTATATTAAATTTTGTACCATTAAATTATAGACTACTGACTGATAAATGCAAATTTAAATAAGTGAAATTGCTGGCAAAAGTAGTACACACCAAAAAAAAGGCAAACTGGAGCCCTGAAGTTGCTATAATAAAACTCTTTTCAGGGTTGCCACAACACACTTACCCAGAGGTCAACCTTCTAGCAACTTTGGTTCTTTGTAACATAATCAGAGATTACTGGCTTGAGCTCTGGGAATAGTACTCATTACAGATAATTCTGTATTCATCAGAAGTTTATTTCGTGCCCACTAGGTGCTGGATGCTGGGGAGAAACTGTTCAATGAGATTGTAGCAGAGACTCTAGTTGCTTACTACAGAATCTTTCCAACGCTTCCTCATCACTGACACTTACCTGGGCACATTGCTGCCCACGAGCCGAGATTACATTTCTCTGACTTCCTTGCTCCTTGGGATGGCCATGTGACTGAATTCTGACCAGTGAGATGTAAGAGAAGTGTGGGCTAGAAGTTCTGAGACATGTTCTGAAAAGCAAGAGCCATGTATTTCTGCATTTCCTTTTTCCTGGTATCAATTATAAGAAAGAAGTACCTGGAAAATGAAGTGGCAAAGACCATTAAAACCATTCTCTAAGATGCTAAAGGAAGAAGCCAGTTAATAGCATTAGACTTTATGGGCCACAAGGTCTCTCTTGTAACTATTTAACTCTACAATTAGAGCAAGAAAATAGCCATAGACAATGCCTAAAAGAATGAACATGTTCCAATAAACCTTTATTTACAAAACAAGTAGCTACCTATGGGCACTAGTTTACCAACCTATGAAAAAGAGAGTAAAGTAGAAAAAGTTTGTATCTTGACAATGGAAAAGATGTAATATAACCCTTAGACTTCCTAACCTACCCATTTATATAAGAAGAAATCAATTTTGTTTAAGCCAATTTTATTTAAAGGTGTTTGTTACATAGAGTGAGAACTAAGTATTACAAAAATAGAATTCCGGCATCAAAATGTTACAGTTTCGTGGATCAGATAGGCAGTGAAACATTAAATTTCTAAATAGTATAGTAGTTATACTATTTATAATAGTAGTTATAATAATGAAATCAAAGGATACAAAGGGGAGGTGTCTGATCTAGACGGGGTTCGGGCAGCCTGTCTAGAGCAAGAGATGTTGAAGATGAGTTTGAAGGATGATGGGAAGCTACCCAAATGAAGAACATGGAAGAGAATGTACCAGAAAATGGCAGCCATATGTTCAAATGTTCCCAAGTGGGAGAGCATGAGAGTCAGATCATGAAGAGCCTTCTATACCAAACAAAAATTTTATTCTAAAGGTATTGGCTCATCAAAGGGTGTTTAGGATGAAGTGACTCTATCAGGTTTACACTTTAGTAAGATCAGTTTAGCTGCAGGTACTTGTACGAGGGTGATAGGAGATGGGGAAGATGAAAGGTGGTGAGATCAGTTGTGAAGCTTTTGCAATAATCTACAGAAAAGAGGATGAGCCTGGTTAAGGTGACAGTAACAGATCTGGAAAAAAATGGGCTTGATTTGAGAGAAATGTAGAAGGTAGAATTTCTGATATGGAGATGGATTGGGTTGAAGAGGAAGGTGTTAAACAACAGAGAGAAGTTCAAAATGAGGGTGAGATTAGTGATTTGAATAACTGGAAGACTTGATACCATTCATAGAGGTCATGATAAATGGTAAAACAAGAGGCAGATGTGGAGTTGAAATATCTGTTGAATTCCCAACCTTGACACATGCAAGCTCTTTAAACTTCAGCATGCCCTTCACCTTTCTGAATTTCACCTGAACTGTAGATAATAATGCCTGAATCTCAGGACAGATGTGAGGCTTAGGTGAAATAAAAAAGTGTTATGGACTGAATGTGTCTCCCAAAATTCCAATGTTGAAGCCCCAACCTCTCATGTGACTATTTGGAGATAGAGCCTTTATAGTGGTAATCAAGTTTAAATGAGATCATAAGGGTGGGATCTTGAACCAATAGGATCAGTGTCCCTATTAGAAGAGACACCAGAAAGCTCATTCTCTCTCTCCGCCATGCGAGGATACAGCACAAAGGCAGCCATCGGCAAGCCAGGAAGGGAGCTCTCACCAGAAACCTCCCCTGTGGGACATTGATCTGGAAGACTTCTAACCTCCAGAATTGTGAGAATCACCTTTCCGTTGAGTCACCCAACCCAGCTATGGTATTTTTTTATGGCAGCCCAAGCAGAACAAGACACAAGACAAGTATTAAGCACAAGGCCTGGCACCTACTAGACACCCAATAAATGTTTACTTATCCTTCCGAAAGTTAAACCTTTCTACATAACCCCCAAAATTAAAAACTTAAAATTAATGGTTCATCCAGTGTTGCAGATCAGAAACAGTGAACTGGAAAGGATATTAAGAAGGTCTTTTCGAAGTTGCTAACCCAACAGAAGTAGAGACAGATGATGGTCTGCTATTGAGACAAGGCCAAACCTAGTTCTTAATTATGATTCTGGGATAGCCACAAAAGCTAAAAATGCCTTCTTCAATTACCTTCCACTTAAGCAGACAAGAAATCAAACTGTACATTTTAAAAATATATCATACTAAATATGTTTAAATGTTGAAAGTGTTGATATTCCAAGGGATAGTGTTCATTTAATTGGAAATTTCACTTGTACAGTATATCTTATTCTCCAATGAAGCTAGCTAAATGAGGCATACATCTATTAATAGTCTTCTGCTAATTTAGGTTTTGAGTTCTCTAGCTGTTAATTGATTGTTTTAAATTTTCTTCCACTTATTAAATAGTAGGACTTTGGGGAATAATGAAATGAATTAATTATACTGATGTGCTTAGAAGTGCAGGGCCAGAAAGGACCTTTGGAGGTCAAACAGCCTGGAAAGGCCTCCGTCCTGAGGCCATTTCTCTCTTTAGCCTGGATAGTTGGTACTTATTTTTTTAGTCATAGTTCTGGTATTAGACCCATCTAAACCCTTTGTGCTAATGTCTCACATTGCATTTGCCACCTCACATAATAGTCACCTGTTAATAAGCCAATTTCTTCCACTAGACTATGAGTTCCTTGAAAACAGTGTTAAGAACAGTATCTTCATTGTCCTAGTAAGTCTGGTACAGCACATGCTTGGCACAAAACAAGTTCTCAATAAATGTGTAATAAGTTAAGGCATGAATTCAACAGTCTTTTTCTTCAGCTACACTTTCTCTCAAACCATCAATGGAAATTTTGAAAGCAGCCTATTTTGAAGGAATGGGATATTATCATGTTTATGCTTTATTATATCAAATGCTAAAAGCCAGCTACATGAATGATTAAAACATAAGCCGCACTTGCTTTCTCAAAAACTTTCATGGAACTCCAAGGGTCTGATCCCACAGTAGTTTCCTACTGAAGAATTTGGGGAATTTTTTGTGGCCTGTGAACTATGAAGAGACAGATCATATCTTAGTTCTCGTTTTCTTTCCTCTGCTTTTGCCCTGTGTCTTTGTTCTGTTTTTATTTAGACTTCAGAAAGAGCAACGGGCATTCAACTTTGTTTACCTTGCATTGTGTCGTTTGTGAGAAAAATTATCTCAGCAATCTTTATAAAGATATTAACTCACTGGTCATTCTATCATCAAGACATTACTTTATGTCTTTCCAGAAATATTCAAGTGATATAATTGACTCAGATTTTCCTTGAAGGAAAAAAGAGCATTCTAGTATTCTGCAACCTACTGCTATATTTTTAATGAGGATACTGAACAAAAAATGCATCTGCTCACCTTAATTTTTTCTTCACCTTCAAAAGAATCCTTTCAGAACTGTACGTAAACTGCATCGCTGAGCTGACCCTGCAGGTCTAGTTTACGATTCTATTTGTCCTATCTGGAATCCACACTGAAAGAATTGCTCCTCGGAGTGATGAGAAAGGCAACATTTTGTAGAAGGTGATTATCCAAATACAGATGTCTTAGTAGGGACATACACATGATTTTTCCCTGAACACACTGGATACTATAGATGACTGTTGAGCAGTCCCTAATAATGAGCATGGCAATGTCCCCAAGTTCCCCTAATATAATATATTCTATCTCAGTTCTGCCTAGGGTTTGGCGCGCCATGCTTTTTAGCCTCTCTTCTTAGGTTCTGATCCTAATTCTTCAACTGTTTCTTCTTTTTTTCTCTGGAGCTAACAAGAGACAAGATTGAACAACATCTATTCAGATTCCACTTAAAAGAATTAGACTATAAAAAGATAAGAGTGAGGGATATCTTTCTTGCCCTTCCTCTAGGTAAACTGTTCACTTTTGGGAACCATTACATCGATATTTTGGAGCAGTTTCTCATTTTCACTAGTTATTTAAAAGACATTGTGGATTACCCAATTGTCATGCAGGGTGTCAGGAGGGGTCTCAGCTCCTGCTCTCCACATAAGAACGCAGGATATGGTAAGGCCAAAAAGGAACACCCACGGAGCCATAGGTAGGGGAGTCATACCACTATATTCTTGCTAGCAGCTGGATTGGAGACACAGGAAGCAGGAGCCACACTATCCACAATCTGCCGTCCACTTCTCTCTACCAACCAACCTCATTTGCTAACTGCAATCCGCTCTTGCTAGCTCAGCCACCATCTTCTTGCTAGCCCCCATTTGCTGCTAGCGTAGCCACGGCAGTTATATTAGTGGCCAATGGCTCACTGGTTACAGCTGATGGCCAACTAGCCACAGCTGATGGCCATCCAATCACAGTTGATGGCCATTTACTCCCTGAGCCAGCACCTTTCCACGTGAAGCCGAGAGCCTGGAAACTGCACTCAAGGTATGTTAGCTTAAAAAATAAAAAAGGAAAAGCAATTTAATTAATAGGTCATTATAGTATGAATACCATAGCTTCTTGCACAAAGAAATGTCATTTTTCTGAGCTCTAAGCATGCATTTTTTTTTTTATGTATTTCAGTCAGCTGGTTCCAGTAGTATTTAGGAATCTGTGCCGTATTCACAAAAGATGCCCATGGCAACTGTAGGTTGGTCTACAAGTAATATAAAGAATGCTTGATATTGATTATTTCCATTGCTGGATAGATCTAGTTATTGCTTTAAGAGATAACAAAAAAATTTTATGTTAACCATTACCTCCTTAAATATTTTCTCTAGAACAAGAGTTCTCTTGTGCTTCTAGAAATTAGAATAGCTGTGTATTGTACTTTATCATTCTTTTAGCCATATCTCTTAACTTCTTTTTTTATTTTCAATCTCCTGTCTCTCTGAGCTAAATTCTGGATAACTTCTTAAGTTATGTCTTCCAGTTAAGGATTTCTTTCTTTAGCTTTGCCTAATATACTATGAAATATCTATAAAGTTCTTAATTTCAATAACCGTATTTTGTTTTCCTAAAAGCACATACTTCTTAGTACCTTTCTAAAAAAATCTGTCTTCTTTTTGGTGATTCCTTATTTCCTGCTTATTTTTATTCTTTTATTTTTTAAAAAAATATTATCTGTGCATATTCTATATCTTTATCTGGTGCAAATGGTTTTGTTTGAGATTCCAAAACTGCTGCTTATTTCTTCTAGTGAATTTTATTCACGTATATTTGTCTTCATTTGCTTCATTTCCTCATTTGTTTTTAACTTTTTCTTAAATGTGTGTATTTAGAATAATTTAAAGTTGAGAAAAACATTGTGAAGATAGCACAGAATTTCCATGTTCCACACACCAGTTTCTCCTACTATTAATTTCTTACTTTAGTATGGTATACTTGTCACAACTAGTGGAACAATACATTATTATTATTAATGAAAGTCCTTACTTCTTCAGGTTCTCTCAGTATTTCTCCAATTTCTTTTTTCTGTTCCAGTATCCTATCCAGGATACCACATTAAAGTTACTGGTCATGTCTCCTTAGGTTCCTCCTGACTGTGATACTGTCTCAGAAGCTCCTGGGTTTTGACAACCTTGACAATTTTAGGAGTGCTTGTCAGATATTTTGGGCTTGCCTGAGGTTTTTCTCATAATTATATTAAGATTATGCGTTCTGGGAGGGAAACTGCAAAGATAGAGGGACATTCTCATCACATCATATCATAAGTAAATGCTATCAGCATCATTTAAACTGTTAATACGAATCTTGACCACCTGGCTAAGGTAGTGTTTGTTGGGTTTTTCCTCTATAAAGTTATTCTTTTTTCCCCCACTTTTCATATTGAAGTCTTTGACCTTAGTTTTATGTCCAAGAAAAATTACCAATTTCCAGTATGTACAGTTTTTCTTCATGTAAAAGGGAGAGAGTGATGACTTCCAAGCTTAGTTTGTTTTCATTTTCTTCCGCATCGCTGTCTTATTTTACAATGAGAGCAGAATTAAGCACAGTGAGTTTCATG
Organism: Rhinolophus hipposideros; assembly: GCF_964194185.1. NCBI lineage: Eukaryota > Metazoa > Chordata > Mammalia > Chiroptera > Rhinolophidae > Rhinolophus > Rhinolophus hipposideros. The sequence continues at coordinate 85,514,802 of NC_138047.1, read as the reverse complement.
CAAGCTTCTGATCTGCTCTATGTCCTGTGCCTGCCGTCACCAAGTCCTGCCACTGAAGTCCCTGTATAACACTTCAGAAGTCTCCAGCATGAATTCTAGACTTTACTTAGGCATGCAGGGAGAACACATCATGGTTAAGGATTCCTAAAGAAAGAAGCTCAGAAACCAGTCCTTATAATAAAAGAATCACATGCAGTGTTTTTGATTGGATCAAAGTGTTAACTATTATGGAAATTGGTACTCTTCAATAAAAATTGAGCATGCAGTTATAAGCAGAGATAATATAGGGCTTGATTTGAAGATTCATATTCTAACGAAATTTAACCCAAAAGCCATTCTGAAAAATTGCTTTTACTTGTCTGTGCCTATAAATTGTATCAAAACCAATAAAACTAATTCATTTATTACTAAAGTAAATCATCTAGGTAGAAAAGAAATTGATCATTAGATTAATTTGTTGGAGAGTAAATATGCTTTTTGACAAAACCAATAAGATAAAAATTTTTTAAAATTCCGTTCTCCAGCTCTTACTTTCTCACCTACCAAGTGAAAATCTGGTCAAATGTATTTGAACTACTGATCTGAGATAATCTGTTTTTATTGAGAAATGAAAGAATATTTAAAATATCCTTATATCTTTTGGTGGAGTGGGGTAGTTCTGTCCAAAATTTTTATCAATTCTAACTACACTGTGTCTCCCTTACCCTGTCCACACATTCAAAAATATTTGAAAATTAGAAACAAAGAAGTTATTGTTTATAGGATGGCTTCAATGATGGCTATTAGCCAAATGTTCAATAATAATATCTGTGCCCACTATACTCTTATATCCTGCTAAAACTTTTACACAAATTAAATAAACTCCCAATATTCTGTTTTTAATCTTCACTTTACCAATAAGAATATCGAAGCATAGAAAAAGAATGGGCGCACTGTCATATAACTACTAAAAGAAAAGGAATATACTTTAAATGTACAACACTGATTCTATTGTGGTATCGTTGTTTATAGTATTATTGTATATTACTATATATCATTATTGCTTATAGTCCAATTCTTGTCCCAAAGACTGTTTCTAGAGTTATCAAATTTAACAAATAAAAATGCAGAACATTTGTTAAAACATATGCCCCAAATATTGCATGCAAGGGATATACTCATACTAAAAATGTATTTATTGTTTATATGAAATTCAAATGTATTTAGGTTTCCTGTATTTTACCTGGCAAACTTAGTAACATAGTAATGATTATCTCTATGTTGCAAATGAGGAAGTTGAAGTAAAAAGTGTCACCCAGCCACTGAAGGAAAAGTAAAGTGCATTAAGGGCACAACATTGATTCTGTGTGTAAAAGAATCAATGGAAACCAGAGCCATGGAGAAGTTACACAATGTTACTCCTAGTCGTTCTTAAACTTTATGAGGAGAAACTGGCTGTGACTTCAGAGCCCTTCTGCCACCCTGAGATCTCTCAGAGCTGCAGACCCTTCGCCATCACACAGGCCTGTTCTCTCTCTGCCTCTCGTTCTCTCTGCCTGAGCTTTCTCTCCAGCACCTCAGGAGCTTGCCAGCCTGCACTTAGATGCAACCTACAAGTGCCAGGAAGATAATGCCTATACTAGCAATGTTCAGGCAATGGAAGAAAAACAAGGGAGGGGAAATGCTCAGCCACCCCATCCTTTGGAAGGTCACCAGAAGAATTGATTCCCAGGATTCTGTGGTGATAACCTGTATATTTATGCCTTCTGTTCCAACCTCTGCAGTCCCCTCCCTGCTGTCATTTGTACCTTCTGAGTGCCCAATCTTGTCAAACTCTTGTCCCAAAGACTGCTTTTATAGGAACCCAATCCAAAATGTGGGTCTAGCAAATAAATTGCTGAGGAGGAATCGCGAAGGCTATAGTTTAACTGACAAGTCTACTTCCACATGACCTTGAAGAATTGAAAGATTCGCATTGCTCTCTTCATAAGGAGGACTGGTTTATAGCAAACCAGCTTCAGAGAGAGCAGAGAAAGCAATAAAAGCTGGCTCTGCACAAATAGAATATTGGAAGTTTAGGTTCAAAGCAATGGCAATTGATAGAAAACAAGGGTTACGCCTGGCAATCTTCTTCACCCTCCCCTTTTGTATTTTCATTATTCTCTTCTTGCCCAGGCCACAGGTGCTCACTGCCCTGTCTCCTTCTCTGGCTTCTGTTTATTGTAAAAAATTCAATCTGTAATTTCAATGAAATATTGATGTGCTGTCCTAGAAGGGCGGCCCAAGCTTTCCTCCTTTCTTTGAATTATTTGCAGGCCATGGTAGAGCTGCAGCTCTCCCAGGATGACCTCTTCCATGCCTCCTTGAGGAAGGCAGTTAATGTACCCTCCAATTTCATGGGGCTGTTACTTTTATTGACATTTATCCCAGAAGCCAAAGAATGTTACATGATCTCACTAATGACATAGTCACCCCATGAGATTGTGTAGGCCATAAATATTCATTAGAACTAAGACTTATGTCTTCCTGAAATTAGACTAGATAAGGTCAGTAAGAAGTCATGTTGGAAACGTGTTCATCTGAACTAAATAATGAATCCATTTGTCATAATAATTAACTTGGCGAGAGCAATTATAAAGGAGAGAAATGTTTTCTTTCTATCAAACTTTTATTTGCTTATAGTTTATCCAACCAATCAGCCACAGAATTCATTTGTATGATAATTACCAGGAATGAAGTTTTCTGCAGAAGGAATTTTATACTTTCTCATAATTTGTAATCCCTTAAGCTTTTGGATAAAGCCCTACTTATCATTTGGAAATCCTTTTAGAAATGGTGAAGGGAGAAATAATTTCTTTATTGGAAATTTTCCAAAGATGCAAAGGAATCATTTGTACAGTCTTTAAGCAATGTTTCATGAGGGGAAAAGGTAATACCAAATGCCTTGTTGAAAGCATTTCAGTACCATTACAACATCTAATCAATAAACCAATGTTGAAACTGTGTCCTTTTTTACAAAATAAATGTTTTTCTACTCGGGTCATTTAGACATTTCTGCTGTAATATTTCTGAACAGTTTTTAAAGTCTAAATGTTTTAAAGTTTCTTAAATATCTCTAGCTACATGCTTAAATAGCGTTCTCTCTCTCTCTCTCTCTCTCTCTCTCTCTCTCTCTCTCTCTCTCTCTCTCTCTCTCAGAGGTAGTTTTGGCATAAGTAAACATGTTTAGCTGATTTTTAAGAGGCTATGATTTCCAAGCTTAGAACATAGAGTCAAGACTTAAGTTACTCTGTATAGAATCAAATGGAGACTGTAGAAAGAAATAGCAAGATTGCCTGAATGATAGCTATTTATTATCTATATTATGGTTCCAGAATTTTTCTTTTTCCATCTGATAGCATCTGAATTTCACCATCCCTCAAGGGAATTCTAGGGGGTATTCTGATCCCCATTCCCTGTGAAATATGTGACTAAATTTCTGGAAGAGAATGGATAACTCCTGATTTCAACTTCTATTCACCCAAAATTGTATTCATTAACTATTGTTCACACCCTGTCACAACTACTGGAAAATGGAAACCTCAGTGTTTAATGTCATAAATATGTTACTTTTTCTGCACTGTCCAGTATACAAGGTGCTTGCAACATGTATTAGTATGGATAGTAACTTTCCTGCTAGTCACAATTTGTTCATGACACTGGAAAATCTGTTTGATTTTTTTCTCCCATTCAATTTAATGAATCAGTGAGGAATCCTTAAATTCTGTGGACACTGACACTGCACCAGGGGGTTTTGCCCTTTCTTCCAAATCATTAGTGGTCTGCCCTCGGCCCAGCATCATTTTATCTGTGTCAATATTGATATAGATATGTATTGGCACGAGGACCAATTTAAAAATACAAGCATTTTATGCACAATTTTTTTTGTAATTATTTGCATTCTACGAAATATTATTACACCAGAGTAAGTATCAGTAACAGTATATATCATACATTTTTTGCTAGCAAATAGACTACTGTGGTTGTTCCAATATTGATTATGGAATATTATGTTACATCAGTTTGTCTTCTTTTGCAAGATGATTGATCATTTATGATTAGTTTTAAACCACCTGTCAATAGAAATGGCTATCTTTACAAATTAGCCAATATTATAGGGCTTAATTATTCCCAAAACAGTAATTCACGTGAAACAGCAAACTGCCCCCTAATAACCTTTGTGACCTATTTTTCCCCAGAGTGTGGCACTGAACTTCAATGAGGTAAGATGGTACACTTTCTGTTTTAGACAAAAAATAAGAACTGTGAGTATCATTCATTTCTAAATATGTTTGTTGATATGAAAAGTTAGTGGTAAATTTTGCAATTATATTTTAAAGGGTGAGTAAAATGCATTTTGCTTCTTAGAATGTTACTTATATATATTTATATATATGTGTGTGTGTTGTGAACCATATTTTAAGTGATTTTACAAGGAAAAAGGTTTAAGATCAAAATTACATATTAAATTAAAAGGAATATGGATGATGTGTTAGACTTGGAACTCTGGAAAAATGATGAAATAGCTGAGAACTGTCTTTGGAGCCCCTGCACCCATTTTCTTCTCCCACCCATTTCCAGCTTCTTGAGCCCTCTCCTCTCCACTCTGGGGGTGCTCACGGTGCTCTCCATTTCAATCTCATGCAAAAATGTCCAGTGATCCCATCTGCTAAACCTATTCTAAATCTGATTTCAGATTGAAAGAGAAGACAGCTACTCCAGATTACAACATCTCAGAGGTGCCCAAAAGATGCTAACATATTGATGGCTAGCAAACAATGTCAAATTTCTCATTGTAATTTTTCTATTCAATAAAGGAAGTCATTTTATTCTACAAAATGATACCTAAATTGCAAAAATTTCCATTTTCCTCTGTCGAACTCAGTATAACTATTTTTCTTTAATAGGAAAAATGTAGCTCATAAAATTGTATATATATTTTTTAATTGGCTCTGATTCAAATATAGATACAGAAGCATACAGGTATACATATAGGTATAGATGTAATTATAGGTAAAGTTATTGGCATAAATCACCATTACCCTACATCATTTTGTATAAGTACTTCTCTCTTTTCTCAAAACAAAACTCTCCTTTTCATAGGTATCTGCCCTCAGCTAGTAGTATCAGAAGAAGCTTTCAGAAAAGTTCATTTTAAAGGCAGCTTTAGGACGAAATGGATATTTTGATTAAAGGAATTTGAAACAACATGACAATATAAAGTCAATCATTTAGATTGACAGGCAGTGGTGAGCAGGTATTTGGGTAATGGGGCAGGTATCTTCCTGTTTAAATCAAACCTCATACTACAAACATGAGCCTTGGAGTATTAACATAGGTGTTCAACCAAGTGCCAGACTTCTATCATTCTTAGCTGTCTACTCATTACGAGTAAGGCCAGTCCCTAAAATCTAAAAGATTGAAAAGCATAGGGTATTAATATTCACACATAAGGGAGAAAACATTTTTCTTCCATGTTTTAAAATATCAACTCACCCACTCACTTTTGACAGGAGACTGCATTTGCAAAACATGTGGTTGGAACTGAGATTTTCATTTTGTATCTCTTTGTGAAAATGCAGATAGATTAACATTCATGGTCACTGAGTTCCGTTTCCATAGATATAGTTTCGGTTGTAATATCCAGGGACAGATTGTGTATTTTATTACTTTGTTAAAAATATCAAACATTTTTTAAAAATCTCACCACGACACAACATCATATATGAACATAATGATTATATTTCATATACTTTAAACCATTTTAAAGTCCCTGTGGCATTTAAATAAAAATGTGTACCTGGATTTTGATGCTAAAATCCTATTAGTTTAACTCAGTGTGCTGGCTTGGCCTCCAGGGAACTCCTTGAGAAGCCAGAATTAAATGAATTTGTGATCCCATTAGCATCTAGAGAAAAGCTAACCAGGTAACCAGATGTTTCATTTACTACAATACTAAGGAGACTTAGAAAAGTTAGGGAGAATAATTTTTTTTTTTGCCTGGACTCCTGAAAAAAGATACTATTTTATTTAGTTTTACAATGGAGGATTGCAGCTAGGAAGAAATTCACCTGTCAGATAAATATGAAAATTATAATATTCTTCCCTACTAGTCAATTTTTAGAGACCATGCTTTTATATTACTATATTTCTCACAACACAGAGGTTTCAATCTACTAAATAATATGTAATTGTAACTGTAATGGTTTATGTAAATTGGTGATGTTTTAATTAGAACCTAGCACTAAGTGACTCTTGAATAAAGACAATAATGAATCCTGAATTCATATTGAATAAGCATGTTATTTGAGGAATGTGCTGAGGTATCTGCAGTGGCATAAAATATACGTGTTCATAGATCATAATCTAAAGTTCATTCTATGAGGATGAGCTCATTCAATTCAACTAGTAATTCAGTCCACTGCAATTTGGGTACATTAGGGAACTAAACAGTCAAAAAACTGTGCTCTTATGGATTTTGTATCCTAGCCAGAGGATACAACCAATAAATAACAGATATACAGATATAATAAATATGCCGTGTTTTAAAAACTTATATATGCTTTGGAACAAAAGAAAAAGCAGAGCAAAGAAAGGGGATTTGAAATCTTGAATGGCAAAGGTGTGGACTGTTCTCAAATTGCAAATAGAAAGGGTTGGTCAAGAAAAGCCTCATTGAGGTGAGATTTGAACAAAGCTTTGAGAAGTTGGAAGAGCTGGCCAAGCAGATGGCTGAGGGTAGAGCATTTCAGGCAAAGGCAAATTTCAGAGCAAAGGGCATGAGGTGAAAATGAGCCTGATGTGCGCAAGGATAAGCAAGGGGCTAAATGAGTCTCTTTGGAGTAGTGGCAGCAAAGAAGAGTTGTTGAGAATAAGATCAGATAGGTAAGTAATAAGGGAGCAGGCTGGAACACACAGAGCCTGGTGGATGATTGTATAAACACTAGCTTTTACAGAGAACAATGAAGAGCCATTGCAGAATTCCAAGTAGAAAAATTATCTACTCAGATGTGGATTTTGAATGATTATTCTGCTGCTGCATGGAGTACAGACTGAGGGAAGAGGAGGATAAATGCAGAGTGAGCAGTAGAAGATTGTTGCAGTAACCCAGTGACAGCTGACGGTGGCTCAGATCAGGGCAGTAATGCTGGAGTGTAATTTGAAGTTAGAACAAAAGGACCTGTCAATGGATTTAATAAGGAGCATGTTATGAAAAGGGGGGCCAAAGGTAACTCCAAAGGTTAGGCCTGGGCAATTCCAAAGATGGGATTTCCCACATTTAGAATGAGAAAAACTACATGAAGGAGGTTCGAGGAGTAAGGTCAGGAGTCAGTTTAGGACATTGTCTGTCTAGGATAGATACAAGTAGAAATATTGGGCAGTTGGGTATATGAATCTGGATTTCAGGTGAAAGGTTTAGGCTGAAGATTTAAATTGGGGACTTATCAGCATATAGATGATATTGAAAGCCACCAGCCTGGATGATACCAAGAGTGTGTGGACCAATGATGAACTCTTGGGCACTCTGATGTTAAGAGGGCAGGACGAAGAGGAGGATGAACAAAATGTCTAGGAAGGAGCAACCAGAGAGCTAGTAGAGAAGCTAGGAGAGCGTGTGGTGTTCTTAAAATGCAGCTGAACAAAGTGCATCAGAGTGATCAACTTGGACAAAACCTATGACATGTTAAGTGAAATGAGGATAGAAATTGGATATTAGACTTAGTAATATGGACCTCATCTGTAAATTACAAAGTTAATTCTGACAATGTTCACTATTTTCTGTACACTGTCATATTCCTCCACCCAAGGTTTCTTCTGTCCCTGACCTCAGAACTTTCTTTCTTTCTTTTTTTTTTTCTTTATAACTGCTTCTCTTTGGTGTATCAGTGAATATTGGCTTTCTCTTAAATCTTTAAATTCCATACATTTGTTTTATATGCTTTCTCTGCACATGCTTTTTAATGCCGACACTTTTTAAGTTTTAATTTCTTTTCGCATTAGAATATGGAGCTGTGTTTGAATTGACCTGTTATTTTTTTCATTTGTCAGTCTATCTTGATTATTTTTTTGGTTGTGTTTTTCAGATTACCTCACATTCATGCTTTATTTCAGCTGCTAAATTTTACAGATTTTCTAACATTATTCAACTTCCATGTTTATAAAAATAAGCATGATAGGCACTGAGTTATAACCCTTATTGACAACAAAAATCTATTTCTCCCCAATCATTTTTCTGTTAGTTTGACGACAGCTATATTCTTCTTGTGCCTTCATTTAGTCTTCCATAGTGTAATTCTCACTAAGATTTTGTTTTTTAACATCTCCTCATCAATAACCTTCACATTACATGCATTTCCTGATACTTTGTGTATATTAAAAATTATTGTAATCTTATTTTTCATTTCTTTTATTCCTGGGAGTTACTATGTTTTTGTTTACTAGCTCTGACTTTCATTCTGGCTGACTTTGTAATTTCTTATTTATTCAGATCCATGTCATCCTGCTATTGTAGGTAATTTTATACATACTGGAATTGCAGTCCAATTTAATCAGTGTTCTCAAGCCAATAAATGTCATTCCCTACTGTGAAAATGAAACTTTAATAAAATGACTTTACCTTAGAGACTGCAATAGGTTGCTGAATAGAGGTTATATGTGAATTGATATTTAGGAATATTAAAAATGGAGTTAAAAGGAGGAATTTAGCAACTACTGACAATAAAACTCTGGAAAAGCCAATATAAAGTCTTTTTACGTGTGCACGTCTAAGATACTATATATCTAAGTGATGTTCCCACAGAGTTCTCAGATTTTTCCCATTTGAATAGGTAAATATTTGTGCAACACACACATGCACACTTAATAAGGAAGCAAAGCAGCATAAATGAATAGATGGTCATCTTGCTCTCTTCCTTTCACACCAGCTATGTTTATGTACGCAAACATTTTGACTTTTCATAGACCATTTATTTCAACTGATTGAATGAATTGTCAAGTTATTCAAGTCATCATATTGGTTTGAAAAAAATTTTGAATGTCTTCAAACACTTCGCTGAACACACTGTCTTCAAATAGTTTTTATATTCCAAATAAATAACAATCTCTGTGGTATACTGTATGGTAGTATTTTCTGTGTTCTAAAAAGTTAGTAAAGAGAAAAATGTCCCTCAGAAATTATTAATGCTTCAGAGATCCTTATAAGGACGTAAAACATTTTAAGTAGCCCGTCTCCTTTTAATGAAACAAAACAATATTAAATTTTATCTCAGAGCTATAATCCAGCTATTTTGTGTGTGTGTTATTTTCTGTTATCATCTCGTTCTTGTAGAATTTTCTGGAGGCCCAAAATGACGCTAGATCCTGCAAAACGACAAATTAAATATTTTCACAGGATAGCCCAATTTCTTCAGGGTTTATAGAATTTTCTCTGGAGTGGTAGGGTAGCAAAAGTGCAGTGAGCATTCAGTTGAGTCCTGAGACATAAATTTTATCCGTGGTGCAACTGGCTGAGTTTTTGTTGTTGTTGTTGTTCCTCCTCTCCTATCCCATCTCCAGATAACCACTTCTGATTTCCCTGTGGGGTAGGACTCCTCCATACTGAATTTCATAATAAATAGCATCCTTCATGTTGCAAGTATATAAATATCCAAACTTATCTTCCCCCTGATGCTGACAGATACTTGCTAGCTTAGAAAAAGGGATGTTCTGTGTAAATAGCCTGGGTTACAAGACTACATAGGTACCATATTTGTGTCTCCAGTCTAGAAATGTATAGCGTGTTACCTTTGTGTTCTTTGCTCATTGTTTCTTACACATACATTTCCTTCCAGAGCTTTTTCAGAAAGTGTGGCTTGGTCAGATACAGCATTTTGGTATTCCTGGATCCATCGTTATATTAATAATACCAAAAGAAAAATTTCACCCTGTTTTTGAAAAGCTGTAGGTAAGGCTTACTTCCAACTTTTGGATGTTGATACGTGTATAACATCTTGACCAAAAAGGCATTTATTTATCCAGGGATTGATTTCTCATCCAGATAGGTTAGGAATATTTTTGAGAGTTTAGTTCTGGAACGAGAATTTCATATTTGCGTTACACTCCCTCTGAAGACATTGCATATATCCATAAAGTGCTAACATGATACTGGAACGATAAACTGTGTTTGTAGAAAATAGCTTTGACATTGAAACGTGTTCTTTAAAGCCAGAAAATTCATATTTAGAACATTATGGATAAAAGGGCAGGCAGATGGAAAACCCCAGCAAGTGTTAAAAGAGCAGAGAGCATGTTTGAGAAATATGAATCATCTCAAAAAAAAAGTTGAAAACCAAATGTCCATCACTTTAGTTTAAACTTTAGCCTGTGTATAATTAAAAAGCCTTTACATTTTCCCAAAGTTTATTTACTTTGTAGTGTTTCACCCTCTATTTACTGTCGTCCCAAACAGAATGATGAATTGTTTAAGTCAATGATAGGAATTGTGTTTCTGTGAGAAGAAGAATCTTCCACTGATGGCTAATGCATAAGAAAAACTTTTTTTTAATTAAAGTTTATTGGGGTGACAATTGTTAGTAAATTTACATAGACTTCAGGTGTACAATTCTGTATTACATCATCTATAAATCCCATTGTGTGTTCACCATCCAGTCACTTCTCCTTAAATCACCATATATTTGATCCCTCTTACACTCATCTACCACTCTCCTTCCCCCTTACCCTCTGGTAACCACTAAATTATTGTCTGTGTCTATAAGTTTTTGTTTCTCATTTTTTGTCTTGTTCTTTTGTTGTTTTTGGTTTATATACCACATATCAATGAAATCATATGGTTCTCTGCTTTTTCTGTCTGACTTATTTCACTTAGCATTATAATATCAAGATCCATCCATGTTGTCACAAATGGTCCTATTTCATCTCTCCTTAACGCCGAATAGTATTCCATTGTGTATATATACCATGACTTCTTTATCCATTCATCTATTGAAGGATGTTGTTTCCATGTCTTGGCCACCGTAAATAAAGCTGCAATGAACATTGGAGCACATATGTCTTTCTGGATAAATGTTTTCAGATTTTTTGAGTACATACGCAGGAAGGGGATTGCTGGGTCATATGGTAATTCTATTTGTAATTTTTTGAGGAACCTCTACACTGCCCTCCATAACGGCTGCACCAGTCTGCATTCCCACCAACAGTGTATGAGGGTTCCTTTTTCTCCACAGCCTCTCCAACACTTGTTACTATTTCTCTTGTTGATGATAGCCATTCTGACTGGGGTGAGGTGATATCTCATTGTGGTTTTTATTTGCATTTCACTGATAATTAGTGATGTTGAGCATTTTTTTCATACGTCTATTTGCCATTTGTATGTCCTCTTTGGAAAAATGTGTTTTCAGGTGCTCTGCCCATTTTTCAATTGGGTTGTTTGGTGTTTTTTTGTCGTTGTTGTTGTTGTTGTTGAGTTGCATGAGTTCCTTGTATATTTTGGATATTAGTCCCTTATTGGAGGCATTGTTTGCAAAAATCTTCTCCCATTCAGTTGGTTGCCTATTTATTTTGTTGATGGTTTCTTTTGCTGTGCAGAAGCTTTTAAGTTTGATATAGTCCCATTCATGTGTTTTAGCTTTTACTTCCCTTGCCTTTGGAGTCAAATTCATAAAATGCTCTTTGAATCCAAGGTCCATAAAATTAGTAACTATGTTTTCTTCTATGCAGTTTATTGTTTCAGGTCTCATGCTTAAGTCTTTGATCCATTTTGAATTAATTTTGGTACATGGTGACAGATAGCAGTCCAGTTTCATTCTTTTGCACGTGGTTTTCCAATTCTCCCAGCACCATTTATTGAAGAGGCTGTCTTTTCTCCATTGTATGTTTTTAGTTTCTTTGTCAAAAATTATCTGTGCATATTAATGTGTTTTTATTTCTGAGTTCTCAATTCTATTCCGTTGGTCTACGTGTCTGTTTTTCTGCCAATACCATGCTGTTTTGATTATTGCTGCCCTGTAGTACAAGCTAAAGTCAGGCAGTGTGATACCTCCAGTATTGTTCTTTTATCTTAAGATCGCTTTGGCTCTTCGGGGTCTTTTCTGGTTCCAAACAAATCTGATGATTTTTTTGTTCTATTTCTTTAAAAAATGCCATTGGGATTTTGATGGGGGTTGCATTAAATCTGTATATTGCTTTGGGTAATATGGCCATTTTAACTATGTTGATTCTTCCAATCCATGAGCACGGAAGGTCTTTCCAATTCTTTGTGTCTTCTTCAATTTCTTTTAAAAATGTCTTATAGTTTTCAGCATATAGGTCCTTCACATCCTTGGTTAAGTTTATTCCTAGGTATTTTATTCTTTTTGTTGCAATTGCAGAAGGAATTGTTTTTTGTATTTCTTTTTGTGAGATTTCATTGTTAGTATATAGGAATGCAATGGACTTTTGTACGTTGATTCTGTAGCCAGCAACTTTACTGTATTCGTTGATTGTTTCTAATAGCTTTTTGGTGGAGTCTTTAGGGTTTTCTATATATAGCATCATGTCATCTGCAAAGAGTAACAATTTAACTTCTTCATTCTAAATTTGGATGCCTTTTATTTCTTTCTCTTGACTGATTGTTCTGGCAATGACTTCCAACAATGTGTTGAAAAGCAGAGGTAATAGAGGACAGCCCTGTCGTGTTCCTGAATGTAGAGCAAAGGACTTCAGTTTTTCAGCGTTAATTATGAGATTAGCTGAGGGTTTGTCATATATGACTTTTATTATGTTAAGGTATTTTCCTTCTATACCTATTTTATGAAGTGTTTTAATCATAAATGGATGTTATATCTTGTCAAATGCTTTTTCTGCATCAATTGATAGAATCATATGATTTTTGTCCTTTATTTTGTTTATGTGATGTATCACATTGATGGATTTGCGCATGTTGAACCATCCTTGTGCCCCGGGGATGAACCTCACTTGGTCGTGATGAATAATCTTTTTAATGCATTGTTGTATTCGATTTGCTAGAATTTTGTTTAGGATTTTTGCATCAGTATTCATCAGAGATATTGGTCTGTAGTTTTCTTCTTTTGTGTTGTGCTTCCCAGGTTTTGGTATCAGGGTAATGTTGGCCTCATAAAATGAGTTAGGGAGTATTGTCTCTTCTTCAATTTTTTGAAAGAGTATGAGCAGGATTGGTATTAGATCCTCTTTGAAGGTTTGGTAGAATTCACTGGTGAAGCCATCTGGTCCAGGACTTCTGCTTTTTGGAAGGTTTTGGATGACTGATTCAATTTCGTTACTGGTGATCGGTCTGTTTAGATTTTCCAGTTCTTCATGGTTCAGCCTTCAAAGGCTATATGTTTCTAAGAACTTGTCCATTTCTTCTAGGTTATTGAATTTGGTGGCACATAGTCCTTCATAGTATTCTTGGATAATCCTTTGTATTTCTATGGTGTCCATGATAACTTCCCCTTTTCATTTCTGATTCTGTTAATTAGTGTCTTCTCTCTTTTTATCTCAGTGAGTCCAGTCAAGGGTTTGTCAATTTTGTTAATCTTTTCAAAGAACCAGCTCTTTGTCACCTTAATTTTTTCTATTGTCTTTTTGTTCTCTATTTCATTTAGTTCTGCTCTGATTTTTGTTATTTTCTTTTTTCTGCTGACCTTGGGTTTCACCTGTTCTTCTTTTACTAGTTCCTTAAGGTGTAACATGAGGTTATTTATTTGGGATTTTTCTTGTTTCTTGAGATAGGCCTGTAATGATATTTTTCCTCTTAAAACTGCTTTCGCTGCATCTCAAAAATTTTTGTAGGATGTATTTTCATTGTCATTTGTTTCTATGTATCTTTTGATCTCTCCCCTAATTTCTTCTTTGACCCGGTGGTTCTTTACCACTATAGTCTTGCTGTTTAAAAAATTTCCATGTGTGTTTTTTCCTGCTTTCTTTTTGCAGTTGACATCCAATTTCAAAGCCGTGTTATCAGAGAACATGCTTGGTACAATTTCAATCTTCTTAAATTTGCTGAGGCTGCTTATATGTCCCAATACATGGTCTATCCTTGAGAATGTTCCGTGTACACTAGAAAAAAATGTATAGTCTGATGTTTTAGGATGGCATTTAGTGCTCTATAAATGCCAATAATGTCCATTTCATCTAATGTGTCATTTAGGGCTGCTATTTTGTTATTTATTTTCTGTTTGGATGATCTATCCATAGCTGTCAATGATGTATTTAGGTCCCCTAGTATAACTGTTATAACTGTCAATTTCTCCCTTTAGTTCTGTTAGTAGTTGCTTGGTATATTTTGGTGCTCCCTGATTGGGGGCATAAATATTGATGACTGTTGTGTCTTCTTGTTGTATAGTTCCCTTTACCATTATGAAATGTCCATCTTTGTCTCTTGTTATATTTTTCACCCTGAAGTCTGTTTCATCTGATATCATTATGGCTACACCTGATTTTCTCTGGGTACCATTTGCTTGGAGTGTCAATTTCCACCCTTTCACTTTGAGTCTATGCTTGTCCTTGTAGCTGAGATGTGTCGCTTGGAGTAAGCATATGGTTGGGTTTAGTTTTTTGATCCAATCTGCTACCCTGTGACTTTTTATTGGTGAGTTCAGTCCATTTACATTTAGGGTGATTATTGATATGTGAGGATTTCCTAACATTCTATCTTTAGTTGTCTGGTAAGATTGTGTCTGGAACTGAGGTGTTCTGGAACGTGGGACTTTCAATGTTAAAATTAGGACAGAGCAAAGAGGGATGGTTGGTCACCTTACCAGAGTGACCTTACCCTAGCTAGTCCCTACCCTAGCTAGTCACTTTTTAAAACCCTAGCTAGTTACTTTTTAAAATTTGTGTTTCCCTCATTAAACTCTTAAATTCTTTGAAGGCAGTGTTTTGCCTCTGGTCCCTAGCATATAATACTTTTCTTGATGCTTAATACATATTCAATGAATTAATTTTCTATTTTCAAAGGGTTTATAATAGAGAAGGTAACATAAGTTCTTAAGGTCTGAACATACATCCATTTTGCATGTTGTTTCCTTGCTGTTAATAAAAGTTTTGTTTTGTTTTGTTTTGTTTTAATCTGGAAGCAAACCAAATGCCTATTGACCAGAGAATGCAAAAGCATATTGTGAATAGATAACTATACTATAGTATAATCACACATAGAATATTATACAGAAGCAATAATTAATAAACCACAGATGCATGTAACAAATAAATGGATCTTAGAATTATAATTTATATTATGTTTGTTACATACAGAAGAATAAATGCGAAATGTGCATCAAATATATTTTAACATATGCCAAAGGATAAAATAAAACAGACTTCTGTTATCAATCAATCATAGATGGGGAGTTATTTTCACCACCAATACTATTATTACTACCATTGCTATTATGAGCAGCTATTGTTATTGAACATTCGTTCCATGCTACACACTATTATAAGCACTTTGCATACATGATCTCATTTTATTTTACTTTTTAATACCTCTCCTCATTTTATAGATAAATATACTAAGATACAGAGATGGTAAATGCCTTACCCAAGAGCACACAGCTAGTTAGTGCTGAAGCCCAGTTTCAATCCTGGTCCTACCTGGCTCCAAAGTCTATATTTTTTCAATGGACTGTTAATAGTCCATCTAATGATCTAAATTACCTGTTAATATGGATGCTCTGTGTGCTGGACAAACTAGGATGGGCCAAAATCATTCTTGCCTCCTGGATTTCACACCTTTGTATACTCCTCTTACCTTGAACATGGAAGGATCTGTGACTAACGCATAAGGTACATTTTACAGGATTACATAGAAACACAGTATATAGGATTCCAATTTGCTAACAGAATTGCTCTGGAGACTTTTTTCTTTCTGGATGTGAAGCGGTCCATATGACACCCTCTTGGAGCAGAGGATAGACTCCATCTGACAGCCAGCAAGAAGTCAGGACTCGCAGTCCTACAGATATATGGAAGTAAGTTCTGCCAACAACCAAAGAGAAGTTGGAAGAGGGTTCTCCCCCAGTTGAGCTTCTAGATGAGAACCCAGCCCAGCCAACAGTTTAATTATAGTGTGGTAAGACTCAAAGAAGAGGCTCCAGCTAAGCTGTTCATGGACTCTCGATTCAAGAAACCATTAGATAACAAATGTGTGTTGCTCTCGATTACTATACATGTGGTAACTTACTATGCAGCAATAGAAAACAAATACACTATCCTTCTTTAACTGTTTGTTTTCTTGAAGACAAGTTATATAGCTCATTGCTAAAGATTTATTCTATAAGTTTATAGAAAGTCTAGCATGGAGAGTTTTGGAACAGAACTGTCTGACTAATTATGCAATTATATTAATTATATTTTAAAAATAGTAATCTTGTTAAATATCTGAGAGTAAGGGAAACATGATGAAGAAATTGAAATACTATCCTTCTACCTAGTGCCCATCTTGAAACTCAGTTAGTGGTACTTTGACGAGGCACGGTATTATCGAAACTTGAAATGTCACAGCCACACTGCAAGAGAAGCATCCAATGGTCCTCATTAGAAAACACAGCTGTTTTAAAACCTGCTTCAAAAGCCAAGACCTATGCATTCCTACATGAATAGCTTTTAAAGGTTAATTAAAAGCAAGGAGTGATAAAAATTTATAAGCTTCTGCTTATAATTTTTTAATGGTATCATTTCTGACCTTTTGATTGTGGTCCCATGGTGTGCCATTCAGACCGCAGCTGCTCACCACTCCCATCAATGTAAAGAGGAACTCAACAGACCAGTGTCCTTAGCTTTTCAGGACAGTTTTTCTCATTCTGTTAGAAGGCTATCTCTTGTAATGGGATATACTCTTTTTGGAGGTTCACAATCTACATTAGCATTTCATAAACATCAAAAAGTTCCACAGCTAAGAAAAATAATTAACTTAAAAAATAAAACAGCATCACTTATACTTATTTGCCCTCAGAAACTTTTTTATGCTCCAAATATTTTTATATTCTTCCGATATGAATAACTTCTTCTGGAGGAAGAGTGTGTAAGAAAAATAACATCACTTTTCAATCCTTCTTCAAAGCAATACTTCCAGTTGCCTTAGAAGTTGAAATTTGAAGTATCAAATCTATTACATAACAAAATAATGTCAAACACATACAACTAAATGTTCCCATGGAATAATTTCATAATAAAACATTGTTAATGATGTGTGAGCAAATAATTATGTGCGAGCAAAACTGGTCCAGACATAAACTTGAACATGTTAATGTTACATGCAGTTTTTTTATGTCTCAACTTTAGACTAAGAAAGAATGAGAACAACGATAGTAAGAAGCAATAAATACATACCAACATACTTGAACTGTGTTCCTCAGGGGACCCTGCTCGCTGTGCCATTTGTCGTGCAGGGCGTCCGGCGGGGTCTGTGGTGCCGCTCCCCACATAAGAACGCAGGACATGGTGAGGCCAAAAAGGAACACCCACGGAGCCATAAGTAGGGGAGTCATATCACTATATTCTCGCCTGCAGCATCCACCTCTCTGCTAGCCCCCCATTCCTTTTTTGCTAGCGTAGCCACGGCAGTTATATTAGTGGCCAATGGCTTACGGGTTACAGCTGACGGCCAACTAGCCACAGCTGCTGGCCATCTGATCACAGTTGATGGCCATTTACTACCCGAGCCAGCACCTTTCTATGTGAGGCTGAGAGCCTGGAAACTGCTTTTTGGGGCTTCGTCCCCACAACTGTCAATTTGAATGTTTTACTAGGATATCAGTAATGATATCCCTTTGAGTTTTTAATAGAGTTAAATTGCCTTCTGTATTCATTTTTATTTGCATTCAATTACAATCACACTGAAAGTTAACCAAGCTATAGTGATCTCTTTGCATTTTCAGAAACATATCAAGCAGTTCCCACCTCAGCATTAACTGTTCCTTCTGACTGAAGTTTCCTTCCTCCAGTTGTCTAAATGTCTTCTTGCTCCTTCACTTTATCCAGATAGTTGCCCCATGTCACAGTATCAGAAAGCTTTCTCCTGGCTGCCATCTATAAAAAGAGCACATTTTCAGCCTCACTTCAATGTACTCATTAATTTACCCTTCCATATTTTTCTTAATAAAACTTAGCAGTACTTGACATAGTATATATCTGTTTGTTCACTTATTGACTATTTACCCAACTAGAAAATGGGCTCTCTGGCAGCAGACTTTGTTTTCTCCTATGCATTATAGAACCCAACATCTAGAACAGCACATAGTACTCAGGGGGCATGAAGTAAATAGCACATGAATTAATGAAATAGCAGATGTTCATTCATCCTTCAGCACAAAACTGCCAGCAGTTGTTTAAAGTGAGTTTAACATGTGAGGATCAATGTAATTCTCTATACTAATAGACTGCAAATATATATAATCATCTCAGTAGATGAAGAAAAGCATTTGACAAAATCCAACATCTATTCCTAATGAAAACTCTCAGCAAACTAGAAATAGAAAGGAGATTTCTCAACCTGATATTTGTATCTACAAAAATCCTACAACCAACATCATGCTTAATGGTAAAATACTGGAGGCTTTCCCATTAGGTTGGAAGCGAGGCAAGGATGTCCACTGCCAGCACATATCAACGTTGCACTATAGATTCTGGTCAGTACAGTAAGGCCAACAAATTTAATAAAAGGCATATAAATTTTTTAAAAAGTGAAACAGTCTTTATTCACAGATGATGTAATTGTCTATACAGAGCATTATACGAGAACTATTAAAATGCTATTAGAACTAATATGTGAGTTTAGCGAGGTTGCAGGGTAAAAATTCAGATATGCAAAATCAACTGTATTTCTATAAACTAGTAACGAACAATTGGAAACTTCTGGGGATGATAAATACATTCATTATTTTCATCCTAGTTGTGATTTCCCTGGCATGTAATATACCAAAACTTATCAAATTGTACACTTTAGGTATGTATAGTTTATTGTGTATCTTTTTATACTTGCACAAAGTTATTAAAAGAAAGAAAGCTAATTCAAACAGACAAGAGAAAGAAGAAAATTGTTTTCTGCTTGCTTCTACCATGTTGACCTCATTCAATAAGCTGGTTCTATTTCTAGCCTGAAATAGTTTATGGTTTCAGGATTTCTTAAACTTAACTGTCTTCTCCTCAAAGAAACTCATTTATAAATTTGTTTGGTTTATTAATAGTAATCTCAAGGGAGAGTTGCCTAGTAATGCCAATCACAATTCCCGTTTCTAGGCGACTAGTCACTGAATTCAAGAAAGAGAGGTAGATGTTTCCAACTTTCAGTTTATCTTAATCATTTAACCATGCATATAGTCTAGTTATAGTGCTATTTGCTTCCAACATAGTTTTCACAGTGGGTTAAGCTCCAATCATACTTTCTATAATGATCTTTAAGTGCTAATGAGCAACGATACCCAAACCAGTATATCAGAATCCTCACATTTAGCAGCCTTCTAAACATATGCACTTAGATGTTTTCTAAAATTGAAGATACTTTAAAAACAGTGATTATATTCCCCTTCCAAAATTTTGTTCTCTCTGACTCCTTTATTTTTAAGTGACTGATTACAAAGCCAGAGCATATGCCAGGTGTAGTGTGATGAAAAATAGAAATGATGAAATTATTTTCAGGTCCTCAAAGAAAACTTCAGTGAAGATGTCTGGACTGTTTTGCAGGAAGAGGAATTGTTGTCCGAGTAGACAGAAAGATGCAATCCAACACAGAGAAATGTACATGAACCAATGCCTGAAATGGAATCACTGACATGGTGCCTTGGGGACCTGCAAAGACTTCAGTACAGCTATTGCATAGTATAGGGTCTGTATATAGGAGGGCACAGTCATGGGGAAAGGAGGTAGTATATTTTTGTAGTCTACTTTAAAATAATTCAGTATTTTTGTAGTCTACTTTAAAATAATTCAGTATAGATAGTGATATATACATGTTTATCTACTATTTACTATATATCTATACACTTTGGTAGTTTGTTAACATTTGAAAGTACTCCTCCTAATATCATAGGAAAGAGATTCTGAGACTCTGAGATTGCCTGTAGGGGATTATTGTGGAGTGTTCTCAGAAACCACAGCTGAGAGAGGTGAGGAACGCACCTCCGTGATACAGTTGCAACAGAAGCCTTATTCTATTCTATAGGGAACTCTGGATCTGGGACATTCATTAGCGTTAAATTAACTGAGACAAGCACGCTGGGCCAGGCATTTGTGCTGTCCACATAGAGCAGTGTGAGGACAGAGTCCCAGAGAGCAGTTTCCAGGCTCTCAGCCTCACATGGAAAGGTGCTGGCTGGGGTAGTAGATGGCCATCTGCTGTAACCAGTTAGCCATTGGCCACTGACAAGCTCTGATTTCAGTTAGCAAAGGGTTGGTTGGTTGGCAGTGAAGCGGCAGGAGGATTGCGGCTAGCCAGTGGGTTAGTAAGCGTGGACGGGAAATTGCGGATCCTGTGGATCCTACTTCCTGTGTCTCGCCTGGCCGCCAGCAAGACTAGGGTGCAGGAAGATCCCTCATTGGGGTATTGGCGGATGTTTGCTTTTGTATCCAACCCAGCCTCCATCGAGAATATAGTGGTATGACCCCCCCTATCTATGGCTCCATTGTTGTTCCTTTTTGGCCTCACCATATCCTGCATTCTTACGTGGGGAGCGGGACCAGAGAACCCGCATGACAACAGTCATTGGATGCCAGCTGGCTCTGGGGATATGTTTGGTCTTTTGTCATATGATACTATTGCACTTTGTTGCAGTTTTGTTTCTCCAGGAAGAAAACACTGAAACTGAGTGAGAAGTGCAGATTGATTTCTCCAAGAGGCAGACACTGAGACCTAGTTAGGGAGTAACACCTGTGGGAGAAAAGAGGTAAAAGTTGGGCATGGGGAGCTAGCAGATAACCATGAAAAGCTGACTTGTTCTCCGCCAGCCCAAGCAGGGAGTTCCAGGGAGAAGATTATTCATTATAGAAGTCCCATGCTGGGTGGAAATGGCCATTATACCACCACCTTACTCAGCCATTGTCCCCGAGCCACTATGAAAGAGGATTCCTTGGTCCATAAAATGAGGCAGGAGCAAACTAAAAGAGCCAATCGTACTCCTCATTGGCTATCATATCCACATATCATACTCTTTGCAGCTGAATGTCAATTTCCTTCTTGAAGAAAGATCTGAGCTGCATACCTCCTAGGGTGCTACATCTTTCTATAGACATTTATCACGTCTGCCTCATTGTGGGGACAAAACCCCCCAAAAAACAGTTTCCAGGCTCTCGGCCTCACATAGAAAGGTGCTGGCTCGGGTAGTAAATGGCCATCAACTATGATCAGATGCCAGCAGCTGTGGCTGGTTGGCCATCAGCTGTAGCCATTAAGCCATTGGTCACTGATATAACTGCCGCGGTTACGGAGGGAAGCCGAGGAGAGTGAAGGAGGAGACTGAAGGAGAGTAAGGAGAGTCGAGGACAGTTGGTCGGTTGGTAGCAAAGCGGACAGCAGATCGCACATCGTGTAAACCCAGCCTCCAGTGAGACCATAGTGGTATGACTCCCCTACCTATGGCTCCGTGGGTGTTCCTTTTTGGCCTCACCATGTCCTGCGTTCTTATGCGGGGAGCGGGAACAGAGACCCTGCAGGCCGCCCCGCCGGACACCCCGCACGACACTCATCTTCTAAGATCCATGGTTTGGTTATGAAAACTCACCCTTCTGTGTCATCACTAGGTCTGGTGCATGGGGACATACAAAAACATCCGGCATTTCCTAACCATTCCTTGAAGTTTCTTCCCGGGCTGGGATTCTATTCTTTTGTTTAGGTTGCCCTGAGATATCGCTAATGCAAATGGCAAATGAAGTCACTATTTTAGATCTCCAAATACTGCACACATTGGTATCTCTGAGATTATTTGAACTGCTAACTAGAACCAACATTTATGTTTTCAATTCTTCCTATTGGTGAGAAACAATTGCCTCTATATTAATGTTGGATTTTAAAATATATACAGTTGACCCATGACCATCCCCCATGTTAAGGCTGCCAACCCCGACACAGTTGAAAATCTGCATACAATGTTTGACTCCCCCGAACTTAATTACAGGCAGCCCTTCACATCTGAGTAGTCAACCAACTGCAGATAGAAAACATCATTAGCCGCCCGTGGTTGCGAATCTGCAGTTGGAAATGCGAAAATACTGTTTTGCAGCCATCGTTGACTCTCATTGAATCTGCAGTTGTGGAACCGGGGATACAAAAAACCAACTGTATTGAGAACAATCTGCAATTAAGTGGACTCTTGCAGTTCAAACTCATGTTGCTTAAGGGTCAACTGTACTTGTGTTAAAATGTTGTTAAGTATGTTTTAGGTTTTAAATTATATTCCATTCATCTCCTCCATTATGACCAAAAGAAATATTATAAGGTAATCAGTCTCAATTTTTTCTCTTTTACAGTTCAGTTCCATTGAAAAGAAAAATGACTACCTACATCACTGAGATGAAAAAGAAGCCCAGCATGGGTTCTGCACAATTTGATGCAGTACTCATGAAGTCCCAGACATGGCAGGGACACATAGAAGACGGTATTTCTGCTCTTAGGAACCCAGTCCCATGAGGAATATCGGCCGTGTATACCAGTCACCATAATCTAAGGTAAGCTGTTGGAATAATAGTACAAACAAGGTGTTATGGGAATGGAGAAAAGGAAGAATTCCACTGGACCTGGGGAGTGCTGGAGTATTTCAGGATAGAGGAAGAAATCAGAAAGATTGGCAGAGAGGTCATTTTGAATCAGAGGCAGCAGATAGAACGTATGAAACCATCTAGCAACATGCGCTAAAAGGACAAAGGGTCATCCAACTTGCAACAAGCATGCTTTATTGCAGAACTTCATAGGTAGCATAGTTTACCTTTCTTTAATGCCTACTTGTCAGCCACCTGATGTCTCAGAATCATTTAGCAGGTAAGACCCACTGCTCTATGGCACAGTAAGAATATCAAACCTGTTCGTGGTTGTCAGATCTCTGATGTTAGTGTTAATTAATCATGCTTAATCTAAGATAACTGCTGCAAGTAATGCTTCAGATCAATAAAGGTATTAAACTCCAGGGAAAAGTTAAAGACCCAAGACCCAAATCCAGGAATATGAAGTCAGGGAGGTTAGACGATGCACTCTAATTGGAGACAGCTAAGCCCCTCTCTTATGACAAGGACAGTTATGAAAGCCCACCAGCTTCCTGAAATTAGCTCAGTTCTAATAATCTCAGGAAAGACATAAAGTAATTTAATTCTACTGATGGTTATTTGAAGACTTTTCCCCAGGTTGAATCACTGTCTCTCACTACCTTAAAGCACCCAGGAGGTCCAATCTTAAGATTCAATCTCCACAGTGTGGGATACAAGGGAACTAACTCCTAGGTGCTACCAGGAAGCAAAATGGCACATATCCAAAATAAGTCATTTGATGATTCTCTAAATTTCCGTGCATTTCATACAATACACAGTCATAAAGCTGGGTTCTTATTGCACATGTGAAACTATTAAAATGCAAGGAAATTATGTTATATAATTCCAACTCCAAAATAAAATATATCCACCGTTAAAATCGAATGACAGAAAGAGTAATCAGTAGTTAGGTGTTTCCCTTCTATTAACATTAAAGAATGTGAAAATAATATTTGATCAGTGGTTTTACTAAAATTTGTAACTGTTAGAAGCAAATTCTGAATGTATCTAGGAAGAAGTTGAAAGGAATGATGCAATTGTTCTGCTATAAAATGATTTAAGCCTTTGGCTTACAGAAGGTTTAAGACGATGCCCTTGTGGTTATGTGTGTTTGAACTTAAGGGCCATTGTGAACATCAATTTTTACTTATAAAACAAATCACCAACCAACCTCTGTTACTTCCATATTTCCTGAAGGATTCTTCCATTCCTAAATTGAGTAGATGAATTGCAGCCTCATAAAGGTACTACAGAAGTATGACAATCTCATTTGGAGACGTACCTTACTAAAGAAATAGGGCTTTGGGTGGTGACTCAGCTCAATAGATCACTGAGAGAGAGAAATGCAAGAGACATTGGAAGCCATCCATTCCAATGTCAAATAGGAAAAGTAGTTGATTGTCAAATGCTTGTACAGGAGAGCAGTCAATTTTCAAGAACTAATTGATAAAGACTATCCAATTTTAGAAACAGTGTGAATCATTTCATATTATCCAAAAAGCTAATTGAAAACTTAGTATTTTCTGGCTTTAATCTCTTTTTGGTATGTTTATCTGTTGATTTTACTAAGTTGAATGACTAACTAGCATTTAAAGTGTGCTCATTTTTAATTCATTTAAAATTTTGTTCTTATAGGAAGGAAAGTCACCAACTAGCAGTAGCTAATATACAATACAACTGAGTAAATAATACAAATGCATCAAATTTATGATAAATTTAACTAACATATTAGTGAAAATGTATGCCCATCCTGCAGTATTGTTAATATTTGTTTCTTTAGTGTCTAGTACCATGCTTAGTATGCTTCAAATATTTGAGCAAAGCACAAGTGAGCACTCTGAGAGCTCACAGAGAACTGGTTAATGTTATTATCTGATAAGACTATGATCTGTAGTGGAGCAAGGTTTACATGTTATTGCACCATACGCTGTTATAACCAATCCAGTATATATTTCCCCATCTTATTAATTAGTAACACCTAGATTTTGACTAGGATAGCAATCAAAATTGGGACAGCAAGGTGTCCAGATGGAAATCTCACTTCTCTAACCAATGGCACATGAATGCAAGTCCATAAAGAGGGCATCCTTCTAAATAAAAAGACAAAGACTCTTATTTTTACCCTTCTTCCTTCTTGGAATGCAGTTGTAATACCTGGTGATGGAGCAACATATTGCAACCATGAGGGTGAGAGCTTCATGCTTAGGACGGTGGAGTAAGAAGTTAGAAACAGGATATTTGATAACATTTTAGAGCTGCTGTTGCAGTCACAGGCAGCTTACTTCTAGACTGCTCCTTGGGTGAGATGGATTCATTGTTTAAGCTAATGTTTTTTGTTTGCTTGAAGTCAAATGTATTGCCTCCTTCTGTGACCTTTTTAACAATGGCTTTAAGCTAACAAATTACAGAAAACCATAAATTTTTGCCTGTATTCTATTGTAATGTCACTTGAGTGCCAGAATATTGAATTGGGGTGAATGGATGGTTAATGTTTGTAAACTTCTCTAAAGTTTCTTGCCTCTAACAAGGGTCAGAAGGAAGAATTATTGACATATCATTTATATCTTGAACCAAATTTTCAATTCCTCCAGACCTAATTCATTACTTTGTGGTTATTGAATTGAGTTTATGAAAATGAATATACCACAGATTCCTTCCTGCAAATCATATGTCACCTTCAAAGTCACCACCTCCGAGAGTCCTTCATCCAGACTAAGAGCCTACTCATTTTCTACCACTTTTTATTTTAATTCTCAGCATAGCCCTTATAACTCTGATGTTTTTCTAATTTATTTATGTATTTATGTATGTATGTATTTATTTGCTTTCAGTATCCTCCACCTCACACTAGGAGAAAAGCAGAGAATTTGTATGCTCTATCCAGAAACATATCCTTAGCATGCAGGAGACCAGTAAACATATTTCGTGAATGGTTTCTTGACTGATGGAATGGACTAATCAATAGGCCCTATGAGAGAATCAAATGATTATTAGGTATAGTCACTGACCTGGGGAAATTTCA
Source organism: Rhinolophus hipposideros (assembly GCF_964194185.1). Classification (NCBI taxonomy): domain Eukaryota; kingdom Metazoa; phylum Chordata; class Mammalia; order Chiroptera; family Rhinolophidae; genus Rhinolophus; species Rhinolophus hipposideros. The sequence goes on along the minus strand of NC_138047.1, from coordinate 85,489,037 downwards.
AATGTAAATAAGGAGATGAGAGACTCCCTGGACAAGATGGAAATATGGAAAATATAAAGCAATGCCAAGAATCCTTGCCAAGGTGGCAAGGACAAAGGTGCAATCAGAGCTCAATGAAAACAGGCAATGACTTGGACTACTTAGTAGCTCTATGACCAAGCCTTTCACCTGGATGGAGGTAACACTGACAGAAAAGCTGGAGGGGAGAGCTGGAGCAAAGTACATTAGACAACAACGTATGTGAGCGTTTAACCAGATAGGAAGGTTTGGTGTGTCTTTTAGAACGTGTGTGAAAATACAAGATTTAGTTTGAAGATTGTGCTTTTAGGACTGACTGTGTTGAATTGGCTAATACTTAGCATCGCTGAGCCTCAGGTTTCTTATTTAAAAAATGGGGATGAGAATCCCTCTGGCAGTGAATTATAATCAGGATTAAAAGGGACTGTATGAAAACAGTTTGTGAAGCATGAGTAATTACAAAAATGGCTAATGGTTCTTGAGTTCTTATTATGTATCAGACACTGGAGTAATCATTTCACACAGATGATTTCTTTTAATCCTCAGAACAACCCAGAGGAAAAGGCATTAGCCAGGTTTTAACATCAAAGAGAGAGCCTGGATGGGGGCTGAGGCTTTGGGTGAGGGAGAAACAGCTCTCACTAAAACATGCCTTTCTTTCATCACCTGCTTTAACAATTGCTCTAACTGGCCACATCACCTCGACTTATTTCACACTTAAAATAATATGATGACGCCAAAGCACGTGCTCACCTGGTGAGATGTGGGTACATCCCATTTGCACCAAGCACCTTCTGATGTCTTTGGCAAAGAATAGACATTCACAACCTTAGAGGAACTCCCTAATGTCCTGGATGAGGAAAGTGAGTCTCTTAAAATTCACTTTATGCCTCCAATTGTTCATAATCCAGGTATATTTTGAAGGATAGATTTGATCAACTGCCATCACTTGCAGATTTCTAAGGAAATTACACTGCAGCCAAACATGTTCCAGAAACTTAAGGAACCTTTGCACAGAAAGAATGTATACCGTAATTTAGAAAATACTAAATCGAATTGCAAATGTTTCCAATCAGGATGGACATATGAGTAAACAGGATGGCATAGGGATTTGTAGGGTAGGCTACAGGGCTTGCACTTCTCTTTACAGCTTCACTCTGCCACATATTTGTCATGTGAACTTAGGGATGTTTATTCACTACATAATGCCTTTGTGTGTTTTTTTTGTTTTTTTCTTATGTGTAAAATGGAAACATAACCAGGTTACTCGAATGGTACCATGACAATTAAATGAAATCATATATATGAATCAAAGCATAGTATGCTGCTCAGGGAAAGAATTGGGAATGGTTATTTTTTATTATTAATTTGTTAAGTCTTTTAATTGTAGATGTTCTCCCTTGGTACTGAGAATTACAACCTTTATTATACACCACTAGTGACAAAAGTAAGGTCTTGATATAACCTGAACACCAGAAAGTATCTAAAACATATTCGTTCTCTTTGGTAACTATACTTTCACCATGAGTTGTCATTCAGTCCAAATCAAAATTGCAAAACTGCTAAATATTAGAATGAGATTCCTTAAAAATTAGTTTTCTATGGACTACATGATATTTCTTATGCTTTGGTATCAAGTCCCCAAACAGAGATATTACATGTGATATCCTTACTCAGAAAATCCCAGCAAAACCTAGTATTTACTAGTAAATAGCAAACATATATATCCGTATATTTAAATAGTTCTTATCAGCATGGAACCATTAAGCCTTGATGCTTGCTTATTCTTTATGTAGATTTGGTTTCGGTTCTCAGGAAGAATTATTTCAGAATCACTTGAGAATACATTTCCTCATTTTCTTGAATCAATATATGCCAAAGGAGTTTCTCTCTTTACCAGAAAATTTGCATAATATATTATTCTGATTTGTGGATCTTAGTGCCTGAGGGAGAATATAAACGAAGTTTTAATTTAATTGTTGTTCTAAGGAAATGACATTCATGTTCATTACTGATGCTTTCCTATGGGTAATTTTAAAAGTGGAATTGGTCCCTTATTTAAGCTCTAAGATTTATTTATGTTCCCTTAAAGAGACAGAAGACTCCTAATTGAAAATTAAAATTGCAACCTAGTTACTCATTCAAATACTTAATAGGATCTGCATGTTAATTTTGAAATTACACTCTAACATTGACAGAGTGAATTTTATATCTTATTCTAATTGTAATCATAGCTGTGTTATTATATTTTTAGTAACCCATTCCTGTTCTTCCAACTAGATTGTGAACACTTTGAGCATGGGCCACTTAATTAATCTTTGGAACATCCATCTCTATTCACATGTCATCTGTAACATAGCAGATACACTTAGAGCAGATGAATGATTTTCATGGTGTGTAAATTATACCCCAAGAAAGCTATTTAAAAGAAAGTGTTCCATTTAATTTGATTGTTTTCTACAAGCGTATTTCTACAAACAGTGCAGGGGCTGTCTTGATGGAATGTAATCTGTGAGGTGATGTGTTTCAGACTGCAGTCAGACTGGGCTGAAGTCTGTTGCAGGGATCATGCACAGTTACCTGAACATGTCCCTCATCTGTGACATGGAGGTGTTGATTAGATTAATCATAGTTATCCACAGAAATCTCTTCATACATAGCATGGCACAAAGCATACAACAAATGTTAGGGATTTTTTGTGTTTTTGTTTTCATTTTTACAAAAGTATTACTATTACTAGGGTATTATATATCTGTATTTAACATTGTGGAGAAAAGAAATGAGAAAGGTGAGTTTTAATCAGATAAAATTATATTATTAATTCTAAAATGTTACTATTAATTCTAAAATGTTACCATTATGGAGAATGTTATTTTGAAGTTCAATTATAAGATAATAATATATCACTTTATTCTGATACTTATAACCACAGTAACTCATCCACGAAACTAAAAGAAAACAAACAATAAATGGAAGAGCTTATAATGAAAATCAATTATCTTCTACCCACCCTGCTCCTCCTCATCTATAGAATGAACCTAATATGTTTAAATAGTAGTTCTTCGAAGGGATACCTTCTTACTGCTAAATAGGAAACGTGCTTTTTCTTGATTTATTTATTGTAGAAGATATCCACGAACATTCTACTGTGAAAGATGAAAAATCAGTTCACTTATACCCCACACCACTAACCCCCATTCTTTTTCCCTCAAGCCAGGGGGTGTGGTGGTGAGAGACTGATGCTTAGTTCCCACGCCCAGTGGTGGCTTCTATGTGCAGGGACTCCACTGGCTTTAACGTCCTTGGCCCCTCTCTGTGTCTTTTTTCCCACACCAGAGGAGGTAAAGAGAGATGTCTGATTGATCAAGTCAGGACAAATAAGCTGAGCAAGGTTCTCTCCTTATCCTGCCTTTCTTTTTCTGGACGTCTCCAAAGGTCTCTGCTGCTCTCTCTCTACTGTGAGGAAAGACCTGGCCCTGCTCTACAGGTGGTTAGTCTGTCCAACTTAGCAAGGTGCACTTAGCAAGCAGTACTTGACCTTACACATTCTGCACTGAGCATTTACCAGTAACCAAAGTGGTATTTTGCCTTCTGCCTGCCATTCCTTATTTTTCTCAATTGCTTAGAGACCCAAGTGAGGAAGCAAAATGCTATTTATTAAACCCACTTGGAAACACCAAGAGTAATTCTGTAATTTGATATCTCATGTTGGTAAACTTTCTGAATGAAATAATTTACGTAGCCATCCATTTCATTCCATGAGCTTTAAGTACTTGAACCCCTTCTTTTGAGCCCTCACTTATAATGCCCCCTTTAACTCCTACCTTCCATTAGTAACATCTCTACATTGTGAGGTTTATTAACATTTAGGTTCTGTTCCATATATTGTACATAATTAAATTGTCATGTTCTGTCTGTAGAAGTGTTCTAGGAGTGAAACCTAATATAGCAGTTACAGTATAATGACTCTATAAATATTAAGTGGAGAGCTAACTAATGTGCTGCGGTTCTCTTTCCTTCACTTTAGGTCCAGTATCACCACCCTTGTACTTATCAATGTGCAATGATCCCAAATATCCAGTTCAAATGTGTTCTCCACAGTTATACTTCACTATTTGTTCAAAATCACACCTTATTTAGTATTTCTCACATTGGCCAATTACTTTTTAAAATATATTTAGCTGTTATTTTTCCTGGAGTTTGTCTCATTTATGCTTTTTGAGAAAAGAAGCATATGCTTTCTTCACTGTGTCATTACTGTCATCCAGCTCATTTCTCACTCGGTTTATTGCTTGGAATCCCCATTCATCTTCCTGCGGGCATCCTTGAAGCCTGTTGAATTCCAGTTCCAATTTGGCATTGATTGTTTTCTGGACCTGCTACCCACCTGTTAAGCTAGGATTTTTTCCCACTGTATTCCTGGGTCAATTCAGCTGGTTTTAGTATCCTATAATTCTCTACCACTCAAACACAGGGATTTGTTCAGCCCGTATGCATTTACCGAGTACTTGCTCTGTACAAAGCACAGTATTATGATATATGAAAATTCAAGGCAAATCAAAGGTTTATCTAGTACAAAAAGAGTTTATAAGCTAGGATTTGGACACACATGTAAATAATCACAATATAAAATAAAAACTGAAATTAGAATAATGAACTAGTGAAAGAAATAAAGATATGCACCATGAGAGAAAAGAATAGAAATAAAAATAAAATAAAAATAAAATAAAAAATAGAAAAAAAAAGAATAGAAAGGAATCGGAAGGGAAGAGGTAGAGGGGAGGTGGGGTGTTGTGAGAGTAGACCAGGGAAGTTCAGGAGTTGCATGAGAAAGGAAAAGGCAGCTCACCACGTGAAGCAACAGCAGTATGAAAATATTGGCACATAGACATGCCTGTAGAGAAAACAGTAATCCAAGTTGTGAATGAAAAGTTACTAAGCTCCATCAATAGTTCAAGGTACAAAATTATAGCTAGTTTAATTATCTGTGATTTGCCCAAGTCCCACAAATAATTAATGGAAAACAAGGACCTGAAGCCCAAGTTGAACAGTTTTAATTATTACTAATAAACGAAATAAAAAGGAATGCAGTTTTCACTGTTTATACTTAGGAAAATGCAATGTATTTTAAATGTTTAAGTTCTGTCCAAAAACTCCCATAGGAGAAGACACAGGCCAAAGCAGAGTGAGAAAATATTTCTGCCTCTGAAGTTCATAAATATAGTTAACACCAATTTCATTTGTGCCCCTGTCAGCCCACCTCAAAAACATTTTCTCACTGAGCCTCAGAAAGATTAAATACCATGTTTAAAGTTACATATCTAATAAGCAGCAGGTAATTGCAGATTGAGTCCTCTTAATTCAGAAACAGATTTTTTTTTTTTCAGTCTGAGGCGACCTGGATGCGGTCACTTTTTTTCCTGTTTTCTTTGGTATACAGAATTTTCATTGGTCTTAGGTGTACTTTTGTTAATAAGGTGTTAATTATATTCCATCTTATTTACATTTGAATAAACTATATGTGAAAGTATTGGATTTAAGTTTTTTGGTTTTTTTTTTAAAGTATTGCAGTTGGTCCTTGCTCATTTTTTAATGTAGTTTTATAGGATGGTATTTAAAAATGGAGAATATGGAAATAATTAAAAACTGGAAGGGATGTGATGTGATATGCAAGGGCCCCCATCTATAATTGTTCTCAATTCCAAAGAAGAGAGGATTAAGGGAACTAAATTATTCTGTCTAGTTCACTGTGTGTCTCTGAGTGACTCATAATTTTTTATATCATCGCTCTTAGTCACGCAAGCAAGGAAGGATTAGTACATTTTAATCCTCCCTGATTTAGTCTTATTTTTCTTCTCATTCTTGGGTTCAGTCTTTAGTATTTTCCTTTGCCTTCAGTTCATTTAAACAAACTATATATTCACAGACCCTATGAATCTTTCTAGAGACTTTTTAAACCTCTTATTGTTTATTTTTAGATGTATTAGGACGTGATGACTGTTTGTCTTTCCCTTCAACTGTATTTCCTTCTATGCTAATCTGGTGAAGTACATTTTGATCATGTTTTCTGATATAAAGTTAAAGAATAAAGAGATATGAAAGAAAGTCATATCAGACCTTTTCTTAATCTTTATAGTTCCAGAATCATTTAAGCAAATAAGTCAGAAAAAAAATGTTTTTCAATAAGATATTTGTGTTATGTTATGACTTTAGAGAACTTTCCAAACAAGAAATATCAATTTTTATCAAACACTATCAATATTCATTCATAGATAACTTTCAATTCATTTTAATTCCATTTTTAAAGTTTTATTATTTACATAGGCATTTTAGGAGCATTGTAAAACACACTTAAATTCCTGACTTCATTTTATAGGTGTAATTCCTGCGACTTGGCTTCTGTGATTAGCCCAAGTGCCTACAAATAATAAAAAACAAGGACCTAAATCCCAGAGAGCCCAATTTCCATTTACAGACTTTCTTTGTAACCTTTGACCTCCTGATGCAAATAATGTTATCAGGAGATACTAAGATTGCTGAATACAGAGTAGCTTCCCAATCTAAATAATTGTTAGTTATACCTGTAGATAATTTAAGCAGTTTAGATCTTACCCACCCTCACACCACTACCATTTTTTCCGCACTACTACCATTTCAAATGGATTGATTACATTTGAATCTCTGGGAGCAAGACTCAAAAATTCGTAACTTCAGAACGACCACATTTCCATTTGACTGGGAGACTCCTGTTCTTGCAGCTGCAACTGTAATCGCCTCCTCTTTTTGAGACAATATTCTCTGAAACAAATGCTGGTGTTACTATTAGAAACATTATTATTAGTTACTATTAGAAAAATTAGAAAAAATGTCTCAGTTTTAGCATTTCTACATGTTGATCTGTAACTATATCTCAAATCATAATGGCTATCTCCATGACTTACAAATACTTAAACTATTATTCCATAAAACTATGGAAAATGATTTCAAGTAAGTGAGACCAGAAAACGGGAAATATATTCTCAAGAGAAAATAATTTGTTAGACGATCCATTCACTCTTGTTTTGGAGAGAATATTGTTGTAGCATATTATAAATTCAGAAACACTGAATTCCAGTGTTGAAAAAGCATGTTCATCTTTAAAATATCTGACTGTCAAGATTTACATTATATGTAAATATATATAATGTAATATATATTTTTATGTTATAAGTCAATATTATATAAGCATATATTGAATGTACATTTACATATTAAATATATGTTTATATTTATATTTACATTTTCCCATAGCACCGGTTTTTATATAACCCTAATGGTACAAAATGAGGGAGGACCTAAGCATTTAGACTCATTATCAGGAAAGCTAAGAGTCAAAGAAATATTCTTAAACAACTTGAAATCTAATCCATAAAGATATAGTGAGACAGAATGCAACAGTGATGACATATATTTCTTAATTCACTTTTCTCCTCATGACATCCTAAAAGATGCTGGGCATCCGTATAGCACATTCATCCAAAGTCCTACCCTCACTATTTCTCAATACACTGTGAGCTTCCACTTCACTCCATTAACTCATTCCTCACTCACCTCTTAGAACTTGTCATCAACCAGTGTTATTATTTATATATTAAAAATAGCACTCCAGCTCCTCATTCTCTAGCCATACATTTTCAATCTTCCATCTGTCTAGCCCCTTTATTTTCACTATGGCCCCATAGAGATCTCAAGTCCTAGGACTCCAATTTGTTTCCAATGAGCCCTTTTCTGACTCTACTTTTTTCCTGGTGCATCATTTCAACAGCTTCCTGTCTGACACTCTGAACATGCTCACTCATTTTTTCTTTTTTAATTTTTTTAAAGATTTTATTGGGGAGGAGTGACAGGACTTTATTGGGGAACAGCGTGTACCTCCAGGACTTTTTTCCAAGTCAAGTTGTTGTCCTTTCTATCTTAGTTGTGGAGGGTGCCATTCAGCTTCAAGTTGTTGTCCTTTCAGTCTTAGTTGTGGAGGGCGTAGCTCAGCTCCAGGTCCAGTTGCCCGTTGCTAGCTGTAGGGGGCACAGCCCACCATCCCTTGGGGGAGTCGAACTGTGGTTGAGAGGACGCACTCCAACCAACTGAGCCATCCAGGAGCTCAGTGGCATCTCAGCTCAAGGTGCCATGTTCAGTCTTAATTTCAGGGGGCACTGCCCACCATCCTTTGTGGGACTCGAGGAATCGAACTGGCAACCTTGTAGTTGAGAGCCCACTGGCCCATGTGGGAATCGAACCGGCAGCCTTCGGAGTCAGGAGCACGGAGCTCCAACTGACTGAGCCACCGGGCCAGCCCTCATTTGTTCTTTTGATGCAAAAGGACAACCTTAAGTATTTTCCAATTTATAAATCCTCATTTTACATTGGTATTTCCAGAAAATAAGTGGGTAATATAAAGGATGCCTGTTTTGAGTGCTTTACAGCTTCCTTTCAAATCAAACTCTGTTCTTCAGTTAGTCAAAATATCTGAATCACTTAGCATTTGTTGGTGGCAATAGGGGTTATATTTAATTTATGTAACAACTGGCCAATTGGAACAGATACCAAATTTAAAAATGTCAGTTAACAGCAGCCAATATCAGCTCTTATTGCAAGCAATAGGAAACAACTTCAGAAAAGGAAGAGGAGGAAGGAAGGAAGGAAGGAAGGAAGGAAGGAAGGAAGGAAGGAAGGAAGGAAGGAAGGAAGGAAGGAAGGAAGGAAGAAAGGAAGGAGGGAGGAAGGAAGGGAGGGAGGGAGGGAGAGAAAGAGAGAGAGAGAGAGAGAGACAGAGAGAGACAGAGAGAGAGAGAGAGAGAGAGAGAGAGAGAAAGAAAGAAAGAAAGTAAAAAGAAAGAAAGAAAATAGGGTGGCTCACAGCCAAGTGGCAAAAACAAACAAACAAACAAACAAAAAACACACACACAAAACAAATAAACAAAAAACGGACTGAACGACACAGCCTTGGAAGGACAAGAATAAAGGCAGGTCTAGGAATCTTAGCAGCAAAACATCTTCAAACTTCTCTCTGGTACTGTTGTCAAATGACTTAGCTCTACTTTCTGCCTCTGTGTGTCTTCTCTCAAGACTAAAATTTCCCAGGCAGTAGAATCTGATTAGCACAGGTTAATCATGCTCCTCCCACCCACATGCTATGAACCAATTACTATGGCCAGCAAGACAGACTGCTATGATTGGCTCAGCCTCAGTCATAGACCCACTTATACAACCAGTCAGGTGGAAGGAGTGCCTGGAAGGAACAGAAATGGGCAGACAAAAGCAAGAACCACTATTACATGCGATGCTGTCACTAAAAATTTCTAATCTTGATGACTTAAGGAGCCCTGTCCTTAGCATTATCTGTAGAAAGAATACACAGAGTTCAAATGAAGCTATGGGCATTCTCCTTCAATTACTTTACAGATCCACTTTCTCCTGGTTTTTCTTCTAGCTTTCTGGTCTTCCTACTCAGCTTGGGATTGAAATATTGGTACTTTCTAATGTGTGTTCTTATTCTTTATTATTATTATTATTACTCTGAAAATCTCCTTACAATCTCATCCATATACTTGGTATCAGTTTCCATCTGTATGCTGACTTCTCAAACTGTACCACAGACTGATTCCTTGAGTTTCAGACTCATAAATCCAACTACCTACCTGACAGTTCCCTTTGAGGTAATGGGGGAGGGAGGGAGATTTCCCACAGACAATCCTAATATTTCAAAATGAAATCAATCATCCCTCTTCCTCTCCAAGTCATTTTGCTTCTCTGTGTCATTCTCACCTTCTGTAGGGCATCATTGTCTGAAGGAAATCCAGTTTGAAATCTTGGAATATTCCTAGGCAAAATCCCTCTCCCCAACTTCCACATATAATCCACCAGCAAGTCATGGCAGTTCTCACTGCTATTGTCCCAGTAAAAATATTCGTCATTCCTCCTTAATGTATTTCCTCACCTCCTGCTTCAACCACCTCCAATATACCTTCCAAAACACTGCTATCATAAACCGAAGTGCAAATTTGGTCATGTCCTTTAAAGGCTATCTACAGAATAACATCCAAACTTTTTGGTCTGCCAGGCAAGATCCTCCAAAGTCTATCATCTCTCTCTCTCTATCTAGCCTCATTTTACCACCCCTATAAGGCAAACCTACAACACTAAGTATAGTATAAAGTTCTGTTTACAGAGCGTGGCATGCCATGTGCTGCTCTACACAGAGATAAACCATCTTCTCTGTGCCTTGTCCAAATATCTGCCCTATAGAATCCATGAGCATAATAAAATATATGTAGTCGTATACTACTGAGTTTGGGGTTATGTAATGCACAGCAATTTATAATTGGAACAGATACTTTTCTGATTTATGATTTTCCTATGATGAAAATCTCCAACATTAGCTAGTGAATAGATTCTACCTTTTTACGGAATCTTATGTTTTCTCCTTTTGGGGTTATTCTGTTAAATCATAGAAAATACATGAAATTTGAGAAACTATCTGGGTTCAAAAAATGTTTATTTCTCTTATTTGTTTTTGTGACCTTAGGCAATTTTTCCTTTGTGAAACATGGATAATTCCCACTTTGTCAGTAGTTGTGAAGCTTAATATAGTAAATAGGGGTAAAGTTCCTAACATCTCAGATTGAGTCAGAAGTTATAAATCAAGGACTAGCTTTCTCCATGGTGATTAGCAATAAACCTCTGAAACAAAATAAGCAACAGAATAAAATATGAGGCATGAATATTTGAATATTATACCATCGTGTATTTGGAAAACCTAAGAGAATTGGTGAAAAATCATTTAAAGCAGTATGAAAGAGTTTGTGTTAGCTAGCTACAAAATTAATATATCGAAGTCAGAGTATGTGATAGCTAGCTACAAAACTAATATACAGAAGTCAACAGTTGTCTTCTGGTCTGAGAATAATCAACTAGAAAATATAGTGGAAAAAGACCTTGATGACAACAAAACATAAAATACCCAAGAATACAGTTAATAAGAAACGCATTTGATTATTTAAGAAAACAAAACAACTGCTGAAGTATATCAACTAAAACTTTAATCTATGGTGTCCAGCAATGATTAATTGTTTCTATGAAAATGAGTTCCAGTCCTGTAGACTACAGGGTGAGGAGAAGGAGAGTTTGCCACCCCAAAATGTGCCTTTTGGAATATTTTTTTCTCTTTTTTTATTAAAGCTTATTGGTGTGACAATTGTTGGTAAAGTTACATAGATATCAGGTGTACAGTTTTGTATTACATCAACTATATATCACATTGTGTGTTCACCACCCAGAGTCAGTTCTCTTTCCATCACCATATATTTGATCCCCTTCACCCTCATCTACCACCTCCCTCCCCCCTTACCCTCTGGTAACCACTAAACTATTGTCTGTGCCTGTAAGTTTTTCTTTCTTCGTTTGTTTGTCTTGTTCTTTTGTTGTTTTCAGGTTTATATACCACATATCAGTGAAACCATATGGTTCTCTACTTTTTCTGTCTGACTTATTTCGCTTAGCATTGTACTCTCAGGATCCATCCATGTTGTCGCAGATGGTCCTATTTCATCTTATGGCAGAACAGTGTTCCATTCTGTATATGTACCACAACTTATTTATCCATTCATTATTATTTTAAGCTGGTTATTTTCAAGATGTGAAAGACTCAGAAAAACCTTTGACCTTTCCCTTAACTTCCTAAAGAGTTTAGATAGAGGATCTGCTCCAGAAAGGGAGATGTTATCATAGATTAATAAACTAGTGTGTGATAGGGAGGAACCTAGCGAGGCCCCATTGATCAAAGTCCTCTCTGTGTCCCACTATTAAAGATGTCCCAGCAAACATTTATTTACCAAACATTTGCTTTTCCATCTCCATGTGGGTTCCCTTCCTTCCATTTGAAGTTCCAAACCACATCCAGCCCCTCTTCTCCTTGGCCCAAGATGGCATATAATCCTTAAATGCCCAATCTACCCTCAGGTCCCAGATTCTTATGGAACCCCTATAGATACAGACATAATAAATTTGGTCATTTTCTGCTATTAATCTGTCTCGTGCTAATTTGATTATTAGTCCGCCAGAATAATTTAGAAAGGAGGTCAAAAATTATTTTTCCTCCCCCACAAGGGTACAATGAAGACAGCATTACAGCCCCCTGCACAGCCACCCTAAGTCTTTTCTCCTAAAGCAGGTAGGGCAGATGTCAACTGAGAGGGTAGAAAGTGCCAGCAATTTTTAATGCAAGGAAACTTCAGTGAATGAAAATTTAATGTGGAAACCAATTATAAGGCCCATGTAGGCCATTTCTTACTAAAGATCAAAGGAAATATGGAGACCAACCACTCAAATTGATTAGAGCCAATGACTATAAGAGAAATAAAGCTCTAGCTTTCAATAAATGACTCAGCCCATGTTTAAAGACAGATGAGTAGTTTATTTTTCTGAAAATGTGAAGTTCAGGGGGAGAACAAGTCAAGCAAACAGAAAAAGGTAGTGTTCTTTAGACTTATAGAAGACAAGCATGCATCTGTTTGGGTAGTGTTGGATTCATTTTTAATTGTTTTCAAAGGGTTACATTTGATTTAATGCTATGATCTTGATATTATATGATAATAAGATGTATTTGCTAAGTATGTTGCACAAGATAATTATTGGTTGCTTTGATTCTGAAGTCTTGAGAAAGAAATGTTTAATCATATGTAACTTGATAATATTTATGCACCTTTTAAGAAGAATTGTAATAATATGGATTTGGATTTACACTGAGTTTTAGATTAGAAAGAAAATGATAAGCTTCCCACAATGTCCTATTTATAGGTCAATCACATTTTTACACTTCGGTGGAAATTTTGTTTCTATTCAGACTTTTGTGACAAAGCTTGATATTTCTCTTTCAATATACATTATATCTTTTTCCCCTAACCCCTAATTTTTAGCTAGACTCATGGCCAGTGGAAAAAAAGATGGCATTTCCAGCATCCCTTGAATTAAGAGTGGTGATATGAAGTTCCAGCAGATGCATTATGAATAAACATCATGTATTTAACTTTTTACAAGAGGGTTTGCCCTTTTCTTTATTTTCTCCTTATTCTTGCTAGCTGGAAAACTTCTTTCACTCACATGACAGAGGAATTAACTTTTATTTTTTATTTTTATTTAAGTGTTGTTATTTTGACTACTGTCCCTCAAGCTAGCTTGGTACGAACTAAAACAAAATTAAAGGATAGATTAAAAATAATGCCACCTTGATGTTAGGTAACAAATGATTTTTAAATCTTGTTAAGACGGTATATTTTTAATTCTACAATTCTCCCTTTTTACGTTATCCAAATTGCTTAAATTTATTAGTCACTGCTGATATGGCTCAGTTAATAATTATAATAACATGATGAGAAGCCTCATTTTGCATTATTTAAGAATTTTCAATTCTGATATAAGAACAACAAATGGACTAGGTGAAAGTCATGATTTGCTAAGCACAATTAATAAATAAGGTAGTAGCTTATAAAGACAGGAAAATCTCATAAGATATGGTAGCTGTATATTGACAAATAAGTTAATAACTTAAACATGTTAGACAGATGTAGAAAATGAAATGTGAGTGTTAAACTCAGATAAAAAGGACTGAAAGGAAAGAGAGAGTATTCATAATAGGTGAAGAAAAGTATTGAAAGAGTTATTTGGATGTTATTCAACCCGTTTTTCCCCATTTTCTACAATTAAACTTGATAGCTCAGTTGTACTGATGTTTTACTTTGCTTTTTGGAGAGAAAACAGTAAAAGCTTCAAATACAAACAAGAGTAGGCATCCTGAGATCACTGTCTAGTCAGATGTTCAGAACTACCTGGGAAATTTGCTAAGCAATCCTTTTGGAAAGTCTCCCTCCTCTCTTCACATCCCTGCCTCGGTTCTGTAGTTAGTTTTATACTCTGTCACTGCCCAATAATATACTAGGCAGTGTGTGCCAGTTCTGTTTGCTTGCTCAAAGATCTTACCAGTGAATTTTATTACAAAAATAGTCAAATTTTCAACAGATACATCTGTGCTCTCACCTAACATGGCTCCTTGCTACAAACTTCAGACTTCCAGAAGATAGGTGTCTGATGGTAAACTTATTGTTCCTTGAGCCGAAGAAAGCACTGTAGAATTAATAGGCTGCTTATAATGAATGTGGCTGTCACCATCAAGAGAACAATGAAATATTATAGCTCTGGATCCACTACTTCAGAGCAAATAACAAAATGGATGAACTGTTCAGAAGAAAATAATAGCCACAGCCTGATGTTTCATCCTTCGATCACACTGTCAATTGAAATTGCAGAGGATCTAAAAACAAATTTATCAGTAGCTTGGTAGAAGAGATTCATATTCTATACATTAGTGAATTAAAAATAACAGCCATTTTAATGATCCATGGATAGAAACAAAGCAATTTCTAAATTGGCTCAACATTTACAGAAATGTGAAAAATTATTAATTTTTTTAAAAACATATGTATTTTTTCACTTAGAGGAAAAATTTATTGATTATCTTTCCAATAATTATTGCTAGTTTTTTATAATTCAGAAGATTCAGTCATGTGTGTACGAAAGGGCTGCCCCTGCCATCCTTCAGCTTTTTATCAGTAACTCTGGTTTCCTTGTTTCTGGTCTTCCTTTTCTCCAAACTATTCTCCATCTTACCGCCAGATATTTTGCCCCCTTTATTGATGTATGATTAAAAAACAAAATTTGTATATATTTGAGGTATACAACTTGAAATTTTAATATTCGTACACATTGTAGTTCCCACAATCAAGCTAATTAACATATTCATCACCACCAGATAACTTTATGAATTAACAACGTGATTGTGATATTCCTTTGCTTAAACTTACAGTAGTTATAAGCAAGAAAACCAAAACAAAAAAACTTCAGTGACTCCCTGCAGGATAAACTCCAGTCCTTTGCATGGCAAATAATCCCTTTACAATTGGAACTGCTTAACCTGGCAGCCTTATTGTCCCTCTCTCTCTCCCTAGTTGTCCATGTTCCACTCCATGATGCGTTGGGCAGTCAGTGGACTGGATCACTACCTGATGAGAACTCCTAGTAGTCAACTTTGACTTTGTACACCCTTCCTTCTTCAGCTGCTTTCTTCCAGCATTTCCCAGACAACAGCCCCACTCTTTGTCCACGCTTGCAGCTTTGAGACCTCCGGTGTTCCTGTTCCTCCTTTCTTCTTCTTATCCCAATTTTTCCAGGATTCCCTCCACTGTCCTTACACCATTCACCACAAAATAATAAAAAGCATTCTAAAAATCATTAGTCTCACGTTGTCTCCTTCCTTAATGACTGAGCTTTTCTGTAAAATAAATAAATATGTATAATAATAAAACACGCACATGCACACACAGTTCCTCCATGTCCATTCCCTTGCTGCTAGTGAAGATATGATGTAGGCAATATCTGCCTTGTAAATCAGCAAAGACTAAAATATACATATACACATACGTATACTGAACATTTATATCTTGTTACAGAGGTAAAAATTGCCATGTAACGGGAAATAAAGAGCCAGAATTTATAGAAACACGCAACTTTCATTCATTCATTTGGTAAACATTGTTCTAGCAGTAAACAAAAGACAGGCAAAGTCCTTGCTGGATTTATGAACATTGAATTTATGTTTTAGAAGAAGATATACAATACATACAAATAAATATAGAAAGTCAGTGCTAAATGCCATGCAGATAACTAGAGCAGGGTCAAGTGACAGAGAATGACCATAGTGGGGGGAGGGGGAGACACCTGGCTGTTTGAGGTATATTTCTCAGGAGACTCCCCAGATTGTGGCATTTGGGTCAAATCTCCAAGTTGCCTTTGACGTCTGGAGGATAAACCTAGTGCTTTTTTTGTTTCAGTATAGCATTTCCAATTATATATTTATTAATTTATAGTGCAACCATTTTCAACATTTTCATGCAGTTTGCCATTTCACTCCCAAAATATCACCCAAGGTTGAAGACACTTAATATAGACCTGACATGAAAATAATAGGAAAAGTGGTAGGATTTTGAAGAAAGGTGCTGTCTCTCGTTCCAGCCAACCTAGGCTGAAAAGAGTTGTTGCAATGTAATAAAGTTGGTTCTGAAGAGTCAAGGTGGAGAACCAAAAGGTTCTCTTTAACTTGGCTCTCCATGTTGAAGTAAAGGAAGTCTAACCGATGTATTAGATTTTTCCTTAGTGAAGCTTTTCCATAACCAAGCTTTTCTTTTGTTCTGCAGTTTTAGAGAAATTAAAAAAAAATGGATTGTCTTTTTTTTCCACATTAAACAACTAAATAAATAATTTTCAAAAAGCATTTCCATAATCAACCCTCTGTAAAGACTAAGGGCATAGTGTTTAGTTCAGCAATGTGAAGACCATGTGATGGGTTGCTTTATGAAACTATTGGTTTTCTCATTACATAAACATGCATTTAGAAAAAATGGCACATTTTAAGCTTTTAAATTTTGAACATGCAGGAAAGTTACAAAAATAGTACAAAGAACACTTGTCTCTGTTTTACATATTCACCCATTGTTAATATTTTGCCCCATTTGCTTTACCTGTGTTATTTGCTATCTCTAGAGTTTTTCTGAACCATATGAGTATAAATTATGTACAATATGACCCTTTACCCCTCAGTGTGTCAATGTGTATTTCCTAAGAATTAGGATATTCTCTTACAAAATCATTATATAGTTCTTAACTTTTAGTGATTTACCAACTGTGCTGCAATTTTATGAATAAGCGGAACCAAGACCTATATGGCATGTTTTTCTTCAGTACAACATCCCGTCTACGGTCACATAGTACATTGCTTTTCAGGCTTCTTGAGTCTTCTTTTAATGTGGAGTCATTCCTCCGCCTTTCTTTATCTTTTATGACATTGACATTTTGAAGACTATGTCCTTCCTTATTCCCCTCACTAATAAAAGGGTCATCAGTTGGAGTTTGTCTAATGATTCCTGATGAATAGATTAGCATTCTTAAGACTATAAATATTATACAAGTAATTTTATGTCCTTTTCAGGGTATCACATGTGGAGGCACACGATGTCCATCTGCCCTTCATCGTTGATGATAATTTCCCTCATTTGGGCAAGGTCTGGACCAGTTACTCCACTGTGTAGCTCCTTTTTTTTTTTTCTTGTGATTAACAAGCAATCTGTAGAGAGACATTTTAAGACCATGCATATATTCTGCTCTCCATCAAAAATTTCTCCTTGGGTTTATCATTTATTGGTGATTCTAGCATAAAGTAAATTTTGGGGATGGTTGCAAACTCCGGCACTTTCATGATTTTCAAATTCTGGCACTCTGTGCACATTTATCCATAATCACTCAACCTTCTTCTGTTAATCAAGAGCCTTCCCTTCTCCCTGATTATTTACTCATTTATTTATAATCAGTATGTACTCATGGATTTCAATTTTGTTCAATGTTTCTGAATTTATTATTATACTTAATTATTTTGGTGCTCAAAATATCCAAAATTTTGCCTTAGTGAACACTTGATGCTGACTTCTGGATCTTTGTGACATACCCCAGATGGTATTACTGAGACCCCAATATTTGAGTCTGCATGTCTATCTGCATGCACTATCCCAAAAGAAATACATGAGCAGGAATTTGCAGTATAGAAAGAAAAATAGTTTAATATTGAATTGGGCAGTCTGAAGTTCGAGGAGCGACTGTTCTAGAGACCTGACTCCCCGATGGCGTGTAGGTTACAAATTACATAGAGCAAACTCACAAGATACTGTGGGTTAGGATGTTGGGGTCACGCTTAGAGCTGATTGGTGGGAAGTGAAGTAAGGGTAACAAATCATTTCTTCAGGACCTGAAGACAGCTCTGAATTCTGTTCTGGTGTCCCTCTGTCAGATTTCCTGGGAAAGTACCCAGGGGGTCATTCTACCTTAGGGCTCAGGAGCTGAAACATAACTTAGGTCAAGATGTTATCTTTAGCCTACCAAAGGTCCAGACCTTGTGACCTTTAGTCAATTTTGGTTATTGTCTTCTGCTGCCTCAGGGGTTGCTGATTATTGGGGGAAAGAGAGAGAGAGAGAGACATGATTTCTAGAGCTGTATTTAGAGCTAAATTTAATCAAAGTCCTAGGTACTATTGGTTTCAATGTACATTCCCTAGTGTAACGTATGGTGGGACGAAGGCACCAATATTTCTCAATGTTTCTCTGCTTTCTCTACTGTATGTTCATGTCACCCAGGTGCTTACAAATACAGAGTCCTTATTCATTCAAAAATCTACTGAATTAGCAACCTCAAATGATTTTTATGAACAATTAAAATCAAAATTGATGATATAGGTAATGTGAAAGAAAAAGCAAGCAAGGAAGACTTTATTCACAACTATTGCAATAGGGTCCAAGACTAAGGTTCTAAGCTGAGAGATAGAGATTGAACTGAATTCCACTGAAATAAAAGCTGGGAGGGTTTGTAAATGCTGGAGTGAGCTCAGGGAAAAGAACTGGAGGACATTAGGAAGGAGGTTGGTCAATGTGATCAGCCCATCTGTGTTCACTAATTGGAATTTATCCAAGGTAAGCTTTGATCATCCTACAGATGATGGACTGGGAGAGAGGGTTCCTGTCTTTCTTGATGATTACATTTCAAATGATGGCTCCCAGCTCCTTCACAAAGATGTTTCAGGGTTTTAGAATATTTACATCTCAATGGGAAAGAAAAGTAATTGAAAATTTTCTGAAGTAAATGTACTAGTAAAAGGGAGGTCAGAAGCCTGTAGTCAGGAAGAAATCTGTATAAAGTGTGGTCAAACCAACAGATTGTTAAGGTCATCTTGGTCAATAATAATCTCCATGAAGGCAGAGACCACATCTATTTTGTTTCCCTCTTGTTCATCTTACCTATGGCTGACTTAGTTCTTGCCATGTAGTAAACACTCAAGAAGTGTATGTAGAATGAATGCATAAATTAATCATTCATTTTATGATCTGTCATCGAGAAAATTTTATTTACAGAAGTGTACTTAAGCTCTGTAGGTGTTCTGCTGTTTCTTTAGGCAATATCTTCCAAATCTGTTTGAAACGCTGACATCTGAAAGTCACCTGGAGAGCTTCATAAATATCTAATTCCTGAGCTATACCTTAGTTATTACTGAATCAAAATGTCAGGAGTGTGGGCTAAGTATAATAGTTCCCAGTTATCCTCAGTTTTGCTTTTCACAGTTTTAGTGACCCACTGTCAACTTGGGTCTGAAAATATGAAATGGAAAATTCCAGAAATAAACAATTTCATAAGTTTTAAATCACACACTGTTGTTCTGAGTAGCATAAATCTCTCACCGTGGTCCGGCTCCATCCCACTCAGTCCCCCTAGGGACGTGAATCATCCCTTTGTTCCGCCTGTTACCTATCCACTGGTCACTTAGTAGCCATCTCAGTTATCAAATGGACTGTCATCGTATCACAGTGTTTGTGTTGATGTAACCCTTATTTTGCTTAATAATGTCTCCAAAGCCATTTGCATAACTTTTGTTACAGTATATTGTTATAATTGTTCTATTATTATTTGTTGTTAATCTCTTAATCTGCCTAATTTATAAATTAAATTACCATAAGTATGTATGGATAGGAAATAATAGTGTATATGGGTTTGGTACTATCTGCAGTTACGGTATCCACTGGGGGTCTTAGAATGTGGCCTCTGTGGATATGGGAGACTGCTGTATCTCCCATATTGCAATCATATTGAATGATGCAATTTAAAGTGCTACCAAGGGAGACGATTTAAGCACCTATTTCCTTAACAGCACCATAGAACTGTATTTTTTAAAAACCCAACTTTTTTTTTTTAATGTTAGTTGACTGTTTCAGGCTCAAATTTAATGGAAGGATTCAGTTGCCATTTCTAAACCTGAGGGTGCCTGCCTGTTATTGAGCACAGGTTTAATTATACCTCTCTATTGTAGCCCTCAGGTTCATAGGAAGCATTAACAGCAAGGCCTGTTGAGATTTTAAATGCAGCCTCAGCTACTACTTCTGTGTTCTGAAATCTAGAGGCGTTGAGTTATTGGCATTTGTGTCGATTACTATTAAAGTAAAAGTTTGGCCTGACTAGACCTTCTTGAGTAGGCCTATGATAAAAAAAAAAAAAGAAATTTTACAAAATGCTTTCCTTTGAACACATTATGGATTTTATCCCCAGAATGGTGGGCAACCTCTCATCCTACGGAATCTTATGGCATGTGTTTGTTCCTTCTTAAAAATTAGTTGGAGAAATTAATTGTCTCTGTAATTATTTTAACTGGGATTAAAAAGAAAAAATTACCCACTAATTAATATCACTTATATAACTCTCAGTGGGTTGGCGAGGAAACCTTTAAATCTTGCATTACTGTGAAAATTAAAGTTTTATTCAAAGGCTAAGGGGATTATAATAAAAATAATTTGCAGTGCTGGTTAGGGGCTTGCTATGTTCCAGGCATTCTTCTAAGTGGTTCTTCCCCATCGCTTTATTGAATCTTGATGATGTAAGTAATTGTTATCCTTATTTTACAGATAATAGGAGCAGGACTTGAAACAGGTGTTTGTGTTGGGGTAGGGGGTGGAGGGCTGTCTTCAGAGTTAGCAGTAACATAATCCTTTAGGATGGTGGTTCTCACCTGGGGCCAATTGTTCCCCCACCCTCCAGGTAGCATTAATAATGCCTGGGCAATTTTGTTTGTTACACTGAGGGGCAGAGGGTGTGTGTGCTACTGGCATCTAGTGGGTAGAGTCTGGGGATGCTGCTAAACATTCTTCAGTGGTACACAGGACAGCTCCTACAACAAAGAATCATCCAGACGAAAATGTCAGTAGTGCCGACATTGAGAATACCTTTAATGAAAAACTTGAAATTAGTTTCAATAGCAAACTAGATTGCTTGACCTCCACAGGAATTCTTCAGGCCTAATGAGTTAGTGAGGCTCTCTCCCCATCAACCTAAATCTAAGAAGCTGTAAAATCTTTTATTATTAGTGGCAGAGTGGGATAGATTCTGAGCACACCAGTAGCGAGTTTTCTTTTTTGAGGGAAGTTGATTGCTTTTGAGAAGGCTCTTTTCATGTAAACTTAAGCAATAAACTTAGCTCATTAGAAATAAAACCTCTTGAGGTAATATTTTATGAAAAACATATATATGTGTCATTGCCTGAGAATGTTTCATGACACTGATAAGGAAAACTCATACTGTCAGTTTCAAGCTCTTTGTAGTAATACTAAAGCCTAGAGAAAACACTTTAAAAAAAAAAGTTAATCTCTATGGAAAATTAAAAATCTTTGTTTTAGTCAAGTGTTTCATCAAAACTGCTTACCAGAACTGTTGATTATAAAGGAGTCTTTTTCCACAGAGAATCTGAGTCAAACTCTACCAGACGTTTTATTAATAGTTCTTGATTTAATAGCCATTCTCCGTCTTAATTTGTTCCAATAATTGAACTGGTCAGGTTTTCTCACAGTAGCCCCCTCTGTGTTCTAGTTGTGACAACACAGCAATGGAAGCCTGTTGGATCTGGATTCTTTATCTTAGCCATTGGCAGCTTTGGTATTATCCTTGTAATTTTTTCTTTGTAATAAGAAAATGTTATTTTGAATTTTGAATTTATAATACATCCTCCCTTAGCATCAAGGCAATAAATGAGAGACTCCATCCCAGTATATTAAGAGAAAAACAAAGGGAGTCAACTTTATACATCTCTAGCTGTGGGGACACAGTGCCAGACAGCAGTTTCCAGGCTCTCGGCCTCACGTGGAAAGGTGCTGGCTCGGGCAGTAGATGGTCATCAGCTGTGACTAGTTGGCCATCAGCTGTTACCGGTTAGCCATTAGCCACTAATAAAACTGCCATGGCTGAGCTAGCAAGCGCAGATTGCAGTTAGCACGGCAGATTGCAGCTAGCAATTGGGGTTGGTTGGTTGGCAGAGAAGCAGATGGAGGATTGCAGCTAGCAAGTGGGGTTGGTTGGTTGGCAGAGAAGCAGATGGCAGGTTGCAGATCATGTGGATCCTGTTTCCTGTGTCTCCAACCCAGCACCAGCGAGACTATGGTGGTATGACTCCCCTATCTATGGCTCCGTGGGTTCCTTTTTGGCCTCACCGTATCCTGCATTCTTATGTGGGGAGCGGGACCAGAGACCCCGTATGACACCCTGCATGACACTAGCCCATTAAGAATATACTATAAGGGCCATCAACATGGATGTTGTAGGAAGAAATGTGGACCCCTGTCCATGGAACTAGAAAATTTTTCTACCCTAGGGTGCTGGAGTTTTTCCTAACCCCGGAAAATGGTTACTGCTGTTCAGTGTCTCTCAGCAGTTCTCAACCTCATGAAGGAAAACTCAATGATGGGAGAAAAGAACAAAATAGAGATGACATTTTAAAATAAAATAAAAAAGATGACATTTAAGCAGAGACTGCAGGCAAGATGTAACTACTGAAAGATGGCCAGAGAAGGAAAAAAGTGAATTACTTTGAAATCATGTTTAAATAATTGTAATGACCCAGAACTTTTCCTTTTGTCTTGAGACAGGGGAAAAGGAAGGAGAATACGTTCTGTATTCTCATTTGTCTGTCCCCTTGACATTCATTTGTAACACCTGTCATTCAAGAAAGCCTCCACAGATACCCAAGCTAGCCCAATTTAGTGTAACTTATTTAATTCATAACTTGCATGTATTAAAAGTCCCATTCTTCTCTAAAGCCTGAACTCTCCATCTCTCCAGTTCTAACGGGATGGTGAGGAAAAGAGAGTAACCTTGCAACTCACTATCACCTAACACATGGCAGGTTAGAGAGACCAGACGAGAAGCAGAAGCACCTTGCACACCCATAATGACTGGAATCAGGGACAGCCAGTGGCAGCAGCTCTTCATATTCACAGGTTGTTTGGAAATTAAGAAACAACAGATTTAGCTATTCTAATAAACTCCAAAAATTACAATGACTCAACAGGATAAAAGTTTATTTGCACACATTTAAATTTCCAATAGATATTCCTAATTTCCCAGAAGCTCTTCTCCAATCAGTGAGTCAGGGATTCGGGCTCTTTGTCTCATGCATCTCTAACGTCTTCAAGACTAAATTTCCAAGGTCACTGTGTTTGCCTCAATCCTGAAGTAGAAAGAATATGACAGATCGATCACACATGAAGGTTTCTGATATTTAGACCTGGAAATAGAACATATCACTTCCACTCACATCTCACTGCTGAGAATGCTGTCATATGACCACATCTAGCTGCAGAGCCTAGAAGAGAAAGTAGATTTGGTCAACTGATGGCCACAGACCTCTTGGAAAAATAATAATAAATGTCACATAAGAGTATATACATAAGAGTACATATGTATATATTTTTAATTCTCACTAACAGTCAATATTGAAAGAGTCAATCTAGAAATTTATCATTGATCGACCTAGACTTGAAATCACACTCATCAATACCTAGACAGCCCTATCAGAGATTGTTTATTCAGGCAGATTCTATACACTAATTCTCTAGTATGTCAGTGTACTGTTTAGTGTAAAGTATAAAAGGACAAGCATTTAAAATGCATCATCTTGTTTATTTTCATTAGAACTTAACAGACCCCCACTACTAAGACACCCACTAGAGACTGTTAACATATGTATTTTTAGCTGACCCTAAAGCTATGGTAGGGGCTAACTTGGGTAGAATTCCAGGTGTTCAGAAATACAAAGTGAATTTCTATTTGAATTAATGCTTAAAAGTCAATTGTATTAAGAGAACATACAAAAGACGAGGTCACCTGTCATAATAATAATAAAAAAATTCCCACATTCGCACAGTATGTTCAATCTAAATAGTCCATTCATCAGATTTGAATTTTTCATTCACTCATGCTGTTCAATAAATTTTCATCAAGGTATTAGAATACCAAATATGCCTGGACTATTTACTGGAAAAATATGAATGATTTTTGATCCACTCTTTCTACAACATGCCTCATGAAGTGACTTTGGAAATACTCTATCATCCTGTCATCCCCAATTTTACAGCTCTCATGCCCTTAACAAATGTATGGCTGAGGGAGACTTGCAGAATAAGAAAACCACCTGAGAGTGAGTCTGGTCTGGGCGAAAAGCTGAGTAGGTTAGGGAAGCTATGACTGAAAGTGCCATCTCCTCAGCTGGGCAACATTCAAATTTAGAGATTAAAAGCAGCCTCACCAACCCAAATCACATATTACATGAGTGTGTTAATGACCTATCAACAATTTCTTTAAAATTCCACTTAATCTCTTCTACAGGGAAAAAAAATAAATTGGGACTCTGTTCCTTAATTGGCACATTCATTAGTTGTCTCTTTATAGAAAATATTCAGCTGGCTTCTGTGAAGCAAAGATGAGCAACTCTTGGCCCCTGCCATAACAAACTTACCATCTGTGAGAGTTACAAGAAAGTGGAACCAGGGATAAAGACATCATCTCAAGTCGGAATGTGGAAGAGAGGTGTGAATAGTTGGTTTCTCATGTTGTAAAAAATATGGGCAAATAATGAGTAGGGATGTATTTACATATACTGTTATAGGTTTCTAAAATTAGCTTTATTGGTGTGTGCTTAAAAGCAGGACTGCAATTCAAAATATTTACCAACTACATAGTAAAGTTTGGGCACCAACTCAACTGTGCAGGTCCTGAGTCTAAGCAATTGATCTGGCTTTACCAATGAGTGCCAGCAGGGGGCACCCTGCTCAAGAGGTAAATTGAATATACAGTGTGGCTAGAGAAGGTTGCAGTAGAATGAATCTATAGGAGGCTACGTAGCCAGACTATTGGATGAGAAAACAAGAAAAATTTGAAGATGATTTTTGTCTTTGCTCTGCAAAATCAACCCTGTTGTTATATCAGGAGATGTGCACCAGATAAAATAAAGCTATTCACAGCCATGCTGTAATTTCTCTAGGCCTTCCAGACACGCTTTATGCCACCTCATGGTGGTAAGGGTACTTTTAAAACACTGGGGTTGGAATTACAACTGAAGTACTGGAATGTTAAGAAAATGGTTGTAATGGCTCATTTTAAAAGAATGCAAAATTGGAACAAAGAGAAAATGCTGATTTATGCATGTTGAAATATTTTCCTGTGCAATGTGAGGTCTTCTATTTGCATTGTCATCCAGCTGTTCTGCACACATCAAACAGCATGATTGGGGTACTCCCCTGACACACACACACACACACACACACACACACACACACAACCTTTTCTCAAATGTAACTCCCTAACGTCTCACCAATATCTCTAATTGTTTCTTTTTTTCTATAGTGTATATCATTATCCAAAATTGTGTTTTTTGCTTATTTTTTTCTCCCCCTTTAGAATATCAGCTTTATGATATCAGGGTTTTGTTTTATTGTTGTTGTCGTAGTTGTTTCTTGGTACATCTCCCCATGCCTAGAACACTGTTTAGCGCATAACACTCAACAAATACTATAAGTAATTTATAACTGTAATTGTCATTCAGTAAACAGTTAATCTGTTTCAATAGTAGGCACTTTATATGTGCATTACTTCATTTAATTTTTTTTTTTTTTTTTTAGTGTGAATGTCCTTCTAAGTTTTTGGACAGAAATAGGGTGATAATAATAGTAACTTAAATTTTCACACACGCACACGCACACATATCACGGCCAAATCTGCTATTTTTATTTCCCATTTGCTCACAAACTGGTCCTAATCTCAAACCATTTTGAGGCCACCATCTCCAGTGTTTTTTGGTCACACCCCTTCTGAATCTAAGTAGCGTCCTCTTCCCTCTAAGCCATAAGAGAATGCCTTCAGCTACCTCTGCATCCAGCTACCACTGCAGAAGTTGTTCACCATGAAAATACCGTCCTAAGTGCTGCCTCTTGCTTCTCTCAGAGCCAGTAGTCATCCAGGTGCTAAAGTAGTGGTGAGGCCCATGTAGGAGGAGGAGAATGCCCTAGCTTTCAAATGGTGTCCCACTGTAACCTAAGATCCTAATAGTGCTTGTGTTGATTTCTGGCTCCAATTTCTCCGTCCACAGAAACCAAGATCAAACCAAGGGCCTTGGAAGGTGACAAAGAGCATGACTCCCTCTCCATCTCACTCATCCAACTCACCTTTCCCTCTACCAGCTTAACAGGCATCTGAATCCCACTTTGAATTCTTTTCAAATACCTTAATGGCCTACAATAACACTATCGGGTAAGCATTATCATTCCCATTTTACAGATGAAGAAATTGACATTTGTTCACCTAGAGTAACTTGCTTGAAATCACAAACTAGAAAATGATGAAAGATTAAAGTAGAATTCAACCTGAGAATTTTCTTTTAACCTCAAGTTTGTGCTCTGAATGGCTAAACTATATTGGGTTAAAATAAACATACTGAGCCGCATACCTTTTTTTCACGAAACATACTAATAGGGAAATAAGGAAGCAAACTACTCTTGGAGGGCTGGAAGAGAGTTGTCAAGGAACCAGAAGAAGTTTCACAGTGAACATGGGCTAAGCTGTTATCTTTTCATTGGGGACAAGGTGGATTCTGATGTCAACTTCAACCCCAGCCTCTCATCAGTCTCTTCGTAGGCAATTATCAAGGCCAGGCAATAGACTTCATCTGTAGTGCTCAGAAGGGACCTGCCACCTCAACCCTCATCCAGCCTGCTCCCTGTTTAAAACATCTGGTCCCATTGTCAGACTAATTAAAAGTTGTTACACCTCATTATGTTAAGGATCTTCTAAGAAAAAAGCCCAAATGATTTCCTACATTGTTAATTCAGTTCTATAAACTGTATAATCAGGTCCTTTGAAAGTGTCGAACTGACTAGTAATTAGTGAATAAAGGGGACTAAAGTCAACTTTGTGAAGTTGTTAATCTAATCAGGAAAAATAGGTGGACTTCACATCCCAGAGAGGCAGTCTTTCGTAGTCCATGGAAAAGTAGAAAGGGCTTGGAGGTATTACATCCATTTATACAAGGTACATCTTTATCTACTTTAGTGTCCTAGCACAGCGCTTACAGTGGTTACAAATGTTTTTAATTAATTTAGAAACAATCTTGAATCATCTCATCCATCTTTCTGCCAGTGAAAGATAGTCTGTGGGTTATAGTTCTTTTTGTTTTATCACTTTGAATTTCTCAAATTATGCGCAGTTTAACAGTTTCCTTAGAAATTAGAGGAAGAAAAAAAAAGAAAGTATATAAAATAATAATTAAGCTTAACTCCAGCTTGGTTCTTCATAAATCTCCCAAAATACCTTGCAAATGCTATATTTCAGGCAAATTCAGAAAACTACTTGTACAGTGCATATTATAAGAATGTCAAGGGAAAATGCAAATTTGTATGCTTGAGGCAAAGACTGCCAGAATGCATGGAGGCTACAGACAAAAGTTAAAGCCTTAACAGATGCTAGATTGGGCACATGGGCATAGAGCTTCTCCAGAGCTGAGGAGAGGAAAGGAAGGAATTAGGACTGAGAGTTTTGTAGTCACCATTCAGTGGCTGAATCTCCATTCCCTTCCTCTTCTCTCTTGTAATCCCTTCACTGCCCCGATTGGCCTCCATCCACTTCTCTTTTCTCTCCCTCCCCTTCCTTTCTGTTTCTCTCAAAGCACAAAATGTTTCAAGGGCAGCTAGCAGGGGAACAGGAGAAAGACATTTAAATCCCATTCCTGCTTTAAACCCTGAACACAGCTCAGGACTGCCAAGCTAGTTCTGGTAACACTGAGCCTTAAAACTTTAAGATGCAGATGGAAATAAGGTTCAATATATGGGGTGTGTGTGTGTGTGTGTGTGTGTGTGTTAGCCTCTGTAAAAAGGTATTGCCTTTCTTTTTTTCCCCTGATTTTCACTTTATTTTTCTTTTTTATTAGTTTTAGGTGTACAAAGCAATGTAATAGAGATTTACTCCCCTCATAAAGTAATAACCACCCCCCATTCTACTACCCCTCTGACATCTTATATATCTGTTACAATACCATTGACTATATTCCCTATGCTGTACTCCACATCTCATGATTGTATATACAGAGGGTGCCAAGAAAAGTATACACATTTTAAGAAAGGAAAAAACTGTATTAAAATTACACTGATGGTAACCACTTTGAGCATCTCTTGTAATTGCAGAAGTCAAACATGACTTTTATTCATGTTTTGTTATTGGTATATGTGGAGTATTATAATTTTAATATAGCTCTTTCCTTTCTTAAAATGTGTATACATTTTTTGGTACCCCCTGTATGCATATATTAAATATAGTTGACATTCAATATTATTCTATTTCAGCTTCAGATGTATAGTGTATTACTCAGGCATCTACACAGCCCATGACGCAATCCCCCTGATAAGTCCAGTGCCCATCTGGCACCCTACATAATCTTTACAACATTATTGATTATATTCCCCATACCATATTTCATATACCGGAGACTACGTTATGACTACTAATTTGCGCTTTCTAATCCCTTCACCTTCTCCCACACCCCCAAACTGAGCCCCTTCCCCTCAGTTTTTTTCTCCATATCTCTTAGTCTATTTCTCTTTAGTTTGCTTGTTGATCCTGTTCTTTAGATTCCACATGTAAGTAAGATTGTATGATATTTGTCTTTCTTCATCTGACTTATTTCACTTAGGATGTTGTTGCAGATGGTAAGATTTCATTCTTTTTTGTGGCTGAGTAATATTCCATTGTGTAAATGTACCACAGTTTCTTTATCCAATCACCTTTTGATAAGAATTTTGGTTCTTTCCATATCTCGGCTATTGTGAATAGAGCTGAAGTAAACATAAGGGTGCATATGTTTTTTTGAATTAGTGTTTTGAATTCCTTTGGATAGATACCCAGGAGTGGAATTGCTGGGTCATAAGGTAGTTCCATATTCAATTTTTTGAGGTACCTCCATACTGTTTTCCATAATGGCTGCCCTAATCTGCAATCCCACCAATAGTGCAGGAGGGTTCCCTTTTCTCCACATCCTTGCCAATTATGTTGTTTGTTGGTTTATTGATAATAGCCATTGTGACCAGAGTGCGATGGTATCTCATTGTGATTTTTATTTGCATTTCTCTAATGATTAGTGACGTTAAGCATTTTTTCATAAGTCTATTGGCCATCTGTATGTCCTCTTTAGAGAAATGTCTCTTCATGTTCTCTGCCCATTTCTTAATTGGATTGTTTTTTTGGTGCTGAGCTGTATGAGTTTTTTAATACAGTTTGGATATTAAGCCCTTATCAGATGTATCACTGGCAAATATCTTCTCCCATTCAGTAGGATGCCTTTTTTTTTCATTGATGGTTTCCTTTGCTGTAAAAAAAAATTTTTAGTTTGATGTAATCTCATATGGTTATTTATTCTTTTGCTTCCCTTGCCCTATAGGATATATCAGTAAAAAATATTACTAAGGGAAACGTCTGCAAATTTACTTCCTATATTTTCTTCTGGGAGTTTTATAGTTTCAGGTCTTACATTTAAGTCTTTAATCTATTTTGAATTTATTATTTTATATGGTGTAAGAAGATGGTCCAGTTTCATTTTTTTCTATGTATCTGTCATTCCAAGTATGCAAGGTTGGTTCAATATTCACAAATCAATTAACATGATATACTATATTAACAAAATGAAAAATAAAAATCATATGGTCATATGAATAGATGTAGAAAAAGCATATGACAAAATCCAACATCCATTTATGATAAAAACTCTTATGAAAGTGGGAATAGAGGGATCATACCTCAACATAATAAAGCCCATATATGATAAACCCACAGTTAACATCATATTCAATGGCGAAAAGCTAAAAGCATTCCCCTTAAGATCAGGAATAGCATAAGGATGCCTACTTTCACTACTTTTATTCAACATACCATGTTTTCCCAAAAACAAGACCTGGCCAGACCATCAGCTCTAATGCGTCTTTTGGAGCAAAAATTAATACAAGACCGGGTCTTACATTATATTATATAAGATCGTGTCTTATAGTAAAATAAGACTGGATGGTATATTAATTTTTGCTCCAAAAGACATGTTGGAGCTGATGGTTCAGCTAGGTCTTATTTTCGGAGAAACATAGTAGTACTGGAAGTTCTAGCCACAGCAATAAAATAAGAAAAAGAAATAAAGGCATCCAAATTAGAAATGAGAAAATAAAATTGTCATTATATGCAGAAAATTTGATACTATATATAGGAAACCCTGAAAAGTCCACCAAAAACCTATTAGAACTGATAAATGAATTTAGTAAAGAGGCAGGATACAAAATCAATATTCAGAAATCAGTGCCTTTGTATATATGAATAACAAACTACCAGAATGAGAAATTAAGAAAACAACCCATGTATAATTGCTTCTAAAACAATAAAATATTTAGGAATAAATTTGCTTTTCATTTTTGCTTCTAAAGATGGTTAATGACAATTCAGTCTGAGGCTTTTGAATTCATTTGCAATGAAGTCATATAAAAATCTCTCTAACATTTTTGGAGATAGGATTTGTGATAAAATGTAACTGTTATGTCAAATGTCATTCCTCAGAGTTTAGGATTATTGGAGATGATTCATGCATCCATTAGCAACTCACAATAGCCTCAAAATGTGGCCTTGAGAGTACTGAGAGGGTTTTACCAGGCCAGGCACTGGGTGTTGTACCTGTATTGTCTTATTTAGGCCATACAGCAGACTTGAGAGATAGGTTCTTTGTTATCCTTAATTTTTGGTGAAGAAACTGGAGTCTAAAAAAATTAAGTAATTTGTTTACGTCAGATAATCAGTGCCAGAGCTAGGATTCAAACCCTTACCTACAAAAACTGTTTATAACTAAGCCATAAAATCAATAATCATCCGAAATATCCTCTCTCTATCATCTTTCAGTGGCTTTCCAATTATTTTCTTTCTTTATCATATCCCAGAGTTACCAGGCACCTGATTCCCCTGGATCTCTCTCCTTCCTCCTTTCATTTAAGTTTGCTACTACCTGAGGTTGCTACATCAACGTTGGATGACCTACTCTGTAAGAAATGGAGGTAGCCATCAAATGCACTGCCCAAGGCAAGGGGCCAATAAGACTAATCTCTAAGGGGTTCTGGAGTTCCTATCAAAAATCAAGTCCCTTCAATCCCATCATTTTAAACCAATCTCCAGGTAAAAAATATGTAAATAGACTAGACACGTGTAACCGAGTGACCAATGGGAAGAATGATCAATCCAGTTGGAGATATACATTTGTTAGTTCAACTGCCATTCAACAGAGATGAGAAAAGTTGAGCCTTGGGAAAAGAGGAGAAAATAACAATATCTCACTAATAACGTCCACATGAGAGGCATAGAGTTCACTTTTAGGAATTACAGACGTAAATGATGCTGGCTTTGTGGAGGCAAGGACTCCTGGTCCAGCTCCCCCCTTCTCCATTGGTGACAGATGCAGTTGGAGCTGTAACCCCAATTTACAGAGACTCCATCATACTTACATCCACTGCACCAGGTATAACACAGGAAACACAGAGTTCGTGCCTGCTATAGAATGAGTTTGTGTCCTCCCACCAAATTCATATCTAGAAGTCTTAATCCCAGTATGATGATATTTGGAAGTGGGGCCTTTGAAAGGTAATTAGGTTTACATTAGGTCATAAGTGTAGAGCCCCATAATGAAATTAGTATCCTTATAATAGGAAGTGCCCAAGAGATCTTGTAGTTCTCAGCCTCCAGAACTATGAGGAATAAATGTCTGTTGCGTGAGCTGCCAAGTCTATGGTATTTTGTTAGAGCAGCCTGAGCAGCCTATGACAATGACCAAAGTCTTCAGTAAGGACTAGCTAGAGGCACTGAATGTTGTGGATACTTAGAGACCTACTGACCTAGAAATGATGGGGTTAACACAAAAAAATATGGATAGGGAAGAGAAAAAATGGAGTTGGAGGGAGACCCATGAGGGAGAAGCTCTGAGTAAACTGAGTCCCTGGTATCCCTGGATTGTAATAGGATATAGTAACCCTATGCTAGAAGAGCAAGAACTCTTGCAGTGGAGAACCATCCCTAGAGTGGTGCCTCAGCCACATACACACCCCCAGCAGGTAGTGATGATATCAGAGTGCAGGACCACCAATTAATCTTTGCAAACACAACAGTAGGTAGACTCTCCTTCTCATGATAAAAACTAGCACTGGCTGGTTCTTGGATTGAAAAACCCCAAGTTCATGGAGTTATCAAAGGAGCAAAGACCTCACCGAGGGAAGAAAAACTATTTTCGCAATTGCATTTTGCAGTTGTGGAGCCAACATCATTTAAGTTGACTATCATAAGTGATTAATAGTTCATTTTGTACTCTAAGCTAGAGAAGCTCACATTCCCCTGCCCAGGACTATCTTAGAGTTTCCAGGCTAAGATTCCAGGCTTCCATCTGCAAATTTATCTTCATTTACAGCAGACAGTACAGTACAGATATAGTAGGACCTAATTCAGAAGTGTCTTGATGATCAAGTTACTCTTTTTATTTCTTCTTTTCCCGACATCTGCTAAGGCATTCACAGAATGTTTCTGCTTTACCCACCATGATATCTTTTGTTTTCTTTTTTCTTCCACTTCCCTGGAATCCCAAGAGATGCTGAGCCATCTCTCCCACTGGCTGATGGTGCTCACATTGCCCCCAGTGGCCCACGTCAGTACAGCAGCCTTGGAGCTGCCAGCACCACCTCTCATGTCAGGGTTCTCTAGGTCCTTACACCATGTATACAGAACATCTCTCGGAACATAAGACTGAACAAATGCCACATTTATACACTTTATGTAAACCCCCTAAGGATAAGGCATTTATGCACTGGTTGATAAAAAGTAACTTGATGTGTTAGCTTAGACCTCATGGAAGTAAAGGTCTACGTACTAAGAGGAAACTGAAAACACAAGCCTTCTTAGAACTGGTCAAGTCCTACCTTCTAAATGACGCTTTACTACTTAATAATTTTATTTCTTTGAGAAAGTTATTCACACTTTTTTTCTGTTCTAAAATGGGGAAAATAATAAGAGTATTTTTAAATGCCAGAAATTTTATTAGAATTGTTACGAAGAGTACATGAAATGATGCATGTGAGGTGTGGTCAAACAGTATGGTGGATGTTTAAATAAAACATTACAGTAAAAGACAAATTGCCATTAATCCCCCTCAAAATACTCCCCCTCGCTTCAAACACACTTATCTTAATTGTTTGCCACTTTTTGAAGCAGTCTGAAGGTCCTCTTTCATGAGTGTCTTTAGTTGTGCTGTCATGGCTGCCTCGATGTCCTGAATCATTTTGACGTTGGGGAAGAGCCAGACGTCACATGGTGCCAGATCCAGTGAATGAGGTGGATGAGGCACATGTGTGACACAGAGCATTGTCATGATGGAGGAGGATTTATGGCACACTTTAAAACACACTTTCTTTCAACTGTAGCTCACACTCCACTGACTGCACCAAACAAGGTGAAACTTTTCACACTGTTACTAAGCTTCAACGCGCTGCTTCCCTTATTGAAGATCCCTATCTTTCCATTGGATGGCCCTCAGCAGCAGCATTCACTGTATTTTATGATCACAACAGAAAGGTTCCATGTCACACATCACTTCTGGTAAGGCAATTTCTGTCAAGTAAAAACATTATGGTGTGTCCTTATCTGCCTTATTCACCGGATCTGGGGCCATGCGACGTCCGGCTCTTCCCCAAAGTCAAAATAATTGAGGACATCAAGGCAGCCATGACAGTGCAACTAAAGACATTCATGACAGAGGACTTCCAGAACTGCTTCAGAAAGTGACAAGAACGATGGGATGGATAAGTGTGTTCAAAGCGAGGGGGAGTATTTTGAGAGTGATGAATGGCAATGTGTCTTTTACTATCATAAATATATTTTTTTAATTTAAACATTCACCATATTGTTGGATCACACCTCGTATAAAGCACTGGTCACATTTTCCATCATATAGTGAGAACTCAATGCCACTGCTGAAGAGAGACTAAGAGACCTGCCCAAGACCCTACCCGGGAGTACCCAGGGAGGGGAGGGCCTGAGTGTCATGACTGCTTGTGTCCTCGGCACAGAACCCTCACTATCCTAGCTCACAGGTGGGAAAGCTGCAAATAGATGAGGAAAAGAGGGTAAAACCAGATCAAAAAAAACTTGACCCCATCAGTTTTCTCCTTTCCCTCCCCGTAAAAGGATAAATATAGTCCCTGAAACTACTGCAGTGACACAGGTAGAGCCCTCTTTACTTAAAAGTTAACAAAAAGGAAAGATCCATGTCTGAATTTTGCTTATTAGCCAAAATAAAAATAACCCAGCTATGCCAAGCTAAATTTGGATTTCTCTATCCTTTCTCTCTCTCTCTCTCTCTCTCTCTCTCTCTCTCTCTCTCTCTCTCTCTCTCTCTC
This sequence comes from Rhinolophus hipposideros, assembly GCF_964194185.1. Taxonomy (NCBI): domain Eukaryota; kingdom Metazoa; phylum Chordata; class Mammalia; order Chiroptera; family Rhinolophidae; genus Rhinolophus; species Rhinolophus hipposideros. Next base: position 85,454,579 of record NC_138047.1, on the reverse strand, counting down.
TCTCTCTCTCCTCTCTCTCTCTCTCTCTCTCTCTCCTTGCCCAGTCCCTATCCATCCTTCAGCTCCACCTTCAAAATTCCATGGGGGATTAAAACTTTTATTTGAAAACTGAACTTCGGTATTGCTTGGGAAGACCATCAGAGCTGTTGTGAGCATCAGCAATACAGGAGGGAAAGATGACCCTGGCTGGAGACAGAGCTGGGCAGGGTTCGGGGACCTGCTGTGACTGGGGCCTTCCTAGCCCAGGGCCTTAAGATTCTTCATACTATCTGATTCTTCTATTGTCACTGCTAACACACAGATCAGTGCCCCATATTAACCAGCTAATGGCAATCAGGATGAAGGAGGCTGCTGCTACTGATACGGCACTTTTGTACAAATCAGGAAAAAGCCCCTGCTGAAGTGAGTGCGTTCCACACCAGGGCCTGTGGTGTACCTGGCATAACAAGCCGAATTTCAGTGCCCACTTGCTCTCTCTGCCCCAGCCACCTTAGTGCAGACAAAATAAAATGCATAATCCTCATATCGGTCCTGGTGCTCAATAAATATTTCTTGACATGATACACCTCCTGACTTATCTCCCCCCCCCTGGCTGTTTATGTGGCAGGTAGGCTGTGATTGGTCAGAAGCATCTCGATGAATTCCTGAGTGGGATGGGGAAGTAACAATTTTACAATGACAATTACAAGCTCAGGTATTTGCACAAGAACATAACAGACTGCATAGAACATAATGATCACATAATGGTTCATTTCCCTGAACATTTACTGACATGTTTGTTAAGGGCTAGCCGTGTACTATCACATTTAATATTCAAAACAATATGAAGTACATTTCCATTTTACAAGTGAGAACATATTATGTGAGAGAACTTCATTAACTTGAAACTATTGGAACAAATGCTCGAATTCATTGTCAGTCTCTAAGTTCCCAAATTTCTAGACCAGTGAAAACTATTGATACAGGTATGGCATTAAATACCATGGCATCACCTAGTGAGACTAGTTTTCCTTTCATTTTCTCTCAATCCATCTTATTATGACTCAATCTAGGGCCAGCATTCCCTTAACACACACACTTGCTAATTTTCCTCTTCCAATTAATAAAAAACAGGTCTCAGGCTCAACAGTATCCACATAAGATTTAATCACAATTTTATCATAATATTATCTTCTATTTATGGCAAGTGATACTGGTTCTTCATTTTCACCTATTAGGCAAAGTTTCCTTTCAAAATAAAATCAAGAAAGTTTTGAAGTAAAAAGAATTAAGTCAGTTACAATGTGGTACATTCACTGTGATAGAAATTATTAGAGTGGTAGTCAGAGATGCTGAGATATGGCAAAAATCAGGGCAATATTAAGCCATCAACTAATGATTGAGAAACAGTACCCTATACCAACCACTAAGCTACTTGCACGGGCTTTGATGTCCAGAAATACATGAGCTTCCATCCCTGTTTTGCTGATTACTAGCTGTGCAGTCTTGGAAAATCATTCAATCCAAGTGTCAGTTTTCTCATTAAAAAATTCTTAGTACCCACCCTAAAGGTGTTATTGTGAGTAAATGAAATAATTTTTGTAGCCATTCTTTGACAGTGACTGGCATAGAGTAGGTGTTCAATAAATATTAGTTTCTTCTAATCTCTCCCTTCTTTTTTAGTTACCAATCAGAATCGGTAGAAGAAATTCTGATCTTCCTCCTCATCTGTTACCAAGAGCTATTTTTAAATTCTTTTTACTTTAAATCATTTTTATCAAATAGTGAATAAAGTATTTATGAAATGTGTATTTGGCATAAAGTAAAACAAGCCAACTAACTAGAAATTGGTCATTACCATGCCTGTACAACTCCTATATGTCCCTTACCTACCTGTCCCCACTCAGAGCTAATCAGTTTTCTAAATTTGGGGTTTCTTATCTCTTGTATTCTTTATAGTTCAACTGTCCCTGAATGACCATTTGAAAGCACCTCCCGCCTAGTGGCTCTCCTCAGCACTGTTACCTCAGAGAGAAATTACCGTGAATTTCCTTTAAGCTCTGTGTTTTGGGCTGGCAGCAATTTGCACTTAATTTTAAATACTATACTCTTGCCATTTCCCAAAGTTAATATCATGAAACACAGATTGTAACTTACATACTTAGAAAGCATCAGTAACCTGTACATAGAAGGGCCCTAGGTAGGCTCAGCGACTCACAGCAGAGGGGAGGTTCTGATTCACATGATCATTTAGAGATCAAGAATGTCCCCGTATTTGTGTGGCATCACCATCCTCTAAGGCAGGGGTGTCCAAATTGCGGCCCACTGGCCAACTGCGGCCCACAATCCTTTGTTAATTGGCCCGCAGCGAATTCCAAAAATATATTTAGTTTAGTTAAATAAGCCAGGTGAGGCAATACGTACTTCACCTCGAGTGAGTGGCCCGGCAGTTTGTGTATTTTACCGCATAAGGCCGTTGGTAAAAAATGTTGAAAAAAGTTTGGACACCCCTGCTCTAGGGCATTGTCCTTGTCTGTATGTCAAAGTTGGGTTCTGGGCACATCTGTATTCTAGCTTGCAAGAAGGGGAAGGAGAAGAAGTCCACAATAAACAATGGAAAGTAAGCCTCCAATTCTGAAGAAACAACCGTGGAGGGATGATTTTAGGAGAATCAAGTCCCTGCTCCTTGTTGGGAGGGGTTGAATCAGGACTTGAGTGGGAGATACCTTAGCCAGAGGGTGGGCTGCAAGCATTGCTATACATGGAGCATTGAGACACATTCACCTGTGGCTCTTCTATGAGCAAACAACTAAAGATGTACTCTCATAGTTACTGCCACACTGTGATGTAGGAGAGTTCCTCACTAGCATATGTTTTCCAGCCACACATAAACAGAGAGGAAATGCCAGATAATTAAATATACCACTGTAAGCCTGAGAGTGGGAAATTAGACTAACAAGCATTTGGTTCCACTATTTCATTACCAATCAGAATCCTAACCAAGTCAGGAGCTTCATTTTATTTTTAATGGTCTGGTATTTGTCTGTAGGTCCTATGAGAGTACTTTTCTAGAATTTAGGAATTCCTTTGGAATTTTTATTTCTCATTGGACTAGAATGTTGCCAAGTACCCTTGCTGCTAATAAAGCATTTATTTTTTTCCTAATTTAACCTTTCATAGAATTTAATAGTCCATATAGGAAAAATTTATTTGCAGGAAACATTTTAGCAATTTCTTATGTGAAACTGTCAGGGGCTTTTTGTTCATTTTTTTGCCTCCATTGTCAGTAAAACAAGTTGAAAATAACTTTCTAGGCAAAATATTGGTCCATGACTAGTCATGAGATTATTTTAAAATTTGAATGTCAGTGCAATACTGATGAGGGAGAGTAGCTATGTGAATTGATTGAAATGTTAAAGTGTTACCAAAATATTATGATAATAATTACCATTAGCTCAGTTGGCATGTGAGTTACCTGGAAGAGTAAGGGAAGTGTGACACAATGGATTCTGATTATCATCAACCTGTCTGCATGGGCCGATCACATTGTCCTAGGGCTGGGATAAAACAATGAACAAAACAAACTAAGCTCCTGCCCTTGTGGCTTCTGTTCTTTGGTGGGCTCTCTGGTGGGGCAGGACCTCCAGTTGAACCCCACAGTTGAGTGGGGCTGGAGACTGTGCTCTGCAGTCACAGTTGGGGTAGGGGGAGGGATGGTTGCTGTCCAGGATATTAGGTCTGAGATAATTTGTCACTAGCAGACCGGCCCTATAAAAAATATTAAACGGAGTCCTTCAGGCAGGCTGAGTTGAAAAGATATTAGACAGTAACATGAATCTACAGGAAAAAATAAGGTGCATTGGTATAGTTAAATGTAAAAGACAGTATAAATGTGTATTTTTGTTGGTTCCTCTTTTCTCCCCTCTTATATGATTTTAAATAACTATATAGACCAATAATGTGTGTTTTTATTGATAGGCATACAATGTATAAAGATGTATTATGTACAACTATAATAGCACAGAGAAAAGGGGAAGGAGTGGAGCTATGTAGGAGTGAAGCTTTGTACACTACTAAAATTAAGTTCATATAAATCTGAACTAGATGTTATAAATAACTATTTTAATTATAACCATCAGGGGAGCACTAATAAAATAATTCAAAAATATAGTACAAGAAATGACAAGGGAATTAAAATGGTACACTAGAAAATACCTAATTAACACAAAAGAAATCAGTACTAGAGTAATAAAGCAGGGATAAAGGCATAAGACATAGAAAACAAAAAGACAAATGGCAGAATAAATCTTACCATATCAGTAATTACATTAAATATTAAAGTATTAAACACTCCAGTCAAAATTCAGACATGGGTAGGATGGATAAAACACCATGTTCCAATTATATTCCGTCTATAGAAGATACACTTTATATTAAAAGATACAAATAGGTTGAAACTAAAAGGACAAAAAAAGTCATATCATACATACAACCATCAAAAGAGAACTGTGTTGACTATACTAATAGAAGACAAAATATACCTTAAGACAAAAATTGTTATGAGACAAAAAATGTATAATGCTAAAAAGTGAAATCTATTAAGTTATAACAATTATAAAACTATATGACCCTGACAACAGAGACCTAAAATACATGAAACAGAAATTGACTGAACTGAAAGAAGAAATAGACAATACAGCAATAACAGTTGGAGACTTTAACACCTGACTTCAATAATGGATTGAAAAAAAGTAGACAAAAGATCAACAAGGAAATAAGATATACAAATGTTAATTCCAAATGGATCAAAGACATAAATGTAAGAGCTAAAACTATATAACTCTTAGGAGAAAACATAGGTGTAAATCTCTGTGACCTGGGATTAGGCAACAGTTTCTTAGACATGGCACCAAAACACAAGTAATCAACAACAACAAAAAAAAGATAAATTGGACTTCATCAATAGGACTTAAACACTTTTGTGCATCAAAAAACACTATCAAGAAAGTGTAAAGGTCAATAGCCAAGATATGGAAACAACCAAAATGCCCATCGGTAGATGACTGGATTAAGAAGCTGTGGTACATTTATACAATGGAGTATTACGCAGCCATAAAAAAGAAAGAAATCTTATCATTTGCAGCAACATGGATGGATCTAGAGAACATTATGTTAAGTGAAATAAGTCAGAAAGAGAAAGACAAGTACCATATGATCTCACTTATATATGGAATCTAAAGAAAAGACTATGTGAATGAACTAATCAGAGACAGTTTTGGGGACGCAGAGAAAAAACCGAGAGTGGTTAGATGGGTGTGTGGGAGGGGGTTGGGGATAAGGGGAAAGGTGAAGGGATTTGGAAGCAGCTGGTAACCACAAGATGGCCTCAGGGTTTTTTTTGAAAATTAATTTGGGGAAGGTATTCTATAATGTTGTAAAGATTTTGTTGGGTATCCGATGGACATGCGTCCTATTTGGGAGACCACCTCAGGGATACTGTGGATACCTGATCATGGCATTGTACACCAGAAGCTAAACATTAATGAATGCCAACTATAATTTTATATATATAATGTGATGGTTCAGTGTGAGGTCGGAGGGATAGTGGATGGGGGGAGGGGGGTTCACAGTATGAGGGATATAAATGATGAACGTCTAAGTATTACCTTGTTTTGTACACCTGAAACTAAAAAATAAATTAATTAATTTAAAAAAAAAAGAAAGTGTAAAGGTAACCCACAAAATAAAATATATTTGCAAATTATGTATCTGATAAGAATCTTGAATCTAGAACTCATATATAAAGAACTCTGAAATCTGAACAATGAAAAGAGAACTGAGTGGAAAAATGGACGAAGGGTTTGAATAGGTATTGCTACAAAGAAGGACATACAAATGGCCAAAAAGCACGTGAAAAGATTCTCAATATCATTAACATCAGGGAAATGCAAATTAAAACCACAAAGAGATACTGCTTTATACCCACTAAGACAGGTATAATCAAAAGAGAAATGACAATTGTTGGCAATGATGTAGAGAAATTAGAACACTTAAATATTGCTGCTGCAAATATAAAATGGTACAGTCACTTTGCGAAGAGTTTGTAAGTTCCTCAAGAAGTTAAATTTGGTTTTAACACAAAACCCAGCCATTTCACTCATAGGTATATGCACAAGAAAACTGAAAAACAAATGTTAAAAAATCTTGAACACGAAAGTTTATAGGAACATAATAGTTAAAAAGTAGAAATAAACCAAATGGTCATCACGTAAAGAATGGATACACAAACGTAGTATAACTATACAATAGAATACTTTCCAGACATAAAAATATAAAATAAAATAAAATAAATAAAATAATAAAATAATGAAGGACATGCTACAACATGGATAAACCTTAAAAACCTTGCACAAAGTGAAAGAAGCCAGCCACTAAAGGCTATATATTGTATGGCTCTATTTTTTTTTGTATGGCTCTATTTTTTGAAGGCTCTATTTTTTTGATAGGTAAATTCATAGAGACAGAAAGTAGATTAGTGTTTGCCAGGGACTGGATAGAAAGGAGAAGGAGGCGCGACTGCTGTATGTTTATAAGGTTTCTTTTTGGGTTATGAAAATGTTCTGGAATTAGTACTGTGTTTCCCTGAAAATAAGACCTAGCCAGACAATCAGCTGTAATGCGTCTTTTGGAGCAAAAATTGATATAAGACCCTGTCTTACATTATACCCGGCATTATATTATATCATATAATATAATACATTATATCCGGTCTTATATAAGACCAGGTCTTATAGTGAAATAAGACAGGGTCTTATATTAGTTTTTTGCTCCAAAAGACATATTAGAGCTGATTGTCTGGGTAGGTCTTATTTTTGGGGAAACACGGTAGTGTTAGTTATGCAAGCTTTTGAATATACTAAAAGCATGAGTTGTACACTTCAAAATGGTGAAGTTTATGGTGGATGAATTATATCTCAATAAAATAAAACAAGAGAAAAAAAGAAATCATTTTTGATAAAGTACCAGTGGGACAGAAATTTGAAGGAAGTGATCAATCTACCAGATATGTAGAGGAAATGAATGTAATGTAAGCAACTGGTAAGTAATTTGTAAGCAGCAGAACTTATTCCATAGTTCAATATTTAGTAATACTGTTCCAATTTTTAAATCTTTGTTACTGTCATGGCATAGTTTAATGTAGTCACATTTTGTGTGACTAATAATAAAGTTTAAGAGACTTAGGAAGGGGAGATTTAATTATTGAATCATGAACAAAGGAAAGTGGAAATTTGAAAAAATGTGAGAACAGTTAGAATAAACTAAAGATAGCTGCAAAGAAAAAGCAAAGGGAAGATGAGAAGCACTGATATAATACCAAAGAAATTCAGCACTAGATTTGAGAGATGGGGGTTATATCTCAGCTCTGCATCAGCTAGCAATTTCCTTGGGAAAACTTCCTTGCTCTGTTTTCCTCAGTTTCCCGGGACCTATGTAAGGCACAAGAACAATAGCTACCTTAATATCTACCTTAGTAGTAATAATATCTACCTCACTAGCTTGCTGTGAGAAATGAATTAGGTGAAATAGATAAAACACTGAATTTGACACTTAATAGACTCTCATACTTGTATATAATAATTATTCACAATAATCATCATAATAGATACTATTAATACATAAATTCTGAGGGGTCTTAACTTTTGAAAAATACAATTATATGTTCAAATATATATTGAAAACTTATGGATAAAATATATGGAATATACACAAATATAGACTCTGTATTTTAGTTATTTAAAAGTTAATTTAATCTTAGAAGTTCTAATGTTAATGAAACCGCATAAAAACTATGAGAAGAGGTATTACCTATATTTTTAAGGTGTTCATCATTTAGAAATTGACTTTTGTTAAAGAGAAAAGAATGTACTGAAACTAAATTAAAAGATATTTTTCACATGCACCCAATATTTTTAGAAAACAAGCATGTTATGCTTAAAACTATTTTAAAGAGAATAACACATTGGTGGAAAATAATACCGAAAAAAAATCACTTTGCTAATTAAAGCATATGAAACCAAACAACTGTTTTGGGAATTGATCTTGCTGGTTTGCATGCTAAAAAGAAGTACTTCTTATGTTTCTTTCAAGAGAGATAAAGTTAGTGAAAAATCTGGCTAAGGGAGGATGAGCAGACGTTGACATATTTGAATAGTTTTGCTGGCATATGTCAGAATCATGGAAAAAAAATGCTAGGGAGGCTGGAGTCTTCTGGGAATTAAAGGCAACCATGAAATAGGGAAAGAAGTACAGGATTAGGCATCAGGTACTGAACCATATCCCTGAGTGAACACTCTCTAGCCAGATCTTGGCACATTTCTCAATTTCTCCTTTTGTGAAATTAGAGGGCTTTACTCGGTGTGCTATGTGATCCTTCTCAATTCTAATATTGTATGGTTCTGTGTAATAGTTCCTCTTTGAGAAGGAAAATGCCAAGGCTGAATAAAGGCTTTTCCTCTTTAAGTATTATTAATAAGGAAGCTGCGAATTCCAGTGGTTCGGTTAACTTTGCCTTAGTGGATTAATTGCTGATTATACAGTGCTTCTCTCTCCAGCTTCTTTTTTATTCCTTCCTGTTGCAGTTCCTTCTGTCACTAAGAAAGTGCAACAAGTATTTTTGCTATGAGCCACTTATTCTACCTAAAGCCAGAGAGATATTCAAAACATATAGCAACCAATATTTCACAGACATGAAACAATAAAAAAATCAGGACAGTGGTCATACAGACATGTGTTAGCCCTGCCTAAAGCTAGAGGCAAAACTTGACATTAGATGAGTTTCATAAATGTTTGTGTTCTTTGATACATGTGTACATGTACTTACATAAATTTATTAAAGTGGGATTGTGTTCATTTCAAAACACATTTATTTTATAAATTGAATTATATTTAGTTTAAGATGTTCAAAGAGATGAATAAAGGAATAACATTTGCTAACATTGAACCAAAAGGTATTTACTAGAAAGGAAGATAGACACAACAAAAAGAAGTAAATATGCAAAACAATTAGAAAATTTGAAAGTAAAAAAATTATCATTGAAAAAAATTTTAATAATTATTAGATAAAATAAACTCTAACTTGGAAACAAAGAAGTGAATTAGTGAATTGGAAGGTATTGGTAAGAATTTTACCCATCATGCATCAGAAGTAGATGAATAAATTTAAAATATGAGAGAAGTTAAGAGACAGAGTGCAGCCGCTATGGAAAGCAGTGTAGAGTTTTCTCAAAAAATTAACAGTAGAATTACCGTATGACCCAGAAAGTCCTCTCCTGGGTATCTATCCAAAAAATCTGAAAACATTTATCCATAAAGACATATGTGCTCCAATGTTCATTGCAGATTTATTTACAGTGGCCAAGACATGGAAACATGGAAAGCGTTCTTTGGTAGATGAATGGATAAAGAAGTTGTGGTATATATACATAATGGAACACTATTTAGCCATAAGAAAAGATGAAATAGTACCATCTGCAACAATATGAATGGATCTTGAAATTATAATGCTAAGCCAAATAAGTCAGACAGAAAAAGTCAAGAACTATATGACTTCACTGATATGTGGGGTATAAAACTGAAAACAACAAATGAACAAGACAAAGAAATGAAGAAACAAAAACTCATAGACACAGACAATAGTTTCGTGGTTACCAAAGGGTAAGGGGTCTGGGGATGGAAGATGAAGTTAAAAGGGATCAAATACATGGTGATGGAAGGAGAACTGACTCTGGGTGGTGAACACACAATGGGATTTATAGATGATGTAATACAGAATTGTACACCTGAAATCTATGTAATTTCCCTAACAATTGTCACCCCAACAAATTTAAAGAAAAACTTAAAGCAATAAACCATCACTTATAACTACTGGGAAAAAAAAGAGACAGGGAGGATGGGTAGGAACTTCTAACAGTTCTAACATCAGATCTAAAAGAGAATGGAGGGGGTAGAAAAAACACAATTTAAAAAGATAAAAACAAGAAATTTTCACAGTTAAAGAAAGACATGAGTCCTCAAAATCAAAAGTTCAGTATGATTCTAGAGCAGGAAAAATAAAAATTAATCTATACCTAGATCTATTTTACTAATCTATCTTACTGACACTATAAAACATCAAGGGAATGGAGTGGAAGGGAAGAAGGCAGGAATCTTAAAAGTTACCAAAAGGAAAAGAGAAATTAACTACAAAAATGACAATCAGATTGACAACAGACTTCTCATCAGAAACAATAGATGCCAGAAGACAAAGGAGAAATATCTTCTATATGCTGAGAAAGAAATAACTCTCAACCTTGAATTTGATATCCAATCTAATATTATTCAACAGCAAAAGCAAACTAAGGACATAATCAGACATGCAAGTAGAATTTACCTACCAAGCACCTTTATTGAAGGAATTAATGAAGGAGAAATTCTATTGAAGGAGAAATTCTATTAAGAAGAAAACTGACCCAGACTGAGGAATAAGATAAAACCAGGGAACATTTAAATCAGTGAAATAGGACAGTGAGTTGAATTTTTAAAATCTTACTTTTTGTGTTAAAAAGAGAAAAACTAAAGTTCTAGAAAACAGTAACATTAGCAGATGTTGAGTGAGCAGTTTATGTCCTCCATCAATGACTTTTCCATAGGTACACGAAAATGCAAAATTATGATTTAGTATGCATTGTGAAAATGTAAGGTTACCACCAGAAGACTATAAATACTATCTATGATTTACAAACCATAAGAAGGAAGAAGGAAGAAAAACAAATACAGAATTATCTACTAACCAACAGAAAACATAAAGGAGATTTTAAAAAGTAGTAAAATAAAGGGATGTTCTAAGAAGGTACTGTTAAGAAAATTTTTCTGGAAAAACATTAATAGGAAAGATGTTCTGTGGAATAGAATTAAATTATAATAATTAAACATACCAATTGAAAGACAGAGATTTTCAGACTGGATAAATAAAACAAAATTTTTGTGCAGGAAAAAAGACACACCTAAAACAACCACAGACGCTTGAAAATAACAGGGTAGAAAAGATATAGGTATTAGATGGGCTTCTGCTATGAGTGACAGAAAAACCAAACTGCTAGTGCTTAACCAAGTTTGAAGTTTATTTGCCAATGGAGTCTGGAGGCCAGTTTCACTCCATGGAATCTCACTTACCCAGGCTCCTGCTCCTTCCTCTTCACAGCTCCACCGTCCTCAGGCTGGGCCCCTCGCTCTTAAGGTTCATTATGTTAGAAACTATATTCTAGGTGGCAGGTTTAAGGAAAGGATGAAGAGACAAAAAGGAATGTCACAGCCATTTTAAGTAAAGCTGTACATAAGATTACTTTATTCCTGCATCTTCTCAATTGTTTAGACATAAGGATTTGTCCTTTTCCTTTCCTACTTGGAGAGATTTGGCTTTCCATTCAAGGACCTTATTGTGGTTTTTGTCTAGCTTTAGTCTAGTGATAATCACCTGGTGGAGTGAATGTCCCCATGAACGGTTGTCATTAGCCTTCTCCCACTGCACTCATTCAGTGTAGATGACATATTTCTTTCTGTAAACCTGGACTACTTTGCCAATTTGCTGCCCTTTGTAGTGTCCTCGGACAACCTGAACTTCATCATCCTTTCGGATGGGCATGGATCAAACATTGGACTTCTGTCTCAGCTCTTTGGAAAGAGGCAAAGAAACATCTTCTTGCGAATGTGGGAAGGTGCACTGAAATGCCTTTTATGGTTCTTGCTCTGGTCAGAAGTGACAAAGGGGTTGAAGTTCATTTTCGCCACTGGTGCTCCAGCGATGGCTACAGAAAGGAAGAGCTTGATTTTTTTAAAGCAGTTTTAGACTCATGACCAAATTGACAGGAAGGTACAGAGATTTCCAATAGGCCCTTTGCTCCCACACATGCGTAGCCTCCCCCATTATGGACAGTTCCCCCCAGTGTAGTTCACATTTGTTACAATTGAACCTATATTGACACATCATAATCACCCGAAGTCCATAGTTTACAGTTCACTCTTTAGTCCACTTTGTTTTTTATCCGCCTCCTGCTTCATTACCTGGATTTCATGTCTCTGGCCTAAGCCACCTGAATCTGCTTCCTAATTAAGGTTATGCTGGCCCAGTTGGTTTCTCGTTTCAGGAGCACTATGCAAATTGAGGGGAATTCGCAATATTTCTATCTGCATTTGCTTATGGTTGAGTGGGGCCCTAAAATCCAAAATCCTCTGTTTCATATACCGGGTCATGGCTAATGTGTCCACTGTTTCAACACTGGTTGTTTCTTTTCCTAAGCTGTTTGGCTGCAGGCACAGAGAAAGAAGATGGTTAAGTTTATCTATTTTGTGGTTTAGCTATAAAGTGTGACAAAAAGACAAAGGAGCAAGGGAGAATTGCGAGAACATCTTTTTAGCGAAAAACTTTAAGTCTTCGTTGGAAAAGGGGGCAGTGAAGTAAAACAAGGCTGATGGACAGAAACAAATTGAAAAGCATGCTCTGGGACCAAGGAGGTTATGTGGTGCTTCTAAAAGACATTCCATTTTCTTTCTGTGTCTTGGAAATTATGGTACAAATGAGAGCATTGTAACATAATCTCCCACAAGGAAAAATTATTTGAATTGATGCTACATTTGCTTTCAGTAGAAATGTTGCTTTTGATTAACCCATAAATCAATAAATGCTAAGAAGGATGGAAATAAATTAATTAGCAGACTTTAGATGGTCTAAAAATTGAATCAGGGTAAGAGGGCATGTTGTCACTTCACATTAAATCTTTTCAAAATTAAAAAAAGTGCCTCTGTTTTTGGAGACAAGAATATGCTGCTAGAATTCAATGCTTCATCAAGAGATGGCTCATGGAAGAGAGTAGCTGAAAAGAAAATAAAAGAAATGAATGTTTTCTCTCCTTTAGTTTGCCCCAAATAGAGTCATATAATGATGGATAGTTCAATTTACTTAGCATGTTCCCAACAGCCGAAGGCAGGTTGATTTTCTTGGGTATTCGCATATTTAGAAGTCTTTGTTTCATTACTTAAAGAAATAACACGTCGTCAAATATTTATTTCTTATAAGGAAATGTGGCTTCTGTGTTATGTCATATGATATGAAAGGGGGAAAATGAACATAGAAGGCTGTATAGCATGTTCTAAAAACATTTCATGATAAAAACTTCTAAGTATAAGGGACCTGTATAATCAATCAAAGCATGTATATCTGAATAATAGTTGAAATAGGAATGTGTCCCATCCACACTTTCTTCCTAAGGTATTTTCTTGGACCATCTGGCCCTTCTCCACTTAAATTAGATTGACATATCCCTTGTCACAGGATAGGTTATAACAACTGAATACATCACAAGAGAGTCATCTGCATGACATTTGAGTAATCTGAATTCTCTTGAAATTTATGACAAAGGCACAGATTAGAAAGAAAAGTTGTTTTGAGATTCAAAGTGAAGCCCTGAAGAACCTGAAACATAAAGTTTATATCATAAAAAATACATTTGGGAATATAGATGAAAGCCAGGATAACCCTGCTACTAAATGAAGATCTATAAATTGGCAGAGCAGGAGGAATTGCCAAGAGAAAGAAGAGAAAACATACGAGGTCTGACAATTAAGTTCACAAACTCATCCTAGAAAAAGTGCTACATACCTCATTGCTGAATATCACTATGGTCATCTTCGAAGTACTCCCCTTGGGAAGTTATGCACTGACACCAGCATGTAGTCCACCCTTCATAGCACTTTTGGAACTCCTTTTCTGGAATGGCCATCAGAGCTGTCGTATTACATTTGATGTCCTGAATGTCATCAAACTGTCTTCCTTTCAATATTTCGTTTATCTTCAGGTAAAGAAAGAAGTCATTGGGGGCCAGATGAGGTGAGTAGGGAGAGTGTTCCAATACAGTTATTTGTTTACTGGCTAAAAACTCCCTCACAGACAGTGCCATATAAACTGGTGCATTGTCGTGATGCACGAGCTATCAATTATTGGCGAAAAGTTCAGGTCGCCTTTTTCACACAGCCTTTTCAGCACTTCCAAATAGTAAACTTGGTTTACTGTTTGTCCAGTTGGTACAAATTCATAATGAATAATCCTTCTGATATCAAAAAAGGTTAGCAACATCGTTGCAACAAGTCTATGAACTTAATTGGCAGACCTCGTATTTCAATGTGACCCTGATGAGGATGCTGTTATATCTTACCCCCTCACCCCTGAGGCCCAAAAGCAGCTGAGGAGTTTCTATAAACTTTATGTAAATTACAGGTCTGTAATTTCAATGACATGTTATAGGAACTGGAAGTGTTAGATTTTTTAAGTCCTCATGTTCAAGAGGATACGGGGTTGAAGAATTGAAAGTAGAAATATGGAACATGTGCCTTGCCTTGCAGCAAAAGATGCCTTTGCTCCTCATTACTGAGGAATAGTCAAGTAAAAATGGCTATAAAACGTAGTAAACACACCTAAGGTAACCTCATGGAGTTCTCCTACTTCCCAGTGTGGCACCAGAAGGAACCGAACTTCTCCTGATGTAGCCAGGAATGATGAGGGCATACACGGCCTAGAGAGCTGAGAGCTCTAACCCCTGGCAACCTAGATCGTCAACATGGTGAGAGCACTGAATTAATTTACATGGACCAACAAATAAAGAATGGCGGATGCTCAGGGTATCTCAGGGGACACCACCCCGGACATCTAAGGACCACATCTTCCTTCCTGCATGCTACATCCTCACCCTCATACCTCAATACTAGATCAGATCCTCAAGGGTTAGGCAAAATATTGGCACTGAGGTCAGTAAAGGTAATGATTAACTGAGAAAACCAGGAATTGACTATCAAAACCCAGAACTGACGCCACGTGGAATTAGGGACATGAGATTAAAAATTAAAATCTTCCTTAGTAAAACAAAAGGTAGATTTCTTTCTTCTACTCTGCAGTTTGTGCTTCAGAAGTTAACCACATCTTTGAGTACACACGAAACCCAGATCAATAGCAGAGGTGCGTTATAGGGTGAATATTCATTTTTATGAAAGAATTCTTTATAAAATAATGCACCAGAAAACACTTTTTAAAATCCATCACTCTTAGTGCATATAGCATATCATTGGAATTACAGAAATATAACTTACAGAAACATTTGAGAAAATCATCAATTGTCTAAAACAAGCCCATTTGAAATGTGCCATTCCTTTGGAGTGTTAACAAAACTCAAGCATCCACATTGCTGTAGAGCTGAAGGATCTGGTGCCCCTTTCAGTTAGAATCCAATCCGAAACAGCTGACATTAACACAGACTCACATGTGGACGAGCCTGTGTATGTAGGAAAGAGGGAACAGCCTGCTGAGATGAAGTGGCAAGGTCACTGGTAGCATTTGAAAAGTTCAGTTGAAGATGTGGAGTGATTAGTTTTTGAATGGAGCTAGGAGAACCCCATTTAATACAGTATGTATGTTCTTTCATAAAGAAATGCAGGCTTCCTTGTGCCCATTTTGGAGAGGCACTGCACCCAATGTTAGATAGTCTGGGGAAATGGCACTGAAATGGAGAAATTAGCTAGACATATGGGGTCATAGCAAAGAGTGTTCCAGGCAGATAGAACATGGGTAAATGCAGAGGCAACAGTATAAAATCACCAATATTTATTGAATATGCTAGGCCCTATGTTTTACATATACAATTTCATTTCCTCCTCACAACAACCCAATGAGGTACAGTCTATGATTAATTCCATTTTCTAGGTCGGAAAAGTAAGGAGCAGTGAGTTTATGGCTCTTGCCCACAATGATACAGCTGGTAAGGAGTTGAATATAGACTTGAACCCAAAATAGTCTAGTCCTAGAATCCCCATGATTAACCACTATCCTGCAATGCCTCTTGCTGAGACCCCAGCAAGAGATCCAATGCCTCATTCCAGGAACTGAAATACATTCCATATGCTTGGAGCTGAGAATGGTGAGGTCATGGCATTGGATTCAGCGATGGCAGGAGATGAAGCAGGAGTTGGTATTTATGACCAGATCATCATCATGTATGCCCAGTTTTCAAGATTTGTTGAGGATATAGAAGCTGTGGGAGTCAGTGGGATGGGCATAGGCTTTGGTGTCAAACAGACTTGAGTTCCAATCCTCCCACTTCTGCTTAAGCAATTTAACTTAAACAAGTTTTTTAAACTCCCTGTACATTTTCTCCTATGCTACCATCTGTGTCTTGGAGATTATAATAGCGACATCAGAGAGTTGTGAGGATCTCGTGGTATAAAGTACATTAAGTGTCTGGGGTATAGTTAGTTGGAACTCAAATGTTCATCTTTTCCCTCCTTCCTTTACCCTGTTGGAAGGAGCAGAGAAGACTAAATATCTCTCATGATTCAGCCAGGACAGAGCAAGAATTTTAACAAAAGTGAATATTGACCCACAAATTTTAAAATATTGCACTTGATTTAGGGTCCAGATCTCAAATGTTATTGAACCAAAGTGTAAACACTGAGGATAGTGTGATATAAAGGAAGGCCATTGGAGTAGAAATCAGGATATGTGAGTGTCTGCCCCACCACAAGTAACTGTGATGTCCCCTGCTCCGAGCTTCGAATTCCTCATCTGAAACAAGAGCAGGTTAAACTTGATGGCCTGTGTGGGCCACTGAGAGTTGGAGACTCACATTCAATGACTGGAACATCTGAGCAGAAACAGGACTAAAAAATCAAGTTGATCTCTAAATTTAGCCAGGATTCTCCAGTGAAACAAAAAATATATATATACATGATATATTTCTTACATATCTTAAAACAAAAAAAGATTATGACAAATAAGCAATCTTCTTGGGAGATGTAGAGAAGCTACTATGTAGGAAGATAAGATGTGGGGGCTTTGAAGCAAGTTAGATAGGTGTCTTAATTTGCTCTCTATTGTTTGCTGAATCTGTTACCCAAAGTTAATCATTATATCTTTAAATTTGGCTCTCCGTCTATGAAATGAACACAATAACCTTCTTTGTATTCAAATGAAAGGGTATTTACAACTTTCAGTTTACTCTTCATCCCCCAAGAGGGAAAAAAAGTTCTATTTAGCACATTCCTCCAAGAAAAGTGAACTTGTCCTTCCCTTTTGCTCCCATCACTTAGGATGTACACAGGGCCTCATCAGAGCATTTATTTATCTGCTGCTTCCTATATGAGTGTTGTCCTCTGTTTTGAGCTCCTTGAAGACAGTGACAGTCATGTCTAAGGCCTAGAATAGTGTCCAGTACATAACAGTGTTTCAATGAATGTCAGTTCAAACTAACAAATAAAAATTAAAACACTAAAATTGAATTTTTTGTCTAGTAGATTGTCGAAGATTTTTCAGAGCTTTACACTGAATGCACATGACCTGAAGCCAATTTAGTAATAATTTCAAGCATCTTTAAACCTCCGTACCTTTTGATTCGGTAATTCCACTCTGAGAATTCCATCCAATGGAGATGATAGGCTATTTGCATGGGAAAAAAAGACTGTGTGTAAACACATCAAACATTAATTGTGGCCATTTCTGAGTAAAGGGATTAAAGGTGACTTTAATTTTCCGTTTTATACTTTTCTGTATTTTCCAAATTTATTTACTGATCATGTAAAATTTATATAGCAAGATTATATTGTACTTTTATAGGTATATGAGAGATTTTTACAAAGTTAAATATATAATTCTAAATATATCTAAAAAATGTTCATGGTCTTAAAATATGTAAACTTATTTTATTTACCCAGTATCCAATGTAGCATCTTGCATGTTATAGGTATCCTATAAATTCATCTGCATCTATCACAAATATATGTATGTATATATATATATATATATATATGTATGTATATATATATATGTGTGTGTGTGTGTGTATATATATATATATATATATATATATATATATATATATAATATGATTTTACATGAGCATCTACTTGGGTCCTTAATTAATCTTTTTTTACTCTCTAAATTTAGAAGTGTCACTTATATTTTTCTTTTGGTCATTTAATTTCCAGAGACATGCATGTGTCAGCAGATTTATTTTTCTCCTAAACAGTAATGCTCCAGTTAACTGCTGTCCAGGTAGTTTTTACTAAAAAGTAGCACAGTTCCCCACCCCATGAGATTTCAACATCACATGCTAGGAGGAACTGAAAAGTTAACCAGGTTACAAAGGTTTGTTGGAGTGTCTGCCCACTACTGTGTTATTGCTGAGGTAGACACAGATGACGTTCTTAAGTAAAAAATAAATCATCATTGCAGCTCTTCTTTATTAATGGAGTTCTTTTAGGTAGAAAAATTACACTGTAATTCTTTTCTTTGTAAAGAGGCTAGTGTTTACTTGGCCAAATTTATTTTTACTGTGTGAAGATTTCAGCCTTTCAATAAAAGTACCTAGCCATCATTGCATCTTTTTAAATAGACTTGTTTTAACACCCTTCCCTCCCCCCCCCACCCGCCATCTCAAGGCCTCCTACTGGAGTTTGTTACATCCAATACCCAATTTCTTGTATTTCCAGGACATTTCCACTATATTCTTAATTCCCTCAGGCCCCAACATGATAAAGTCTCTCCTCCCATAATAAAAATCCTTCTCTGTTATTCTTTTGAGCTGTCTTATTTTGATTCTGCTTATCTTATTGTCTGAAGCATTAGTGTCTTAAAAATGTAGTTCATACTCAGCTAAATAAATTTAACATTCCTTACCCCTTGCTTCCTCCAACTCCTGATTTCTACTCTTGCTACATTACTAAAAGGATTTTTTTTTTTTTTTTGGAAGTTGCCAGTCAGTTCTCATTACCAAAGCAATGGCTCTTTTCCGTTCTTCAGCTTCCTCAACTTCTTCCTCAACACTTCTGTTTAGTGTTGCTTGCTCTTCTATCTTATGGAGACTCATCTTTTTTCACTTAGATGCTTGGAAGGGTGGGACGTCAGTGACCAAAGAGTTGAGATTTCAGCCTTGTTCCAAAATTCTCTTTTAGTGGCAAGCAATAGTTTAAAAGTGATTTAATTTGGTAAAATGTTCACACACGTTAAACAACGGTAATGTGAAAAATAAAACGTGTATATGGAAGTCTGTTTTCATACCCCCTCTACACCAACCCATCCCACTCCTCCTCACTTAGTTAAATAACGTGGTGATTATTCTTCCAGTGCTTTTTCTATGTATCCATATTAATACAATGGTATTTATGCATAAATAGATACTTCACAAACATAGATGATACATACTTGGGTCTTATACCAAATTAGCTCATTTTTCTTAAATCTGTGTGTTGCTTTAAAACTAAACAGAAGAGCTAGTAGAGATAGAAAGGAGAATAGCATGAAGAGTGAGGAGACACAAAGATGGGCAGATGGCTTGCCTTTATGCTTAAAATATCTTATGAACACACATGCATATTTAATGTCTATGCCATACAAAGCTTCTTAAATTTAGCCGTGAAAGAGTAAGTCAGAATTTTGGATTTTGATTTCTTTTTTAATAGTCTTTTTGTCACTGTTGAAAATGAAACCACAGGGAGCTTAATTTGAAGGGCATCAATTAAATTCAATTCATTTTTTCTGAGACACTTTAAGATGAGGACTTATTTCTACACGTTTTTATGTGAATAGTAGGCTTTGATTTTTCAAAAGGTATGAAGTTGAAAGTAGTTACAGTCAAGAAATAGAAAGAGAGCATCTTAATTTTAGTGCTCTTCACATTCTGGCTATTTTGCCCAAGGTGATTGGCTTTCACAGCCCACTCATAAGCTGTAAATATCTTTACATGTGGTAAGCCTTATCCAGCACGGTAGTAACATGCCTTAAATAGAGTATTAAAAGCTTTGAACAAGATGGCATCTGAGTATAATAAGGTTTGCTAGTTTTCTAGAAAAATGAAACACCTTTTGAAATGACTTTCAGAAGATGAAGAAAGATTTGTACTACACAGGAGGGGATTTCAGTGTTCAGGTTAAAAAGAAACTGAGGGTTGAAAAGACTTCAGGGGATTTTTCTATGAACTAAATGATTAGAGATTGATATCTTATCAAGCACCTGTTGAAAAAGGGAAAAGGTTATAGAAGGACAGATATTAGAATGGGCAAGGGGATTTAAAACAAGAATAAGCAGCATTCCATTATTACAGATGTGGTAGTTACCAAAGAACTGGAGTGATTAATCATGTGACGTTGGAAGAAATGAACAACTGATTTGAAGATGATCATTAGCTATTACCCGTAGAGATTAGAAAAGAGAGATTTAAATAAAACGTTCTACAAAAAAGAAAAAAGACCCAAAAATGAAAAATACTTTAGAATTAGGAACCATTCAAGAAGAGATAAAGAATATATTAATACTCGTACATGTTTAATGAAGCATTGAAGAAACTGGTATCTTTTCCTAAGGGCTTGAAGACTTACATTGGCTTAACCCTCACATGCATGCAGTAAAAAGACTACGTAAGCAAAATAGCAGTGATTGATATTTTTCTCTCATTTCTTCCTATAAATGTGGCTAGCAAGACCTTAGTAATTAATAACCTTAAGATTGGTAATTCTCATTTTAATCAATGGTGTTGATCATAGTACATAGTAGGAGCATTAAAGCAATGTGGCAATCAGTTTGAGTTTTAATGATGTGTTGCTTGCAAGGTTTTGCAAGGCAAGTGCTGAGAGGCTATTCATTTTTCCTTGGTAAGGCCCCACCTTTTGCCTGCCATGCTAAAATGAATTCTCTGCCATAATTTGCATAGATGGGCTTTCCATAGGTGTGGTTACCTAAAACATTAATATGACACACATTTGTTGTCTTTAAAAACTAACATTATTAAAACCAAGAAACCTTATATTTACTAATCATTTGTCACTGACAAATTGAGATGCAATTTAGAGAACATTTTGAATAAATTAAAATACATAAGTACAGTTAGGTATCTCTTGAAACCTTGGATTTTAACCTTATATTGTCCCACCCATTCTCACCCAAGATTCTAACTATATCAGTCTAGTGCTTTATGCAGGTGAATGTGTGCTTCAATAGTCAATATGAACACATCCCATCACCACAACCAAATGAAAACTACTGCTTCAAATGCTTCAATAAAGTGTAATATTGAAAAGAGAAATCAAAATGTCTCAGTTTATGATCTTGACCAAGCTCAAACACTTAACCATCATACTGATTTATTTTTACCCTTCTAAACCCAAAAGCCCAATTTGCAGGGGCAACCTCTTCCTTGTGCTTTGTGGGCACTGAATCCTGTTGTTTCTTTTATCTGCTCTTCTTGTGGTCACGTGATCCAGCTCTATCCAATCAGCTGATCATGTACCTCTGGCCACAGTGACTCAAAATGAGCCATTGAGGGTCCTTGCCAGTATTTTCTACCAGAGCCACTAAAGAGAGGGCAATTTTTACTTTTTCCACTGAGGACGTTAAGTTGATGAGATGTTTCTTGAGTTGAGCAGCTTTCATGCCTACTATATTCTGGATTCAAACATTCTATAAACTTGGGTTATGCTTATGCTGGTTTGAATTGGGTTTTTATCTGTGGCAAATGAAAAGGCACAACACACACATTACACTATATTGGATATTTGCTTAAATTATTTGGCCTATTTTCTTCACCTATAAATTTGGATAATGGAATCTACCACACTTTTGCACCTAACATGTTAGATGCAAAGCACTTATTATAATCAGTTATCCAAATGATAAATTTCATATACATCCCTCCAAAATAAGTGTTTTAATTCAGAAACTAAATGTAATCCAAACTGATTATTTAGTATTATGCAAAAATATCTTGTGTTATGTTTCTTAATTCTTATTGAGTTATTTTGTTGTGTAAATATTGCTCACCGGTGAAGCAAAAATTTCAAACTATTTGTAAACCTGTTATTAATAATAATGAGTAATTCTTTTCTTATTCACTTAGTTTATTCATATAATATGTTATATATTAATAATTCTTTCCTCCAGTATTGAAGTTACATTTTAAATTTCTCATTTCCTGGTACAGTATATTACAGTGCCTCTCAAACTTACTAGTCACCTGGGGATCATGTTAAAATGCAGATTCTGATTCAGTAGATCTGGTGTGGGACTTGAGAAATGGTTTTTATTATTTTAACCTTCATTTTTTTTGCAGCTTTATTACAACTCACATATAACATTATGTAAGTTTAAGGTGTATAATAAAATCATTTTATACACATATGTATTGTGAAATGAATATAGGGATAGTTAATGCCTCTATCAACTCACATAATTACGTGTGTGTGTGTGTGTGTGTGTGTGTGTGTGTGTGTGTGGTCAGAACATGTAAGATTTACTCTCTTAGCAATGTTCAATTATATAATATAGTCTTTTCAGTTGTAGTCACCATGCTGTACGTATATTAGATCCAGAACTTCTAATCTTCATCTTCTAACTGGAAGTTTGTACTCTTTGCCCAACTTCCCGCATTTCTCCACCATCACTCCTAGTTTCTGGCAACCATTGTTTTACTCTCTGCTTCTATCAGTTCAGCGTTTCTAGGTTCCACATATAACTTAAATCACACAGTATTTGTTTTTCTCTGGATGACTTATTTTACTTAGCATAATGCCCTCAAAGTCCATTCATGTCATCACAAAGGGCAGGATTTCCTTTTTTAAAAGGGTTGAATAACATTCGATTATGTGTATGCATATGTACATATGTATGTATGTGTCCACATTTTCTTTATACATTCATCAATTGATAGATACTTGGGTTGCTGCTATGTCTGGCCTATTGTGAATAATGATACACTAAACATGGGATGCAGATATTTCTTGAAAATAGTGATGTAATTTCCTTCAGCTATATTCCCAGAAGTGGAATTGCTGGATCATATGATAGTTGTATTTTTGAATTTTTGAAGACCTTCTATGCTGTTTTTCATTTCCTTGATGATGTCAAGCATCTTTTTACATACCTGTTGGAGGTTTGCATGTCTTCTTTGGGAAAATCTATTCAGGTCCTCTGCCCACTTTTTAATAAGATTGTGGGGGTTTTTGTTTTTGTTTGTTTGTTTTGTTTTGTTTTTTGCTATTGAGTTGTATATTTCTTATATATTTTGGATATTAACTCCTTATCAGATATATAGTTTGCTAGTATTCTAACAAGCTCCATGTGACAGATGCATATTTGAGCTACAGACTAGCTTTGAGCATCAAGGAGTTGGAACAAAACCCTCAGAACAATATAGATACAAATCAAATGAGTTGTGAGTTGAAAGATTTAGGATATAGTCTTAATTTTCTCATTAGAAAAATTATGTGATAACTACAAATGACTCTCTGGGCTTTTGTTTCCTCAACCTAAGATGAAAATATTGAAATTTGTTATACAATAAACATATGTACAAAGTAGGTACTTAGTAAATTATTGACCATCTGACATTGGAAAATACCACAGAGTCCACATCGTAGGATTTTTTTAGGACCTACTATTCCAAGTGGAGAGGAAGGGCATTTTCTATTAGATAACTGTAGTAGAGCTTCCAGATTTATATTCAATCTTCATTTTCACACAATAGTCAATTTGACAATTTTATGTATAAGATCCTATCATTTTCAATAAATAATTAAACCTACAATTAAATGTTGTTCACAGTTGAGTGGCCTAGAGTTCATACTGAAAAGACAAGTGGAAATGGTAGATGAATGAAGAAACACATTTCTGACCAGATGACTTCATGAAGGTATATTCTGGGATGTGATTGTCAGTGTAGGCAGCTTCTTAAAGGCAGCCGACGGTAGAATGCTCTGTAAATTTCCTTTCTATCCCTTACAATGCCTCTGCAAAAGAGTAAACATCATTTTAATATAAAACAGACATCCCAGTTCAAAAGTGGCAGTATTATAGGTGACTTTTTAAGTCAGAAGACATTGAACTATACTGAGAAGCAACATTATATCATCAAGAAATGCACAAAATTCATCAAAATTCAGCCATGAAATTTCAGCTAGCACGTATTCCTTCTTAGCATAAAAGATTTTGACAATACCAAGTGTTCAGTTGAATTGTTGATGGATTGATTTGACCCAGCCTTAAGGATATGCCTGAAAAACTGACATAATAAGGGCAAAATTTTTCAGTCTTTTTTTTTTTTTGGTGTTGTCCCTTGATTCACTAAGTCTGTTTTAGCTTTGAGTTGCTAATCAGTGTTCCATTAATGCCTGATACAACAATTCAAACAGACTTCATAGTGCCTCATGAAGAAGAAGAGTTGATTTGTTTGATTTTTTTTTCCACATAGATAAATGTGATCAAATGTATTTTCCTTTAGTGATAAGACCTGAGGTTGTTGTAGATTTTTGATGTTTATAGGCAGGTTTCTTATGAACCTGAGAGAGCATCTTAAGCTAACAGCAATATTTCCATTAAGTATAGCTCTAAACAAACAAAAAACCTGACAGTTGATTTAAGATCAGTACACTATGTTACGTTGAACACAGTTATATGAAATTTGAAGAATGAAGATAACCAGTCTAGAAAGAATTACCCACATGGTTTAGGTGAACATCTGTCCATTCAGCTTTAAGGGGGCATGATTCCCTGGGGATCCTCACAAAAATCAGTGTTTTCACTGGTGGTTCTGGAAACTGAGGAAGAAAGTGCAGTTTTCAAAATGTCAATCTAAAAAAAGACCATCAAATGTTATATGGCACAATTCTTTGAGATATTTTCAGGAATCCGCTTATGTTTGCTATGTTTTGCCTCTTTCTTAAACACAATTTTGAAAGTGGGCTATTGAGTGGAAAGGGAAGCTGAAGGAATGAGTTTATGTGTATAGCTCCATGTGGAAACCTCCTCTATATGTCTCAGCGCACAGCAGTATGTAGCAAACATATTAATAGATTAGTAATTTGATTTAGATTAACTATGACTATTGTTATTTAGGTGTAAAGATAAATAGTTGACATTACCATATTTCCCAATACATAAAAATCCCACCCTTTAAAATATTAAAAGTAACTATATATCAGATAAAAACATTTTATATGTTCTTTTCTCTATCCTTTTACATTTGCCTTATTGTTGTCTGAAGATTTGAAGTAGATTTCTGTATCTTTCGGAAATTTCTTAGTCAAGAAAATCCCACGTGGCATTTTGGCCACGTCATCATTATCTCAGCTGGGAAGTAAACATAAGACAGATAACACGTGAGGCATTTAGCATGACACCTGGCACATAGCCTCCATTTAGCATTAGCAAAGTTATGTGTGGTATATAATTGCTACATTCCATATTACACAAATCAGAGACATTTTACATGTAAAATAAGATGTCTGTAATCACCGACATAGAAAAATAGGTCTTCAGGCCAAACTTCATCATGATTACAAAATATTTCGATTTTTTTAAAACACTGATGAAGAAACTCAATCTTTTCCCCTTTTAGCAGATGCGAGTCATTTTCAAGACAGATCTAATGGTAAGGACTGGGGACTTACTCCTTCAACGCACATGCGCTGAAATGTTCTGTTTCCCAGCTTTATAATTAGAGATTATTTCACAGTGGTTTTCAGCGCAGATAAAATTTAGCTCACTTAAGCTATGACAGCCATCATCTCTTATTTTCATTAAACATGCTCTAGAGCTAGTGGTTATAGAAATAAGATAGGAATTAGCATATGAAAGTTTAAAGATGATTGCAAAATCTCTTCCTTAGAAAATTATGGGTTTCCCTTGACTTAGCTTTCCTAAAATAAATCAGTATTGCTCCAAGTAGCAGCCTCTGCTGCCTGATATTATCACATTTGAGTGTTTATCTACGTCCACAGAAAATGTCGGATTTCAGTTTTTCCAAAATATAAAAATGTGTCTCGCTCTTGAAATGTGAGAACAATTGGCTGAGTGTGTTACCAAAGCCCAGATGCCCCCACCTAATATTCCCTCTCTGAATGTGTCTCGGCATAAATGCTTCTGCTTCACCACACAGACTCTTCAAGGATATCTAATTTCCTATGCCTGGTAGCAAGCATTTAC
Organism: Rhinolophus hipposideros; assembly: GCF_964194185.1. Classification (NCBI taxonomy): domain Eukaryota; kingdom Metazoa; phylum Chordata; class Mammalia; order Chiroptera; family Rhinolophidae; genus Rhinolophus; species Rhinolophus hipposideros. The sequence continues at coordinate 85,428,556 of NC_138047.1, read as the reverse complement.
AGTGAAATAAAAATTTTTGAGAAACTAGTTCTCTTTAAAAAAATAAGTAAAATGTTGTCTATGTAGGACCATCAAACAAATCAAGTCAGTTATTTCATTAATGATCATTTCCTATGCTGTCCATTTATTAAGAGAAAGGGTCAGTCCATGTTGGCTGACTGCCACGTTCAGTCGTGGTCCTGTTAGCATTTGGAGACTATGAGAGTTCTTGGCTTTGCTTCCTTGGAACCAAACACTGATGCTTTGTGGAGGACGATTCATGAGGTGCTTGGGATAGGAAAATTCTCCAAGGCCTCGTTCTCTCATTTTATACCTGAATTGTTCCCATCTCCTCATTGCTGTAATATTTCATTCCAAGAATATCCCTATCAGCCATGTTTCTGATGGTTCCTTCAAGGGACCTTAAAACAAAAATGATTCTCTATTTCATCTGAGTGTCACAGCTCCTCCTATTGGCTTCTTAAAAGCCAAAGGGGCAGCCATGGAAATAAGGGCATACATCTCACTGTTCTTCCCCACTAATTTCAGTACATGAGGCCAGGGAATTGTCCACTAATCACTACAGAACACTTACAAGTTCGTAACACTTTTTACTTGGTATTAGACAAGCCAGTAATGGAGGTCTTGTTGAGTCAAGGCTGATTTGACATCAGTAAAAAGGGAGAGTGAAGTGCAGAGAGGATCAGGCAAATGAAGTGTGTAAGAAAAATAGAGGTAAGAGATGGTTTGGCCCTAGCAAATGAAAAATGTGACCTTGTTCTTTGGCTTTATAGTTCCTTATAGTAGCTAATGAGACTTCTCTGTTTTTTCTGTCCTGATGGTCTATGAGATAGCACTGCTTCCTTCCAATAGATTCTCCAAAGCATTCAATCAACAAATACTCATTGAGTTTGTACTGTGTGCCCAGCATTGTAGCAGGTACTAAGTAGACAACAGAGTATGAGATGGACATGGTAACCATCCTCACAGATCTTTCTGTTTGACAGAAAAGAGAAGTATTAAATAGATAATTATACCAAAAACATTGTGAAAGTGAAAATACAATCTGTTATGGAAGGATATAGTTTGGATAACATGAATCGTTGAGTAACATGAGTCTACTAGTCATTAGCCTGGGAGAGAGATATTGATATTGATTAAGGAAGAGGCTCTTTTTGAGGAAGTAACATGTCAGCTGAGACCTGACGGATGATGTCCATTGACTAGTGAAGGGAGAGGGGTAAGTGTAAACATTCCCAGCAGAGGCAAAGGTAAGAGCTCTGTGAAGGCCCAGGATAGAGAATTGGTATTTTGGGGAAATGCTAACGTGAGGAAATCTAATACAGCTCAAAAAGAAACTGAAGAGGGAAGTAAGGTTCACAACTTAGAAATCCTTTTTTAATTACTGTACATTTGTAATATGCATATATTTTGAAATCAGGAAATTTAATGCCTCCAACTTTGTTCTTCTTTTTCAAGATTGCTTTGGCTACTTGAGGTCTTTGTGGTTCCATATGAATTTTACGATTGTTTTGCTATTTCTATAAAAAACTGTCATTGGGATAGCATTGAATCTGTTAGATCACTTTAATGAACGGTGTTGTATGGGCATAAAGACAGACATATAGAGCAATAGAAACAGAATAAAGAGCCCAGAAAGAAATCCACATACGTGAGTTCAATTGCCAAGAATACAAAATGGGAAAAGGATCTCTTTAACAATGGTGTTGGTAAAACTGGATATCCACATACAAAACAATGAAATTGGATCTTATCTTACCCATACACAAAATTTAACTCAAAATAGATTAAAAAATCAAATGTAAGATTTCTAGAATAAAACATAACGGAAAAGTTCTTGATATTGGTCTTAGAAATGATTTCGTAGGTATGACACCAAAATCACAAGCAACAAAAGCAAAAATAAACAAGTGAGACTATATCAAACTAAAACTCTTCTGTAAGGCAAAGGAAACAACAGAATGAAAAGGCAGCCTATGGAATGGGAGAAAATATTTGCAAACCATACATCTGATCAGGAGTTAATATTCAAAATATATAAGAAGTCCTACAACTCAATAGCAAAAAAATAAAAACAACAAAGAGCCCCACATAACTCAATTTTAAAACGAACAAAAGACTTGAACAGACATTTCTCCATAAACATATAAAAGACCAACAGGTACGTGAAAAGATGTCCATCACTAATTATGAGGAAAAAGCAAATCAAAACCCCAGTGAGATATGACCTTATACATGTTAGGATTATAAAAAAATAATAATAAATGTTAGCAAGGATACGAAGAATTTGGAATCCTTGTACACTGTTGGTGAGAATATAAATGGTGAAGCCACTATGAAAAATTGTACGGAGTTTCCTCGAGAAATTAGAAGTAGAACTACGATATGATCTACTAATCCCACTTCTGGGTATTTATACAAAGGAAATTAAATTATTGCTTCCAAGTGATATCTCCATTTCCATGTTATTAAACATTATTAACAATAGCCAAGATATGATCACCTAAATGCCCATTGATGGATGTATAAAAATGTTATATATCTGTGTGTGTGTATTTGTGTACACACGCACACACACTGGAATATTAACTTTGCCATAAAAAAAAGAAGAAAATCCTGCCATATGTGACCACATAGGTAAACCTGGAAGGCATTGTACTAAGTTACATAAGCCAGTCACAGAAGGACATGATTTCACTTACATAAAGTACCTAAAATAGTCCAACTAATAGAAGCAGAACCTAGAATGAGGTTCTACTCTGCCAGAGGCTGGTAGGAAGAAATTGAAAGTTGTTGTTCAATGGGTACAAAGTTTCAGTTATGCAGGATAAATAAATTCTAGAGATCTATTGTACAACACAGTGCCTATAGTTAATAATACTTTGTTGTGCAATTTTTAAAAATTAAGATAGTAGATAGTATGTTAAATTGTTCTTACCGCAAAAGAAAGGGAGGGCACGAGAAAATTTTTGGAGGTGATTGATAAGTTTATTACTTTGATTGTGGTGATGATTTCACAAGTATGCATATGTCCAAACTCATCAAATGGTACACATTAGATACGGGCAGTCTTGTGTATATAGATGATACCTCAATAAGCTATTTAGAAAACTTTGGAAATGCATTTAAGAACTGTGGATTTTATTCCAAAACCGTGGAAAAGGTAAATAACTTTTTAAGAAGTTGTGGTGACAATCAGATTTGCATCTTTCATCATTCAGGACACATTCAGTCTGTTGCATTGAATAGAGAAGGAGATAATCTTGACTGGGACTAAAGCCGTGATTCTCAACGGGGGGCATTGTTGCTGCACAGTAGACATTTTATAATGTGTAGAGACGTTTCTGATTGTCACAACTCTGCAGGGAAGAAGGAAGGTTTGCTGTCTAGTTGGGAGAGGATAGGGATGCCGTTAAGCGTCCTACGTTGCACAGGACAATCTACCACAACAAAGAATAATCTAGTCTGACATGCTAAGGTTGAGAAACCCTGGAGTAGATTGGAAGTAATGGAAATGAAGAGATGTTGCCTATGAGACAGGTAATTGGAGGTAAAATTAATGAGATTTAGTGATTAAACAGAGTGATCATGCAGAAGTAGCAAAAAGGGTTTGACTCTTGGGTTTCTAGCTCGAGCAATTAACTGGTGGTTGGTGATACCATGAATTGGTTTAGGAAGCAACGTCGGAAGAGCAGGTTTTAGATGAAGTGGCATGGGAAAGATGAAGAATGCCATACTGAGTATTTTGCTTTCAGGATGCCTGCAAGGCAGTCAAGGGAATTTTCCAGCGTACATGTGTATAAGCAGTTCTGGGACATAGGAAAAAGCACGGGGTGAAGTTAAACACTTAAGAGTTATGAGAAATAAATTAGATGTATCACATAAGGAGCTTAGTACCACGCCTGGCACCTTATAATCGTTCAATAAATGTTATTATTGTTGATAGTGTTGGCATATCAGTTGTAATTAGAGTCAGGAGAATGACTAAGTTTGCCTCAGGAGAGGAAGTAAAGTGAAAGGAGAGGATGGAGCTCTAAGCAGTACCAAAAAGGGAGCAGGCAGAGGAGGAACTGGAAAGGGTGGCTGTGCCATTAGAGATATGGGAGAAAAACCAGGAGCACCTGTGTATCGTGGAACAAAGGGAGGAGAGACTTGCTAGAGGAGCTCGTGGTTAACTATATCAAATGCTGCTCTGAGTTGAAGTAGACTGAGAGTTAATTATATTTTTTTCCAAATAAATGTGGAGATGAGAAAGTCACTGGTGATCTTGGGAAATGCTGTTTGGTAGAGCAGTGGAGCAAGATTGGAGTGGGTTGGAGAGTAATGAGAAGAAATTTAAATTTTCAACAACTCTTTTGAAAAGCCTGATTGCAAAGGGAAAGAGACTAGAACAATATATGGAAGGTTTATTATTATCGTTGCTTAGGATAGGACATGTGATATGTTTAAATATTAAGGTCATGGTTAAATTAAGGTCATGGTCAGTAGAGGAACAGGGCAAAAAGAAAATAAGCATTGGGGCAGGGTCTCTGAGAGTGAGGAAAGAGAACATGACAAATAAATAAGATGACCCACATAGCCCACATAACAAAAAGTACACTGCTTTATTTAGTCATTTACTTTCTGTAGGTGGAGACTTGATGTAGATTAGAAAATGAAGTTCCTAGAGAATTAAAAGTGAGCCCATTGCCAATGGGCTCAGTTTTGCTGTTCTCAGTTTAATGAATTTGAATATTAAGGAACATTAGAAGTCTCTTTTTAAGATTCTCTTCACAGCTAATGTTTTAATTCACTTTATGAGCTGAGAGGATAATGTGTTCTACATCAACCCCTTGTCTGTGGCTGTCAGAAAGAGAAATAATGACTCCTGCTCATAATTGGTATAAATCCCCAAATTTATTTGGAGATTAAGAGGAACCTGATTTTGAAACTTTTCTTTATGTAGTAAAAGGCTTTGTAAGGTGTGTGAGAGGAGATAAGTGGGGAGAATGGAGCCATCATGGATGAATACCTTCACATTCCCTGTAACCAGTACACCAGCGGTGGGGAAGATGGGGTACGGGGAGTAGAGTATGGGAACCATGTCCCTGATCAACAGCATGATCTTGAGCAAGTTGTCTGTCTCTTCATCTCAATGTCCTTATGTGGATAAGGAGAATTATAATACCTCTTATATGAGTTACCCTGAGTGTTAACTTAGACAATGTGTGTTATCGTCCTCAAGAAATATTACTATTATCAGTATATACTATTTGCACTGGTCAGGTCAGTGATATGAACATTCTGTCTATTTTTATATTCACAAGTGCACCTCGCTTTAATTCATTCTCGTAAATATCTAACATTAATTCAACAATCATGACAATTGGCTTTTATACCTAGAATAATGGAGCCATTATTCTAAGTATAAAAATTCTCCATTTTGCTTCGTAGATCATTGTCTATCTAAAAGCATTTACCTAAATTCTAAAGATAAGAGGGAAATCATGCAGGGAACAATAGAACCTGCTTTTGCCTGTCTGTTTGGAGGTCTTCCATTGCCTGCTTTGGTGCTCATTTATTATCTCTCTTATGAGAAGAAAAACAAAAGTACTCTCAGTGGAAATATTTGACTGGGTTTTGATTCACCTCGGCACTTTATGTTTTGGGGGGAAAAAAACATGGAGAAGAAAAAAAAAAGGATCAATAATGACATAATTGGGATGATCTATGTTTGAAAGGGCAAATGCCACGATTGCTCCAGAACTAAAAACTAATCAGAACTAAAGAACAAATCAGAGTCAGATTCACCTCTTGCACTCAAACAAGCTACGGTTGAAGGTTAATTACAATAATTCCTGTGAGTTAACATTCTGCCATGGCGTGGAAAAAAAAATTCGTCAACCATTCTAATAGAGCCCTTTGTGATGATTTTCAAAATTTCCTGAACCATCAGAATGCTGCCAAATTTATGTGTCTTTGGGTTAACTCTTTTCTAGTCGACAAATATCAGGCTGCTGAGAATCTAGCAACTATGGCTTTTGCAAATCATAGATTTTACATTGAGGGGCATGAAAAAATGCAGAAGGAAAGAGGAAAGCCAGAACATGACTATAAAGAAGACTGAAGAAAACGGATATCAGAATTGTGAATAAATGCTTTTATGACCAGTCACATCAGTCTATAATAAAATGAGACCCCAGGTCTTTCTCCCTGTTTTCCTCTCAAACTAGCCTTTTACCTAAAAATTAGGGATCACATGGGGTCAGCTCATCTCTAAACCAAAAACAGAAACCAAGAGGTATTGTATATGAGTTTGCATTTCAATCCATCACAATACTTAATTTCCATAATGATGACCTAGACCAGTGCTTCTCAAACTGTAATGTACATATAAATACCCTGGGGATCTAATTAAAACACAGATTCTGAGTCAGCATATTTGTAATGGGACCCAAGATTCTGTATTTCTGACAACTAATTCTATTGTCTTTGGGTTCAAGGTCCACACATGTCATTAATAGGTTCAAAGTAAAATCATGTCCAATGATTCATCTCATTATTGTTTAATTATATCCAAATTTTATGATTTAGAACCCAGTCCACAATCAGTCCAACAGACTCAAAATAAGAGTAAATTTTCACAGAATATTAGCAATCAGCTGATGCCCAATCAACCGCCATTATTCAGAGCTGCCCAATTACCCACGTCTTACCTATTAAAGGTTTGCTGAGACGGGTCACTATGATATATACAGAATTGTATATTTGACTCTGCTTTTGCTTTTTCTCAGATGCAAATTTTGAGTTTTTAAATTGTAAAATAAAATGTAAGAGTATATTTAGGGTCTGTTCATATTACTAGAACATTACCATCTTTTATTATGGAGTAACATAGAGACATAAAAGACATCTGAAAATTAATCAATAGCATGACCTTGTAACCAAGATGGAATAAATAGGTAGGCCAATGCGAAGGCACTTAAGTATCTGCTGCACTGCTTTTAGACAAAATCTAAGGCACTAATGGCCTTCATAGTAGATTAATAGCAAAGTCCTAGTTCAAAACACCTCGCATGTAGCAGAGAGGCTAGCATATACTAAATTCTCTGCAACAGTGGGTTAAACTTAGCTGAATTGTAAATCTGTTATATTCACCAAAAGTTTTTGCCAGGAAAGAAAAATGAGAGAAAAAAAGATACTACCATAGTAGAAATTGCTTTTTAATAAGAAGTATATTATCCTCTAAGCCTCTTTCCCTGTAGAATATTGCAGCCATCCTCTCTCTCCATTGTCTTTTTGTCATTCTGCCACACCGCTAAGTCCTAACCTGAGGCAGACCCAACAGTCTGTCTTCTCAGTGCCTGCATTCAAGCAGCTGAGATTCTCTGGAGCAAATCACATCACCAGGTTGATTGACAGCGCTTTCAATTTGTAATTCTCAGTCTCAACTGAGCTCTCAACATCCCTTAGGATCTTATCACATTATTACAATCAGTGCGTTCCAATCAGTTTCTGCAGGGACTCTTTTGGCCCTTTACACTCCTTAGATAACCAACACTTCCTATGTCCCCTTCGATGTCAGTGGATGGCCTTTGCTAAATGTGGCTTGTAGTTAAAGACGGTGGGCTCTGAAAGCAGACTACCTGACTTGGTGTTCAGGTTCCAGCAATTTGTCTAAATGCAACTTTCGGAATATATTTCTTGACAGTTCTGTGCCTCAGTTCCTTTTTGGCAAAATAGAGACAATAATAGTTCCTGCCTCATAATGTTATTATAAGTAGTAGATGATTAGGTACATGTAAATCTTTCACAATAGTGCCTGTTGTCAATAAACCATCAGTAAGAGTTTACTATAATGTTATTCTAATATATTTTCACAGGAAAAATGGAAGCCACTAGATAGAAATTCTCTTAACTCTCCAACCCCATATCAACACATCCACATGCACCCTCATGACCTCATCTAAACCTAATGTCCTCCAAAAGGCCCTACCTCCTACTAACATCACATTGGGGGTTAGGGCTTCAGTTTATGAATTTCAGGAGGACATAAACGTGCAGTCTATAACTGAATCAGTCTACGACTAACTCCTACCTACTCCACCAAAAATCTTCTAGGTAAGGTTACAAATAATTTCCATATTCCTAATTTCAATGATTATTTCACTTGTGCTTTCCTCAGCATTCAACATTGACTGCCTTTTTCTTTGGCTTCCATAAGATCACACTCTCCTGGTTGTCTTCTTCTTACCTCCTCCATCATCTGCTTCATAGCTCATGTCATAAATGTCACAATATTTAATCACCAAGCCTGATGATACTTTATTTTAAATATATTTAAATGCATCCACTTTTCCTAATAGCTAATGATGCCATCATGGACAGAATAATATTATTCTACTTCACCATCTGAAGTTTTCTTTTTATTCCCAACAATATTTTTCTCCATACAGCACCTAGTCATAATCTTAAAACCTTCCGTACAGATGTCCTTAAAATCTTTCAATTGCTTTTCATTGTTTTTAAGTTGAAAGTTACATTTTTTACATTTATTTTAACATTATTATAAAAAATAAAATATTCTTCAAAGCAAGGAGACCAGTATAATAAATTCACATATATCCATCCCCTAGCCTTAATAATTGTTATAATTAAACCATATTTCCTCCATCTATTTTCTCCTTGCTCAATTTTTAAATTTATTTTTTATTTATTTTTATTTTGGTAATATATACATAACATAAAATATACCATTTTAACCATTTTTCAGTGTACCGTTCAGGTCATTAACTAGACCTTGTGCAACCATCACCATCATCTATCTCCAGAAAATTAACATTTTCGTTACATAACAGGTTTGACAAGTATGAACTGTTCTCTACCCTGGGTCACTATAGTCAGGTGACTCTGGCCTTTATACAGTTCCTTGTACTGTATGTGCTATGCTTGTTCCTTCCTCAGCCTTCAGACATGCTTTTCCCACTGCTGAAAATGCTCTTTCCCATCCACTTTACTAGCCAAATCCTACTCATTATTGAAGATGGAACCTAAACGTTAGTTCTTTCTCTATGAATGCTCAGCTAGGCAGGGTCTCCAGCTCCACGTTCTTGCTATACCTACTAGGTCTGTATTTAAAGGCAGTATAGCAAAGGGCAAACTCTAGAGCCAGATGGCCAGGGTTTGAATCCTGGCTCCATGTAACCTTAGGCATGTCACTGTATCTCCTGTCTCAATTTCTATCTATAAAATGGGGATAATAGACCTGCCTCTAGGTTGTTTTGTGAATTATGGAAGTATTTAGAACATGGGCTGGAACTCAGTCAGTATTCAAAAGTGTTAGCAATTACTACTCTTCTTCAAATTACTTGTGGATTTCGTGACGGTGTTGTTAACTGTCTGTCGGCCCCCAGTCTCTCTTGATGACCACTGCATTTGCAGAGCTTAAATGGGTGCCTGCCACATCATTGCTGAGTCAATACTGGTTGAAAACTTGAATGAAGCCTTCATGTCTCTTGTTATATATTACTAGCTGAGAATATTGTTGGGAATATCAAATTAAAGAATGTATGAAAATTTTTCTTCTGAGCTTGAAATCCTAACGTGCATCAAGATATTGTTACTGGGACGATCAGGCATAAACAAATGAGAGTAAAGTGCATTTGAGATGATGAAGGACATTAAATAGCCCTATTGTGTAATGCATTTTAGTGTATCCCATGAATTCCTTTAAATGCTAGTTTATGAAATAATCAAAAGAATAAAATAGGGACGTTTTACTTAGCTTAATAAATTAGGGAAATGCTTCAAATAATTGTCCCTCTCCACTTTTGTAGTGAAACTACAAGCTTCACAATATATAATACCTGATGGATCCCTGGAAAATAAAATAATCTAATTTTTTTAATTAAAGTTTATTGGGGTGACAATTGTTAGGAAAGTTATATGGATTTCAGGTGTACAATTCTGTGATACATTATCTATATCTCACATTGTGTGTTCACCACCCAGAGTCAGTTCTCTTTTCATCACCATATATTAGAACCTATTTACCCTCTTCTAGAGCCCTCCGCCCCCATACCCTCTGGTGACCCCTAAACTATTATCTGTGTCTATGGGTTTTTGTTCCTTCATTAGTTTGTCTTGTTCTTTTGTTGTTTTCAGTTTTATATACCACATATCAGTGAAATCATATGGTTCTCTACTTTTTCTGTCTGACTTGTTTCGCTTAGCATTATAATCTCAAGATCCATCCGTTGTCACAAATGGTACTATTTCATCTTTTCTTACTGCTGAATAGTATTCCATTGTGTATGTATACCACAACTTCTTTATCCATTCATCTATCGAAGGACATTTTGGTTGTTTTCATGTCTTGGCCATCGTAAATAAAGCTGCAATGAACATTGGAGCACATATGTCTTTATGGATGTTTTCAGATTTTGGGGGTAGATACCCAGGAGAGGGATTGCTGGCTCATATGGTAATTCTATTTGTAATTTTTTGAGGAATCTCCACACTGCCTTCCATAGCGGCTGCACCAGTCTGCATTCCCACCAACAGTGTATGAGGGTTCCTTTTTCTCCACAGCCTCTCCAACACTTGTTATTATTTGTCGTCTTGTTGATGATTGCCATTCTAACTGGGGTGAGGTGATCTCTCGTTGTGGTTTTTATTTGCATTTCTATGATGATTAGTGATTCTGAGCATTTTTTCATATGTCAATTGGCCAATTGTATGTCCTCTTTGGAGAAATGTCTCTTTAGGTCCTCTGCCCATTTATCAATAGGGTTGTTTTTTTTGTTGTTGAGTTGTATGAGTTTCTAAAATAAATTTCTAACCTGGAAGTTTACCAATTTGTTTTTTTCTATCCATAGAACTTTTTTTTTTTTTTTTTTTTGCAAAGTACCTGGTATTTACCATAGGAACAAAGCTTCATAAAATCTAGCTTGATAAACCCTGGGGTAGAAATGATATGATTTTTAGCAAAAGTAAGATCATTGTAGACTCAAGTGATCTAAGAATGCTTCAAGTACAAGTTGGAATGTGAGCAAGGAAATAAATAGAATAGAATTTGGATAGGCAAAGAGAAAGGAACAAAGCATTCCTCAGATAGATAACAAAATGTTAGCCACAAAAATGGGATTAATTTGCTAAATATACGGCCAACCTGTTTCTTGATATCAAATCTCATGGTCTTGCCAAATTCTTAAGGATGTTGAGGTAGAACTACAGAATTTTTTTTGTTAAAGTTTCACAGAGAAGTTGAGAATTGAACTAGTACTCACAAAGGGGTGGGTTGGGTAGGTGGTGCGGAGAAGAGAAGGAAAAATAATATAACGGTTTCTGAGAGGGAGAGAAAAAATGTACAGGCAGATTTGCATTCATTGTGACCTCTCCACTAAGTATTTTTCTGTATATTTTATGATTAAATTCCTCAACAGCAATCCTCTAAAGTGGTTGTTACTCTCTCCCTTTTACAAATAAGCAATCTGCACCTCAGAGAGCTTATGTAATATGTCCAGTAACACACAGCAGAGTTTCAATCGTAGTCTAAATACAAATTCTTTCTATTCAATTAGAAATTAAACACGCACACGCACACGCGCACACACACACACACACACACACACATTTTTCTATCCTTTGTTGCCACCGTGACTATCATTTTATTACATTCGCAATAATGTCTTTCACTCACACACACATCCCTTTATCATGCTGTATCTGCACACAGACACACAGAAAATGTGCTCTTCATTTTCCCGAATATAATTGCGCTCTCCGGTGTAGTAGCCACAGGCTTCATATGGCTATTGAGTACTTGAAATGTGGCTAGTCCAAATTGATACGTGCTGTGAATGTAAAATGCATGTCAAAATATATTTCAAAAACTTAGAACAACAAATAAAAGGAGGCAAAGGATCTCATTAATAATTTTTATATCAATTACATGTTTAAAGGATAATGTTTTCTATATATTGGGTTAAATATACAATTATTAAAGGTAATTTCACCTGTTTCTCTTTCTTTTTTCAAGTAACTACTAGAAAATTTTGTATCACATGCAGGTCATATCTACGGCCCATATGTTTCTATTGAACAGTTTTCACACATCGTAGAAAGAGTTGTCTGTCCTTTTACGTACTGTGCTTGAAATTCCCAAGATTTCTCCCATGATTAGGATTAATCCCTTAAAATGCAAGTCTTCTTAAGTGTCTGACATTTTAAACCATTACCTTTTTGAATGAATTTATCAGAAATTAGCTCAATCATCTGGAAATGCCCTGAATAAATGGGACTGAGGGAAGGAAAGAAATCTGTTTTTATAGAATAACGTTCAGGTAGAGAAGAGGGGAGGGAATGAATGGATACTCTGTTTGGTGCTGCAGGAAGGTGCCTTGGTTGTCAGGTTGCCAGAAATTGAGGGGCTTGAGGAAGTTGGAAGAAAACTGCAAAATAAAGTAATTGCCAAGCTGACGGTGTACTCAGGGTGGATCCTAAACATCCATTTTCATGACTTCTCTTTCAAGGACCAAATTTTTTTCTGCAAAAGTTACGACCTTAATGCCAAAGGTAAACTCTGATCCCGCAATTCTGAGTAAAGCTTCAGTTCTATAGCCCAGCCAGGGCTTTCTGGCAGTCCTCAGACTCATCAAGTACCATTGACTTCAGTGGGTATTTGGCTGCAATGGTTGCACATTTGACAAATAATTACCAAGGCCTACTAAAGTTTTCCATTCAGTGTTTCAGGGCTTGAAAGAGGAAGAATAATGGCTAGCAGTATACTCTTCTGTCAGTTATTTTGAAGAAAATTATCACTCTTTCTGCTGTAAGAACCACCCTCACTGTCATTTTTCAATTGGTTGTTTGATTACGTCTATACGTTTATCCCTGATGTGGAAACATTTTCTTGGGACATATTACAATCATGTGCTTGTTTGAGGCAATTTGAGTACTCTTCTGACTGAAGTTGAGAAATTCAGTGTGTGTTTTAATTGCTGTTTTAAAATGTTAAAACATGTAACAAGCAGTGAAGAAAATGGCACTATTTTAGGTTCTTGTGTTTTATGTAATTTAGCATTTATATACCACTGCATGTGACTTCTCAAACAAGGGACATCGGAAGGGGAAGAAAAAAGCGCTGTAAAAATGGTGGGCTGGAATCTTTTTCATTTTTTTTTCTTTTATCTTTGGAAATTTTGTGTTTATATAAATGATAATATGTTTTGCATATTGTAAAAATGAAGGGAATTTAACTCCTGTGATGGCAAAATACTGGGATAAGGGTCTCAGCCCCACAATTATTCCCTGTGTCACCTTGGGTCAATTACTTCATAAAGTTTGTTTCTCTTCTGTAAAATGAGGATTAAATCTCCCTCCTGGGGTTAGGGTGAGGAATGAAAATGATGCACTATGAGTCACACCACCTACCACCACCTGGAACATAATAGATTATAACCTTCTCGTTGTTCTCCCTTCATTTTCAAAGCAAAGGGCATTAGCTCCTTCACTCAGATATCTTCATTCATGAATTGAAATGTCCTAGAACAATTCAAAGCCTTCTTGGTTTATTGCCAAGTCTATTGTTCCAGGCACAGCATCCTTCTCTGGGAGGCCCTATTTGAAGGGCACTCTATCCCCATTCCTCAGAGGTGCTCCTTTTGCCTCTCTTGCTTGCAAAATAAGAAAATGGCAATGTCGTCTGTCCCACATGAGCTATCAGCTTTACTCTTTCAACCTTTGCATTTCTATATCTAGTAGCCCTTCCTTAAGAAAGCAGTCTTCATTTGACACTTGAGTCGTTAACTAGAGAGCTTTCCCAAGACTGTGATATGATGGCAGGAGCAGAGAATTTGTCTCAGCTTCCAAGACTGTGGCATTTTTCTCTCCTGGAAAGTTACAGGACCACTGATTTCAGCTCATTAATCAGGAAGAGCTTTCAGATAGGCAGAAACTTCCAAAAATGGATCCGGCAATCTCAAGGGGTAATAAGTTTCCTATCATTGGAGGTACTCCAACAGATACTAGAAGACAACTTGTTTATTCACTGAGTAAATAGTTAATGAGTTTCTATTTTGTGTATGTGATGGGGTACTAGGGATAGAAAGTGAGTAAGACAGACTAGGTCCCTGAGTCAAACCACTGCCGATAAAGTAAGGGAGACAAATACAAAAGCAAATAATGTTAGATTTTGCTAAATGTATGAGAACGATAATCATTAGGTTATAGAAACACATAGGAGGGCAACTAGTACGTAGTGAAGACTTCCCATAGAAAAGAACATCCAAGTGAGAGCTAAAGACAATATGAAGGTAAAACCGGCAGAAGAAAACATGTTTAGACAGAGAGACAGCATAAGAAAAGTCTAAAGTAGAGAGAAAATAAAGCTCGGATAACAAAACAAACAAACATAAAATACTGAAAGAATAAAGCAGACAAAAGAGATGAGAGTGGCAGGAAAGGAACCTGAAAAGATAAGCAGGAATCCAGACAAGGAAATTTGAAAAACCATAAACACATGTGAAAGGGTTTAGATTTTCAACCCAGCTGAAGCCAGGATCCACTCAGATTCTATGCCTAGGAGTCTGGCCCAGACCTGAACTCAGACGAATTGAATGTAAACCTACTTGGCTCCTGTCATTACTCTGCTAGTCCAGAGGAGGGCTCTCTCTGGGAGAGGGACGTTGGTATGTCTGACCCAGGTGAATGAAAGGAAAGAGAAGGTTGTTCTAAACGTTCTGTTTTGCTTCTTCATTATTATTTCTCTTAAAAAGCCTTTCTCTTAAAAAGAGGAAAGAAAGTTTTCCCAGCAGCCCTTATAAGGCCTATAGAAAAACGAGTGCCCCATCAACCAGAGATACATTCAGTGTTTATCACTGAGAAAGGAATTACTTTCCACAGAATCTATTGGCACCCCAAACATGAATTTACATCACAAACAAAAGAAAACAAACATATAAGAAAGATACCCCATAGGAAAAAAAGCCTGTATTACTGACCTCTCCAGGAACAAGTTAATTCCTTCCCCCAACTCCTACCTCCATAGTCACAAGGACATAAAAAATTTTTAGTAAGGAGAATAACTCATTTTTCTCTAAATAACTAACTTGTCAGTAGTATAAAAGTAGCTAATATTAACTGAGCATTTAGTATGTGCTAGAACCACATTAAACATTTTACATGGATCGCTTTATTTAATCTTCACGTGACTGAGAGGTAAGTAGGTATCATTGTGCCCATTCTATAGATAGGTAAACTGAGGCTAAAAGGTTGAGTAACTTGCTCACCATAACAAAGCTAGTCTAGTCGTGATGTAGCCAGTGATTCAGACTCAGAATTTCAACCTCTACACATGGGTTGTACTATCTGTATCAACAGCATCTGGAGTACTTGGTAAAGATGCAGATTATTTAGGTCCGCTCCAGGCCTATGGAATAAGACTTTCTAGAAGTGGGCTCCAGGAATCACATTTTAATCAGGTATCCAGGGTGATTCTTATGAACATTGAAGTGTGGGAAACACTCCATTCCCTCTACCATTCAGAAAGACACTGACTGGTTAAATGTCCCAGCCTTCTAGGGAAAAAAGTACCTAAGGTAGAAACATTCGCTCTTGTTATCTTTGAGTATGATTGCTCAGAGCAGCAAAATTGTCAAGCTGATAAGGTGAAATCCAGCACTATTTGCCTCAGTGCTACAGTTCTAATTAAAGCTTGGGCTGCTTCCCACAGTTGGCAGGCACTCCATGGCAGCCCTGCTTACGCACCAGGAGCAGCCTTTCCCTACTGACATAACTGATGGCACTGATGAAGTATAAGGAGCAACATCCCTGGGGCGTGGCCCCCCAGCTCTGTTCCCTACTTACAGTGTAAAAATAGAAGCATTATTTAAATTCTCTGGGCCTCAGTTCTGTTCTTTGTGAAATGGGAATGATAATTCTCAGGAAAAAGCTTCATGGCAGAGGAGATTAAATTTTACCTGATACTCTATGTGAAACTTATCTAGCCTAAAGCTTGATGCTTAAGAGGTGCTTAATAAATGATGATGGCAATTTTTATAAATAGCTAAGTGCCCTGAGCTATTCTTTCTATCTTTCTGCCCAATTTTTAGTTGGACAGATGTGAGTTCAAATCCTGACTCTCTCAATCAGTAGCTGTGAGACCGTGGACAATTTACTTATGCTTTCTAACTCTTACCTTCTCATTCATGGCACAGAGACAAATACCTATGTCTTACAATTCTTTTAAGAATTCAAAGAAATAAAGTACAGAGTTCCTCGTACATAGCGCTCAACATCTGTTGTTTTCCTTCTCATTTCAAAACCAAATCACCTTGGTTTCTCAACAATCTCAGAAAGCAATTTGTTATCATTTTTGCACTGCATTCTGCAGCATTCTTCTTCCTTTCAAGTCAGGAATGTAGTAATTTCGTAATTTTTATTAATTTATTGACTAGAACCCAAACATTATCCAAATAGTAGATATGGAGCATTTCCTATGCACTAATATCTGGTCTGTCCTTATAAGCCTAAAGGTAATTTAGCCAGAATTTGTTCCCTTAGAGACCATAAAGCTCAAGCTGCATCTTTTCCAGACAAGATATTGGCAGCCAAAAGAGGGGAAGGGACAGAAAATCCAGGTCAGCTGCAAAGATGATTAAATAGTTGGAAAATGAGATTTGTGAAAAAAAGTAATTTTAAAATTAGAAGTTGTTTCTTCTGGAGACACTGAGGACAATTCAGTAATGATCATCAAGCACTCCAATGTTGACACTACAAGAAAGGTGCTACTCAGGTGCCCTCCATTTCCACGGAGGACAAGGGGCTCCAGGCCTAATCACAGCATGGAGCACTGGGTGCCCATAGAGGAAAGAGGATGGTGAGAACAGAGCTGGCAGGTTTCTCTGACTTATTTTCTGTTATCCCTTACAAATCTCCCAGAATCATGATTCAAATGTCAGGCTATGGCCACATGACATTAATTCTCTAAGCTTCATTCATTCACTCAGCACACGATTGGGGAGCAGTGTTTCTGCCCTGAACCCCGTGCGGGCTCTAGAGACACGAGAACCAGACATAGCCCCTATCTGTGTGGCATTATTGTCCAGTTGGAGTACATGTTATGTGCAGGGTCCTAAGAAAGGTAGATCTATAGCTCAATGATCATTTCCTTATTCAGGAACTTTGGAACCCTATTTAGTAAAGATAATAAATTCCAAATTCCTTAGTATGTCATTCAATTCCTTTCAAAGCTCTTACCCTCCTCTCTAGTCTCTTCTCTCAACATTCCCATAACAGGCCCCAACTACACGCAGTGCCTTTTGTGCCCTAGGGTGTTGGCCTATGCTGTTTCTTCCACTTGGCATGCCCTGCTGCCCTCCATCACTGACCTCAGGACGAACATGGCCCTCCTATTAAGTAGTGGACACATTGTAGATTCTGTGTATCAGTATCACTGATAGGCTGTGAACCCTGAGAAAGTCGGAATCGTGGAACATCATACTGGTGTAGTGATTAGCAAAGGGTGTGGTGCCTATTATGTGATCAGTATGTGCATGATCAATATAGGAAGGCAGGAAGGAAGGAAGGAAGGAAGGAAGGAAGGAAGGAAGGAAGGAAGGAAGGAAGGAAGGAAGGAAGGCAGGCAGGCAGGCAGGCAGGAAGGAAGGAAGGAAGGAAGGAAGGAAGGAAGGAAGGAAGGCAGGCAGGCAGGCAGGAAGGAAGGAAGGAAGGAAGGAAGGAAGGAAGGAAGGAAGGCAGGAAGGCAGGCAGGAAGGAAGGAAGGAAGGAAGGAAGGAAGGAAGGAAGGAAGGAAGGAAGGAAGACGAAGATGGATGGGAAGGAGGAAGGAAGGATGTGATGGGATAATATTTCTAAGTCTTAACTGTATTCTCCCCCAGAGGCCTCTTCCCACCTCACCTCGCACAATCTACCCACCCCTACCTCTGCCCTCAATTTGTAAGTCACTATGGAAACTAAAACAAAAATAAAATTGACTTGAGTCAGAAAGATTCAGACACAACTACAGAGCGGGTTTGTAAACTATGTAGCAAATTCGGATAGCATAAGAGAGGAAGACACAGAGAGGAGGACACAGAAAAACCTCAAGGCCAGCAGGACTAAGGTTTAGAATGGGAGGGTGAGGCGGGACCTTCCTTTGGGTGTACATGGGAAATGAGGCCAGACTGACTTAGTTCTAAGTTGTCATGTCTCCTCACATCCAAGTAGGTCCAATTGTCTAGAGTCAGTCTCCTGCCCAGATAGCATCTATTTGGAGATAACTGGTCAGGGCACTGGAGATGCCACCCTGGTTTCTGCCCACCTGGAACATCCTGGACTTTCACAGCCCAGAGATCTGGTATGAGGGACATTGTAGTGTAAGCCCCGACAGTTGGCTTTTCTTTTTGTGATACAAATGCCTGACTCAAGCTCTGATTGCCCAGCCATCCACTTCAAAGAGGAATCCACTTCAAAAATGGCTATCTCCAGTAAACACATTGCCAGCCATAAGACTCGAGAACCAGGGGCCTCCCCGCCCTGCCTACCCCCAGCCCCATAGAGCCAGGCTCCTTTCTTTTAGAAATCATTGTTGATTTCAATAACTTACCATCCTTGCCTTAAATTCCCACTCTTAGATTTTAAATTCAGCAATAAAGAGTGAGCCAAAAAACCCTAGGCCCCCACCCTCGACCCCAATAACAACAGAAGCCCAGGCCTTCCTTCTGTCTACCTGCCACCTTACTGTGTGTCCCCAGATATGCCATGTAAGTTCCAGGGCCTGTAAGTAATAAACATTTTTTTTTTAAGTTTGTTGATGGTTATTGCTGAGGGTATCTTGCAACCCTAATAAGAACCACAAAGCCTGGTCCACAATATTGGTTATCAATAGGCTGAAACCAGCACAAAACAGACAAGGATACCTGTGGCATGAGAGTAGTATGAATTAATCCCAAACTGTCCATTTGGGGTTAAATTTAAAATGCTTTTTTTAAAAAAATGAAAGTTTATTGAGGTGACAACCGAGACTTTGTGGACGGTCACCAAGGTCCCCATTAGGCTTGTCCTACTATAAATTTTATGAAATGTGGGAGGTCACTCCTATGACTGACAAAACAGGCATCAGGGAAATTTATCTAGAACGTGTATGAATTTCCTAGGGCTGCTTTAACAAATTATCACAGACTGGGTGGTTTAAAACAACAGAAATGTATTATCTCACAGTTCTGGAGGTTAGAAATGTGAAACCCAAGGGAAGGCAAAGCCATGGTCCCTTTGAAGGCTCTAGGAAGAATGCTCCCTTGCCTCTTTTACCTTCTGGTGGTTGCGGGCAATCCTTGAAGTTCATTGGTTGTTGCAGCATAACTCTAATCTCTGCCTCCGTATTCACGTGGCTGTTTTCTCTCTGGTCTCTTCTTATAAGGATACCCATGATTGTACTTATGGTCCACCCTAGTGCAGGATGACTTCATCTTAACTTGCATCTTAATTATGTCTACAGAGACTCTATTTCCAAAGTCACATGCACAAGAACCAGGGTTTTGGACTTGAACATGTCTTTTTGGAGGATATAATTCAATCCACAAAGAACCCTCAATGTTATTTCTTATCACAGGCTACAGTGAAATGGCAAACTAGATGCTGTTATGTGATAACTTATCTAACACAACTGTTGGGAAAATCCCATCCAAAAGATGACTCAACTACATTAGAATTTCCTAACTAGTGTTCTGCAGAGTACTGTTTCTGAAGATGTAATTAGCTATGCCATGACTCAAGGGTTATATATTTATTAGGGTCCCAATTAAAGTAGCAGAACCAGGAGGTGAGATATACCATGTTTGATGTTATATATCATTCATTATGTATTGTACATAGTACATCACATATGTATCATATAGTTGACATATAAGGGATTTCATCTTATGTAATCATGGGAACTATTTAAGAAATCTCTGTAAGGTTGTTTTCTTCTTCTCTGTTGAAGCTTGAAGTCCACAGAACAGGTAGTCAGGAAGGAAAACTGGAAAGTGGGGAGAACAAGGATTAGCTAAAATCCATTAGCACAGCTGAAACCCATGTTAGTTCTTACTTCCTCTGAACTTGACGGCATGGCCATCCTGTAGGAGAAGCTGGTGCCCTTCGTCTTGTAGGTAAACATTTACCTGGTCCATGAGTTGGAGAAGCTAAAGGAGGATTCATGGAAAAGTGGAGCAATTGCAGGCCCAGCTGCTGCCCCACATCAACGAGGTGAGCCAGCAGATAAGCAACGATGTGTGAGAGCAACACAGTGGCTGCTGCCTCATTTGCACCTTCCAAGTATTCCACAAGAATGTCTCTTGTGGCCTACACTAACCAAAAACATACAGAGGAGGGAATTCTGGGAAATGTAGTTCAGCCCAGCCAAATTGACACATTCCAAGCCACCCTAAATTCCATAGCCTGCAAGTTAGACAGGCTATATTTCTCTCTGAGAGACTGACAGCACATTAGTTTATCAAAGGCTTCAACGTCCTTCCGCTTAAAAATAAACTATTCAACTTTTATCTAGGATTTCCCACCCTTACTAGAATTGCTGATTTTGGAGATTATTATTATATACTTATTATGGACACTCAGTGGTTGTTCATTGGTGTGATGTCTGTTTTTTGGTACATTTCTATGAGTAAATCCCAGAAAAATTCTGCAATAAGATGCTATATTTCTTTAGAATGTCAGTGTAAATGCTGGGTACTAAGTAGAGAAGCATTTCTTAAATTTACTAAGCAATATAGCCAATCATTCTCGGTTTCAAGGAACTTCTCAAACCATCCTTAAGTAACCTATTTGAAAGGTTGTAGCACTGTTTTATTTTTAGTAAAGGCCTAGTGAAAAGTAAAGCTCTTTGATTTCCTACAGGAAAGTGATTGTAGTTAAACCTCCTTCAGAAGCAATGCGTACACCCCCACATCTTGCAACATTGTCATTGTATTAAACATTTTAAAACTAGATTATAAAAATAGCTACCATTTGAGGTAGCATGATAACAGTTAGGAGCGTGGACTCTGGAACCGGGCGGACTGAATTTAAAACTATCTTAGTCTGTTTGGGCTGCTATAATGGTATACCATAGACGGGGTGGCTTGTAAACAACAGAAATTTATTTCTCACAGTTCTGGAGATTGGCAAGTCCGAGATCAAGGTGCCAGCAGGTTTGGTGTCTGGTGAGTCCTCTTTATGTTTCATAGACAACTATCTTCTCACTGTATCATCGCATGGTAGGGAGGTGATAGAACTCTCTGGGGTCTCTTTTATAAGGCACTGATCCCATTGAGGAGGGCTCCCCACTGGTGGCCTAATCACTACCCAAGGGCCTCAGTCCATAGCAAGCACGACTCTGAAACCGGACTGCTTAAACTTGAAACTTAGTTCTACCACTTATTAGCTGTATGACATTGGATAAGTCACTTAACTGCTCTGAGCCTCAGTTTTCTCATATGTAAAATGGGATATTAATCTTTCCCCCTTCCTAAGTGATAAGGAGTATTAAAAGATTTAACATTTGTAAAGTGTTTTAAACAGTGCTTGGCACATTGAGAGTGGGATGTGTGTATGTGCGTCTGTCTGTCTGTCTGTGTCTCTCTGCATCTATCCAGCTCCTCATAGCAATCCCTGGAGAGACTATGCTGTTATTGCAATTTTATAAATGAGGAAACTAAGTCAAATAGAGGTGAAGTGTTCTCTCTCAGGTCATGTAGTATAAGGTAGAGCCAGGACAAATCCCTAATTCGTTCTGACTTTAAAACATGGTCTCATTCCACAAAGCCATAGCACCTCCCAACCATTTCTGTGGCTCTCTGAGACTTCTTCCCAAAAGTCTCAAAAGACGAGATCAAATTGACTAGGTCCAGAAATGGAATTAGTCCCTCTCCCCAGGGGTGCTAAAGTTGTTGCTGTCACTCATTCTTGACCTAGACTAGATATGAATGCAGTACTTAGAATGAAAGGCTGTGTGGGTTTATTTTGACCTGAGCTTACACGGTCCCCAGAAAGTTCTTTAAATATTTTCAATCAAGGGTTCAGAAAATTTTTTAAAAATAACCTTGCACATACAATTAGAACCTGGCATGTGGGGAATTAAATAAGAGGTGAAATTGTCTATGATTATCAGGGACTATGTACTGGAAGGGAGGTGTTTTGAAGAAAGAACCTAGACTATCAAAACCCACACAAAGGGGTCTGACATGACTTGTTGACAGCAGAACTCGCATGAGCTCAAGGGCAGGTACTCTGAACGAAGAGACCCTCTTAGCAAGTCAAAGATAGAGAGACACCAGTCAGGAAGGATCTGGGACAGGAGTAGCTGTGTTACTATGATTATAATGACTATTACGGAAACTTAAGTCAGGCAAATATATTAAAAGCAACTATGAAATAATCTCTTTCACATAAAAACCTGTGTGAGTATGTTTGACAAACAGATCAAAAATAAATTGTCATACATGTTTACAACAGTTCAAGTAATTTAAAGGTTGCCTTCAAGACACCAGATCACTGTTTCAGTACAGGCAGTGAAATAGTGAAAAGGAGAAAAGAGGTTTTGCTCCCCCTTCTCTCAGAGGCTTTTCTGATTCCTGCATTGATCTCTTACGTCTCTGGACTCAGCGCCAATACAGTCAGCACCACATGCTTTAAAACTGTGGTTCTTCTACATATTAGCTGAGTGACCTGAGGCACGTTACCATTATGGTGCTGGCGTTATGTCCCTTGTCGGTAGAATACGTGCATCTGGGTACCAAAGAGTAGAAATAGAAATGGCCTCACTCACGATAACTCCCAAAAGACCCATTTGAAGAATTTGTGCTTTCTGTCCTACAATATTAGCCTCTGTGCATTTGAAGGATCTGCTTTCCAAATAGTATTTGTACTTCCCATTTCCACACCTTCATGCTGTATGGGTCTAAAGGTCCTGGTTTCTAGAAGAGAATGTTCCCACCAGAGGATAGAGGAAGGGTCCCATTAATCTTCAAGCTGTAGCTTCTGCCAGGTCACTTCAAGTTGTTCATGACAAAAGACCAGAAGTCAAAGAAAGGAGTCACCATTCTGGCAGGGCTGGGATCCTGATCTTCAGGAGGAGGTTATCACGTGAGAAAGTTAGGGAAGAACACATTTAGCACCCAGGTGGCCACAAGGGTGTCCCTGTCTCCCACCCTGTCATGATGGTAAATGGACAAGGAAAACAGCCATGGCCCAAGATGGGCATGGCGACAAGGGAGGCAGATCTGGTTTGCCCACCAGCTGTGCCACCTACACCGGAGGGTGAGGAGACTCTAGGATGTGTGGGAGAGGAGACAGATGAGGAGTATCAGTTCTGGCCTTGAGACAGCTGCAGTGGCGAGAGCTGTGGTTTCTCTCACTAACTTCCTCTTGTATGTTTCCCATGGACATTTCCCCCCTCCACGTGCCCCCCAAAAAAATTCCTGGAGGCACTGATCCCAGATGGAATGAACTTTCTGTGTGAAAATAGATCCAAGTGCTACCTGGATGAGCCGTGGTGGGTGCTGTGGTCCAGCTCTCCCGGGACTGAACATGCTCACTGCCAGAGCTGCTGCCAGAGTTGGCTGCTGATTTCTCTCCATTGAATTTCTCTCTGGGGTTTTCCCTCGGCAAAGAGTTACTTTGCCCAAGATTACTTGATGCAGTGGTAAAAAAAGATCTGATTCCCTTGCCTCAGTTCAGGACAATCTGAGCGCCTTGTCAGCACCAGTGTACCCAAGGGCCTCTGTTGCAACTACACATTTGGCTTCTTCCTCTGTCCAGTTTGCTTTCCTCATTTGCTTCCAGGTGATGTTCCTGAGATCATGCCCCCAAACACCTCCTGCATTTCAGGGTCTGTTTTCCTATGCCCCTGATCTGAGACGATAGCTAACATCTGTGAAATGCTTATTATGTGCTAAATACTTTGCACGTTAACTCATTCAGAGCTCACTCAAAAATATGATCCCCAGATGACAGATGAGAACCTTTAGGTTTAGAGAGGGTTAAATGACTTATACGAAGCATAATATAACGATTTGAAAATCAGACATGAGACAAATATAGACTTCACGTTGATCTCTTATGGAAATTTGGAATTCCACCGAGGTTTTCATTATCTGCGAGTGTATCAGATGATCCGTGACATGTAGTAAATTGTAACTGCCGAGGCTCCATTTATAGCTCACATGCTCTGGGCGTCTGACAACAGTGCCTGGAAGACTACCCAGTGGCCACATCAAATGGGGCTTTATTGTACCCTCATGAATTCCAAGAGTCAACTGTTTTTATTATGACCAAATTCCAGTATACAAGTTTGTGAAATGGTAAAATAAAAAAGGAAAAGAAAAGTATTAATTTTTATTGACTATATACTTTGTCCTATACTAGTGTTCTTTAAACTTCTTTTACCTCAACCCATAGTAAGAAATACATTTTTCATAGTGACCCAGTATATACATATGTGTATGTATGTATTAGAAACTGAAGCAAAAAATCTTTACTCTGATACATACCCTCCTTAATGTGACACACTGATATTTTCTATTTGCATGTTTTTAAGTGGGTTACTACCCATGCTATTGATTTCATGCTAAATAAGCATATAGAACCATTTGAAAAACACTGTCCAATGCTAAGACTCTTCAGATGTATTTATTAATTTAGCACTTGTAACAACCTTCCAAGGAGCTTATCATCCCAATTTTTTTTAATGAGGTACATGTTTTAACAACTATCCTAAGATCCTACAGTTTGTAAATGGCAGAGCTAGAATTTAAACAGATTAAACCACTAAATTGTTTTATATATGTTTCAATCTCTTGGTCAGCATGCAAAATGCTTAAAAAGAAAAGAATAGAAAGAAAAAAATGAAGAAGTATAGATGGTCTCTCCATCTATTTCCTTTTGCTTCTTATACCAGCTTCATTCTCAGTTCTAAGAAAGGGATCGGAGCTAGAAAATTGCCCCAAAGTCAGTGGAGATGCCAGTAACTGACGGCAAATGGTGACCACCTTGCCATTCCTTTGAGAATTTCTGGAATTGAATTTACAGCTCAAGAAAACTGATCTTCCTGCTTAGTTAATGTGTCTTCTAATCTCTGTGCAGCAATACATAGTGGTAAGGATGGTGTTGTTTCTCATCATTCTTGTTTTAAGCACCATTTCTTTTACTTCTTCAGAAGTAAAAGAACTGTCACGTCAATCAATACTGATGTTGATTTTTTTTCCCCGGAAATCAATACAATGAGAACGCTTGCCCTGATGGAACTTGATGGAACTTAAGCACTTTATTCACTCCAGCATCTTACAGATAAATTCAAGTGAATTGTGATATAGTCTCTGAGCATATGCAAGTTTTAGTTTTTATTAACCTTTGTGGGAAAGATGAATTTGAGGGACAAATTCCCTTAAGCACTCCCCAACTTCTTTAGCAACACAGTTCTTATAACCAACACACTGATGTAAGGTGCACAGAGCATCTTTCTCTCCATGCAATTTTTCGTTTTCTACTGTTCCTCAAATGTATATTTTAAAGTGAAAATGTATGCCATGGTGGTTAATAAGAGCTATAATTTAAGACTTTTTCAGTAGAGTGGTGGGGCAGAAATCAATTTACATAGGATCACGTTAGAAAGGAAAAAGAAATTTTAGACAAGTTTTTACAAAATAATCTGCAGATCTAATGTTATCTCCAATTAAATCCCAACATAAATCATGTAAAATGGACAAATAGATTTTTTTAATTAACTTAAAAAGCAAAAGACAAGAATAACCGAGCCATTTTGGAGAAGAAAAAATGTCTGTGAGTGTTGGGAATGGGTGGACACTTGCCCTAGAACAGTTGTTCTCGACATTGGTATGTATTCAGTCACCTGAAGAAATAACAAAGAATGTAGAGGCCTAGGTATGTTGAAGTAAGTTAAGATCCACATCTCTGTGTTTTTACCAAGATTCCCAGGTGCTTTTGATACCCATCGAAGTTTGATAATCATGCAGTTGAGTGCTGCCAATGAGATAAAGGGAGAAGTTTATGGAGAAGTTATTGCTTCCTGAATAAACAGTCATAATCTCTCTAGAATATACAATTTAGCTCCATGCCCCTTTGTCCATCCCTATTCTCAAGAACATGGAAGAGAGACCAGCAAGTGCAGCAGCCATTGTACACTGGCTGAGTCAGCAAGCCTGAGGATTAAATTCTACATCTATGGATGGCAGTGTAGAAAATGCAAATAGATAGGCTTCCTGATAATACCCTTGAGTAACTCTGTATGGCCTCCCAATTTATTTGCAATTAAGACAAATAAATTGCAATCTGTTTAAGCCATTACTGAGACAGGCTACAACAGAAGAATGCCTCATGTCCTATAAACCACAAAGGAAGTGGCAAAGGGAAGTTTTCATAAGATACACTGGCATTTGAAATTTGAGTATCAACTAGATGGAAGGAAGAAGGAGACAGTAGAGTCTGCAGGTTAGAGGGAACTGGAGTCAGAATGCTTGAGTTTGTGATGAGTTTCTCCCATGTACCTACATTTGTATATAGGGAGGCAGGTTGTTTAATCCCTCTCTACCTCAGTTTCCTCATCTACTGAGAAGGGGTAATTATTGTATCCACATCATAGCATAGGGCATAATCATAAAACAGTTATCATCAGTGGTGGTCTTAAAACTATAGTACGGGGCCTATCGTGTGACAGGTGCAGGTGGGAGTACAGGGCACCGGGCTGCCCTCCTAATAGCTACACTTCCCAAAGGCAGTTGTACATTGTGCATACTGGCTGCCTGTTATCACATTTTTCTGGATGGGTCTGTATTATCAGTTAATTCACTCAGGATTAAGAAGGACTGATCAAGAAAAGTACTTTCTTTAGGGTTTAACTGAGCAATACGCAGGTTGCAGATTTTTGGAGCTGTCGGATATGGGTTGTTGACGGATGCCCGAGTAGACCTGGTTTTCATTTTGATGATTATTTATCATCCACATGTACCTTTCCTCTCTGTCACCTTCATTCTGTTATCAGACAGTTCCTGTTCGATCAGTCACTCCCTGTTCAGTTATTTCCTCTGTGTGGCCTAAGGTGTTTCTAATTCACTCTTACTTCTGACTTCCTCCTGGGGCCACTCCTGAAATCCTATGACATTGTTTTAAAAGGTACCCAGGATTTTGTTTTATTCAGATGAGGTGAGGCCAGCATATCAGGAGACCACAATTGCATTCGGAAAGATTGCCATTGTTATTTACAATTCCCAAGAGGAGGGGTCATGGCACACCATTCAGGCCCACACAGGGAAGCACCAGGGTTCATCAGGATACAGAAGGAGTGAGGGGAAAGCATGAGCAAAAGCCTTTATTGTGGTTTTTGTGGGAAGGAACTGGTGGGGCAGGGAAGCAGCCTAGGTTTGGCTAGTTTTAATCATTTCTGTAGACTCTGAGCTATAGGGGCTGGTCCCTAGTTGTCTGGCCCCTAGCCCTGGGATGATCAGGGCAGGGAAATATTGCTTCCTGGAGTGTGGAAGTCAGATAGAGGAGGTGGTTCAGAGTATGGGCTCTGGATTGGTTTGTTTGCATATCAAAAGTGTGCTAAGAGACAAGTCATTTATTATTTCTAGGTATTAGCTAGCCCTGGGAGGTACGGTCTCTTCCTTATTACTGAGGCCCCCAAGATATCAAAGTATCATAAGGTGAAAAAGAAAAAGCATGATTAACACAGACTTCACTCCAGTTCATTGAGTTACAGTATTTCAATTGTGTATTTTAAATTTTCTTCTGTGCCATGTACATGTTCAATTCCAATAATCTTACAAATAAATAAGCTACACAGTGTTAAAAACATATTTTTTTTCTAAAATGAAATTACTCAAATGTTCAGATTATTTTGGCTAGACTGTTTAGAGGTCTTATTTTCCAGGTAAGGTAGTTGCTGTGACTTTCCACTGTGAAGAGGCAGCCTTAGTTAAGTGCTTGAATAAAGAGATACTTTCCAGTTTGCATTTAAATAAGATTACTTGTAGTGTCTACAGTTACTATAATTAGTCTAATACATATATAATTATTCTATATCATATTCAATCCCAAATACTGATGATCTCACCATCTTGCCCCAAATAACTTCATCTTCTTTTAGAAACCATATTGTATTTTAGTGGGGGGTGGGGGGCGGGGTAGAGTATAGCAAATCCTAAAAGATAAGTTTATTTTCAGCAAAATGCCATAATATTTTTAAATGCCCTTTAATCTTCAATTTCTCTAGACTTGTAAGTACCTTGTGAAGAGAAAACATGCCTGTCTTATGTCCATCCCTACTGCATAACTCAAGTCTGACACACAGTAGAAGCTCAATAGATATTTGGTGAAAGAATGAATAGTGAAGAAATTAATTTAAACAATGAATTAATGTAATGTAAGTTAACATAAATATGAACATTAGCATATTTTCAGTCTGTGAGGAAGAAATTTCTCTAGAATTCTTTTAAATTAAGTTGTTAAAGTTTACTTCTCCATTTCTTGCAAGCAAAGGAAGATATGTCAAGGACAGTCACATTAACCACTAGAGTACTACACAAATGACTGTTCTTAAATTTTACCCACCTAAACTCCAAAAACTTCCAAATCACAATCCAGCCAAAACTCCCAAATCACAAACTCATAGTAATTTGACCTTGCATGTGTGTAACTCAGTAGTTTGTAAAGCTCTGTTAGAACTGTTGTGCACTGTTGGTGGGCCTGTGAATTGGTGCCGCCACTATGGAAAACAGTATGGAGATTCCTCAAAAAATTAAATATATCTACCCTACGACCCAGCAATTCCACTTCAGGATGTTTTTCTGAAGAAAATGAAAACACAGATTTGAAAAGATATGTACACCCCTATGTTCATCTCAGCATATTCACAATAGCCAGGACATGAAAGCAACCTAAGTGTCCATCGATAGAAGAGTGGATAAATAAGATGTGTTGCATGTATAAAATGGACTATTACACAGAAATAAAAAAGGATGAAATCTTAACATTTGCAACAACATGCATGGACCTGGAGGGTATTATGTTAAGTGAAATAAGTCAGACAGAGAAAAACAAATACCATATGGTTTCACTTATTTGTGGAATCAAAAAAAAACAAACAATAAAAAAACAAAACAAAAACAGACTCATGGTTGCTAGAGGTAGGGGGCTCGGGATATGGGTGAAGAAGGTGAAGGGGAATGTAGTCAATAATATAGTGATCAGTTTGCACAGTGACAGATGAGTACTAGAATTAGTGTGGTGATCACATTGTAAGGTATAAAAATGTCAAATCACTACATTGTACAACTGAAACTAATATAACTAATATAATATTGTGTACCAATTATACTTAAAGTTAAAAAAATACATCATCTCATTTAATCTTTACAACCACCTTTGAGAGGTAATTAGAACAGTCCCATGCTCCCTCAGCTCAGGCATTTACATAATCATGACCCCACCCCAAATTTTGAGCCTCAAAATGAAAGATCTTAGAGTGAGTGGGAATTAGGCACTTTATTAGGTTCCTACGCTCACAAATCTCAAAATGTAAGAAGTTGCTCAAATTATCCTGTCCACCTACATTTTATCTAAAAAAGAGGATTTTTGCTCTAAAGATTAAATGGTATAGCCAAACAGCCAGTGACCACCAGGGCAGTAATTGAGGTTCAAATTACCTGCCTTTTTTTCAACCTGCTTGGTTGAAAGTGATCTGTTAGAACCATTAATACAGTAGTAAAATTTCTGATCCTAGGTCCTTTGAAGTCATTGATATAAGAATTTAGCCATTTTATGCCCTCACTCTCTGTGTCTTTCTAGCCGTAGGGAATTCCCTGTGGTCCCCTACCCTCAGCTTTTCCCTACCTTCCTTAAGTTTTGAAAAGCAATCTAATAAACTCATTCACTGGCTCTGCAGCGATAAAAAGCGTTGTTTTGTAGCATTTGCTAATTTCTGTGATGTAAACACTTCCTCTATTGCCAGTTTCAAGAATGGATGTCTTTAACAATGAGATCACAAAGTTCCTGAAAAATTAATCATCAGTGACTAAATCAATGATGAAGATTATTTATGATCCTCTGAAAGGCATTTGTATTTACATACTAAGGCAGTGTGACTCCTCAAAGTATGGTTCTACTTGGAAAATGATTGGAAATGTAAATTCTTGGGCCCCACTCCAAACTTGAATCAGAAACTCTGATGGTGGGGCTCAGGAACCTCTACTTTAACAAGTATCCAGGTAATTCTTGTGCACACTAAGGTTTAAGAAGTACTAACTAAATGATAGTGCAATATCTAACATATAATTGATGTCTAGACTAGCTTGCTAGGCCTGTCATAACTAAGTAATAGCTTAACCAACAGAAATTTACTTCCTTACGTTTCTGGAGTCTAGAAGTCCATAATCAAGGTATCAGCAGCTCTGGTTTCATTGGCATGTCTCTCTCCTTGGCTTGCTGTCTTGTAGATAGCTATCTTTTCCCCTTCATTTTCACATGGTCTTTTCTCTGTGTGTGTCTGTATCTTAGTCTCCTTTTCTTATAAGGACAATGAAAAAAGTCAATGAATTATGGTCCATGTCAATGACCTCATTTAACTTTAATTACTGCTTATGTTCTTCCCATGTTTCCCTGAAAATAAGACCTAGCTGGACAATCAGCTTTAATGCATCTTTTGGAGTAAAAATTAATATGAGACCCTGTGTTATGTTATATTATATTGTATTATATTATATATAATACCTGGTCTTATAGTAAAATAAGACCGGGTCTTATATTAATTTTTGTTCCAAAAGATGCATTAGAGTTGATTGTCCAGCTAGGTCTTATTTTCAGGGAAACATGGAGGTACTAACTGGTAATTAGGACTTTTACATATGGATCTTGGGGTACACAATGCAGCCCATAAGAGTGTCCAATAAATATGTTACATAAATGAATAAAAATAACATAGGAGGAACAGAACCAATTTATTGAAAGGCAATGACCCATGATGCTAATCTAACTACTTCTGAATATGGGTTTCATATATTGGTTAGTGGGCCGACAATGGCTGTTATTCTCAAAAGCACTCAATAGTCATCTGAAAAAAATTGCACCATTGTATGATTTTAGTTTTTGTGAACAAATCTGTTTATTAGTCTTATGAAGTCTAGAGTTAGATACACCACTTAGAGATACCTGCACTGAGCAGATCTAATTGACATCATCATTTGGTGCCTAACTTCTGTGGACCAGGTTAGCCAGCTCCTTCCACTTACAATGTCAGGTACTAAGAGCTGTTTTGCAAGACCCACATATACCCCGACACACAAGTATGTAAAATAAAATTAGGAAAATAAATACGTTACGCTCTTTCTTTTTTGATGTAATGAAGTCCACTATTTAGGGTCGCCCAGTTATTAAACTCTGATTTTGGAATATTTAATAATGCTATTTTGTCAAATTCATTCAAACATGTCCAGTAGAGGCATTTGGGGTACTTAATTCTAAAGGAAACAGTGCTTTACAATTATACTTACTGTTGCATTAGCAATCTCACACTCTGCAATTGTTTATGATAAAATTGTATTCTTGGAGTTTTCCAGCATATTCCTCAGGATTTGAGTTGTGAACATATCTTGTCTCCTTGCTCATATAGAACCATTCTAAGTCTAAATGCCATTCATGTCTTGAGTGTTTTCGTGTTTTGTACATGAAAGAGGGCAAGTATGAAAATAATCACTTATTTTTAAGAATTATGGTAAAAGTAGAAAATATCATTGTATGATCCCAAAATTTGATCCCAGATGGCTTCAAAGAAAAAAATATAACGCATCATCATTAGCAAATTCCCCAGGCAGAAGCTCTGACATAGCGCCTTTGATTAAATCTAATGCATCACATGTGTTTTATAACTAGATCTGACAGATAGTTCCCATGGCATATCAACCCAAAACTATTCAAATATTGCTTGTAGTGCAACTTGCCTTTCTGAATTTAGGGCATCAATTTTCTCAAACAAGAAGAAAAAAAAGTTTTCTGATTCTCCCTAGGAATTCCTGAAAAAAAGAATCGTAACATCCCAGAGGTAAAAGGAACGTTGGTGTTCACGTAGCTCAATTACCCACTTAATTGGGAATCCCCTCTACACTATAGCTAACAAACTGTCACCAGTCTGTGCTTGCACACTTCCTATGACAGTGCAATTGCTGCCTTAGCAGGATCGCACTGGGACCTATTCTGCACTACAGGGCAACACTACATGGTTACTCTCCCACAAATTATAAATCAGATATTTGAACTCCACTGTCATTATCTTACATGTCTTCTCTTCTAAATTAAAACTTAAATTTCTAGATAGCCCTTAAATAAGTTTCTAATGCCTCTTTATCCTCAATACAAAAACATAGTTATGATACAGCAATTAATAAAAGAAAAAGAAAAATCCTTGCCTTAAACCTGTGTTTTCTCAGGCTATTGATTGCCTTAGCAATCTTCTTCCATAACATCAAGTTTCTGGAAAAGAGTATTGTACACTTGATTTTATTTCATTACTTTCCATTAACTTTGGAGGTTATCTGGCTTCCACCCCTACAACATCATTGAAACCATTATTCTCAGTCTTGTCACTCTACATTTCTAAAACATCTGAACACTCCTGGTTGCTCGTTTCTTTTTAAAATTCCCCTTTCTCTTGTTTTCTCTGACACAATTTTGTATTTAGTGTCACTCGTGTCTCCACTCAACTCATTTCAGTATCTGTTTTGCACTTATCTCACTTGTCACTTCTTTATACTTTATCTCCTCCATTTCCTCATTTTTAAGCAAAGAAAGAAATATGGCCTTCAGGATGTCTATGAACCCCGTAAAATTGTGTCCAAAATTTTATACCCATATGTGTGCATGTTTTTGGGACTGAGGATTAACTGAGTACTCAAAGGCTTCTAGAAATAAAGTTCTACATTGCTCATTATACAAACACATTTATTCTTATGATGTCAGCTGCTTCCAGTACCCATCACTAGACAGCTCCACTGATATCTCTCAAGTGCCTCAAATACAATACAAAAGCAAATCATTGTTACCACTACCCTTAAATTTGTCTCTTGTACCTTATCTGCTATCTTCATGAATTCCAATGCTGTCCATCCAGTTGTCAAAGTATAAACCAAGTACTAATCCATAGCCCCTACCCCTCCTTTCCAAATTCAATTAGTGCTGAAGTCCTCTTGATTAGACCCTTTCCACATCTTCAGAGTTCATCTCTTCTCATCCCTACACAACTGCTTTATTTCAGGGCGCTATCATTTCTCAAGTCAATTCTAACAGATTCCTGGTCTCCCTGTTGCAAAATTTGCTTCTCTCTAATCCATTCTCTACGCTTCTGCTAAGTATTTTATGCCAAAGCCCAAATCTGAACTGAGCACTTAGCAATTTAAATGCCTTTTATGGTTTCCAACTGTCTTCATGGTAAAATCCATATGTTTTAGAATGGCATGCAGTGCTTTTCATTACTTTGCATGAATGTCCTCCTCATCTCTTGCCATTGTCATCTTCCAACTACTTGCATTCCACTTTCTGGTGCCCCCTTACTTCCAGTATTCCCTGCTACCCTCTCCTGATACCTTCTCCATCCTTAGTCATATGGTTGGCTCTTACTTGATCTCCAAAACTCAGCTCAGATACCACCTCATCCATTTCTTTCTTCGTTCATTCAACAAATGTTTATTAGGAATAATCTCTTTGCTGGACATCATACAGATGCAGAAGATATAGTATGAATAAAATAGATATAAACTCTGACCTCCTAGAACTTACCTTCTATCTGGAAAAGCATTCCTAACAATAACATTAAACCAATAAGTACATAATTAATTGTTACACTAAAACAACAATAAGTGATTTTAGAAGTAAACATAACGTATACAGAGAATATAAATATGGTCCTGATATACACCCAGGTATTAGGAGAGATATTCCTGTAAAAACCACATTTAAGTTAAGACCTGAAAGATTTATGGATGTTCCTGTGTGAAGGAGGGGAAAGATTCCAGGAGGAAGGGACAGCATGTGCACTGTGCAGAGGTAATGAAGCAAAAATATTCATATTGTATTGGAGTAACTGAAAGAAGGCCAGGATGGCTGTAGCTCAGAGTGTAAGATATAGAATGACACAAGTTGACCCTGGACACATAGGAAGGGACCAGATTATACTGAAATTTTTGGAATGACGTTACTGATTTAAGTCTTATCGTAAAAATAATAGGTAGCCCCCAAAGGGTTTTCAGTAGGCAAGTGACATGATTAGGTATGCTTTCTCATCACTCTCACTTCTGTTCATGGAATGGATGGGCTAAGTAGAAAGGGTAGATGTAAAGAGAGCTTTTAGGAAATTTGTGCAATAGTTCAGGCAAGTTGTAATGGTGGCTTACACCAAATTAGTGATGTTGCAGTTAGAAAACAGGAAAAATGTGAAAGTTGTTTGGAAGCTAAAACTAACAGGACTTGATGAAGTCAGTTAAAAGAAAAGGATGTTAAAGGTGACTATGTTTCTAACTTGTACAAATAGGTGAATGATTATGCCATTCATTAATATAAGCAACACTGAAAGAGAAACAAGTTTCAGGGACAGTCATAAATGCAATTTCCAATATGTTAAACATGGACGTGACGTTAAGTAAGCAAATCTGGAGGACAAAAGTAGTAATGTGAAAGTTAAAGATGTTAATGTTAGAGTCAGTATATTGGTGGTAATTAAATTCAGAGATGTCATCAGTCCAGAATGTAAAACAAATAATAAAATTAATAATAAAGCCAACATTGATCCAGATTGTACCATATCCCTATCATTTTCTTAGTGGCCTAGCAGATATTAATTCATTAAATCCTCACAAAACCCTGTTGGTAGAGGTGACTATTATGCCTATTTTACCGATAAGAAATGTGAGGTTGAAAGAGATTGGGTGAATTGATTCAAGTAACAGAGTGAGTTAAGTGACAGAGTATGGATTCAAACTCAGGCAACATTAGCTATTTCGGTCAAAAAGAGTGAAATAAGCTGTCCCAACACTCCTTCCCCAACAGAAACACTGACTTAACAATGACATATGGGCCAAAATACCTGTATGGGAAGTCCAGAATACAGTTGAGAAATTGTAGTACTCCAGACAAGACCAAAACCAAGAATAGCCACATTGAAATGGGTAAGAAGGGAATTTCACCATACTCGCATCAGCCGCTCTTCCAGGCAGGCACAGTTCAGAGCTGAAAAGGATTGCTGCAGCTGGCATGGTTCTGATCAACACGGAGAAGATACAGAACCTGAGGCTTCTTCCCAAGGAGGGAGAGAGAGGAATGGAACATAATTCCAAAGTCCCAACCTTTTGATGCCTGCCTAAGGTACTGATTTCTGTCTCACCTCACTCAGAGTGCTGACATAACTGACAGTAAAGTTGCAGGATACAAAATTATGGTCCAAAAATCAGTTCTGTTTCTTCACACTAGCAATGAACTATCTGAATAGGAAATTAAGAAAATAAAAAAGAATTAAATACGTATTAATAAATTTAACCAAAGCTGTGAAAGACTTGTACACTGAAAATTATGAAACATTGATGAAAGAAATTAAAGAAGACATAATAAATTGAAAGACAGTTCCCTTTCATGGATTGAAAGAGTTAATATTGTTTAAAAGTCCATACTACCCAGAGCAGTCTAAGATTCAACACATTCCCTATCAAAATCCCAATGATGTTTTTCACAGAAATAGAAAAAAAAATAATCTAAAATTCATGTGGAAACACCAAAGACCCCAAATAGGCAAAGCAATCTTAAGCAAGGAGAACAAAGATGGAGGCATCACACGTCATGATTTCAAAATATATTACAAAACTACAATAATTAAAACAATATGATACTGGCATAAAAATAGATATATAGACCAATGGAACAGAACAGAGTCCAGAAATAAACCCATGCATATGTGATACACAAATTTTCAACAAGGGTACCAAGACTATACAATAGGGGAAAGGATAATTTCTTCAGCAAATCATCTTGAGAAAACTAGAAATCAACATACGAATACAAAAGAATGAAATTGGACTCTTTATTTCACACCATACATAAAAATTACCTCACAGTGGATTACAGATTCAAACATAGTACCTGAAATTGTAAAATTCCCAGAAGAAAACATACAGGAAAACTTTCATGACATTGATCTTGGTGATTTCTTGGATATGACAACAAAAGCAAGCAACAAAAGCAAAAATAGACAAGTGGGATTACATCAAACTTAAAAGCTTCTACTCGGCAAAGGAAATAATCAGTAGAGTAAAAAGGCAATTTATGGAATTGGAGTAGTACTTGAAATCCTCATATTAAAGAATTAATATTTTAAAAATTTAAGGAACTCCTACAACTTCATAGAAAAAAAAACAAACACACGGAAACAACCCTATTGAAATAAGGACAAAGGACTTTGAACTCTTTCCAAGAGGACATACAGATGGCCAACAGGTATATAAAAAGATGCTCAACATGGCTAATCATCAGGGAAATGCAAATCAAGACCACAATGAGATATCACCTCACACCTGTGAGAATGGCTATTATCAAATAGTAATAATAATAATGTGTTCGCAAGGATATGGAGAAATTGCAACCCTTGTACAATGTTGGTGAGAATATAAAATGGTGCAGCCCCTATGAAAAACAGTATGGAATCTCCTCAAAAAATTAAAACTATATCTACATATGATCTAGCAATCCCACTTCTGCGGAGATAGCCTAAAGAATTGAAATCAGGATCTTGAAGTGACATCTGCACTCCCACGTTCATTGCAGCACTGTTCACAATAGTCAAGATATGGCAGCAGGCTTAAATATCCATTGACAAATGGATAATGGAAATATGGTAGATATATACAGGAAGGTACTACTGAGCTTTCAAAAAGAAGGAAATCCTGTCATAGGCAACAATATGAATAAGCCTGGAGGACCTTTATGCTAAGTGTGAAATAAGCCATCAAAGAAAGAGAAATACTACATGGTTCACTTCCATGACATATCTAAACTAGTCAAGCTCATAGAAACAAAGAATAGAATGGTGGTTCCAAAAGAGGGAGTTGCTGTTCAATGGGTATAGTTCGGTCATGTAAAATGAGTGAGTTCTAGAGATCTGCTGCACAACACTGTGATTATAGTTAGCATTATTTTATTGTACACTCCAAAATGTTTGAAGAGAATATATCTCATGTTGTGTTCTTAACACACACACACACACACACACACACACACACACACACTAACTAGTAATTACTATTATAAAAATAAAGCTTTTGAAGACCATAAAAACACTAGCAAAGGTATCATGCTTTTCCATGACCTCTTATTTTTACACAATACTTGAAGATAAAGGTTATATTATCTCTTTAACTTTAACTTTGCCTTTAACTTTGCCTTTAACTTTGCCTTTAACTTTGCCTAATGTGGCGATTGAATGATAATATCATAATTTAGTAATTTATCATAATTAAATCGCCTACTGTGTCTCATTTAAATGGATTTAAAGAAAGATGTTATGAACCAACATGTACACAAGTCTTTGTTCACCTTTCTAATGATTTCTTTTGAATAAATTTCTAGAAAAAAAATCCATTTGTAAAGAAGTTAAGATCAGTCTTATACGTCTTGCATTTTTTATACCTCCCGTTATTATACATATATATTAAATATATCCTGTGTTTTTTCAAGACCCAACTTGGATCCTTCTCCTTGCATGAAGCTTTCTCTATGACTCACAGCTATCCTTCCCTGAACCAAACAGTGTAGCTTTTGATTATAAATTTCCATGTATTATTCTGTTTTTCATATATTAATAGGTTTAATTTTCCAACTATTTTGTAAACTTCTGGTAATTAAGTTTATACATATAAGCATATTTTTCCTTGATATGGCCCAAACACATTAAGAATATTCAACCAAATTAGTCCCAATTAGAAATGAAACAAAATTTGTCTCCTTCCCAACTGGTACCATTTACTTCTCTGCCCTTCTACCTTACTTACTAGTGCATTCCCTGAAAAAGAAAAGGTGAAGAAATTTTAAAACCTCTAAGACAAAAGGTTATTTTAAAGGTTAACCAATCAATAATAGGCTGCAGTGCATTTCCTACAAGTATATTCTCAGCTCTTTGGGAGAGATCTGTACACTCACCCACAATGGATTTATGATCGCCCATGCAACCCTCTAGGGGCTGCTGGCAATTGCTGGCCAGATTTGCTGCCAGGTAAATGTGCTTGTTGCAGGTTTATACTGTCAGAGGAGTGTGTTTAATTCCGTTAGCATTTCTTAGAATACACTTAATTTTTTTCCATATGGACAATTTTAAACATTATACAGGAACATAGGTTCTCAAATTTTACTAAAATTCAAAATTCCAGGAGTCGTGCTCCTAGAATGTGCTGGAATTAATTTACATGTGTGATCAGCTATACAGATTATAATATTATGTCATAAAGTTTCAAACATATAGTTTCTTAAATCTCGCTTAAAGTAGTGTCATCATGCAGGAGAAATCTATAAAATTCAAATATTGTGCATAAACTAGCTTATTTGATGGTTTAAGAGTTTTACACATAAATCTTTCATTTGTATTGAACATGCAGGAATCCCATTTATATAATTTTTCATTGGACCTATCTTTCAAATTACGAAGATTGTGAAATGCCTTTATTTTTGTCTATAGTGTAATTTAAATAAGGTATGTGGGCTTTTCAGTGGTACAAGTACCCTAGCTGATTGCTTCTGTATCCAAGAAATCATGTATTTAAAGTCTGTGGAGACAACTGCTGATAAGCAAAGCTGTTTCCTTGGAAACGTCTAAGCAGCATCTGACAGCTTGCTGAACATCTGAAATTCACAACAGTTGATCTTGGTAGCCTGTACCGAGAAAAGCTGACTTTAAGGAGGGAATGGTAAGCTGGGGTGAAGAGCCAAATCTGAACATTAATTGGACAGTAAATTTCTCACTGTCAGTTTTCTTCAAACACTCTATTCTGGCTCATTTTATTATCTTGGAATGTATTCAGTGACTGAAACATTATATTTAAAATTCAGTAGCAAACAAAATTTTAATTTGAGAAAAGGTATTTTCTGGTTTATACTTTTAAAATATGAATTGTTATAATGCCTGTTGAGAGCCTAATCTCCCTTAAATGTGGAAGCCAGTCAGAGTGCAATCAGGACAGACCTTGGGCATCACTGAAATGAACATTTACCACTTATCTATCCTAAGAATAAAAATTGAGGAATGGCTGAGGCAGCAGAGAGAATCAAAACTAACCCCAAAGGAAGTATTATGCATTAATATGGTGCCATTTTAAATAAATAAGCAAAAATGCCTGCTTAAACATGTTTATCATACGTTCTTATTTATCTGAACTTTATCAAACACTGTCCATCTGTGTCACCAACATTGCAAAGCATATGAAGAAGGCAGCCTTCAACACTGAGTAGATTTGGGCTTGGACAATACAGAGAGCCCAAGGCTGAGTGATAACTTTACCCAATGTTCCAGCCGAATGGTCCTCAGAGTATTGTCCCTGGACCAGCAGCATCAGCATCACCTGGGCATTTCTTCTCTAAGAAATACAAATTTTCAGACCCCAACCAAGACCTACTAAGTCAGAAACTTTGGGGGAGTGTTCAGCCATGTGTGTTCTAACATGCCCTCCAGGGAATTCTGATGTGGACTCAATTTTAAAAAGCACTGCTTTAGCATGTAAATTGTGAGGTGGTTACATATACTTGAAGATGGTCCTCACTTGCTGCTGGAATGACTACCTACAGGTTGTTGTACATGTTGATGACCTACACTAAAGATCATGCAGGTGCCTAGAACTGTCTTGGCAGTATTGAAAAAGGGATCAGTAGGCTTAGAGCAAAAGGCAAACAAGTGTATTATTACGTGAGACCAGAGAACCTACAAGCTGTATGATCCTGAGGGAGTGAGAAAAAAACAACAGTGACTC
The DNA here is from genome assembly GCF_964194185.1 of Rhinolophus hipposideros. NCBI lineage: Eukaryota > Metazoa > Chordata > Mammalia > Chiroptera > Rhinolophidae > Rhinolophus > Rhinolophus hipposideros. The sequence goes on along the minus strand of NC_138047.1, from coordinate 85,388,543 downwards.
CACTGAGTCAATAAGGAATTGATTAATGAGGAGAACACTGACATTGCTGAGAATCTCAGTATGTCTGTCCTCTGTAGCCAAGGTCGATGGTAGGATGAGTTGCTATGGAACTGGTTTCCCTGCTGTCAAAGGCACAATGTGGAGGATGGTGTTCTGAAACATCAGAGGCTAGATATTGCACTTATTTATCAGAGGCAAGATGGGTATAATCACTACAATAGGCAAGAGCTAGGATGGAGACAAGGGACTACTAGAACACTGGGTTCCTAAGGGCGAGGTAAGTTAAGCAGTCAACAAGGACATAGCTTGACTTACACAAACAAAAATGCTTAAGAGCTGATGAACAGCTGCAGCCTGGGAAAATCATGATCCCTCTTCCTCTTCCCGGACCTGAACCAGTTTTCAGTTCCAGAGAACATCAATTGAAGGGGAATCTGGAACCCCATAAAGAAGGACTGTGTAACACCACAGAAGGTATATACGATTAATATTCCCAAAATCTTTCCCCGAAGCAATATGCAGCCACTTACTAGATGAACCAAACTAAGGAAAGGAAAATAGCCAGTTTTTTTGAGGACTGTTGTATACAGGATCTGAGTGGTGACTGACACCAAGGGAAGAAAATGTCATCATGACCCATCTGTTAAAATGGAGACATGCCGAGATAAGCTATGAATAGTCTTAGCCCATGTCCACATCACTGTATGTCTAATAGTCCCAAGATTTCATGCTGTTGTCATATCCTTAGTCCCTGAGTGTGTAACTGGGATTCACTCATAGTGGCCAAACCTTTGCAACAGTCCCCTTTCCTCAGCCAAGATCATAAATCAGAAGCAGTACCCAATGCCAGGTAGAGTATCAGAGATGAGTACCACTCTCAAAAAGGATGCCCAGGGTAGCCCCTCCATAAACCCAGGAGATCATGGCAGCTAACTGGAGACTACCATCCACTTAACCATACGGTAGCATTAACTGCAGCCATGGTGCCACATGTGATGTCTTCACTAGAACAAACCAACATGGCCTTTGGCATTAGTATGTGGCAATTGATCGGGTAGGTACATTATTTTCAATACCATCAGGAGGAAGATCAAAAGAAGTTCTCATCAGCACAGGTCCATAGCAGGTCACATTTTCTTGCCTCAACTATGCTACTCTCTCACTGTCATAATGTAGTCTGAAGAGACCTCCATCATCTCAACCCTGGAGAAGACGTCACACTGGTCCATCAGATTACCTTTTTGTTGACTAAAACATGTAACGAAAACATAGTACTTGGGCCCTAAGGTCTTTGACAATAAAAAAACTGATTCAACAGACATAAATGGGGGAGGATATTCCAAAGGGATCGCTGTGATTGATTCACCAATATTGGCTGCCCTTCCCTGTGTGAGGATTCTTACTCTAGTGAACTTGGATAGGACTGTCTGAGCTATGACTTTTCCACTGGAAACCTCAAGAGCCAGTGTGGGCTACCCTATGTACTCTTTTCCCCATGCCACAACAATTGGCACTGTTCCAAATGAAGGCTGATCCATCAGCATGGATCCCAGAGTGAAATGATATGGGGCAGAGTCGTGATAGACGTTGTTTTCGCAAGAGAGAGATTTTGGGTATCATCTGTTATACTGCATAACCTAGCCTCTCCTGGCCAAACCAACATCCTTCCGTGATGAAGTTGACAGAGACCAACCCTGCATGCCAACAGGAGTGAAATGAGAAGCCTACAGGAAACCTTCCCAATTGTAGCCATTGTATCGTATTAGTTCTGTTAAAACCAAGGACGTCCTTATAGTCTAATAAAGAGATGATCAATCTAAAATGAATTATAACATGTTGTGAAAGTCTGCTGAAATGATAGATGATGTTGCAAAGTCATTACAAACAAACGGAAAGCAGCACGCCTGGAATCTATAAAGAGTATAGTAGAGATATTGTCCTCCCAGAAACATGGCTTGGAAAGAAGTTGCTCTATCTGGCTGACAAAGAACATATCACAATAACTTTAAAAGTTTTTCCATTTAATAGGAAACTGGGATTCACTGGGCTCCCATACTCTGGTGAAAATGTTCCTTAAAACCATCTAATTCTGTTTTCTAACATTATATATTTCCAATATTACTTTCCAAAGTAATGTCTACGTTTTCCGTTGCTTATTAGAAAGATAATAACATGGACGAGCCAACAAGGACATTCTGATCACTTGGCAGGCACATCCCATTACTAATCAATGATTAGGATTAGAATGATTAGAATGGAAGCATAGACTCTTTAAAGATAGTAAGACACTTTACATATTTGGCTTGTATTCTTTCATTATCTTCCACCTCCGCAATCTCATTGCAAGCAATTTATCATATGAGGAAAACTCTCAAATTTGTGTCTCCGACACTGACAACTTTTTCATACTGTAGTCCTGGCTGAGGTCTTGTCAACATCTCAATGCATATAAAGAAATTCCATATAAAGTAAATAGAATCCTTTATCTCCTACCCAAAATCAGCCCTCCTCCTCTGTTTCCTTTTCCTGTCATTGGCACCGACTATTAATAGCACCAACTCTCCTCTTCCTGCCTTGTTTCTTTTTATCCAAAATGGTAATTGCCTCTTTTCCCACCTTCACTGCCCACTTTTGTTCTCCCTTAAATGTTCGTTCCTGAATCCACAGATGTCCTCACCAATTTTCTCATCCATTTCAAGAGTTCAGAAGTATGTTAAAACTCTCTAGCTAACTCTCCTTCTATAATACGTTGGATCTTCAAACTGATGCTCCTTCATGATCCAGGTTTGTATCCAGGCACAATTGCTGAGTGTTTAGATTTATTTCCTACCAACCAGACCTAGGACTCAAATATGCAATCCCAACCCACTGATGTGCATGTGTCCTAGAGGTCAAGTCAAAGTGCTTCTACTCTTCCCAGTGGTTTTTACCCTGTAAGACTGGAGCCCATCCTAACCTCAGTTCCAATGAAATTGATCCAGATACATTGCTTGGGTCTTCTCAGTTCCCTTTTATGGACCTCCAGTCTTTCTGAATCCCTCTACTATATCAGGGGTGCCAAAAACATAGGTACACATGACTTGTATTCATCTTTTGTTATCGGTATATATTATTACCATTTTAATACAGTTTTCTTTCCTTTCTTAAAATGTGTTTCCTTTTTTTGGCACCCTCTGTATATTGATGGGTCTATCAGAATCTCACCATTGCCCTTGCCATATCTGGACTCCATATTATTAGACGTAGTCCACATGCTTGGATGTTCTGACAATAGCTATCACTTCTAATGTCAGTTGTAAGACCATTGTTTCCCTTAGATGATATGTCTCAGATGTCCAGATAGTCTCTGCAGGGCATTTGTATGAATCTCTTCTCCCCCAGCTTGAGGTTACTCATGACAGAGAAGGTTTCTGCTCCATCCACATTTCCTCACCTTCTACTTCTACATTGTTAGATCCCTGTCTCTTATGCATAAATCCACCCAAATTCTGACAATCTACTCTACCTATAATGCTTCTCAAATACAGATTGCCCTCTGATGAACAATACCGCAAACGTAGTTCAGACCAGAGTTGTCCAATAGAAATATCATATAAGCCACACATGTAATTCTAAATTTTCCAGTAGCCACATTATAAAAAGTTTAAAAAGCAGGTAAAATTAATTTTAATAATATATTGTATTTAACCCAGTATGTCCAAAATATTATAATTTCAACATGTCCTTAATATAAAAAGTATTAATGAGATTCTTTGCATTCTTTTTTACCTAAGTATTCAAAATCAGGTGTGTATTTTATACTTACAACATATGTGAGTTCAGATACTAAATTTTCATTAGAAGTACTTGATCTACATTTAGATTTCATAAAATTTATAGTTGAAAAATAGATTCACATCCCCATGTTGTTTCAAACGTAATAATTTTTGAATATTTGAAATGGTGCAGCATTTTTTTTTAATTTAAATATAACTAAATTTAAAATTCAGTACCTCAGTCGCACTGGCCACATATCAAGTGCTCAATGGGCCACATGTGGTGAATTGCTACCATATCAGACAGTACAGGTTCAGACTTATTACTGTCTCAAATTATTTTCAGAGCCTCCTAACTAATTTCCTTCTAATTCCCTTCACTGTAATCCTTTTATATATAGCTGATACATTAATCATTCCAAAGCAAATTTCTGATTATTTATGTTCAAAGACTTTCAAGGCTTTCCAGGGCCATGAATCAATTCCAAACTTCTTAACCTCTGGCCTTCACAGTCCTCAGTGATTTTTCTTCACTAACCTTCCCAGCCTTATTTCCCTCTATTCTCCTGAGCATCTCAAATCAAAACCAACTGCCCAATCCTTCTGCTTATATCCCAAACTTTCCCTCCCTCGTGTCTGCTTGTATTTTTCTTATTTTGTCACTTTCTTCTCTTCCATACCTTTTTATTATAATTCTGTATAAAGACTTCAGTTTCATATGACAGACTAATTATACACACTTACCCCCACCACCACCCTAATTCCCAATATCCCACTCAGATGACAATATAGAATATTTTTTTAAAAGAAGAAGTTCTCAAGGACAGGAAGGAACTGCAAAGGAAGTGATAGCAGATGAGATAAATCAACCAAATGCAGAAAGTAGGAATTGGGTGTGAGGCAAAACTAATTTTCAAAAGAAAGAAATGCTGAAATGTAAGTGCCTACAGAGGAGAGGCCAGCTACAAGTAAGCCAGTTTTTGATGCAGAAACCCAGAAAAGCTTAAGTACCTCTGAAGACTGGGTAAGGGGTGGGACTAAACCTTGAGAGATTTGTTGAAAGTGTAAAAGGAGAAGATAGATTCCAGATTCCATCATCCCCTTCCCCCCACCAGTTGGCAGACAACGACATGCTTCCCCAGGCCAGCAGGATACGAGCAGTTTGTTACTGTGTTGATTTTTTATTGCTGCTATTACAAATTACCACAAATTTAGCAAGCTAAGACAACAGCTATTTATTACCTCACAGTTCTGTCGGTTTCAAGTCCAGGGCTCGACTGGTTTTTCTGCTCTGGATTTCACAGGCTGAAATCAAAGTTGTCAACTATTTAGACTCATCAGAAAATTCTGGGACAAATCCACTTCCCAGTTTATTCAGGTTGTTGGCAGAATTTAGTTCCTTGAGGTTGTCAGACGAAGGTCCCCATTTCCTCGCTGGCCGTCACCTGGAAGCCACCCTTAACTCTGAGAAGCTCCCTACTTTTCTTTATCACATCACCCTCTCAATCATACCAGCAATGGCACAATGGCACGTGGACTACTTCTCATACTTCAGATCTCTCTGACTTTCCTCCTGCCATATCTCTTGTGTCTTCTTTTCTGCCTTCCTCTGGTGTACACCTCTCCTCTTGTTAAGGACACACATGACTACATTGTGCCCACCGGGAAAATCCAGAATAACCTCCATATCTTAAAGTCAGCTGCTAAGTTTCCTTAAGTTTATCTGCTAGGTCCACTCACTGCAGAACCTAGATGACTGCTTGCTGGGATAACCAGGGGAATGGGAATCTTGTGGAGACATGTGTAGAATTCTACCTATCACCATTACTCTCTAGAAACATTGAACCAGAGAGACACAGGAACCTGAAACCAAGCACAACAGAGGACAGGGAGAAAACACGGATCTGAAAATGGGGGGATAAGAAAGCTCTTTTCCTGAATGGTGCCAGATGATTTTGTCCGCTGAGGTCCCAGAACCCTGGAAGTTAGGCATTGACATGCCAGGCAAAAGACTGGAGAGTTTCCCCGGGATAAACTAGCTGGCACAACAGAAAAGACCTGATGATATTAGCAGGATCCCCAGTGAACTAGTTACTCCCCACCAACACTCCACAGTGAAGCTCAACAGGCAACCTGACCATGCATCCAGAGTATCCAAACAGACTTGTAAGTCTCTTTCTCGAATGTGATCTGAAGAGAAATTAAATTGAAAACAAATTCTAAAAATAATAGAGCCTTTGGGATCCAACTCAAATTTCCCTTTTTAAATGACCCTCCTGCCCTCTTCAGCTGCAAGGAACGTCTCCCTGAATGCCACGGACACCTTTATGACTCCCTTCGGGTTTCTATCATGTCATTTCTACAGATGCCATATCCCTCCTTTACTAAGCTGTAATCTTGTAAATATCAAGAAACATTTCTTGAGTCACAATACTGTATAAAAATTTTTCAACAAGGTGCTTTTTATCCTGCATTAGATTGTGAGTTCCTTGAGTGCAGGCCCCGTCTGTCTTTTATTTTCTCCCCTCAACTTATACCACAGAGCATGGCACTCATTAAATATCTGTACAGGAGTGGCTGAATGAACCATGTGTCCAGTGCTTTGCTCTTTCCCTAGAGCCTCACGTTCAATCCCATTTGATTCTTACACCTCCACATGTGGCCAGATCCGTTGTCAGAGTAGCTGCTAACATTTATTGAGCCCTGTTCTAAGCCCTCACAGAATGCTGCAGCATAGACGAATGTATTATCCTCCTCACCTTCCAGTTAGGAATTTAGGTACAGGAAGGTTAAGTAACCTGCACAAAAGTAACCTGCACAAAAGTAACCTGCACAGCTAGTGAGAAGTGAATTGCGATTGGAATGTCGGCAGTCTGAATTCTGAGCTTTTGCTATTGTCTTTTACTGTCTTCAGTGTTAAAAAACAGAACAAAAAAAAAAAAACCCAAAAAGTTCTATTTTATGGAAAACTGAGATCAGTTCTAAGTGTTCTCACTCAAGGTCTTGAGTCATCTCTATTGTCTTGTTTCCCACAGACACTTAGTGTATCAGTGAGTGAATAAAGATGGGCTCCATGACAGAGATTTTGCCTGCTGCATTCATTGTTACATCCCAGCACCTACACCAGCCCACTTTAGACTTGTCCAGTAAGAACTTGAAGAAATGGTCATTTGATTGGGAATAGCGTTAGTACATATCTTCTTGGATTAAACCAACTCTTGATACACTGGCCATCAAGATTCTAGATATTTTAAAGGGAGAACTATGCATATGCTCTCAAGCCTATAAAGTTACAGCAAGTATTCTAGGATACTTGGAATAAACCTGTAGAACTGGAGTCTGCCAGTTCCTTAACAAATTCAGTTCTCTAGGGACATGGTGAGCATTCGTCCACAGGTCATCATCTTATTGTAGTCATGGTAAACATGCTACAAAGAAGGAAATTTTACAGGCACATATATTACAGGACGGGTAATAAACTAATTATCTGGAAATTCAGAGGGAATGAAAAACCATTTACTTCAAACAGTGATTTCCCAGGTTAAAGTCCTTTCATTATCTTCAAAAATGATCTAATTAGCTTATTATTCTTCTGCTATGTGTAGAGAGGATTTACTCCCGCTCAGGGTCCCTTCCTTGTCTCCTTCTCCACCTATGAAGTGATAACTGTTTAACTTCAAGCCCCTTCATTGTCCCTGCAGCTACTCCAGTTGGTCTTCTTTCATTGTTCCTTTAGAAGGGATTTGACCTCTGGCGCCCAGGTCTGCTGAATGTTAGCATTGTCTCCCCCTCTATTCTGTTTCTGCTCTTTGAGAGCTACAGAAGTAGAGTATGATTCTAATGCAGCTAATCAAATAGGGGGTCTGTTTCACAGCACAAGCAACAGATGCATGAAATAACCTCACCCTTCAAGGAATCTCCTTTTATACAATGCTTCCGAGCGTCTCCATCAAAACAGCGTTCTCCATTCAGCAGCTGACTGGAAGAGAATGGCCACAGTATCTTGCATTGTTAAAATTACCCCAACATCTTATACTGTCTCTTACCTGGAGCAGATTCTTTAAAGGTCTATGCTAACCTATTGTCAGGCTCTCAGCAGGCCACCTGGCTAAGATGAATTTCGCAGGCTTAGTCACTAACCTCGATCCCTTTCCCTCATGATCTAGCCTTACCACAAAATTCTTTTCACTGATAAACAATATATAACTAAAAGTTTCAAAAGGTTTCTAATTTAGTTATTTTTTGTTATAGAACTTTATGGAAATATGCAAATGCAAAACTTTAAAAAAATCATAGCCAATTATATGTGTAAAATTTCCCAACAATGCATGTCCTTTACAGGCAAGTAATAAATACCTGTCAGAATATTTTTGTATTTATTTCTTCCTATTCACGGAGGGAAGAAATAACTGCATGGTGCTCTTTGTTCTCCCTAAGGGAGATGTAATGCTCAAGTAAAAAAAAATGTCTACAAGAAAAGAAATTCTGTCAGAAGCTCAGTTATAACACAACTTTTACAAAAGAGCTCACATTATTTTTAAAGCCTTATTGATAAAAGTGGGGAATAAATCTAACAAAGAAACTCCCATCTACTTTTAATCCTTAATATTTGTTTTGTTCAACTTCATCATTGCTGCTTTTCTTTTATAAGGGACATTAGCTATTTCCAGATTATACTTAATTATCTAGAGGGAATAGAATGCAAAGTGTAAAGCTCTTGGATGTTTATCTTCTTTCATTTCTCAAAGTTTTCCCACAAGTGAAATAACAAGAAAGGTCTACATATTCATCAGCAGAAAACCAGGACTCCTTCCCCATTCAGGAAGGGCCACCTGTGTGCCAGGCACTGCCTTAAACTCCGGGGATATAATCTGAACGTGATGTGGTGCCTGTTCACAGTCTGGTAGAAAACACACAACTCAGCTCTGACAATGAGAGGTACACACCAGCATCATTTCCAGCACCCTGGAGGAGCAGCAAAGGAGAAGCTCACATTATTCCTAGAGGGCTAAGAGGCAAGAAAGCCCTGAAGTTTTTTGCCTTAGAGAATGAGTATAATTTTGCCAAGCAGTGGAACAGCCCTTCTCAAATCCAAATCCAAAAGTAAAAGGCATTAAAAAGGAATGAATAAAGAGAAGGAAGAATAAATGAAGGGAGAGTAAACAGACAAAAAGAGAAAGGAAGGAAGGAAGGTAGAAGTGAGCCGTGGAGGGAGGGGGGCGGGAAGGAGGAAGGAAGAAAGGAAAGACGGGAGGAAGAATTTAGATTGCATCTAAGTCGATTCCTCATTGAAGACCAATTTTCCCATAATAAAATCACATGATTAGAATTTGGAAAAATAGCCTGTCAAACTCTCCATTTGGTATCACCTAATCATAGAAAATGATGCTGAAAACAAAAAATATTTTAACCAAAAATCTCTTTATTTCACCTGGATGCAATCGACCTGATGTTTGATATGTTTTTGATAAAGCTTCCCTTTCAGAACGATCTGGCAAGATATCCCAATGATGTCACAAGATTAGTGGTCCTAGTGAAATAGTAGATGACAGCTAGAGGTGTTCTCCCCACCCCAGAGGCTCTGCCTCTGACAATTCTCTGATGATTCCTCAGACTTATATCATCAAAACAATTCAAGCATTGATATTTATTAAAAACCTCAAAAATACCTTGAAGACTCATAACCCAGATGATTTTATGATTCTAGTAATTATGGCAATCAGAATCAACCATAAAAGGCCAGCATGACATAGCAGCTTAAAACTTTGGTATCTACAAGGTGGGAAAAGGAATGTCACAAGATGGAATCAAAAAAGAATTGGACAAGTTTGGCTCTTCACCATCCCTGATGATGCCACCGCATCAGCTACTTCTCTGATGAGTAGAAGAATAGAAAAGTCAGTTATAGAATGACCTGTTTGACATCCTCAGCTGGACAAGGTTGAATGGAAAAGTTGAGCATGATGGTGACATTTGCGTTTCCATTTATTTGCTGAGTAAACAGGAACAAGAGCCCTCACAGAAGAAGCTATTGCATACTAATTATTAACACAACATTTTAGTAATCGTGAAAGTAATGTACGATCATTAAAAATTTTTGGAAAAAATGTATAACAGAAAACAAATATCCAGAGATACTAGAAAAAACTTTGCAGAAAGATCCACCTCCTGTTTTTTTCATTACAGGGAATTATTATTTGGAAATGTAATTTTAATGACTTAAATATAGTCCTTTATATGATATTCTGTAATCCAGTTTTTTTTTCACTACTGCTAAAATTTATGTTCTAATTGTACCCTCAGATATTGACCACATTCTGCATCTCTGCTTATTTCTTTATAATAGATTCCAAGAATTGAAATTATTGAGTACAAGAATAGAAAACTACTCTTCTTGAAACATATGGATAAATTGCTTTTCAGAAAGCATGTACCAGTTAATGCTTCAACCAGCATAAAATAGTATCATGCTCTGCAAACCCTTAACAGCATCAAATAACACTATTTTTTAATCTTTGATAATTTGATAAATAAAAATTTATAACTTGTTTACATATGCAGTTCTGTGATTAATAGTTAATTAAACATTTTACTATAGTTATTCAACATTGATATTTTAATCATGTCTTTTTGCCCATTTTTTTAGCATCTTTGCATTTTATTCATTGGGGGCTCTTTGCATTTTAATCATTGATTTGTAAGAACTTTACATATTAGGAATTGTGACATTTACATTTGTTATAAATTCCTCAGTTTGTCATTTGTCTTTAATTTTTGTTATTGTGAAATGTGCAGTATAAGATTTCATATAAATAATCAAATATATTGATATTTTAAATCAATTTTCCAATATGTTTATGATTGTAAAGATCTTCCCTATCTTGAAATTAAAAATTTAGAAAAAAAAATTACAGGTGACAATCTTCTTATGCTTTATTCTTTGATCTAGTGAGTCTAAAAGTCTTAGCCATTTAATAGGATTTTATTATATTACCATTGCTGTCATAATTTAAATATTTGGTATTATATTTTATGCTTTTATTTTCTGTGCTTTCTTGCTATTTTTTGTTTCTATAGGATTATTTTTCTTCTCCAATCTTTTGAAAATTACATATTGTGTTTATTTATTGCCTACAGGGTTTTACAATTAGAGTATTCCCAAACTTTCATTAATCAATACTAGAAATCTAACACCATCAAAAATAAAATAGCATTTGTCACTACCCACTATATAATCTACTTTAATTTTCTTCCCCAGCCCATCTCAATTTTTCACATACCTTACAATAACTTGGGATTTAATTATTTCTTTTTAATATTACATGACTTCTGTTTCAAGAATATATTTGAATTCAGTTTTGCTATCTTACCCATAACACAAGAATTCACTGAATGATTATGACGTTACACTACTTAGGGAGAATTTGTTATATTGATTAGATATTATTCCATATTTTTTAAAGTGTCAGTTATTCAGCTTAATACATATTCTTTTTTAAGTATAATTTTTTTGTCAGTTTTATGTCATTGACTCACAAGCAATTCAGCTGGCAACCAAGCTTCGAGCGGTGCTCTACTGCTGATGGTTTGGAGGTACCTTCCTTGTGCCCTCTGAGTCTGAGATCTGAAGAAGAAAGGCTCGGGACCAACACGTGGACAGTCAGAATGTTATATGTCTGTCCCTCAAGAGTTTGAAACTCCGAACGCCCACAACTACATAATCATTTCCTAATATTTAACCTGTCATGTTTAGACATTATTTAAAGTTATGTTTTCATTGTGCTTTGCTGAATCCTCCTGGCTCTGTACATCTTTGCTTCTCAGTAAAACATGCTAGCAAAATCTAAAATCATAACTATTTATTTCATTGTTCCCTCAGAGGGAAAAACAGTTTGGTGTTATTAAATAAAAGGCAAGTTATGGGAAGAGTGACTGTATTTCCAAATATAATTTCAAATATACCTTGCCTTACTTAATAAATTGACATCTGGCCAGCAGTGTAAATTTATTTTTTTATAAATCAAGATGTATATTAGGTGAACATAATGAATTTTTTTGAAAAGGTGTCATCAATCCCTTTTTAACCTGTTTCATGTGTGTGAACTTTCTTTTTTAATTTATTTTCGAATTGCTCTTGGCATACATTATTATATTAGTTTCAGGTGTACAACATAGTGATTAGACATTTATATGCCTTACGATGTGATCCCCCCGACTAGTCTAGTACCCATCTGACACTATATATAGTTATTACAATATCATTGACTATATTCCCTTGTGCTATACTTTACATCATTGTGACTGTTTCCTTAACTATCAATTTGTACTTCTTAACCCTTTTCTCATTTTTTACTTATCCCCTCAATCCCCCTCCCATCTGGCAACCATCAACTTGTTCTCTGTAGCTATGAGTTTGTTTCTGTTTTGTTTATTTATTTTCAAGGTAACTTATGTCCAAACCAGTGAGTTGTTCCTTTTTTATAATATATTATTTTATGAATGAAAATCATAGTAATTCCCCTAAATAAAAAGAAGAAACATTTTCTTTACATCCTCAAGTCTTCTCTTAGTTAAAAAAGCTTTTGACTATCAAGATAGAGATAAAATGGGTATTGACTTAAATACGTGAAAGGACAAAAATCCAGAAGGCAGGGTCTTGGGGAAAGGTGCAAGGAGGTGAGGGATGGTATGGGACATCTTACCCAAGTAATTCATGAGACAAATATATCAAGTCTTGAAGAGGTACCAAAGGCACAGCTATGGAAATTATAACAAATCAGGTGTCACACGTGTCAACCAAGAGTGCTAGGTGAAGGATAGAAGATAAAATATAGAGCCAAAATGACATTGTGACCAAGAAACTAGGAAAAATATAAATGAAGAGTGAGAAACAACAGGATATAGAGGTATACTTTGGAATAGTCGAACAGTGCAATGAACGAACTACAGCTATGCAAATCAAAAGGGGGGAATCTCAAAACATAATATTGAATGAGAAAAACACATCTCAGAAGGCTATTTGCCATATGGCTCCTTTGATATGTGCAAAGTATACAAAATTAAAAACTGATTATTTAGAGACAAATTCACATGTGATAAAACTTAAATAAATGCAAGGTTGAGGGAAACTTTGTTTCCAGTAACAATATATTAAGTAATGGAATATTAGTTATCCCTGGTAAAAATAACTAGAAAAACGGAACAAAATATACGAGTATGAGTTCAGCTTGAAAACATTGGCATACCAACAAGTGAAATAAGTATTACTGTGAGAAGATGGAAATCCAAACAGAAAAGCTTAGCCCTTGGGGCTTATGTCAATAAGGGACCAGCAAGAAACACATGGCACATTCAAGTGGCATAATTGATGAGTGATCATTGAAGGTATAATTTATAAAGATGTGGGTAGGATTAAGGGAAACCACTGAGAGATGAGAAACTACCTTAGGAGTAGAAACAACAGGTTATTGGGTTACCATTATCAACTGTAACCCTCAAGTGGCAGGGAAAGGAAGTAGTTACAAAACCTATAAAAAGGTATGAGAAAGGGCTGCCTGGCAGGAACGTGGGGCTTCAGTAGCCACTGCTAACTCAGGGGCCAGCAGGGAAGGGACTGACAGATTAAACCCCCTGACCTCATATTCCCTCCTCTCTCCTGATGATGCCTCTCATTGTCTAAATCCAACCAATATCCAGAGGAAAAGGAAGCCCACTCAGGCTGCTTATAGGGGATCAGTCTTTCAGGACACAAAGTAGAGTAGGAGGGACATGGGGGTGGGAAGTAGGTCTATAAGGGCAAACGCAGAACAGCCAGCACAGCAGAACTGGAAGAGGTGAGTGAAGCTGAGAGCTTGAACAAAGCTATGGACTGTCTCACATACTAAAGGGACAAAAGTTAAAGTCCAGGATCTGCTGAGGATCACCTGATAACTCGCATATGTTTGAGGTTCGTTCTAGAAATGTTGCATTCTAGAAACAAAGGTGAAACAAAACTAAGCAACTACTTGCATGCTAGCTTTGAGTTTTCCAGCCCAGTAAATCTAAATCACTGAAATTGCATTAAGTTCCGGTGTGATCATTTTCAGCATTGGGAAAAGCAAAGGTAAATTCCTTCTAGTAGAAGATCACATACTAGGCCTCAAATTATTTTTATAAAATATTCTTCAAATATAATGTCAAGCACATAGTCCAAGATAATCATACACATCAGCAAATAATAAATAAATAAATAAATAGCAACTGACAGAAATCTTAGCCAATAGAAACAGATCCACAACGGCTCTAGATACTGAAAATTATCAGGCATAAGCTTTAAACATAAATGTACTTACAATGATCATGGAAAAGAGATGTTTAAAAATAAAAGCTCAGTAGAGAAAGGAAAATTCTAAAAATTGACAGAACTTTGAAAAGATCCGTATAGAAATTCTTAACAATACAATAATTATAACTAAGAGTGGGACTAATAGCATATTAGACACAATGAAACCTCACGAATAGAGAGGGCCCCCTTCTAAATTTGTCCCTTCCTTGTCTCCTTTCCCTCAATTCATGCCTGTGGTCTCATGGGGAATTCCTCTTGACCAAGTGACTGAAGAAGACTGGTTTACAAATAGGTCTATATATTATTTTGTTACCACTAAAATGTGGGCAGCTACAATGCTACCGTTCCACTCATGACCTACTTTGATGGACTGAGGAAAGAAAATCCTTCCAGTGGGCACAACTTCAAGTAACACTTCATCTTTCTTCTTTGTCTTTAGTGATAGATGGCCAATAGTACAGACCATGCTCATTCCTGGCTATTGATGATGGATTTTCTGGTCAGGGACTTGAAAAGAACAAGATTGGAAAATTTGTGTCAAAGAATTCTGGGAAAGACCTGTGTGAATGGACCTCTTAGAATGGACAGGTTGTGAAGATATTTGTACCCTATGTAAATGCCCACCAATGGGTTTCCACTGCAGAGTCATTTCTTAATCAGAGGGACAAAATGACATGTCCTGTGGATATTAGTGATCATCTTTCCCAAGACACAGTGCTTCCTCTTTGGGCCCGTGAACAAAGTGGCCATGGTTGTAGGCATGGAGGCTACATTTGGTATCAACAAAATGGACTTCTCCTTACCACAGCTGACCTGGCTAAAGCTACTCCTGAGTACCTAATCTGCCAAAAGCAGAGTTCAACACTGAATACTAGATATGGCAGCATTCCCTGGAGAGAACAGCCAGGAACATTGTAGCAAATAGATTACACTGGACTGCTTCTATCATGGAGGGTAGCAAAGATTGATTCTCACTGGAAGAGATATATATTCTGGATAAGGGTTTGCCTTTCATGCCCATAATGCTATCATTTATGGTGTCACAGAATTAATTGTAAGATGAGACTGCCACCAAGCCATTTGGGTCTCTATATGCTACTGACCCAATAGGCAGGAAAGGTGGTAACACTACTCCTAGAGTGACTGACTCTGGCTTCCAATGGGAAATCAAGTTATTGTTTTTACACAACAAAGACAAGGAGGATTGTGGAAGCCAGGGGTTCCAGGGCACCTCATGATAATACTATGCCCAATAATGAAAGTTCATGGAAAACTATAGCAACAAAAAAGGCAGAAAAATTGTGGATTTTTGACACTTCAGAAATGGGTCACTCCACCAGAGAAAGAACCCCAATTAACTGAGGTTCTGGCTGCAGAGAAGGGTAAAATGTAGTGGGGTGTAGAAAAGGAAGCCAAATACCAACTACAACCTTGTAAACAATTATAGAAATGAGAACAGTAGTAGTTTTGTATATTTTCTCTTTGCTTATGGTACGAATAAGTTTATTTGTATTTGTTAACTACCATGTTTCCCCGAAAACAAGACCTAGCCGGACCATGAGCTCTAATGCGTCTTTTAGAGCAAAAATTAATATAAAACCCATTATATTAATTTTTGCTCCAAAAGACGCATTAGAGCTCATGGTCCGGCTAGGTCTTGCTTTCAGAAAAATGGTATTTTCTTCTTGCATGTCTCAGCTCATACTTTCCTGCCTTCTAATATTGGCCCAGCAAATGTGGACCAGCCTTGGCCCAGAACAATCCAAAGCTTTCATTGCAAGCTCTGGTGTACTACAGACATATCCTCTTGAATATATAGGATTCTTAGCCTTTGGTGGAACAGAAGAGGGTGTCCTTTCTTTCTCCGTGTTTCTTTCCTTAGATTTTGTCCCTCAGCCCTAGGATATTCTTTAGAGTTCTCTTTTATTTCCTCTTAGTAGCTAATCTCCTGTGAATAGTTTGTAATGCTTAATATTAAATCAGCACTCTTCAAATTACTGTGTAACTTCTGTCTCCTAATTGGACCCTCATTGATACAAAAGAAAATGAAATAAAAGTTCCAATTAAAAGACACAGATTATCAGGCTTAATTTTTTAATGTACTGTTTATAAAAGAAATACTTAACACTTAAAGATGCAGAAAGGATGAAAAAAATGCAGAAAGGGCAAAGATATACCAAGTAAAAGAAAGATGGAGCAGTCACATCAGTATCAGATAAGATGAACCTTAAGGCAAAAACTATTTCTAGAAATTAAAAGGTACACTTCACAATAATCAAAAATCCAATGCACCAGAAAGATTACACTTTCTATCCATTTAATAACATGGTTTCAAATATATGTAAAACTAAAATAAAGACATAATAATGTAAGAAGTTTTAACAAATTTCAGGAACTAATAAAACAAGCAAAAAATTTGTAAGGATATAGAAGACTTGAAGACAGAAACACAGAATTAATAAATCTGATCTAATGGATAATACACACACACACGTGTCTGTGTGTATAAAACCTCATCTAATGGATATATATATGATATATGAGAGAGAGAGAGAGAGAGAGAGAGAGAGAGAGAGAGAGAGAGAGAGAGATCATCTGCAGAATATACATTCTATTCAAAAGCACACCCGAGTTATTTTTCCAGCTTACCAACTGTTAGGGCAAATAACAAAACTGAAAACATTTAAAGGTTTTAAGATACATGCAGTATGTTGACTGCCAAAACTACATACATCTTCACATGTCATGCTGAGAACCAAAGCTGCATATCCATCCAGTGGTGGGTGGAGTGGGCTTGGAGAGCAGATTGTGCTCTGCTCTCCTCAACTCGACATGAGTGATATCACATTGGTAGCTTTAAATTGGATACAGTGGGAATATTTACACCATGGAAAGCAGCAAATCTATACCCCAAAAGAACTTTCTTCTTTACTGATTGAGAGTCAGTTGTTAAACATTTACCAGCATACCACGGTACCCAATCAGTTCTGAACCATCTCCACGTGGATGTGCTCCTGGCATTTCAATCTCCATATGTCTAAAACCAAACTTACTATCTCCCCTGTTCAAGTGTGTGCACCCTGTATCCATTTTCTAATTAACAGCACCACCAACTATCTACTTACACAAACAAAAAACCCCAGAATTTTTAACACTTCCTCTTCTTCACTCCCACATTTAATCAGTCACCAAGTCCTGTTCATTTTATAGTCAAAATGTGTCTCAAATTTTTCCCTTTTCTTCTTTCCTCCTGCTGCTTCTATCGCCAAAATAATCTATGATTTGTACAAAACAGCAAATAATCTATGATTTGCTATTCAAAATATTTAAAAACTAGTTATCACTAAGCTTGACCAGTCAGAGCAGAAGTCAGCTGCAGTGCAGGACAGGGCCCTGCAGATACAGTCAATGGTTGCTAAGTCAAGAGGAGGCTCTGGATTCCTGGGGTGCACCACGGAGCCAGAGCTGTGGGAGTGGGGACACGGGCGCTCAGGCAGCAGCTTTTCCCAACTGGTAGGGTGTTATTTCCATATTTTAACACTTTGAAATTATTCCAGTGTGTACCAGCTGAATAGCTGTCCTGAGTATGGCATGTGTGTCATACAGGTCCAAAGGATAGCTTAAAAGGTACATAAACTTTTAAAAATAAGATATGTGTTTTTATTATTTGTTAAATATAATACACTCAGGCCAAATTTTGAAATATACTCAGTGTAAAATAGATGATAGATTAGAGAGATAGAATATAGAAACATAGATACCTAGATGATAGATAGATAAAACATACATACATACTTGTACATACACATATACATACATACCTTGACAAAGATTAGGTGAATGACAGGACTTTGGAAAGTATGGTCTCCTTCCTCCATTGTCTCCCCATTCCAATTTTCCTCCTTCAGCGATGCCAAAGTATTTTTTCTAATCACAGGTTTGATCCATTCAATTCTACAATTTAAATTGTTTAACACTTCTCCATTGCTTATGGAATACAGCCCACACTCCTTAACAAAGTGAAAGTGATCATGCAAATATAGCCTCATAAAATTACTTTTACAATCTTCCCAGAACCTCTACATTTTTAGCCGCATCTTTCCAAGTCTTGGTTCAGATATCCTAGCTGGCAAATGCCAACTTATCATTTAAATCTCAGTGTAAATGTCACTTTTTTCTGTGAGGCTTTCCCCAACATTTTACACAGAATTAATGGCATCTTCCCTTTTCTTCTGACATGCTTTAATCACATCTCCACTTAGAAAGGACAATACACTACCTTGAGGTGCCTTCCTCCAACTGCCGCCCTTGAGGGAATTTCATTGCTGATTGACAACCCTCTCCCAAAGAATGGGTACAAAATATTATGATTCTATATTAATTATCACACAATCTAACAAAGAGAATAAAAATTCACAGGTTCAACAAGACAGAAGTTTCTTTCCCATGCAATAGCTCAGGAATTATAGACAAGGTCTAGGAGAAGAACGCCACCATTGTCAACATATAGTCTCCATCTCTGCTCCCACGGTGGCCGCTCCACTCTCATCATGTCTGCATCCAGCAAGCAGGAGAAACTCAAGAAGCGCAAGCATGCTTCTTCATTTACAGGGCATGTGGCAAAAGATGCACAGATCACATCTGTTCATATGTCATTGTCCCGAACTTAGCCAGATAGTCCGGTCCAATCACAAAAGACCCTCAGGGATTTAGTCATTACCTGGTCTGCAGTGTGCCCAATCAAAATCTGAGAGGTTCTATTACTAAAGGAAAATGGGGAGAAATGGGTGGTGAACATAAATTGTCAGTTGGTGCCTCAAACATGAAACAAAAGTTCTCCGTTTTACCTACATATTAGGCCTGAAGATAAAAGATTTTATGGGGAAGAAAGATTTTATTGGATTGTTGGTCACAGTAAGGTTACTGGTTACTCTGGTACTTTAGTCATTGATGGTCTCTTTTATTATTGTTGTTATTGCTGGTTTATTCTATAAAACCTGGTATTTATTATCACAGTCTCTCAGCCCACACATAAATCTTGCTATTTTATGGGACCTCTCAACTGTGGGTCAGCTTGTGTGTATCCCTTATTTATACAGATGGGAAAGAAAATTAACTCGACCTTATTTTTCTTACTTTTCACTCCAATAGTATAAGTCTTGTTTCCTACAAATAAGCACTCTTCCAAAAATACAGTTACCACATCCCTTTTTTAAAAATTGTGTGCATAACTCTAGAATTATCTATAAGTTCTTACCTTAAAATGCTTAGCTGACTCATAACTTTGGCAACTTGACATCAGTTCAGAAAATGATACACTAAACCTGAGCAGGAAACTATTGCAATCAAAGTATGCATTCAATTTGCTAAGAATCAATTATATTTTTCAAATACTGCTCTCATGGGCATAATAGTAAAATCTATCAAGCTTTCCATCTGGCCTCAAATTAATAAACATTTGCCTTCTGCACTGGGCAACACTGCAGTGACGCTAGGGTTAAGGAACCATAATGAGATACAATTATGAAATGTAGGTGTTTGGCTTGAAGCGATACTACATTTTGCTGTTGCATGGAAGAAAGGTATCTTTGTTTTGCCTACTGGGGATTCTTGTTTCTGGATTACTGAGTATGAATTACTTCTAGAGGCCCAGGCTGTCCCTCAGTGAATATCTGAGCATGATTGAGAGCTGCCTCCATGAGCCTGCAAGCATTAAGAGCATTCTCCAGCACAAAATTAACTTTAAACTAATAGCCTTTCATGATTCTCTGGACAATCAGAAACTGACAGCTTACCTCTCAAAAATGGCAAACTAGTGCCACCACAATACTTTTAATGCCATATGTAAAAGCAGCTGTCCTATGCACCCTCACCCCCCACACCCTATTTCAAGAATGGATGGTCAGCAAATGTTATCGGACAGGTTATTAATATAAAAGTTTTTTCCAGGAGTCTTCCTTATATGGCCTACTAAGGAGGATTCAACCTTGACCTTCTTGCTCTCTTTCTGTCTTCCACCATGAGAGGAGATTTGTGATGCAGAAAAAGGGTCATGACGGAAACAACAAGAGTGTACACTTAGGCTAGAAGAGAAGTCAGGGAATTTTGAAGTAAAATATATGAGAACAGATGAAGTATATGAAGGAGGTGGAGGGGGCAGGATGTTGGAGATACTTAGAATTGAGTGGGGATTCTAAGAATCATGATGCTTAGGAAATATAAGGATATATAGAAAAGACTTGGATTGCTTGGAAATTAGTTTTGCTTGCTGAAATTTTGTCAGTTGACTATGAGATTGTCATAGTCTGGCATTGAATAACAGAATCAAGTACTGGCTTTACGGTATTATACCTATTCTCCCGCAGCACCGTATATTCCAAGGAGAAAGGAAAGGACTAACTTTGAAATCATATTTCTCAAATATGGTCAACTCCTCATCTCAGTGTTCATTACTTTTTAAATCACATTTATAGGCAACTGAGAGAACAGAGTCTCCATTGGTTATATTGTACGTGATGGTGGCAAGCATGGTCAACAAGAGTGACCAAATAGGAGGCAGAGTCAGGACCTGGAAAGAGCTGGAGATGTCTCCTTGCTTATGGGTTAAACCACACACAGCCCTAGGGTAGTTTCACCTTCCTCACATGATCCAGTTAAACTCTCTATTATCTATGCCCTCCCTTAGCTGCTTCAGTTTCATTCCTTTGTTGTCTCACGTCTGATCTCTGCGGCTCTTTTGAGAAATTCAAGGGCTCTTGCAATCTCATTAATATGGAGACAGTATAGCAAAGCAGGGGAGAAGGAACAGAATTTATAATCCAGCAGAACTGAGTTCACATTGCGACTTGACCATTTATTTCCTTTCTTCCATTGACTTGAAATTGAGAAGCTGCAGTGTTCTTGTCTGTGAAGTGGGGATAATGGTAGAAACTGTCACATAGGGTTATTTTGAAGATTACATGAGATGGCAGTTATAAAGCACTTAGTATAACAGGCAGCCCACAATAAGTCCTAAATAAATACTAGCGATTTTTATGACCATTAGCACATTATCATGTGATAGCTCTTATTTATTCACTGTAATTATTATCATTATTGTCTATATCACCTTCCAACTCTTCTTTCTCGCTGCACACTTGCCTTCTTCAAGGCCATATCCTGAACCTAATCTGCCTGGCCCAACATATGCTACCACATTTTGGTGTGGTCAGAACCCATCACAACCACCATGTGAGGCCTTTAAGACAACAACCCTGATGGTATCTATCCTGCCCTGCCGACATTTCCCCACCTTCACATCCCTGGTCTATGTCTGGCCTGAATTCACAGCTCTTCCCTGATACCCCTGAGTCTAGCCTCCGATAGACAGGGCAAGTCCAAATTTTAATCAAAACATCTTTTCCCTGCATTTTAATTTAACCCTGCATTAGAGTGCCCTCCAAAATAAAAACTAATTCAAATGGTAACTTTTACTACCTCATTTTCTAAAGACTTCTGAGAAGAAAGGAACTGGCTTTTTCCCTTTAAGTGAGAAATACTTCAATGAAGTATAAAATTTTAAATTATTCCTATCCTAAAGTATGGAAATCACCTTAACCCCAATTATGTCCCCTCTACACAGAAGGAAGAAACCCACCAGGAACAAGAGAAAGCAATAGAGCCAATAAATCTCAAATTCTTACAATTGTCTGTCCTCTCAGAAATCTTGTGAGATACGTAGTACCATCTCCATTGCACAGATGAGAAAATGGAGGTTTAAGGAGAGGAGGTGGCTGAGCTACCCAACTAGGAAGTTTCAATGTTAGAATAGAAGCCTCAAGTGTCTTCAAATCTCATTATAGTACAAAACATTGTACCCAGCAGTAGACCCAACGCGGTGGTAGTTTTATCCCCCCCCCACATGCTTCCTCACTTTCTCACTTCCTTGTTTCACTCACTGAATGTCTATAATAACCCAATAGAGAACTATTTGCAGAAGTCCCATTTTATTGACTGATACTTCCAGCTTGAACCATTTATTTACCCTCGAGTGGGCCAACAATTTCCTCCCGGAGTCCACGTGAGAGCCTGCTGTTCTGAGTCACAGTTCATCTCGATTCTATTTACCAAACTCCCAGAGAATTTTCAAAATCAGTTTACTGGAGTTACAAGGATGAGAAAGCAAGTTATACAGAAGGACTTGCTGAGAGGGCAGCTGGAAAATATCCTGAGCAATTACAGATCAGCAGCATTTCTTCCTATTTCATCTTTAGAATCACAGCAGATTCAAAGTTTGGCGGAAAATCACCGGTGGGTGAGTAGGAATGTCTCCAAGTTCCACTGTGTTGTGTAACTCTTGTGCACATCACACCTGCTTCCATGCCAATTACTAGCAAACTCCACTCTGAGCCAGCACTACGTAGGAAAGATAAGAGGATGGTATTATTTACTCTACTGGCACTGGAAGATTTTGCTATTAGCACACTTATTTTATCAAACCATCTGGTCATTTTTTTCAATAACGTCATTCCTTACATTTTTCAACTGACAACGAAGGTCTCTGTTGTGTGGTAGACATTAATGCTGCTCACGCATCTTTCCAGGCTCCTCTTACCAGGCATATAAGGATACTGTCCTTCTCTACACTCTTGAGGTTAGTCCTGGCCAGGTGATTTGGTTTTGTCAACGAAATGTGTGCAGATGTGGACTGTGTCACTTCCAGCCAGAGTATTTAACTGTGTTTGATCACATCTCCCACTCTGGTTCTTTCCCCTGCTGCAGTTGTCATGGGAGCCATGTGTTGACATGGAGTTGCCATCACTCAGCCTGGAATGCTGAGCAAGAAATAAACTCCTTTTATGGTGTAGCCACTGAGATTTCCAGGCTATTCATTTACTACAGCATCAAACAGCCATTTGCAAGACGTTGCATCAGTTCAGTTTGTCTTTGGCTGAGAGGAGCAGAAAATCCACTGTGTTGGCTTAAACAATGAAGACGCCTTTGGCTCCCATCATAAGAAGGTCCGAGGACTGCTAAGACAGTTCAGTGGTATGTTTCATGTCCCAGTCTCCTTCCAACTTCCTACTCTGTCTTCTCCAGTTGTGGCATTAGTCCTCATGGTATCGTATGGCTCCTGCTCCTACAAGTGTCATGTCCATGATCCAAGCAGAAAGATGAGGCAAGGCTTAGACTTATACTTTGGGAAGGGAAGCCTTCCTTAAAGGCTTTTGTCTTTGTCTCGTATACTAGAAATGTGTGTCGTGGCCAACGTTAGCTGCAGGGAGATGTGGAGAAGTTTCAGCTTCCTAGTCTCGAAAGTAGAGAAACAAAAGGGAAAGTAGGCTTGACGGGCACGGGAGCCTATCCACAGTTTCTGTTGCTTTGTGATTATGAAAGCAACACAAAATGTAATTTCAAATATAGCATTAAGGAAGATATTTCACATAATATTAAATAGTAATAGCAAATACACACACACACGCACAATTAAGTTTGTGAACTTTGCACTGGGCACTTTGTGTGCGTGCGTGTGTGTGTGTGTGTATGTGTGTGTGTGTGTGTGTGTGTTAAAGAAGTCTTACCTCTTTCTTCTATTTTTAAACCCTGTTCTTTCAAAAAATTATTCATCACATGCTTAATATGTATCAGGCTCCGTTCTGCACAGGTGAACAAAATACACATGCTAATTTCTGCCCCTTTGAAACCTAAGTTCTAGTGGACTTTATATGCTAGTAATATCTGAGGAAAACTGACTAGATAGAGCAAAGAAAATAATTGACAAGTTTTATTAAGGCTTTTGCAAAGTCAAGCTCAAATTGTCAATTGAGTCTTTAGTATCAAAATGTCGTGAACAGAACTCTTTCCCCATCCACACGCTAACCACCACCAGTACCACGATGGGATTCTAAGAACATGGAAACAGCGCATTATAAATGCTGATGTAAAGGTGTACTTTAAATGGCAGGAATTTCAAACTTGAATGAAGGAAAATTGGGAAGGAGTAGGCTTTTCAGTCAACACTATGCCATCTCAAGAATTACGTAAAAAAATTAGTCCAAAGTCAGCTAGTGAGACTTGAAGTGTTTTGGAGGAAAAACCGTCTTGCCATTGACGTCACCCAGTGAAGGAAAACTAAATACTGAATCACATCATGTAAAAATAACATTGATGAATTAGATTTCAGGGACGTTCTGGCTCACTGTTAATACTCCCTAACAGCTTCTGTCTAGACGTGGAGAGCTGGTCAATTGTCCAGACCCTGTCAGAATCTTATTCTTATTCTGAACAGATGCCTCATTATGCAGGGTAATTTAACATTATCAATAAAGGAATTAACCAAATGACTCATGGAATTTGTAATGAGCTCAGAAGCTCTCACCTGTAGAACCTACAAACAAAACTTCAAGTTAGGGTGTAGGTTTGCTAATGATTACGTATTATTAATCACAAGGGATACATTTCCCCGATTTTAGACCTGGAAGATAAAAAGGCTTTTAATTTCTATGGAACCAAAAGGTAAAGTCTACTGTGATTTATTAAATATGGGCTCAAAGTAACAGTAGCAATTCAGTAGTGCAATGTCTCATTATGGTCGTGATGACCAATAATATCACCATCATTGTCATCACCACGAGTGAGTCACTTTGTAAAAGAGCCATTAGCAAAATCTGTCATTTGATAACAAATATTAGCATCATGATTTTATTTGACTTGTGGACAATTTTCAAGACAGTTTTAATGATAAAAAGTCATATCTCATCAAAGACTAAACAATATGGTTTCGTTTAGCCTGAAAAAGAGAAAACTAAATGAAGGCCCAATAATTATTCAGTGATCATGTTCATTTTAGTTATATAAATAATCTAACAAGAAAGCAAGAATGATGGGAAGCAGAGGAAGAAATATCATGTTTAATCCAACCATACTAAAACAACCACTGTCAACATTTTAGTGTAAGCTCTTTGTAGTTTTCTAATATTCGTATTCCACATAGCTATATTTAATGTGCATATGAATAAAGATGCTGTTTTTTAACTCACAAACTTTATATCGTAATCATTTTAGGGTGTTGTTACATCATCTTTATAATCTTTATAATAGACCACACTGCATATTATTTAACAACAGCATTATTGGTAAATTCTAATTTTTCATAATTACTTCTGATTATGTTAATTAACAAAAATACTTTGTACATATGTTCTATCATTTGAATTTTTTAGCAGACACCAGCCAAACTCTGCACAAGAATAATTTTTGGTTTAACTTCATTCCAACAAATATTTTTCTTAAAAGTCTATACTAATATACAGTGTCACCAACAATCATTAGGAATGCTGGTTTCACCAAATATTTGTTAGAACTGTATTATTATTTAATCATTTTTGCTAATTAATAAGAGGAAAAGAGTGCTTCTTTATTCTATAAAACACTTCTTTGCTATTAGTGGAAAATAAACATTTCCCCATATGTTTATTAGTTATATTTGCTCCTTTTTAAAAAATTGAGATATAATTGACATATAACATTGTATGTTGAAGGTGTACATTGTATTGATTTGACAGATTTATATATTGTAATATGATTGCTACCTTAACGTTAGCTAACACCTCCATCATGTCCAACAATTATCATTTCTTTTTGTGGTTAGAACATTTTATGAATTCTCCCATCAGGTCCTTTAACCATTGATCTATCCCATTCTTAGTGGTTTTACCTTAACAATTCATACAATCTCCTTTGCTAAAGGCATTTTTTCCTGACCATCACCATTTGGAAACATTTTCCCCAACTTGATGCTTGCCTTTTTGTTTTGATTGCTTTAACATTGAAAATATTTAGTTCTATGTTTATGTAAATCTCTTTATTCCAACGTTTGGTTTTTTGTTTTGTTGGGCTCCTTTTGTTTGTTTGCCATTTCTAAGCTTAGAAATTGAGGGCCTCTGCAGAGGTTTAGTTAATATTTATTTCTTGTTTTCTCCAAATGTCTGTAAAGTATAATTAGAAAATCTAACTCATTGATTAAATACAACTTATAATTCAGTGGTGCAAGTCTTTCTCAGGTCGCATCACTCAAACTTGGCTCACTTTCTCTGCCTGAAGCTTTATCCTCAAGTTTCTTTATGTTCTTCTCACTCTGTCCAATCCCTAAATGTTGGCACTTGTCCGAGATCTGCCTTGGCCCTCCTCTCTCTTTCCTATGCGTACTGCTGCTCCCTGGGCAGTCTTACCGATGTCCGTTACTTCAGTTACTCCAAATACATATCTGTATCTCCAGACCCAATTGTCTATGTCAGAAACGCAGACATCATCCTTGGCTCCTGTTTCCTTCACATCCTTGACAATCAGATCCTATAGATTCTGCCTTTTAGTTTAATTCCTCTTCCTGCACCTCCTCTCCATCACCACCACCATTCTTTTAGTGTTGGCTTTCACCGGTACAATTGCCTCCTTACCAGTCTTTTTGCCTCCATTCTTGTCTCTTTCAAGACCTCCTCTTCTCATCTCCATGTGATCTTAATATCAAGCACATCCTCTGCTATAATTTCCCTGTCCAAAGTTGAATGTTCATCAGCAGACAAATAAGCCATTACAGACCAAGAATCATAATAAAGTCATGCAAAGGAGGTGAAGAAAGAGGGTTACCCAACCAAGACTGAGATAAGGGGCCCAAACACAAATGAAAGAGTCCATGGTAACTGTTGATAAAAAGAAGTCAGAAAGAGGAAAGCAAGGAATTAGCCACAAGGGAAGCTGAGAGAATAGATTCCACTATTTACCATGTATTGAGGACTTACTCTGTGCCAGGTGTTTTACCTATAATTACCTATTTAGTCTTCACAATAGCCATTGAAGTAGGTACTATTATTAGACCCCTCTTAGAGATGAGGAACCTGTAGCAACAGGATATCAGAGATGATGCTTTAACTCACACTGCTAGAGAGTAGAAGAGCCAGGCATTCTAATCCTAAAGTCCATGCTCTTAGCCATTATGTAAAACTACCTCCTGGGGGCTGGGGGGAGGGGTAGTATGGGAAGGGAGGAGGAGAGAGAGAGAGAGAGAAAAAGATATTGAAGATTGACAGAGACAGGATATTAGGTATCGCAATTAGGTAGGCCATGAGTCCAGTAGTCAGGAATCCTGGGTTATGACTCTACATTATTGTGTTAACTTCAGAATAGTGACTAAAATGTACATGTTTTAATTTCATAAAATTAAGTTATTGGCCCTTCCTCCTCTTGTTTCTCATCAAAAAGCATTGTATGCCTTTAGAGTATTACTAAAATTAAGGGTTTTTGAATCTACTAGCGTGAGCATCAAAAGATGAGAGAAACTCCTTAGCTTTACAAACATTTCAAATATTGTTCTATCTCAAAATGGATGGAGGAAGCTTAATTTCAAGAGGCCTTGAGCTCTACAATTCTTAGCATCCTATGCAATTTTGCTCGAAAAGATGTCTGCTTTCCTTATTCCCCCAGCTTTTAGACCTACTAGAGAACTTCTCTAAGCTTCTGAACCTCACTGTGAAATATTCTATCCAACTGTAAATGGAAGCAGCTTTGGGGAGCATCGTACGGGTCCCTAAAAGCAAGGACAGCATCTCAAATAAAAGGTCTTCCTAATTGGCATCTTTGCCCGCCACCTTAGTTCATCCATTTTAAAGTTTGGACGTGGACGCTACTGCAAAACGAATGCTGTCCATGAATAACTCTGAGGATGAAATAATGATGGCCCCTGCCTCTACAGGCACCAATTTAATCCAGTTTATCTCTCAAGCATTAAACATGCCTCTTTTAATTGAAAGAAAAGTTTGTTCAGGAACTTGCCTCAATGACAAATTCAGGTATTTTTTAGCTAAAATGATACTCAGCCACATACACTGTTTCCATAGTAGTCCCTTATTAACCAGGGTCTCTTAAATCCAAAAAATAAAAAGCCTACATCATCAGCCACAGGAAACATTGAAAATTCTCAGATTATATGTGAAGCCATATTTTTCCTTGTTTCCCTTGCCTCTGTAATTTAAAATTATTGCTAAGTGATTCAGTGCTTCTCCTTCTAAACCACTTTGCTGGAAAGAACTGCAATATATACTGTGGCTCAGGATACTATATCAACATTTGAAAATAAGAACATTATAGATTTGGCAATTCTCCTCCCATTTGGGGAATCTACGTGTAGATCTAATGGCATATTAATATAACTTAGCCCTTATCCTATTAGACTTTTTTTTTCCATTGATTGCTATATACAAAAGAGGCCAAAGCAATTTTCAGAAAGGTAATTTATCAATAATCTAAACAGAAAAATGTCATAAAACAATTGAATGAAAATTAGCTGGATTATGTAATGGATCAATATGAATTATAAAAGCAAAATAAATCTGAACATTTGGACAAGAAATTAAAAACATTTAAGAGATGAGAACACCATTTTTCACACTAAAACCTTTACATAACTCAGTTCTCAAAAGTGTAAGAGAAAATACAAGGAATAAGTGTTAGTGAAATGCGCCTGTCTTTCAGGATGAGATGATATACAAAGAGGGATGAAATAGGCTTTTGGAAATCTGTTTATCATTGCCTACATTTGAAACCATTTTTAATAAACTGCCAAAAGAATAAAACTAGAATGCTGTCTGTCACCATACACCAAAGTTAACTCATCAAAGACCTAAACATAAGACCTGACACAATAAACTGCGTAGAAGAAAGCATAAGTACTAAACTTATGGGCCATGGGTTCAGAGAGGATTTTATAAATTTGACTACAAAGGCAAAAGTAAAAGCAAAGATAAAGAAATGGGATTATTACAAACTAAAAAGCTTCTGCACAGCAAAAGAAATGATCAACTAAACAAAGAGGCAGTCAACAGTCAACCAAATGGGAGAAGATACTTGCAAACCATTCCTATGATAAGGGGCTAATATCCAAAATTTATATATAAAGAACTCATACAACTCAACAACAACAACAACAACAACAAAAAAAAAACAATCCAATTGAAAAATGGGCAGAGGACCTGAACAAACACTTCTCCGAAGAAGACATTCTAACAGATTTATGAAAAAATGCTCAACTTCACTAGCTATTAGGGAAATGCAAATCAAAACCATAATGAAATAGCACCTCACACTTGTTGAAATTGCTATCATCAACAAGACAAATAATAAGTGTTGGAGAGGCTGCTGGTGGGAATGTAAATTGGTACAGCCACTATGGAAAACAGTATGGAGTTTCCTCAAAAAATTAAGAATAGAATTACCATACAAACCAGCGATCCCTCTCCTGGGTATCTACCCCAAAAAATCTGAAAACATTTATCCACAAAGATATATGTACCCTAGTGTTCATTGCAGCTTATTTACAGTGGCCAAGACATGAAAACCACCAAAGTGTCTTTCAATAGATGATTGGATAAAGAAGATATGTTACCTATTCACAATGGAATATTACTCAGCCATAAGAAAAGATGAAATGGTGCTATTTGCAACAACATGGATGGATCTTGAGATTATCATGCTAAGCAAAATAAGTCAGACAGCAAAAGTCAAAAACCATATAACTTCACTCATATGTGGGATATAAAACTGAAAGCAACAAAGGAACAAAACAAACAAAGAAACAACAACTCATAGATACAGACAACAGTTTAGTGGTTACCAGAGGGTAAGTGGGGAAGGAGGGTGGCAGAAGAGGAAAAAGGGGATCAAATACATGGTGATAGAAGGAGAACTGACTCTGGGTGGTGAACACACAATGTAATATATAGACGATGTTTTATAGAAATGTACACTTGAAACCTATGTAATTTTACTAACCAATATCACCCCAATAAATTTAATTTTTTAAAAATTGAAAAAAAAAAGGATGTTCACTCCAAATGCCCCTAGGTATCCTAAGGCCAGGAAGGCAAAACAGTGTCTTTTCAAGATTCCAATTGATTGGGGATGGTTGCCTGTGGAGCTGGGTTGAAAAAAATTATGAGACTAAGTCTGGGCTGCCCAGGAAAGACAGCGAGGATCAATTAGTAGTGTCTGCTGTAGATATTTAGAGCTGGGGAAGGCGGTAGTAGAAAACATTTGAAATATGTGCCCATCATAAATGTCAAGGCATGTTTGTGGAACATGAGTGAAATGTGTGGACATTCTGCTGCATGTCTCTTAGTATACATCAGGATGCTATGTCTGCCTGGTTCAGAATGCAAATATTCAACTTTCCAAGATAACACCAAATTGTTTTTCAAAGTTTGCACTTCTACTAGCAATGAGGAGTCTCCAACATGGAGTTTTCCCCAATATCATAGCTGTAAGTGATGAATACAAGCATGTTGCCTCCAGAAACTACTCTGTTTACAACTGTATTAAACATAGTGGGCTATATGTTTAGCTTATAGGCTTAAAGAAAACAAACTTAACTTATAGGCTTAAGGAAAACAAACTGGCTAAAGAGGTGTTGGGTAGAATTCAGGATATAACAGAACTCCAAGTGAAGTTCTAGTGACAACAAACAGAACAATTTTGACCAAAACTGAGATTTATGTCTGAAGTTTATCACAGAAAGAATGAGAATTCTTGATTTGAGGGAAAATGTTGCATTTGGTATCCAGTTAAAGTTGAATGAATCCAACTTTACAGAATAAATCATACACTTTGTACATTAACTACCAGTTTCCACCTTAAAAATTTTGACTCAAATAAAGGGGACTTGGCATGCGTCAGTATTTTGTGAGCAGGCTGATGGTAAATGGTCCTCAGAAGGAAGATGGAACGCATGTTTTCAAAGTCTTGTTCTAGGTCAGAACCTTTCTGACCCATTGGCTAGGGAGAGAATTGACCTACATTTGAGGATATGCTGGTTTGTTTGGTCACAGTGACAAGCTATGTCTTTTTGGATTTATTAGATATGATTTTCAGCAAGTGAGGTACAAATATCTAAAAATGTTTCAATTTGAAATCTATTAATAACAGACAAAAATGGGAAGATTATAGGCTAAATTATTTGCCTCTCACTTATACCTCATGTTTATAAATACCATTTTCTACATATTTAAGCTGAGTCGGCACTTTAATATCGTTTGAGATTGGAATTTTAAAAAAGCAAACTTTTTCAAGCCACACAATATGTGCAACACTTAAAATTTGCTTCTTTTGTGTTGGTTTGAGTTTTTTTAATATTGTGACATAGGATATAAAACATAAAGAATTACAAATGGGCCTAAGGTGTATTCACTTCTAAAATACATTAATGGATTCTTGCATCTTAAAATGAGTTCCAAATTTTGAAAGGAAATGTCCAAGTTCTTTCTTAACCTCAAACTGAGAGCCACTTTTTAAAATCTATTCTCGCTGAATTTATTTCACTTCAATTTTTTTGGTTTTAGTGCAAGTCAACTTTACATTAGAATTTGACTTTATGAAAATATTCCAGAATTCTTAACCTCTTACAAAGTTTCAATTGTAGTTATTATAAACAGCATGACTATTTTGTAAATTTTTAGATTACAAAAAACAACAAAATTACCTTAATAATTCCTCCTTAAAAGGTAATGTCAGACTGAGGGCTACTATTTAAAGATCTGTTTCAATAAGAAGCATCCATAATTTTGTTGACCTTTATGGTATCATATTCCCTTGATTTTCAGCCAATAACATATTGTTTGGTCCAGGGTTGCATTGTTTTTGCTTTAATGGCATCGTCTGATTGCTTCTCTTTTTGACCTAGCATCAAAAACTCATATCCCTGTGATAGTTCCTTATATTATTAATTTCCGTGTGTGTGCGTGTGCGTGTGTGTGTGAGAGAGTATGTGAATATAAGCCACCTCTTTCATATTTCAAGTGACTGTTGAAGATAGGGTCATTTTCCATATGTTTAAGTAGCTAACAAGACCCCAAACCTGGAGGCAAGGTGCATGTAGGCTGTTATAAAGCATGTCCTTCATCTCAGCCTATCCAACGCCCCCCTCCCACTGTCAGTCATTACAACTCTGCCTCTTCCTCTCATGCTGACTTCACACAGATTAATCTGCTCTCACTCCTTTGAGTCTGCAGTTCAATTTGTTTTTGCTTTAATACTATTGCATAGATAGGGTATGTTAAAGTGCTTTAATCAGTGAAGTGCTTTTTACTCACGAATCCCTTCACCACTGCCCCAATTCCACTAGCCACACAATATCTTCTTATCTGTTACAAAGAAAAAAAAAGATGTGAACAAATCAAAAGTAAATCCAAAGTATAGACCTATTTAATTGTTTTGATTCCAGTGGCTCTCTACTCTTGAGCTGATGATAAATGAGATAGGGTGCCATCTGGAATGTGGTCATTTATCAAACATTAGGTAAAGCCTCTATTGCAACTGTTGTCACAAAAGGTTTCGCTAATGAGAATATGCAATTCTGCACAAATTCCCTCTCTACCCTCACAGGGAACCCTATGCTATAATTTTGAGCCATAAGGGTTGCTTACCAATTACAAAGCAAACCAAACTCTGAAATGTGTAAACCGTCCTTTAAACTGGGCAAAAAAACCAGGAATAAAGCTTCTCTGACCTGTAATAACTAATGTTACCACCGTTACCTCTTCCCTTCAATTATTCAGGCTTTCCCTATGCCTGGACTGGATTCCTGCTGACAGTAATGTGGAACGCACTCATTAATCATTTTCTTGTCATTGTGCTCTGGCAGGAGGGGAGAGAGGGATGCTCACGACCAAAAATAGAATGCCATCTCTCTCTGATAAATAGGAGAAAAGTCTGTAATGAATATGTTATCTTGTCATGGGAAATTCCTTCTTCAATTGTTTTGAGAAGAAGCATATAACATCAGTGCTGTGTATCTATATCATAGGCATATAACACTGAAGATCTAAATCGATAATTAATGAAAATAAGTGCTTTCTAAACATAACTATGCAACATAAAATCTCAGATATGCTAATAATTTCCACATCGTGGAATACTGGTACGTGAAGACTGACATTCATTTTTACCATCTCTATACATGAAAAAGACACATTCATGTGTGTGTGTTTGCACGCGCACATAAAAACAGTTTTATTTCCCTGCATGTGTTTGCAAAACCTATCATGCTGGGTCACAGCTTTCAAGGGTTTCTAGAAGATTGTCATTGCACACAAATCCAACGTACTGATAACGTCATCAAGTCTAACATTTCTGAGAATTGGAATCCCTGTTAAGGGCCATCTAGTCCCATGTCTTCATTTTGTAAATGAGAAGGTTGAATCTCAGAAAATTATTACTCAAGAGCTGGATGTCCTTTCTGACCCTCACTCCGGGTGTAGATTATTTTCTAGTCCTTTCTATCAGTTCATCCCTGTTCCTGTTCTTGCTTAATGTGAGGTCTCACAGGGCAAGGAGAGGAGATATTTTGTGCTCCCTGACCGTTCTTTCAAACCCTGATCTACTATACTTTGAGTTTAATGAAGGAGCGTTACCCCATTTGTCAGCGGAGAAAGCAGTTAGAAAAATTAAGCTGAACTGATTAGAGGCAGACTAGTTAGAGTTAGGTAGATTAAGGATTGGTATCCAGGCTCCCTGACATCTGACATCGAAAGGCAAGCAATTATTTTCAAGTGCCTGATATTCAGCTCCACTGCTTTTCTTCAGAAAAAAAAATACATTTCTTTTTTTTTTCTTCTGGAGGGAGGTGTATCTGTAAAAATTATTGTGTTTGTCTTTAGGCAGCTATAAGATAAAGGCTAAAAGGACATTGGAGAGACATGAGTCTGAACCCACCACGTGTAATCCTCTCCCAGACGTCCTGCCAGCAGTCTCCCTGGAGGTCTCTGAGAGTCATCATGAGGCTGTATGCTTAGTAGAAAGATGTTCCTAGAACCACTCCTATTATCCACCATAACCAATCCATCCATCATCATCTCTCATCTCTACAAAATAACATAGTAAAAGCAAACAACACTTATGGTTTTCAACATATTGGCCTGTGGATGAAAAGTGTCAGCTAATCAATTTTGTTGATACATGCATAGTGAGAATGGCTTGAGGGAGGTCAGCCGTGCCCACTGTGTCATACAGCAGTCAAGTGGGCAGGACTAGACAATCACATGCTATTTAAAAGGCATCATTGTTTGGCAAGTTGTTTTCCTCCCTTTATCCTTCTTTCTTCCCCCCTCCTTTCATATCTTATTTTTCATAATTTCTTTTCCGGTACACAGTATTATCTTTCACAAAGCAGAGAAACCAAAATCTATTCTGTAAATTAGCCTATCATGTTACCTAAATGAATAACTTCCCATTGATAAACCACAGACTGATAAACCTGGGGAATACAGGATACATGAATCTGTGTTTTAGTCCTGATTCTACTCCAAACAAGAATATGCTGGGTTAACTTGGGTAAGTCACCTGACCTCTTAGAGCCTATTTTTCACCTGTAAAATTGATATCATCGACCAGAGTAATTGCAAGATACAAAAATGAGCCTATATGTTATAGTGCTTTAGTAAATTAAGTTCCATATAAATATTATTTCTAACACTACCCAATGTTAATTAGTTTTTAATCTTGTTTCACAGGACAAGGTAAAATCAATGACAATTGATAGAGATTGCACTATAAGATTTGTATATTCAAATTTTTTGCAACAATATAAATTAAGATAGAGAATCCTGGCTGAGGTAACTTGAGAAATGATTTTAGCATTTGATACCTAAACTAAATGTTAATAAAATAAATCACTGTAGCATGTAACTCAATTCGCATCTTTGCTGATTGGTTCGACATAGAGCTGCCTTTAGTATGGAAAGAAAATATACTCGCAGAATTGAAGTGAAGACGGGAAGGCAAGTGTAAATTGTATTTGTAAAGTTTATCTGCCATCAAAACCTATCTAAACTTCAACTGAAATTTATAGCACTCTAGGTTATAACATCTCTTCAGCGCTCTAAACCACGTTGGGTATTCTTATCTTTGTGTGTCTTATCTGATTGACCGGAGCAGAAAGAGAAATTATGTTCTACTTCCTGCTGCCCTATCTTTCTGGGCTAAAAGTGTCTGGCCCAGGGCTGTCATCGTAAGTGAGCTCACACATTTGTCAAAAGACATTAGAATACCTTTCCTATGTAGAGCGATGTAGAGGTATCCTCAAGAGTTTCTCCAAAATTCATGTGCAAGGAGTTTACAGTCTTTTAACAAAAAAATATTTTGGAATAGTAACACGTCAACAAAAGTAAATGGCAGCACAAAGTTCTAAGGGAATGACAGGTGCAAAGTCAAACATCACTGAAATGCATATTAAAATTCAGAGGTAATAGCAGTATTTGAAAAAAATAATGGGTTAAGGGAAGAGGTGAAGGTGAAGATGAGGGAAAAAATGTTGTTCATACGAAATGAAGCTCCCAAAATGTTTTTAATAACTTTCAGTGATCCCTCCTTGCCCTCACCATACAGTTCAAACCCCTACACAAAGCACAATTCATTCGAGAAGTAGTTATGGAATACTTATTCTGGGCCAGGAAGTGGGGAGACCACCGCAAACATGAAGCTTCTGGGATTGGTTCCCTACACCTTTCCTATATTTTGCCTGATATAAAAGCTTCATACATCTGTCAAGTTCCGCAACAGTCCACTAATCTTTCTGCGTCCTTACCTTTGCTCATCCAAAATGGCCTTCTCCTTCCTTTGAAATCTTTTTCCTTTTTCAAAGGATTAGGTCAAAAGCACTGCCTTCATAAAGCCTCAGCTAATCCGTGAGGCCAGCTTCCACAGCACTTGATTATACCTCTGTCTGAGTCCATTCGGGTTGCTACAACAAAAATACCACAGACTGGGTGGCTTATAAACAACAGAAATTTATTTCTCACAATTTTTGGAGGCTGAGAAGTCCAAGATCAGTTCATTGGCAAATTCAGTGTCTGGTGAGAACCCACTTCCTGGTTCATGTTTGGCCATTTTCTCGCTGTGGCCTCACGTGGCAGAGGGGTCAGGGAACTCTCTGTGCTCTTTTTTATGAGGACACTAATTCCATTCGTGAGGGCTCAAACCTCCCAAAGACCTCACCTCCTAAATCAATCACACTGGGAATTGGGTTTCAACATCTGAATTTGGGGTGGACACAAATATTCAGTCTATTGCAACCCCTATGATCAATTAATTGATAGTCAATTAATAAATCAACAGATTAATTCACTAGGAAGCATGTCATAAATGGAGGGAAAGTACATTTTGGAGACATGCTCACAGAAAATCCAACACTAAGCTTTTCACATGCATCGAAAGCACCTGCTCTTTCCCTGCCCTGATTCTCCTAAGGAGTATAAACTACTAAGGTTTGCCCCGAGTGGCAGCTGTGTCAGCAAGGTGATACCCACAGCACTGCTTACATGAAGGTAAGAGGAGTAAGGAAAGTGAAGCAAAAATGATGAGACCTCAGTTCTGAGTATAATATGGTTATGAAGCCAGATATGTCAAATATTTCTTATTGATAAATGGGCGCCAATTTATGAAATACTTTACACATAAGGCAGTTTTACTACAGGGTATACTATTTCTTCAAAATGGCACCAAGAGGCAGACTTTGGTCAATGGTGATTTGTGAGGTGCATTTGTCACCTTTCTCCTTTTGTGGCCTAAGGAAAGTCATATCCTGAGGCCTTAGCTAATCATCAGCTTGAACTTAAACCCCAAGGAGAAAGCCACGCATTAAAAAGATGTAACCTGTATTTGAGACTCAGATTTATTATACGTTTTCGATTTTCTCTTGAGAGAAATCTATTTAGAAGTAATGAATAATTAAAATTAATATTAAAAGGCATATTCTTAAATCTTCTTGAAAGGCTCAATTTTTTCTCTATTATTTCCTTATAATTTATAATGAGCAACTAACCTGGATCCTAGGAATTGGGAGCTCATGGCATATTTTAAGCTATTATTACTCACTAGAATACCTCACATGATGGTAGAGTTGTTTTGTTTTGTTGTGGGTTTTTTTCCACTCCTTTTTTTCTGATTTCCAATTGTAGTGGGAAAAGTGTCTACAAATATTGCTGATGAGTCAGAACTGCATATTCTCTGGTGACACCAGTAAGAAGCCAAGTACTGAGTGAACACTACCATTTGCAAAATGGTTTCTGTAGAAGAGCCCAAAACTATGGTTACTGGTTCTCCCATTGCCCTCTTTTTGGTGAGAAATCACTTTCAGTAACAGGCAGGGCTGTCTGCCCAGTTTTTAGCTCACTGACAAATTTCACTTCGCCCTTTCTGACAAGAAGTACATTGGTCATGGTAAACAGCTCTCGATTTTATCATGGGAAGGGGGAAGGTTTTGCAGAACTTGCGAGCAAGCTGGGATGGGAGAGACTCTTCTGAAACCATAGCATTTAACCTTGATAAGGAGTCTTTCCTCTGACTTCCTCAACCCCACCATTGTATTGTGTCAGAAAATGGAGGTATTGGTCATGGTTTATAAGGAGGACCAATTGACTTAAGCAGAAAAGGAATGTATTACAGACTCTAGGTAGCTTTTTGGCACCTCTGGGAGGATAGAGATCCAGGCTTGGAGGCTGTGTGGCCAAATAAATGTTATTTTATTAGGTCTAATGGACGTGGGCTAATGGACACTGCACCATTGGCATCAGAAACACTGGGCCCTGGAGACATCTTCAGAGCCTCCTCCTCTGCTGGCTCTGGAACCCACACATCTCTGGGGTTGCCTGCCCCACAATGGGTTCTTCTCAGCACCCGTTCTTTCTCATCACTACCTTCCAGATCTATGACTTACATGTCAATCTTCAGTTGGCAGCACCTAGGTTACATGCTCGTGCCATAACTGCACAAAGGCTGGAAAAATTCATTTCTCATATCTTCCATAGGAACATGCAGACTCTTAAAGTAGAGAACTCTCCAAAGTAGGCGTATTCAAAGGTGCCAGACTGCTCAGAAGAATGAGAAATGTCCACTCCCTTGGTTTCTCAGTAAAGTGGAATATCAATCAACATTCTAGATCAGGGAGATCCAGAGGGTCAACAGGGAAGGGTGTGTATCCATTCAACTCCTCTACGCCCAGTGACCCCATGCCATTTGTTTTTGACTTATTCACTGACTGTTTTTGAGAAAATTACTCAACATTCCTAGGCCAAGCCAACTGGAGTCCTTCTGATTGTTCTCTTGCCCTCCAACAGCTCATTTCCATGCCCAAATGAGCTTTTTACAACATAATTCTGATGCTATTATTTCCAGGCTTAAAACCTTCCAATGGCTGCCTAAACACCTTACCATACCCTGCAAAACCCTACAGGAACCTGTCCCTGCCTAGATTTCCTTCAAGGCATCTTAGGACCATCCTTCCCCTCATTAATTGCTCCTCAACCCCACTAACTCTCCAATACAGGCAAGCTTGTCTCCACTCAGGGCTCCTACTCTTGGTGTTTTCCCTACCTATAATGTTCTTCCCTCAAATCACTGCATGGGTGGATCCTTTTCATCATTCAGGTCTTAGTGCAAATGCCACTTCTTCGGAGATACCTACACTGACCACCCTATCTAAATTGGACCCCCCTCCCAAACTCTTTATATGCCTTCTTTGTAAAATCATAGTTCTTACCAATACTTAGATGTTTATTTTCTGTGTGCTCTACAGAAAAAAATGAAGTTCCTGTTCATCTCATTATCTTCAGTGTCTAGAACTGTGCCTAGATAATCAACAAGCCTTATATTGTGCCAAATTTCTGAGCTCCTGGCTGAATTCCTTCTACACTCTGACTAATTGCAGGCTTTCCTTTGTCCCATTTCCTCATACCCTGAGTTTCCTGTCATGTGTTTGAGCAGATGGAACCTCCCACTTCCCCTGAGGCAGATGGCATCCTCCATGACTAGTGCAGGCAGAGTAGTAGTAGCCTCGGAGTTGAGTGCATGATCAAAGTGTACAGGGCTATGGAGTTTGGTAGAAACTGAGTGGGAGAATAGGGAAAAAAAAGATTGGAGACACCAGGCAGGCTGAGAATCACGTGGGGGGAAAATGTGACAAAGGTGGCTATGGATATAGGGTTAATAACAAAAGTTAATGGACTGGCTGTCTGACCAGGGCCTAGCTTCAGGTATCATTTCTTTCTGAAGGAGCACAGCAGAGAGAATCAGACAGGGCCAGGCATACAAACCATGTGTCTCATCAAAGATCTGTTTCTTAGAGACACAAAGACAGCAGGATTAGCTAAAATATCCTAATGTTCATTAATGCTGCTTGATAATACATAGTCCCAAGAGCCAAGGCAATCCAAATGGAAGAGGGGTTTACTGGGGCTTGAATTGTCCCCG
Organism: Rhinolophus hipposideros; assembly: GCF_964194185.1. NCBI lineage: Eukaryota > Metazoa > Chordata > Mammalia > Chiroptera > Rhinolophidae > Rhinolophus > Rhinolophus hipposideros. The sequence goes on along the minus strand of NC_138047.1, from coordinate 85,349,198 downwards.
TGATATCTGAGTTATCTGTGCTTTCTCAGCCATAGCTTCAAAAAAGGATGGCATCCTTTTCCCTTCAAGTAAAGTCCTGTTCTATTTGTTTCTTTTTAATGTTTAGTGAAAGAGACTCTGCTCCAAGTATACCTGCAAATGAGCATGTCCTCAAACAGAAGACAGGCATTCACTGAGAATTCCTGCATCATAGACCTTGACCGAAATGTGTGTGATAAGCTGCGTGATAGTTTTCAGTCTTAACAATTTTCCTTTTAATTATCTAAAATATCTAGTCACTTGCATTTCACTCTGCTAATGGAGAAATAGCCATAATGTTGTGAACTATGGTTTCTATTAGGTGTAACCCTTTGCAGTTTTGTTAACCCAATCCAACCCCATGCAGAGATCCAATTCTCCTCCTCTCTAATCAGAGAACTTCCCAGGATCAAGGACTATTGAATGGTAGGTGATGAGAGCAGTCAGGGAAAAGTTCAACCTCATTTCTTCCATTCTGCTCTTGATCCTCCTGACCATCCCATTGATCGTTAGATAACTTTCTGCCTTTTTCCCCTTCCTCCAGAGGCAGTAATATCTAATCACTCCCCACTTACAGAGAAAATGACGTTTGGGCAAGCTTCTTATCTGTCCCTTAGATAGAAGACTTGTTTATATCACTGTTCCTACTTTGGTGTGAGGTGGTAGAGGGAGAAAGTCCTTCCTGGATCAAGTGAGAGAGAAGAGCGGGGAGGTAAAATGACCACAAACAACCACATTAATGCTTGGAGATATTACACTGACAAGGTTGCAAGTAACAGAAAACATTTAAGGTGTTTCAACAAATAAGGGGAACTTCATTGTAGAGGAAGTCTTTCTCATGGACTGCTGGGAAGCAGGCAGACATTAAGGGTAACTGTGACATAGGGATTCAAGCTCTGTCTGGATCCATTTTTTATCTTTTGCTCCTGCCTCTGTGTCTGTTGCCTTTCTTTCTCTCCCTCACTCTTCTCTCTTGCTTTCCAGCTCTGTCACTTCCTGGTGCTTACTGTAGTCCTTGACTTACTCCATCTCTGTCTAAACCAGCTTCCTCCACTTCTCAGGTGCACATGGAAGACACATGACCACTGATGCCTCCTGGATTTACCTGCTACATGTCCAGCCACCCAGATTCGCAGGGAAAGGAGGCTAATAAGTCTACTCTTGAACCGATAAATAAGAGAGGAGCTGAATTAATGTTATATGAACATGGAAGCTGGAGCCTGTCCTACAACCACGTAAAAGGAAGTCTCAGAGTGGTAGAGCGAGGGACACAAAATATTGTAGTAAATATAAAAGTGATTACAACTTTATGGAAAAATAAAGTGCACTTGTGCAAAAGTGCACCAAGAATGAAAGGATGAGGACAAAAGACAAATACACTAATGGAATAAAAGAAAGTTCAGAAGATGACTCATTTGTTTAAATGAACTAGCTTGGGGGTGGGGGAGGAGTTTGGGCCAGGTTATTAAGTTTAAAAAAAATAAGAAGGCCCAGGGTTACTTGGCATTCTTTTGAACAATTCTTATAAAACTTTTGAACTTCTTCCTGGATATAATGAGTATCTACTGCATAATTGTCTTACAATGAATGGCAAATTGTCTTCCTAATTTATGAATATTATACCAGTCACCTAATGTATCTCATCTCACTTGAGAACAAATAAGAGCACTACACCCTTAGATATATTTGCAAATGTATCTATCCATATAGTAGAGAACTTTCAGAAATCTATAACAGCTACACTTAACTAAAGATGAGATCCTGCTCTTATCATTTCAATTGTGAGAAATTTCTTGGCACTCTATGTGGTTGCCCACAAGATTAAGTGCTTTATTCTAAATTTTTAACAGACGGAGAGTTTTCTCCACTTACTGTAATTGTCATGTCACTGAGCCAGATGGGAGTAAGGAAATTATAAAATAACAATGCATAAAGTAAATCTTAATTGTTGCTTTTTTTTTTTTTAGAACTAAAACTTTAATGTTAGTTTTTTTTCCCTCCTTTGTCTGTCTTTCCTCAAGGTCCTACTTGAGTAGTCTATCTCCTCTGATGAGATATATGCACTTCACAGTACCCAGAAGGTAGTAGGTGCTCAATTATTTCTTATTGAAATGAACTGTGTTTATCTAATAAGTGCAAAGTGTCACATGACTGATTTTGTCATCTCTCCTCTTATGGAACAAGCAAAGGGAAAGAGACAAATTTTTAAGTATAGAACAATATACTTCAGAAGTCCTTTATGAATATATCTGGAGTATTATTTTTTAAAGATTTTTATTAAAATATAGCTAACATACAATATTATATTCATTTCAGGTGTATACACAATAGTTATTCAACATTTACATACCTAAAGAAGTGATCACCATAATAAGTCCAGCAACCATCTGACACCATACTATGCTATCACAATATTATTGACTATATTCCTTCTGCTATACATTACATCCCCATGATGCATTTGTTTTATACATGGAAATTTGAACCTCTTATTCCCCTTCACCTTTTTCCCCCTTTTTAATTTTTTCAATTACAGTTGACATTCACTATTATTTTATATTAATTTCAGGTATACAGCATAGTGATTAGACATTTATATAATTTAGGAAGTGAACCCTGACTAGTCTAGAACCTACGTGGTACCATACATAGTTATTACTATATTATTGATTATGTTCTCTATGCTTTACTTTACATCTCCATGACTGTTTTGTAACCACTAATTTGTACTTCTTAATCCCTTCACTTTTTTCACCCTGGTCCCCCACCCCCTCCTATCTATCACTCCAATAAATCCAGTACCCATCTGACACCACACATAGTTATTACAATATTATTGATTATAATCCTTATGCTATACCTACATCCCCATGACCAATTTGTAACAACCAATTTGTACTTCTTAATCCCTTCCCCCTTTTCACCCACCCCACAACCTTCCTCCTATCTGGCAACCATCAAAATGTTCTTTATATCTATGACTTTGTTTCCGTTTTGTATGTTTGTTTATTTTGTTCCTTAGATTCCACATATAAGTGAAATCATATTACATCTGTCTTTCTCTTGCTGACATACTGCACTCAGCACAATACCTTCCAGGTCCATCAGTGCCACCCCAGATGGCAAGAACCCATTCCCTTCTATGGCCGAGCAATATTCCATTGTATTTATGTATCGCCTACTCTATCCATTCATCCATCTATGTACATCCAAGCTTCCTCCACATGTTGGCCAACGCTGCAAAAAATAAACATATGGATGCAGACATCACATCAAAGTAGCGTTTTGGGTTTCTTCAGATAAACACCAGAGTGGTATTACTGGGCACTTCTTTGTCTCTTGTTGTAGCTTTTGTTTTTAAAGTCTATTTTGTCTGGTATAAGTATTGCAACCCCAGCTTTTTTTTGTTTGCTTGTTTGTTTGTCTCCATTTCATGAACTATCTTTTTCCATCCCTATACTTTCAATCTATGTGTGTCTTATGATCTGAAATAAATCTCTTGTAGGCAGCATAGCTATGTGCCTTGTTTTCTTATCCATTCAGCCACCCTATCTTTTGACTGGAACATTTAATCTATTTACATTGAAAGTAATTGTTGATAGATATGTAGTTGTTGACATTTTATTATTTGTATTTTTATGTATTTATCTTTTCATCTTAAGGAAGTCTCTCTAAGGTGCCTTGTAATTTAACTGAAATTCTTACTGTTCCCTTCTGGTGATAGAAAGGAAAAAATATTTTAAATGAAAATATTTTTTAAAAACTGAAGATTTAAAAAATAAGAACTATTTTCTAATACTATGTTAACTGTTATTTCCACATTTAGAGTTGTCTGCACACCAGGTAGTGAAGGGTGGTCACTATCAGTTTAATTTGGTCGCTATAACAACTAATACTGATAACGGACACATAAAAAGCTCTCTCTCTCTTTTTTTTTCAAGTGTTTCCAAGACCCATCAGCTCCAAGACAAGTAGGTGTTTCAATCTAGTCGTGGAGGGCACAGCTCACAGTGGCCCATGTGGGGTTGAACAAGCAACCCTGTTGCTAAGAGCACCACGCTCTGACCAACTGAGCCAACCGGCCGCCCCATAAAAAGCTTTCTTGAAGGAGTAGGTCCTTTCCTTAAGAACTGAAATTAATAAAGATATATGTCTACTAGGAACATGAAGGAAGTAGGGATTTTTATTTCTGCTAGCTCATGCATTAAACTTTTGCTTGAAAGTCCATATAGAATGAAAGAATTAGCAATGTCTTCAAAGCACTCCTTTTAATTTAACAACCCCATCATAATGTAAAACTGACTCCAGTGTATGTATAACTGTACAGCCTAATGAATTTTTGGAAATAAGCATTTCTGTGAAAACTTTGAATTCAACAGAATACAGGGTTTACCTCCACTGACTATTCAAGCTTTGATATATTCAGCAACTCCACATCCATTAAGTACCATTTTGCTCCCTAATAAATTTTGCACAAAATACGAATAGCATATTCTATCACAGGGCACTAAGGTGTTATACCGCTACATCTACAAATCTTGATTTGCAAACAGAGATTCAGAAGGTTAAGTGATTCCAGATCCTATCCTTTTCTGGCCTCATTAAGCTTGCAGGGCTCTGCCCAAGCCATATCTGGGAAGAAAACAAACTGTGACACAGATAACACCCTCCATCTGGGTCACTGCAGCAGTTCTTAGTGATCCATCTGTACTGATACAAGAGATACAGGTTGGGAACACCGATTACTGTGCCACTGCCACCTCTACTCACCTTGATCTCCTCTTTTCTGAACCCCTGCCTTACTCATCCTTAATTCACATATTGCGTTCTTCATCATTCACAACTCTTCCATGGTCACTTAATCATTTCGTGTTCATTTATTCAACTGGCACACAATTATGAAACATTTACTGTGAAAAAAGCGCTATACTATTGATAGACTGTGTGTGTTTTTTTCTTTTAATCTTACTCATGTAAATACTTCTATCTTATTCAAAAAGAAGAAAAAGAATTTAAGGAAACTTGGTTTTCAATTGCAACGAGGAGTCACTGTCCTCAGGATTTAAAACCAAGGAAAGAAGATAGGACTCATCCAGTGTTGATTAGGAGTCTCCACAAATATTCTAGTTCTTCTTTTCCCTTATGTGTACAGTTGAGTTGAAATTACTCTCCCTCTCTGAAGTTGGGTGTGAGCATGTGACATGTTTTGGCCAATGAAACATGAGTTCAAGTGATGTGTATAACTGCCAGGTGGAAGTTTTAAGTGTCAATAGACAATTCACCACGTTCTTTTTGTCCTACCTTAGTGAGCACAGGGTACACAATAAAGTAGAGTTTCCCTCAGCCAGGGTTTTAGGGCGTCCACTATGAGTAAAGCCCTTAGCTTCACTGAATATGTAATGTGAGTGAGAAAACAAGTTTTGCTGTATTAAATCACTGTGATTTTTTAACATCTTTATAAAATAAAGTTGATGTGAAATAATTTTTATATCACAAAATTCTCCTGTTTTAAGTGTACAGTTCAATATTTTTTGGCGTATTTATAAAGTTGTCTAGCCATCACCATAATCTAATTTTAGACCATTTTCATCAGAACATCCTTCAGGAGATTTCATGAATGAGAAATGTTGTACGCATTAGCATTCACTTTCCACTTCTCCCTCATTCTCTCAGTCCCAGGCAATCACTAGTCTACTTGTGTCTCTACAAATTTACATATTTGGGGCATTTCCCATAAATAACTTATACAATATGTGATCTTTTGTGACTGGTTTTTTTTCACTAAGCATAATGTTTTGAAGGCTCATCAATGTTGTAGCCTCTCTCAGTGACGTATCCCTTTTTATATCTCCATATGTTGTATGAATGTACCACGTTCATCATGTGATGGGCATTTGTGTTGTTTCCACTTTTTTGGCATCTATGTATAATGCTGTTACAAACATTGGTGTACAAGTTGTGTGTGGATATATATTTTTGTTTCTCTTGCAATTTCTCTAGGAGTGAAATTGTTGGATTATATGATAATTGTGTTTAACAATTTGAGGAACTGCCAAACTATTTTCCAAAGTGACTGAACCGTTTTACATTCATATCAGCACTGTATGAAGGTTCTGATTTCTTCACATCCTCACCAACAATTGTTATTATCTGTTTTTTTTTTAATTATAGTTGTTCAAGTGGGTATGCAATGGTGTCTCACAGTGGTTTTGATCTACATTTGTCTAATGTGTAATGATGTTGTGCATTCTCCCATGTACTTATCATTTGTAAATCTTTTTTAGAGAAATGTCTACTAAATTCTTTGATCACTTTATAATTGGATTATAAAAATTATTGTATAATCTGCATATAAATCCTTTATCAGGTATATAATTTACAAATATGTTTCCCATTCTGTGGATTCTTTTTACTTTCCTGATGACATGTTTGCAAAACAAAGGTTTTTAATTTTGGTGAAGTCAATGTTTTAATATTTTCTTTTAACATTGTGATTTTGTTGTTATATCGAAGAAACCATTGGCTAAGCCAAGGTGACAAAGATTTACTCCTATGGCTTCCTGTAGGAGTTTCACAGTGTCACTTTTTCCATTTAGATCTGTGATCCATTTCCAGTACAGTTTTGTGTACAGTGTGAGGTAGGGGTCCAAATTCATATATTGATATCCAGTTGTCTCCAAAGCATTATTTAAGAAATTCTTATTTCTCCCATTGAATTATGTTGGTGCCTTTGTAAAAAAGCAGTTGACCATAAACATAAGGGTTTATTTTTGGTCTCCTAACTCTGTTCTTCCAATGCTATTCTACATGCGTCTATTTAGGCAAGTAACACAATGTATTATTTACTACAGCTTTGTAATAGGTTTTGAAATCAGGTAGGGTAAATCCTCCAACCATGTCATTCTTTTTTCAGGATTGGTTTGGCTTATCTAAGTTTTTGTAATTCCATGAATTTTATGCTCAGCTTGTCAATTTCTGAAAGACAAAAAAATCCCAGCTGGAATTAGGATTGCATTAAAAATATAGATCAATTTGGCGAGTATTACCATTATAACAATATTGTCTTCTGATCCATGAACACAAGGTATTGTTTCATTTATTCACATCTTCTTTAATTCTTCCAATAATATTTTGTAGTTTTTTGTGTACAAGTTTTGCATTTCTTTTGCTAAGTTTATTTTTAATTAAGTTTATATTAGTTTGGCTAAGTTTATTTTAATTTTTTGAATGCTACAGTGAATTAAATTGTTTTCTTAATTTCCTTTTTGTATTGTTCATAGTAAGTGAATAGAAATGCAATTGATTTTTGTATGCTTAGCTTATAGCCTTCAACCCTACTGAATTCATTTGTTAGTTCTAGTATTTATTATAGTGAATTCCTTGGGATTTTCTATATAGAAGATAATGTTGTCTGAAAATAAAGATAGTTTTACTTCTTCATTTCCAATTTAATGCCTGTTTTTCCTTTCCTAACTTTCCGGTCTAGAACCTCCAGTATGATATTGAAGGAAAGAATCTCTGAGATTTTGAGATTGGTTGTTATTACAACATAATATTGCCTTTATATCAATAATGTAAATGTTAGAAAGAACAAAATAGAGATAGATTCCATTTAGTTGGCAAAATCAGGGAAGGCTTTTGTAAGAGTGACCTGGCAAGGATAAGTCTTGAAGGATACAAGTAAAGCCATTAGTATTGAAAAAAATATATAATATTGAGTTGTATACTTTGTGAATAAATCTGTAAAGGAAGAGTAGAGAGAAGACAGAAAATAAAGTTAGGAACAAAATATTTGTGAAACAGAATTGAGAATGCAGATAAATGGTCAATAGGAGGCTATTGCAAAAGTCTAGAAAGGAAACAGTAGGGGCCAGAGCTAAAAAGTAGTCAGTGCTTCCTGTTCCCAACTCTCTGCTGTGTTCACATTTAGAGCTTCAACAGTACCTCACTCTTATCTACCCAGGCTTCTAGAGCCCCCCAACTCCATTGAGCATGAATCTAATGGTGAGCCTTGTTCCTAGCACCATTTTGATCTTGGACCCCAATATCAGCAACAGTTGGTTTTCTTACTTTCAAATTGCAAGATTGCCTTTGAGAATCTGTGATCTCCTTTTCTACTTTGACAGAGACCCAAGACTCAATGTGCTTCTCTTGCTTTTTTCATGTTGCTCTAGCTCATTCCTTATCTAGATTTCCTCATTTCAGCTAGAATGCCTGTGGAGTAAAACCCAGTGTCCTTAGCTCCTCCTGGGGTGGCCCAATAACCCTTGTCCCCACCAAAACAGAAACAAGACACAAAGGGCCAAAATTCCTCAAAAATAGTTTTGTTAAACTATTTCAGTTGTTTAGTTGTGTTTTTTTTTTTTTACTAGACCCATGAGTATAAATAAGAAATAACAAAAACTCCAAATTTTTTAACCTGACGTAGTTTTGCTGTCATGATCCCCTTTGAATCAATATCTGTGAGTCTAGCTGGGTTTCTCGTCTAATAATATTTACCATCCCTGAGTACCAGGCACTGTGCTAGGTCTTTTAATATGTTTATCACTCACCACTACAAAGTAAGCATCTTATATCCATTTCACAGAGAAGGACACAGAGGCCTACAGAAGAAGATTTACTAACCTACGGCCACAATGAGTAAGTATTGCAGCTGGTCTTGGAATCCACATTTATCTGTTTGTCTCTAAAACCTACAACCAGCTATTATAGTCTACTGCCTTTTTAAACAGAGCTCATCAAATCCCTTTTAGATCCTTTCTCCAGTATCATTGGTCATTGTGACTCTCTGCTTCCATGTAACCCTTTTTCTAGAGTGTCAACTGATGTCTTTTCAGACATGTACTTGTCTTGCTGGGTTTACTTGTGGTTTAAAATCTAAGCTGATTGATGATCATTTCATTAGACCTTACCCCACATGGACACCATCTTTTTGGAAATTAGATTGCATTTCCTGAAAATAGGGTTTGTCCTTAGAACCCATATGTGGGGACAGAGCCAGAAGTGTTGTTTCCAGGCTCTCGCCCTCACATGGAAAGGTGCTCACTCGGGTGGTAAATGGCCATCAACTGTGATTGAATGGCCATCAGCTGTAACCAGTGAGCCAGCTGCCGAGGCTGTGGCTATGCTAGCAGAAAAATGAGGGCTGGAAAGAAGATAGTGGCTGAGCTAGCAAGAGTGGATTGCAGCTAGCAGGGTAGATTGCAGCTAGCAAGTGGGGTTGGTTGGTTGGCAGAGAAGCAGACAGCAGGTTGCAGATCATGTGGATCCTGCTTCCTGTGTCTCCAACTCAGCCACCAGCGAGACTATAGTGGTGTGACTCCCCTATCTATGGCTCCGTGTGTGTTCCATTTTGGCCTCACCATGTTCTGCGTTCTTATGTGGAGAGTGGGAGCTGCGACCTGACACCCAAATTTCACCTGACACCCTGCATGACACCATAAGTACTTAACAAATGTTTGATAAATAAATGAACAAATAAATGAAATATTTGAATATATGAATGGACAAGTTTATTTACTCGTTCTTGCAATTAGCGTTTGCTCTGTTTAGTAGCATTATCACCCTGTAGCAGAAGGAGCATGGAGTCAGGTAGGGAGATTGAATCCCAGTTTCATCACTTACAAGTTCTGTGATGATGGATACATTACTTAACCTCTCTAAGCCTCAGATTGTTCCTTTGTAAAATGAGCAATAATATCAACTGCATGTAGAAGGCCATATGACACAGAGAAGGTAATGAATGCAACGCAGAGTAAACATTCATTGAATGCTACTTCCCTTCCCTCCGCTTTAAGGCAGGTATTGCAACCTGAGTTCCTTCCTAGTTTTTCCTTGTCTTGAGCTGGTTCCCCTTTGCCTGGGTACTTGCATTGGTATGCTAGCACTGCAGAGAGTCTATCACAATATTTAAAACTCAGATTCAGACTGCCTGCATTAAAGTCCAGCTCTCACCACATCCAAACTGTGTGATCTAGGCAAGGAGCTTGATGTTACCTTGCCTCAGTATCCTCGTCTGGAAAATGGGAATAACAGTGTCTTCTTCACAAGGATGATAGCTTAGAATTAAATACGTTAATGTCTAAAAGCTCATAGAACTCTATCTAGTCCAATTAAAGGCAATTAAATGTTTACTTTATTATTATTGTTATTGATATTATTATTATTGTCATTATCATTATCATTAATACTACTACTATTACCATTACTTCAGACACGTAAGTAAAAGAGCCCTACCATGTTCTTCTTGGAGGTAGAATTCTACAGAAATCTCTGCCTACATCATTTGCTCTTGGTCTCCTCCTACCTGATGTTTACTACTAGATAACATGAGTGCCAATTGTCTCCCTCTAAATTCTCTGAGTTGTTTGCTTATAAAAATTGCACCCCAAGTACTTGAAAGTTCCTGAAGTTAGTCTGTCTCAACTTCAGGATCTATTCATTTCTTATCTTCTTATCTGTCCCATTTTGAGATATATAGATTTCTATTGTTCCAAACTTAGGTGGTGCCTAGATCACTGAGTGATGTGTATGTGTGTGTGTGTGTGTGTGTGTGTGTGTGTGTGTGTGTGTGAATCCACATCACCTCTGCTGCCATGTGTTTTCTAACTTTTTGCTGTAAGCAGCCATTTCTCATTTCCACGTAACAGCCCTTCTTCTGATTGATTGTCTGGTCTTCTGTGCTTTTGCCAACCAGGAAAACCCAGCTTGTTTGAATTTTGTATACAGTAAATGTGAAGAGACCCTGACAGAAAGCCTCTGGGAATCTCCCATGAGTCAAGAGGGTGAGTGTGAACCTTGTAACATATAGTCTGTCTGCTTAGAAGATTCTGGTTCGATCACATTCATATTGTCGGTCATGATCCAGGAAAGGCGAGCTTTGCCAGGCATCTGACTCTTAGAGAGGTGCAACATCATTATTTTAATTTTATTACAAGGAATGCAGAAAGCATTTGATCCATTTCTTATCCACAGCATTAAATGCTCTGGGCATATCAGAGCAGAAGACACGGGAGGTGTGTGAAGGTTTTGACACCCTCACCTCTGAATCTCCTTCCAGTGTTTAGAAAATTCTGCACAGCCCAAGTCTAGACGTAGATAGTCACTCTCCCTGGTTCCCTGACCCCAGAAGCCACAGTGAAGAACTGTACAGGGGAACAGGGATAGCAATATCTCCTGGCGAGTGGCAATGGTGCCCATGGTGAGATCCAGCCAATCGTACTGGTGACACCAAGATTGGCCTGCAGTGTCAGCAGCAGTGTCAGTTCTCTCCTAGATGTCTGTTTGTGTGACACGTTGGGTGTGGATACAGTGAGCTGACTTCTTCTGGTCTCCTCCCATTTTCCGAGTCTGGTTCTCCATGCCTCCAACAATACTGTGACTATCTAAGAAATTTCCAGTAAAATACTTTTATGCTTAAGTCACTCAGCACCCATTTTGTTCTTTTCAACCAAGAACCCTGTTGGGACAGATGGATGATTTCTTATTTTTCTACCTAAATCATATGAAAGCAAGCACTTGGTTTCAAAGGACAGTTTAGCCATATACTAGATTATACGAAGTGCATTTTATTGTCATATTGTTATTAATTTCTATTAATAACAATTAGTTATTATTGACTAATAATAACAGACTAATCTATTTCTACAATTAGTCAGAGAAGGTGGCAAAATTCTCTTTTGACTTACCACTTCCTATTTAGTTTCACTCCCCAGAGTATCTTAGAACCTACTAGCAGATAGTGTTTAAATCATTTCTAAAAATCACTTATTTCCCCTATGTTTTCTTCTAGGAGTTTTATGGTTTCAGGTCTTATATTTAAGTTTCCAGTCCATGTTGAATTGATTTTTGTGTATGGCATAAGATACGGACAAATTTCATTCTTTTGCATATGGATATCTAGTTTTCTTAACAATATTTATTGGAGAATACCCTTACTCTCATATATTATTGGTACCCCTGTTGTAGATTAGTTGACAGTATATGCATGGATCTATTTCTGGGCTCTCCATTGTGTTTCATTGGTCTATGTGGCTGTTTTTAAGCCAGTATCATACTATTTTGTTTACTCTAGTTTTTAATATAATTTGAAATCAGGAAGTGTGCTACCTCCAGCTTTGTTCTTCTTTTTCAAAGTGTTTTGGCTATTCAGAGTCTTTCATGGGTCTATATGAATTTTAGGGTTGTTTTTTCTTTTTTTCTCTAGTAATGTTGGCAATGATTTGTTGGATATGACAAATCCAAGAATAAACAAGTAATAAACATCAAAATGAAAATCTCTTCTGAGCAAAGGAAACAATCAACAAGCTTACAGAATGGGAGAAAATATTTGTAAACCATATATCTGATAGGGAGTTAATATTCAAAATACATAATGAACTCATAAGACTCCAGAATAATAATAATAATAATAATAATAATAATAATAACAACAACAACAACAATAATAATAATCCAATTAAAATATGGGCAAAGGACTGAATAGACATTTCTTCAAAGAAGACATACAAATGGCCAACAGGTATATGAAAAGATGCACAACATCACTAATCATCAGGAAAATGAAAATGAAAACCACAGTGATGTATCACCTCACACCCATTAGGAAAGTTACTATTTAAAAAGCAAAGATAACATATATTGGCAAGGATGTAGAGGATAGGGAATCCTTTTGGTGGAAATGTAAATTGGTAAAGTCTTTATGGAAAACAGTATGAAGCTTCCTCAAAAAATTAAAACTAGAACCACCGTATGATCCAGCAATCCTACTTCTGGTTATAAACCCAAAGTAACTGATATCAGGATCTTGAATAGATATCTGCACTCCCATGTTTATTGCAGTACTGCTTGTAAACAATAAACATGTTTACTGTTTACTGCAATACAATAGCCAAGATATGGAAACAACTTAAATGTGCATCACTGGATGAATGGATGAGTAAGATGTGATATATACATGTAATGGAATATTATTCAACCTTAAAAAGGAAGGAAAGCCTGCCATTTAAAACAATGTGGACAGACCTGGAGGACATTATGTTTAATTAAACAAGCTATGCACAGAAAGACAAATACGATATGATCTCACTTATATGAGAAATCAAAAATAGCCAAACTCATAGATACAGAGAGTAGAATGGTGCTTATCAGGTGCTGGAGGTAGGGGAAAATAGGGAGGTGATGGTCAAAGGCTGCAAAGTTCTAGTTATGCAAGATAAATGAGTTCTGGAGATCTAGTATGCAGCACAGTAAATATAATTAACAAAACTGTGTATTATTCTTACACTTACGAAGGAGACAGATCTTATATTAAGTGTTCTTAACACACACACACACACACACACACACTCACACACTCACATACACACACACACATAAAAAAGAGTGCAGGAAGAAACCTTGGGAGTTGATGGACACGTCAATGGTCTTGAAGGTGATATTGTATACTAGCTCCAAACTCATCAAGTTGTATACATTAAATATATAGAGCTTTTTACATGTCAAACATACTTCAATAAAGCGGTTTAAAAGTCCATTGTTTTAATGAAAAAGAAGTATCACAGAAGTCTTTGCAGCAAAGGACAGTTTGGAGGAATACTAAGATGTCCCCACTTATATGAAGAACATGGCAATTCTTTCTTGACAGTGGGGGAGGAAAGGAATCTAGATAATGTTCTGCTACTTCCAAAGACAAACTACCACAATAGTTTTCATTTTTATTTGTTATTAGTTTCAAGTATACAAAGCAATGTAATAGTTAGATGTTTATACCCTTCACAAAATGATAACCCCCCATCTACTACCCCTCTGACATCATACCCTTATATAACTATCACAATACCATTGACTATATTTCCTGTGCTGTACTCCACATCCCTTGAATATATATATATATTCAATATATATATATATATATATATATATATATATATATATATATATACATATATATGTGACTATATATATTTAATTATAGTTGACATTCAATATTATTCTACTTCAGTTTCAATTTGACTTTAATATTTCTGTTAAGGTATGGTAACTTACTAGAAGAGTGGAAAGATCCACAGGCAAACAGATCCACAGGGAAACATCAATTAAAACAAACACAAATGTGTTTATTCTATTATTCTGCAGACTACTAACTCCTAAAATAGAGTTCAAGGAAGAGTTGGTCTGTCTTCCATGTGGCCTGAACTGTGGGTTAACCATATTCCACCATGAATATTAAATACCAAAGAAATGTGTATGTGTGTGTGTGTGTGTACACACATGCAAGCAGGCGAGCGAGAGAGAGAGAGAGAGAGAGAGAGAGAGAGAGAGAGAGAGAGAGAGATTCATGATACCAAGAGAGAACTATGGATGTCACATCGAAAGACAATAATGTCTTTTTCCTAAGGACATTTCTAATTCCAGGTTCCACTTTTCCATGAGATTCAATTCTATTCCTGCCCTGTGTTCTGTAATAAAATCTTATATTTTTAAAAGAAATTTCTTGTTGGTTTCAGTTATTCATCACTAAAAAAATCTTAACTAATAAAGAATTAGATCTGTATTTAGTGTCTTTAGAAATGTTATGTACAACTATATTTTATAATAAAACACATATCATACATATATAAACAAACATAGATTAATATATTACATTTTTATAAAAAAAAGCTACACCACATTTATTTTGAGGGGAAGAAAATAAGTCTCCTAAATTTTAAATTCACTCCCAATGCTCCAAATGATAGCACAATGACCTTCCCGTACCTATCATGAAATGACAGTTGAGAATTTAAAACTTGTTTTTGAATCATTTGACTTGTAAATTTTTTAAATAGTTTTTTACTTTTCAGTTACAGTTGACATATAATATTATATTAGTTTCAGGTGTACCGCATAGTGGTTGGACATTTATGTAACTTACAAAGTGATCACCCCAATAAATCTAGTACCCATCTGGCACCATAATAGTTATTGCAATATTGTTGACTATATTCCCTATGCTATACTTTACATTCCTATGACTATTACGTAACAACCAATTTGTACTTCTTAATCCGTTTTCCTTTTTCATCCAGCCCCCCAAACCTCTCCCATCTGACAGCCACCAAAATGTTCTCTACATCTATGAATGTGTTTCTGTTTGTTTATTTATTTTGTTTTTCAGATTCCACATACAAGTAATATCATATGGTATTTGTCTTTCTCTGTCTGAATTATTTCACTTAGCATAATACCCTCTAGGTTCATTCATGTTGTTGTAGATGGCAAGGTTTCATTCTTTTCTACGGTTTAGTAATATTCCACTGTATGTAACACTTTTTCTTTATCTGTCCATCTATTGACAGATCCTTAGGTTACTTCCATATCTTGGGTATTGTAAATAATGCTGCAATGAACATATGGATGCACGTGTCCCTTCGAAATAGTGTTTTGGGTTTCTGTGAATAAATACCCAGAAGTAGAATTACTGGGTCTTTCTTTGTCTCTTGTTATAGCCTTTGCTTGAAAGTATATTTTCTCTGGTATAAGTATTGCAACCCCAGCTTTTTTTTTTTTTTTATTTCCATTTTCATGAAATGTCTTCTTCCATTCCTTTACTTTTAGTTTGCGTGTGTGTCTTTTGATCTGAAGTGAGTCTCTTGTAAGCAGCATATGTATGAGTCTTGTTTTCTTATCCATTCAGCCACCCTATGTCTTTTGATAGGAGCATTTAATCCATTTACACAGAATTAATTGTTGGTAGATATATAGTTATTGCCATTTTATCATTTATATTTTTAATTTTTTTTTCTTGTTCTTCTTAAAGAAGTCCCTTTAACATTTTCTGTACTATTGGTTTGGTGGTAATGAACTCTTTTAGTTTTTCCTTGTAAGGGAAGCTCTTTATCTGTCCTTCGATTCTAAATGATAGCCTTGCTGGGTAGAGTAATCTTGGTTGTGGGTCCTCGATTTTCATCACTTTAAATATGTGAATCCCTTTTGGCCTGTAAATTTTCTGTTGAGAAATCAGCTGACAGTCTTATGGGAGCTCCCTTGTAGGTAACTAACTGCTTTTCTCTTGCTACTTTTAAGATTTTTTCTTGGTCTTTAACCTTTGTCATTTTAATTATGATGTGTCCTTGTATGGGCCTCTTTCGGTTCATCTGTTTGGAACTCTGTGCTTCCCTGGCTTGTGTGTCTATTTCTTTCAATAGGTTAGGAAAGTTCTCCATCGTAATTTCTTCAAATAAGTTTTCAATTGCTTATTATCTCTCTTCTCTTTCTGGTACCCCTATGACGTGAATGTTGGTACATTTAAGGTTGTCCCAGCGGCCCTTTAAACTATCCTTTGTTGGGGGAGAAGGAGTTCTTTTTCCTTTTTTGTGATCTGATTGGTTGTTTTCTACTACCTTATCTTCCAAATTGCTTATTCCATCCTATGCTTTATCTAATCTACTGTTGACTCCCTCTAATGTATTCTTCCTTTCAGTTATTCTTTATTTCTGACTCATTCTTTTTTATGGTTTCCATCTCCATTTTTATGTTTTCTATCTCTTTGTTGAAGTTTTCACTGGGCTCACTGTTCATCTTTATAGCTAGTGTTTTGAACTTTGCATCTGGTAGATTGCTTGTCTCCATTTTGTTTAGTTGTCTTTCTGGATCTTTGTTCTGTTCTTTCATTAGGGGCATTTGTCTCCTCACTTTGGCTGCTTCCTTGTGTTTATTTCTATGCATTTGGTAGAGCTTCTATTCCTCTCAGTAGAGTGGCCTTATGTAGTAGGTATGCTGTGGGACCCAGCAGTACAGTGTCCCTGGTAACCTGAGCTTTGTGCTCCAGGTATGTCTCTTGTGTGGGTTGTGTGTGCCCTCCTGTTGTAGTTGAGCATTGATTGCTATTGGCACATCAGTGGGTGGGGTTGACCCTCAGGCTGATTGGTTGTGAAGACTGGCCATGACTGCAGTGGAGGAACTGCTGTGTAGTGGCTGACCCTACAGAGTAACATTCACATTAATGGGGCTCTGCTGCCTTCCAAGTCTGCCCTTTGGGTGTGTTATGTATGGAGGTAGTTTGGTGGTGCTCTGGTGTGCTCTGAAGCTGGCCACCTGGTGAGTTGTTTCTGGGGCCTCTTGGGAGGTGCTGTGGTACAGGCCAAGGTCAGCTACTGCTTGTGCCTTTACCGGGCCACTTGATATGAGCTACAAAGTGATCTGCACATGGTTGCCACTTGTGCTGGGCTGGAAGGTGCCTGGGAGAGGCTAAGGTGCGAACTGAGGCCGGCTGCTGCTAGTGCCATGCTTGAGGCTGCTTAACAAATGGTATAGGGTATGCCAAGGCCAGATGCTACTTGTTTGGGGTTTGTGAATCTTTGAGAGATTTTACAAAAGTCCAGAGCATGAGCTAAGACAGACCATTTGTATGGAAAAATCACTGGAAGTGGTTTAGATGGACCTGAAAGTTGGGTGGGGCAGGGTCTCAGGGAATCGCCAGGGCAGGGAAAATGGTGTTAGCTAGGTTGATGGAGACTCAGATATGGCACTCAAATGTGTCTGCACGCTGGGAGGGTAGAGGGCTCAAGAAAGGAACAGTGACTGCCAGCAATTCTGTCTGGGAGAAAGCTGCCACTCCTGCACTCTCCCTGAAGCCAGACAATTCAGTTTCTCCCTGTATGTCCCTGGCACCTTTTGAGCTGCTGCCCTTGCACTGGAGCTCAGAGCAAGTTGGTCTGTCAGCAAGTAAGTTTCTTTAATAGGAATGCCTGGGCCTCCAGCAGCCCTTTGTCTCACTTAGCCACGATCTCTGCTGGTTTTCACAGCCAGAAATTGTGGGGACTTCTGTCCTCAGCACTGGAACCTTGGGCTGGGATTGTGGTGTAAGACTCATTCCTCAGGGGGGACCTCCACAGCTAAAATACCCCTCCCAATTTTTAACCATCACACATGGGTGTGGGGCCAGCCCCTCCTACCAGTCTTGATATGGCTTCTTCTGTATATCTGTAGTTATAAGACTTTTGTGCAGCTCGAGTTCAGGCAATTTTCAATGATGGGTGTTCTGTAGTTTAGTTGTAATTTTGAGGTGGTTATAGGAGGAGGCAATCACAGCATTTACCTACTCACCATCTTGACAAGACCCTCACTATTCTGTAAATATTTTCAAATCTTAAAAGCTATCATAAATGACTGCCTATTCTCGACGTTGAATGAAATGTATATAATCTGTCAATTTCTGTGTATTGTTTTGTAAATTTCAATAGGATAATTTACATTATTGATTGGGGACCCAAGATGTTGCATAGTGAAACTATAACTATTCAGGCTAGAGGACTATGATAGGGGTCATAATTTTGTGAAGAAATAATGGAATTATGTTTAGAAAGGCTGTGATAGAATTATCATATTAAATTTTTGCAGGGAAAATATCCAGGGGAAACACTTTGTTCCATCAAAGTATTTTGGAAATAAAAGTATAATCAACATACATTTAAGTTCAACACTGTTCTAGCTAAGTACAAGCATTTAAACAACGCTTTATAATTGTTTATAATAATATAATAATTGACCTGAGCATTATATTTAAGATATTCGGGCCATGTCAGCATGGATTACTGTAAAGGAAAGGTTTTTCTTATTTATATGGATTTAGTGTTGCGTGGTAGGAGGACTCCATCTAATATCACAGTGTTATAAATCTGGTTCACATTCTAGCTTTGCCTCATGCTAGCTATCTGAATTTGGACAAGTCATTTAAACTCTCTGAGACTCTTGCGCTCATCCACAAAACTGAGCTGTTAACAGAATTAAAAGGTATGGAATTTAGCTTTTCCTCAATAAAAATACATAAATCCATGTAAATAGGCAATGTAGCTAACATTGCCATCCAAATAGAGTGTTTTATACCCTGTATTATTTGGTTTGCCTAACAACCAGTATACCTTTTATAAAAAGGTACAAATGGTGTTCATCAATTTGGCCAAAGGGATCTTGTTATAAGTTGGTGGCAATGGGTATTTTTTAATTAATCTATGGTTTGGCATTCAGAGATCTAGTTTTGATACTAGCTCTTCTATCCACCAACTGAGAGAACTTGGACATGCCAGTAAAATCTCTTGATCGACTTTTTCATATTAAAAAAAATGGTTGGGGAATATAGTGAATGCAGAACCTACTTCACAGGGTTAGAATCAAGATGAGTTAACATGTATGAAAGTGCTTTGTAAAAAGCAATTCTCCAAATAAGTATCAGATGATAGAGCAGGAGAGAAGAGGATGTTTAAAGGTACTGTATTTGAGATTACTGTCATGAAGGGGAAAAAAAACTTGGCAATCATAAAACAAATCATTTAATTTAAAAATATGATCTACAAATTTTTATTAAGAAACCAACCTTACTTTCTTCCACTTGTGTGGTATGCATAGTGCTCTTATAACAATGTGACTGTTTAGAAGGTTGTAAGAGGCAGACTGATCAAAAAAAACATTAAACAGATTTGGAAGGGGGTGGATATAAAGTTAGCATTTCTGAGTCATGAAAACATCAGATAGCAATTTCAGAAAGGTGTAACTTTATTTAAAACTGAGCTGCTGTGAATTCTATCATGCTGCAGACACCTCTGACTCAACAATCTCTGTTAGCATATTGTTATGCTGACAAATTCTCACATAAACTGAAAATTTCCATTTTGTAAACAAGTAAGTGGGTTCCTGATGTTCTGGTTTATATCCTGAGAACAAACTTTGGAAAGTGGAGTCCTCACTTGAGTGACCCTGATAACCCATTTGTCACATTAGCAAAGCCAATTTAAATATTTATTACTCAAATCAGAGAGCCACTATGAACATTAATGTAACATTAAGTCTGATACTCTTCTTCAAGTTTGGGAAACACAAAAACACATCATTGGCTCCCTTGGCTAGATTTCCTGAGATAGTTAGAGTAGCATGGTATGTTAATTTGGTCAATTTTCTAACACTAGGGACTCTATTTCCACTTCTATCCACAATATGACAAATATAGAACACTGATCCAGAAGCATCTAAGCCAGGATATTGGACAAACACACATGTGAGTGTATATGCAGGCAAATACAGATTGGGTGATGGAGCTCCCTTCTGCTGGGGCAGAGACAGTTACAGTGGCTCTGGTTATTTTCTATGATCACCACACTGTCATCTCACCAGAAGGAACTGGACATGTGATACAGCCATGCTGATGGGTGAAAAGCAACAAGCAATCTCAGGGAAGGGAAGTGGGAGAGGTATATTTACATATCATGGACTTTAGAACAGGCCATTTGCACATACATCATAATGATGATAGGAGGTGTTGGTCCCAGACCAGATGCAGTAGGATTAAATGAGATGCCTTTTAAAAGCTTAATATAGTATCTACCTTACAGATGCTCAGTATATCAATATTATTAGACATGAGTTTTCCTTCCTCCTATTTTATAAAATTACTTTGTGGGAGGGACATTATTTTTACATCAAGGGGAGGTGGGTTTCATTACCACAATGTCCCTTCTAGCTCTATGAGTAGGATGAAACTAGCAGTAATTTTACCTTTGAGTAGCCATTTTATCAAGGTCTGGGACCATTGTTTTATGAAGATAGGACACCTTCTGTGGTCCTCTGGCCTGCTAGTTGGAGTAAGGGAGAAGATGGAGAAAGGAATATAACTGTTTTTTATCACAATCATGGTTCCAAGCCCATTTTCCATGTACTTTTATCTTCCTGTTTCTAGATGCTTTATTCAACAAACTTCAGGGATGAAGTGTGTTTGCCTGCGGTCTTATGGGAAAAGAATAGGACCCAAAGAAAAGAAAGAATTTGTGTTTGTCATCTGATCAACTTACTACAAGTTGGAAGAGTCTAGGCATGTGTGACCTTGTAGACATAGACTTTCTTTCCTATTTTGAAAGCAGAAGTAATTACTAACCTTCCACAAATGTGAACACAGGCCTGGACATCTATTTTCCAGGTTACCAAAGATGTCATCAAGTGCCAGACCTGAGCAAAATTCAAAGTAGAGGCAGTATGTTGCAGAGTACAGAGACAGGGGCCACAATACCTGCATTCTGGCTCTAGCAGTAACTAGTATAGTTATATGACCTTGGACAAGTCATTTCTCTTTTGTGAGGCTTGGTTTTCTAGTGTATTAAATGGGAGTCATAATACTGCGTTCAATATTTACTGAAGAGGAGAAATGTTTGCAAAGTATTTCAAAGACACATAAAAACAAAGGTATAAGTCAGGGCCTGCCTTCCACATTCATGCCTGCTCTTTCTCTTCCCTTTGCAGTTTCTCTTTCTGTCTCTCTCTCCTCCCTCCTTTGTGTAGCCAGCAGTTCTTTAGGGTAGGAAATAAATCTAGTTAATTCATAACAAAGTGTTAGAACCATGGGTGATTCTTCTCTTATGCCATCTGCATGCTAATGAATGAATCTCTGGCTCTAGGATATCAGATGTTAGCGAGAGAGGATGGAAAGAGGTAGAACTGTGTGTGTGTACAGGGTGGGTGGGTGACCTGGTATCCTTAGGTAGAACCCTCTGAGATAACTCACACAATAGCCTGCTCTACCTGATGCAAAGCTGGCCGTGCAGGGAGACTTTACAGCATGGGCCCATAGATAATGTGAAATTCTCTCTGCATCCTTGGTCTGGAGTCAAATTGGCAGATGCTAAACTTTGGCCTGTCTAGAGCAGTTAATTAGGTTACAAAGGCTGCCAAAAATTCCGAAGTCATCCTAAGAAAGTGCAACACTTTGTGATCCGAAGCAAAAGTCAGAAGACACAAGTATTAATCTAAAGAGAGAAACCCCAAATAAATGGGGGTGGGGGAACAAGGAAGGCAAGTCCTTGGCAATCGGGCAACTCCTTATCAGTCTCTTATAAACAACATTGAGATCATCATAAAGTGGTCCTGGCTCCTCTCTCCACTAATAAGTATTGTATATTCATCAAGGATGATACTGTAATAGACACTATATATTCATAACCTGTTCCAGAGCTCTCAGTCCATACCTCCTGGGATATCAGGAGGTCTTTCACAGACCTCTTTCCTGCTGGAGAACTTCCCACCTGGGAGTAATGGGGCTGGAGAGGCGAAGGAGATAATTTGCTAAATGGAATCAGTTGAACAAATGCCTGGGTATGTTCAGGGCTTTTTTATTGGTTGCATCAAATTATTACAAAGTAGGAACTGCTGTTTGTCCCCTGGTTCTCAGTAGTGCAGAGGCAGACTTAAAAACCTACAGACCGAATTCTTCCCAAAAGTTTACCCCAGAAAGTGTGTTGCGGATGCCGCGGTCTAACAAAGTAAACAGCAGTGCCTCCGACTTCACTGCCACCAGCAGGACCCAGGAGAAGTGCAGGCCTGGAAGGGGCAAGGAGCTGCCTCCTGAAACCCCAGGTGACAGGATGAATCTTGCATCTGAGCTGCCTTCACCCTGCGCCTTCCCACACCTTGGCCAATCTCAAAAATTTGGAAAAGCCTCTCTCTTCCTCTCTCAAAGCAGGAGTTCCTGCCCTTAAGCTCAAAATGAGGGGTTTGGAGACCAAACTCCAATTGAAGATCCAAACACTCCCTCTTCCCTTACCCCAGGTCTCCCTGCCTGTCCGGGGATTTGCAGTATTTCCATAGATACAGTGGAGTGTGGCCCACAGATAGCAATTTTATGGCTGGGTCCCTTTGCATCTCACGTCACCCCGGACGTGGAGCAGACCCTCTCGAGCCTGGCCACCTTAGATCAGCGTCAGGTGGAGCCGACTCACGCGTTGAACGCACTTGGAAAAGCGGCCCAACGCCAGCTCTGGCCTCTCGCACCCCGCCCCACCTGCATTTTGCGAGCCGATGCTCAGATCAGCGCCCACCGGGGCCCACACCCATCCGCCCGGTCCTGGCACTCGCCGGGCGGCGCGGAGCTTCCGGCGTCTTCAAGGCCTGCGCGGGCACGGAGCCGTGGGGCTGGAGGAATGGCCTTTGAATGCGCCCGGGTGGGAGCAGAAAAGGACCCCTGGAGCCTTAGGGCCCTCTGGAGGGCTCCCCGCGGAGATCCGCTCTTGGAAAGGTTCCGCGACCACGCGGCTAAGAGCACGTGAGCGGCGGGGCTTCGCTATAAAAACCCCGGCTCTGCTGCGCGTGAGGAGCGGCAGGACACGGCCCCCTGCGCCACGAGGGACAGGGCGGCGGTGACACTCCGTCCCAGACGCCGGAGCCGGTCCCGCGTGTGGATGCGTCAGACCCTAGGGTCCGGCCCCCGGTGCCTGCGTCTAACTTTGAGTTGGGATTCCCGGCACTTAGGCAAAGAGGCGCAGACGCGGACACGCGTGCGTTCCCGAACATTCTCAGGGCTTCTTTGACCTTTAGGAGAGGTGGGGCAGTAGCAGGAATCTCCGGCTAATTTCTTCCCTGTCCTCCACCGAGGAGACAGCCGCGGGTGCGCGGGGTCGTCCTCCGTGGAGCCCCGGAAGACCGTGGGCGGCCCGAGGCCCCCGCCCCCGCAGCCCTTTACACCGGGGGGTATTCCTGCGCGCGGCGACCGGAGCTTCCGATACACTCCAGACGCCTTTCCTAGACAAAGTTTGGGCTGCTCTCCTCGCGCGCCACGTCCCCGCCTCCTTCGCTGCCCCCTCCTCCCGCGGAGCACGCGGGCAGGGAGATGGTCGCGGACTCGGCGACAGGCGCGGGCGCTTCCCCACGCAAAGGGGCGCCGCGCGCGTAGCCGCCGCCACGCTGACCTCCGGCTCCCGGCGGCCGCTGCTCTGAACTCGGGCGGCGAGGGAAGGCGGACGCCCCGCGGGGCAGGAGGCGGCGGCCGCAGGGGCTCGAGGGGCCGCATGGCCGCTCTCCGCCGGCCGGGGGTGTGCGCCACGGAGCTCGCCGGCCGCGCCTCGCGCTCGGAGCGGCTCTGAGCCCCGCCGCCCGCGGGGATCGACCTTGCTGCTCTGCGGAGCCGCGGGCAGGGACCCGAGGAGCAGGAGGCGCGGCGGAGACAGTCCTCCACGGGGCGATGTGGCCGGCCGGTGCGGGCTCCAAGCTGCCCTGTCCCCGGGACTCTGCGCTCCGGCGGGCGGCTTTCTCCGGGAACCTCACCGCCCTGCCTTCTCACCTCGTGCCCGCCGGCCGCAGCGTCCGGGTCTTCGTCAGCGCCAACCCGGAAGGTAGGTCCCGCGCTCGGAATTGTCGGTCTGTCCATCTGTCCGTCCGCGCGGCGGGAGCGGCGGAGAAGGACCGCCGCGCAGCCGGGCGCGCCGGGCGTCTCTGCGCCGCCTTCCTCCCCCTACAGCCTTGGCTGCCCCGAGCGCACGGGAATCTCATTTGAATCACTTTTATTCTCCCTTCACTCCATTCCTCTGCCTGCTGACTTCTCCTAGGACGCCCCGTTCTCACCCCATGGGTTAACTCCGCCGCGTCGAGCTAAGAAACGTCCCAGGCATTAGCAGATCCTTCTGGAAGCTCCGACCGGCGACTGCCACCCGCTTTCCCTTTCTTTTAGCTGTTTCTTCGCTGTGGTTAACGCAGACGCAAGTAGTAGCTCTTGCTTTCCGTTCCGCGTCAGGTTCCCGAATGGGGGCTCCCTCCTTTGCTACGTGTGCAGACCCAGGTGAAGTGTTCCTTGAGCCTCGCCTCTCGGCGGGTGCAGTGGTACCCTTTGCCTTGGGGGACCGAGGAGACAGACCCCTGTGAACCGAAGGCCCGTGGAGGTGGAGAGGAAACGACCCCCGGGGTCCCGGGACAGGCTGGCGCTCACCTGGGCGCTGGTTTCGCGGTGAAGTGCCCAGAAGGAACCCATCTCCACAGCTGGGTCCCGGCTTGACCTCCCCAGTACAGAACCTGGCCTTCTCAGTTGTGTTGCTGCTTAAGGCTAGGCACCTGGATGGCGGACGCTAAGTGAAAACTTGTTGAGTATTGCATTCCCAAATCACAGCGGCTGAGCGCTGGCTGGTTAATTCCTGGCTCGTTACTGCTTTTGCAGTTCTCAGTCTGAATGTGAACTTTCATCCCCAGTAAGTGAAGCAAAAGTAGGATGCGTTTGACTTGAACTCGATGAAAACTGCAGGAATTGCTCTTTTCTAGAACAATAAATGCTCAGCTGTTAAGATGAGTTTGTAGGAGATCAAATAGATGTGCGAGATCCGAGACTTTTTCTGCACTCTAACACGCCTAGGGTCTGACAAAAAAGTAAAAGGAAAAAAGAACATTGACGCTCAGTCATTGGATAGAATCATTGAAAACCCAAGACTGGTTGCCTTTTAAAAGTAAGCAGAGAAAACCAACAACAATTACTTTCTAAAAAAATTTGTGTTTCAAAAAAAGTGCTAGTAGGAATTTCAGGTAAAGCTCCCATCATGACAAGGGGCTTGAGGAATTACTTACATCGGTAACCCACTAATTCTAATTAGTATTGCAAGGACTTTGTACATTTTAGGGGGGCAGATTGGCCTTTTATCAGTGCATGACTCACTTTCACGGGATTTAATAATTAAGGAGGCTTTTAGGAAGCTACAGTACGCTCTTAAAAATTCTTTTATCTCAAATATGTCTTCCAGGATTTTTACTTAAATCTGGATAAGAAAACCATGGATATATGCAGCCTGTTTAAGGACTTAAGAAAATCTGCAACTTACGTTTCCATTGTTGTTTTCAAAACTATTGCTAAAACATTTTTAAAGTGTTTGAGAGAATTGTGTTAGAAAATGTTTAATCTTAAAATTTTCAGTTCTCCTGAACTGGAAAAAAAAATCTCATTAGAAGTATCTCATCAGAAATTCGCTGATGTAAAACTAGCTAAATTGCTATTTTCCTGTAGATAAATTGCCTCTAAAATACAGTGAAAATTCTGTTAATATCATTGATAATTGTTTGTTAAATTTGGACTATCTGGGATAAAAACCAATGATAATGAATTTGCATCGAGTCAGCTAAATATTGAATTAACATTCGAGATTAATGTAACTTTCCTTAAGCCTATTCACATGATTCTTCAGATTCTCTAGTTTCTTGAAATAAAAGCCTTAGCTTAGGAAAGCAAACAGGAGATAGTTGCTGATCATGCCTTTTGGTCACTGTGTGAGCTGAGCAGCTTGCACATTGATCTTAAAAGACCAGGAATGTGAAGCTCACCTGAGAAATTTCAATAGGACCAGGATGTCAGATTTTGTACAAGTTGGACAGTTGAAGATATGTTGAATAGAAAAAATGGAGATGGATATTTTTTAGGAGCTGAACGTGAAGCCTTGCAATCTTGGTAATGTTCTGTCAGAGGCAGCATTTTACCATGAGACCTTTATGGATACAATTCAGGAAGCAAATGGTGTTTTTTGGTACAGTCCAATATTGGATTCTTGGCCAATACTCAAGAGCCTCTCCACTGTCAAATTAAGACAAAGAACATCATCTCATGCGTTCTTTTGCAAGCGGAAGTCCAATTTATGCTCTAAATAAAAGCTGCTTTGTGTTAAACTCATAGCAATACTTTTAAGATTCCATTCAGCAAGGGTCTGTTTTAATAGGTATTGCTTTACAAGGCTGTATGGAATTTCTCTGCCGGTAATAAAGGTAATGCGTGTCTTTAGAATGGAAAAGTTACTTTCCCATATTTTAGCACATTCAATATTTCTTTAACTTTTTTTTCCAATTACAGTTGGCTTTCAATGTTATTCTGTATTAGTTTCAGGTGTACACCATCGTGGTTAGACATTTATATAACTTACAGAATGATTCCCCCAGTTAGTCTAGTACCCATCTGACACTATACATAGTTATTACAATATTATTGACTATATTCTCAATGCTGAATTTTACGTCACCATGACTATTTTATAACTACCAATTTGTACTTCTTGATCCCTTCACCATTTTTACCCGATCATTCCATATTTTTATGTTGATTTCCATCCTCAAACCCTGTGAGGATGGTGGACCAGAGTGTTCTCTCTCTGATTTACAGATATGAAAACTGAGGCTACACCAGGCTGTGGTACTTGCCTGAACTCATATGGTAAATTGAAACAAGGTAGAACCTGCAGAGAACTCAAAATGTTTCTCTTGGTACTCTTTGGCCCGGGCTAGGTTCATGCCATATTTCTGCAATACATCTTACACCTATATGGACAAGAAAATAAGCTAGATGTAGTGGTTTAGTGTTGTCCTTACTCTTGAAGCTTGACAGCCAGGAGAAGTTGAGTAGTAGGAAGGGAACATGGCTGCCCTGACTCACTTCACCTCCACCAAGAGGTAGCCTTAGGGGCATCCAAGGGAATTTCAGAATGTTCTGAACTCTAATGGACGTGTTTCTGTCCAAAAGCTTGTCTGCATCAGACCAGTCCTTACCAATGAAACTCACTGGAGAACCAGTGTGGGGGAGGCAATAGCATTGTCCCAGATTCTCTTACACGGATAGTCCCTGGACTTCATCTAATCCCACCTCCCATTCAACCTTTGTGGCATCTTTATTAATCTTTGGAAGTTTCCTGGACATTTAGTCACTGTCTCTCTGCCAGAATGGCATTTGCTCCTCCTTGGAACAATTCTAAAACACATAAAATCTTCCACTGTGATTAGCCTGAATTGTCCATGAATATGCAGAGGAGAGGAGCCTATACAATTCTCTATTATTGGAATTCAAAGGGGGCCTGATAAATAATATTATTCTTCCCTGCCTCAGTTCTTAACCAGTTTAGCTATAGCAGTCTTAGGTCGGGCTGCTGTAACAAAATACCATAGACTGAGTGGCTTCAACAACAGACAGTTGTCTCTCATTAGGTCTGGAGGCTGGAAAGTCCAAGATCAAGGTGCTGGCAGATTCGGTTCCTGGCAAGGAAGAGTCCTGGTTGTCAGATGGCCGTCTTCTCACCATGTCCTCAGGTGGAAGAGAAAGAGAATGAGCTCTGGTCTTCCTTGTTCTTCTACGGAGACCTCACTTTCATGACCACCTTCATGACCACATCTAAACCTAATTACCTCCCAGAGACCTCACTCCAAATACCATCACGTTGGAGATTAGAACTTCAACATATGATTTGGAGGGATACAACTATTTAGTTCATACCATTCTCCCCCTGACCCCCCAAATTCACATTCTTCTCACATACAAAATGCATTCATTCCATCTTAACAGCTCCAAAAGTCTTGACGTGTTCCAGCATCAGCTCTAAATTCTAAAGCCCAAAATCTTACTTAAATATCATCTAAATCAGATATGAGTGAGGCTCTAGATTTAATATATGGGTGAAACTCCAGATGTGACTTATTCTGAGACAAAATTCCTCTCCAGCTGTGAACCTGTGAAACCAGGTAAGGTAGGTGGTTTTCAAAACAAAATGGTAAGACAGGCATGGGATAGACATTCTCACTCCAAAAGGGAGACATTGGAAGAGAGAAAATATGAAGGGGCCCAAACAAGGGGAAAACCTAGCAAGGCAAATTCCATTATAACGCAAGGCTCTAGAATAATCCTCTTTGGTTTGATGCTCTGTCTTCTAGACCACGGGGGTGCAGCCTCACCTCCGTAGCTCTGTGGGGAGGGAGTCATCCACCAAGGTTCCAGGGTGCCCTGCTCCTAAGGCTATTGCCAGAGGCCATTTGCCCTTTTGAAACCCGGATGATGCTCTCCCACACCTTTGAAACCCCGATGATCTCCAAATCTTCTTTGGGGTCCTTCTTGATGAATAGCTCACATTCACAGCTGAGGAGCAATATGGTCCAGTCATACAGGGTCTAAGAAGTCTGACAGCCTTCCTTTATTTCATCCTGTCTGTTTCCTTCAGTTCAAACTGGCCATGGTTTACACCCATACTAATTTCTTGGTCAGATGGTTGTGCAACCACCTTCTTAGTGTTCTCATCAGAACAAGCTTTTTTGCATTATGGATAGGCTTGAGAATTTCCCAGGTCTTTGAGTTCTGGTTTCTTTTTGCTTAACAATTTTTTCCTCAGTTCATCTTTCTCCTTAAGCAGTCAGGAAGAACCAGACCACTCCTTGAATGCTTTCTTAATCTTCTCAGCTAAATACCCAGTTTCGTTGCTCACAAGTTCTGGCTTCCACAGAACACTAGAACAGGCTTCAGCCAAGTTCTTTGCTACTTTATAACAACTTTCGTGTCTCCAATGTCCAGTAACCTGCTCTTCACTTGTCTGATACTTCACCCGAATGGTCTTTACCATCCATTTTCTGTTCATGAGGATTTATGTATTCTCTAAGGAGATAGAAACTTCCACTACAGCTCTACTCTTTTTTTCCTGAGTCCTCGTCAGAATTGCCCTTAATGGTGCCTTCATGGCAATGTTGCCTTTTTTATTTTAGCATGTACCTCAAAACTCTTCCAGCCTCTACCCATTAACCAGTTCTAATGCTATTTCTACATTTTTAGGCATTTTTTTATGGGAGTACCCCACTTCTCAGTGCCAAAATCTGTCTCAGTTTCTTAGGATTGCCATAACAAATTACCACAAACTGGGCTTTAAACAACAGAAATTTATAGTCTCATGATTCTGGAATCCAGAAGTCCAAAATCAAGGTGTCAGATGAGTCATGCTCTTACTGACTAGGAAAAAAATATTTCCTTGCCTCTTCCTAGCTTTGGGTGACTCCTGACAATCTTTGGTGTCCCTTGACTTGTTGGTATATCACTTTGATCTCTGCCTGCATTGTCACAGGGAAGAAGGCCATGTCTCCCATGTCGCAGGGAGGGTGGGGGGTGTTGGGAGAGAGAGAGAACTCTTGTGCCTCTTCGTCTTCTTATAAGGACACTAATCCCCTCATGGGGGCCCTACCAACTATACCTCCCAAAGTATCACCCCAAAATATCACATTTGGGCCTAGGGCTTCAACATATGGCATGGGGGGGGCACAAACATTCAGTCCATAACAGGTAAAGTCTAAAGCAGATGGAAAACCAAAATACTGCCTTTATTACTGATTAAAAACTGATGCTGACCCACACTCCCTTATCGGTGATCCTTTGGGCTAGATGTGATTTTGGAATTCTAAACTTTTTAAATTTGGGGGAAATGGCACATATACTGTTTATTATATGGAGTTTGGGGTATTGTCCCATAAGCAAGTATTACTGTGTCTCTAAGGAGACATTTACTTCACTGTAAGTCAGTGTTGTACAATAGAGTTTTTTTGCAGTGCTGCAGGGTCTTTATTGGTGGTGTCCTGTATGGTCGCGCTAGTTACATGTACAGCTATTGAGGTTTTGACATGTGGCTAGTATGACTAAGAATCTGAATTTTTAATATTTTATTGTAATTTAAATTTACCTAAGCACTTGCAGCTACTGGTGATTGTATGGGACACAAAGTTCTAAGTGGAGTAAAAAAGACTGAAAGTAGCTTATGTCAGTTAAGGTCAGGTTTTGTTACCAATGACTCAGATCTCTTTGGGTTTTACTAATTGGGGGAAGTTTTTTATTTTCAACACTTGAGGGGTTTGGAATTGCAGGTAAGGGCTGTGGACCTTTATTGGGGAATGTGGCTTTTAACTCTAGAGAAGTGGATTTCCCAATACCAAACCTCACAATTTCACTAACTTACACTCCCGGTCATTACTGTGTTTCCCCGAACATAAGACCAGAAAATAAGCCCTAGCGTGATTTTTCAGGATGACATCCCCTGCACATAAGCCCTAATGCGTCTTTTGGAGCAAAAATTAATATAAGGCCCGGTCTTATTTTCGGGGAAACACGGTATTACCAATGGACAGGGCACAAACTTGCCCCTTCCCACCGCTAGTGGGCAGAGTTGACCTCTTTAAAATTTAAGACTTGGAGAAGCAGAGAAGAATGATAGGTTAACTTATGAAAGAGAACAAAAGGGCTAAGCTCTTTGTGCTCTGATTTTCCTTCCAAATGCATCCGTCAGATGAAGACACTGCTCCCCTAAGGAGTAAGTGATAACTCTGTCCAGGGCTGCTATACTAGTGGACCTCTCTCCGTGTGTCAGCGGACATGTGGAGGGCAGAATACCGTCGATACTCTAATACTTATTTTCATACATACTCCCCCCACCCAGATTCATGCTCTGGTCATCTTTGAGGATTGTTCACTTTTGTCCACAATGTCACCGATCAGATGGTCAATCCGTTCCCACTTACGTTTTTTACTTTGCATGTCTTTGCATTTTCCCTGGTTCTCTACCCCATATCTTTGGCGTCTCAGTAGAAAAGCTTATTCTCCATTTTGGGAGAAGACACAGTAAAGAGAGAAATATTTTCTCTACTGTTCCTGCAGCCAGTGGCCATCTACTTTAGCAAATGCTCCCAGACAAGAGGCAGAAAGACGTGCATGAAGCAATTCAGATAAAACCTATGAATACCCTTCACCGTGGTTCTTGCTACCTTTCTCACAATGATAATTATTTCCGAGGCTCCCTGTTTTTTCGTTGTTTTAATGAGTAATCAAACTACAGTTGAGCACAGCAAAAGAACATGTGTATGTGTGTATATACACACACACACAGCTGTTTTGATACCCAGGAACATTAAAGGGTAAGAGTCTTAAAATAGCAGGTCAGGATATTCTCCTTTAAGATAAATGCAAACAGGCCATATATAATGAATGAGTTCTAAAATTGCAGTGGTTTTATTGCCAAGTCCTGTAGCAAGCATTGTTCAGGCAGGAAGAGAGTGTTGCATACGACTATGGACTCGAGGGCCAGCTGCCTGCCTGCATTTGACAACTCAGCCCACCATTTAATACTGTGGTTTCTTGAGCAAGTTGCTTAACTTCTCTGTTTTCAGTTTCCTAATCTGTAAAAGAGGACAATCATAGTAGATTTAATAAGCTAATAGATATAAAGCACTCAGAACAATGCTGGGCACATAGTCAACATTAAATAAATGTTTGGTATTATTCTTATTATCTTTATTGCTATTAGTTTCCACTGTGATCCAGATACTGCAGGTATGGGTGTGCAAAGAGGAATAAGGCGTTTCCTGCCCTCAAGGATTGCAGTCTACAGGGGCCTATCAGTTAGAATTCAGTAGTAAAAACGAAACTACTCCAGATAGTCAGGGAACTAGGTGCTCGGAAAAGTCATTGTAAGGATCTGAGCAGTGAAGGCATTTAGGTGACATTGCCAAAGCCATCACTCAGAGGGCAAGAAACTGCAGAAGCCACTGCGAGTATCACAGCGGCCACTGGATACTGGGTAGCGAGTCTGCTTCGAGAAACAGGCCCATCTGCTGAAACCGCATGTCAGCTGCCACAGCTGGTGGCCAAGGAACTTCGCTGGCTCCCTTTGCCCTCCAGATGTCTTGCAGGTACATTCCTCTGGCAGAACCAGAATTGCATTTGGACCCTGGCAAAATGTAAGACTAGGAACTTCAGGCTTCCAGCCCCTACACCACAAGGGAGAGAGTGAAAGGAAGTGGTAATGGATACTCAGCATCACGAAATAGTATTCCAGCCCAGGGAAAGCAGGCACGTTCACTCATTCACTTACTCAATCAGTGAATATGCATAAAGCACCCTCTCCATATGGGGTATTGTTCTGGCGCTTAGAATACAGCAGTAACAAAACAGGCAGGTCTGCTTTCATGGGGTTACATTAATAATGTAATACATGTGATGGACACTGTGCTAGAATATGTGCAGAGTATTAGAGACACCTAGAAGGAGTAAGCCACCTTGGGGGCTCAGAGTGAGGGGTTGGGAGGACTCCTCAGAGGCATGAATGGAGCCTGGGTGTAGAAACTATCCGACACGTTAATCGCATATGAGGCAAAGTGTTGAAGAAATCTCTGTAGGCAGTAGAAAAGGATTATCTTTATTAGTCAATGAAGAGCTTTTACCCCTTTGAATAAGAGTGGAGCCGAAATCTTGAGGTGATATCATTTGTCCTTTGAATGTGGCTCATTTAGGATGACATTTAACAGAAAGCATGACTGGGACCGTATAAGTATGCTGTATACGAATAGATCATGACTTGATGGTTTAATAAATCATCGACAGATCTTGCTACACCATAGCAGTGACACCATTTGCCATGTTAAAGGGTGTCTGCAAGTTTGTGTTTTATTTCTGTAGCGTTGTCTATTGCTGATAATCAACCCACCCCCAAACTCAGTGACTTAACACAGCAATTTATCATTTCTTAGAACTGAATGTCTGGGAATCTGGGCCAGGGTTGGCCTGCAGAAGAAGGGTGCTTCTTCTGTTCTATAACACAAGGTGTTGGTCGGAGACACTCACTTGATGGCATTCAGCTAGGCCTGAGTGGGGCTGGGTGGTAGAAGAAGGCTTCACTCTTACGTCTGGCTCCACAGGGCTCCTCCTTGAGGGCTCACTCTCTCCAGCTTTTCTCTCATCATTCAGGAGTCTAGCCCAGGATTCATTCTAGGGGCTTCCAAGAGAAAGGAAATGGTAGTTTCTGGGCCTCTTAAGGCCTGGGCTTAGGAGTCCCAGAATGTCCCTTTCACTGCATCCTATCTGTGCAAGTCACAAGGCTAGCCTAGATTCAAAGGGAGAGGAAACAGACCCCATCCTTGATGTGAGGAGAGGCATGTGTGTGCCGTGAGGGGAGGGTTGAACGGTAGCAACAAAACCCCCAGTTATGTTGTGTAGTTTCTTTGACCTTCGTTACACTTAGATTAAATGAGAATACATGCAAAGTGAGTAGACTAGTAGCCTGGCACAGTGCTTTACAAGTGTTAGTAATCAGAGTTGTGATGATGATAATGATGATTCGTTGAGGATGGACAGTGACTCCATAAACAATACCCTTCCTGAACCTGCCCAACTCTGAACTGAGAAAAAAAGACCAAAGAGTTTGCAGATAGGAGATAAAAACATCCCTATTTTTACTGATAAAGATAATAATGGAGAATGCTTTGTGCTTTTTAATGCTAAACGCCCGACCAGACATTCTTCCACCCACATGCTGGAGGACCTCCAGAGAGTCTGCCCCGTGACACATGGAGCCTGGGGAGAGAGCATAACCCGCACACACTCCCTGTGGGTAGGTCAGTCCGTCCCCGGGGACGGAGTGAGTGTGTGGGTCGAGCTTGCATGGCTTATTCATCCCACATTTTCCAATCATGTTAGTCACCCTGTATGCCCCCCACCCCACATCTGGGAAGGGCAAGTGAAGAGGTAAAGAGGGTCCAGGAGTCATATGCTCCAGGAGAGAACTCTGGTTAGAGGAAGAAGGTCTTCTCCCCTAATATGAATATTATTTCAGTTTTAACATTTTCTGCACAGTAGAGTCCTTTAATTACTCGGAATCATTTTAAATTAGATGTCTCGTTTGACATAGTGCAAATTTGTGATGGCCAAGTGTCTATACAAAATGGAGAATACAGTGAGCTACAAGGCATGGCATACTTTACATACGACAGCAGGAACTGTATCAAATATCAGCATCAGAATACTTTCATAGGAGAAATGCTTAATATGCCCTTGGGGAAAGTCCTTTCATCTCTATAGAAATAATACTTTGTTTTAAACCACTGAGTCTTGAGATAGAGTGAAATGCAGCAATGGACACTTGAAAAAAACATACAAATTCACAAACACATTTTAAAATAACAAATGATGCAATTCCTACAGAGTAACAGGAACTCTTCTACAGTGTAATTGGGTTTGATACAGTAAGCTTAAAGTTTTTTTCAACTCAAAAAATTCTTTTAAGTTTTGCTCTTAATCATATATGATTTAAATAAATATAAAAATTGTGGTAGGTGTCTCTGAAGTGCATATAGGTGCTGAGTTATGTACAATTGATTGAGAAGAAAGTCTCGAGTTACTAACTTAAAGATAGACACCTTTGTTATCGTTTCATCAAAGCTTTCGCTTCCATCATATTTTTTTGTTGAAATCAAGCAAGATTTATTAAGCAAATTGAAGTATTTGGCTGATGTATAATTAGAAAAAAGGAGTTATATGATGGAACATTAATGAAAGGATAAAAAACTGCAGCTTTGGATGCAATTCAAAGGGAATAATACCCACTTCTAATGAAATACTTCCTGGAAATCTCATTTTCAATCCAAAATATATCAAAGACTTTGACATGGATTCACTCAAAGTGAAGAGCAAAGCCCAGATGTCAGGTGTCTTATTCTAAGAGTGATTACAGAATCTAACTCAGAAATGAAACCACAAAATTGAAAGGGTATCCTTCATAATGCTTTATCTGTTCCATTATATGTAGTGTCATTCAGAGGGAGTCTTGCCACTGAATATATTTCCTTCATATTTTATTCTAAGCATCAGCCGCAATATTGATTAGATACCCATTGTAGACAACAAACCTTCTAACTGGTTGGTGTGGAGAGTTACAAGGAATTAAGAGATACATATTGCTGGCTTTATTCATTAGACTCATCCATCTGTAAGGCAGGACCAACTACTAAAAATACAAGCACTGTGGTTGTCAGAAGGATATTTACATGCAAGGGCCAATTGGCATAATTTTAATCAAGTCAGGCATGAGCTGGTCACATTTAGTCAAGATGGAAAGACCAAGATGTATCAAATCTGAGAAACAGACCTTTATAGAATAGTGGGGAGCTAGTCCATCTTTAAGTGATGAAAACAAGTCCAGATCCAAGAGAGGGGCACAGTTTTTGAAGGGGAAAAGCATTTGGTACCAGAGATTCTGATGTAAAAGTTTACTCAGCAAGTGAGCAAAGCACATGCTGAAATCTGTTTAATTTCCTTGAGTATCAGAAAAATAACTCAGAAGTTTACTCAGATAATAGAGAAGATTGGGCAGATGCAAAGCGTGAAGGTGAAACAGGATTTGGGCACAAGATCCCCATCCTGAAATGGGGACATAGAAGGAAGCCTTTGGCAAAAAATCAAGGCAGAATCCCAGCCCCTCGTCATAACGTGGGACTGAGGTCCTAGGACAAGTTATAAGGCTGCTGTCAGCACTAGAACCCAGGCTCGGGCCAGAAATGCTGCCTGAGTGACTTGAGCCTGAGTCTCAGAGGACTGGTATACAAGTAATATGAAATGTTTCCTGAGGTCACTGTTGGGTCCAGTGCCCGGGAACAGCCAGCACTACAGGTGGCACAAATTGTGGCTTCAGGTATCTCCAAGAATAGATGCAGGGCTGGGCAGCAGGAAGGGTTATTCAGTATCGATAAGGAATTCAGAATAATGTATGTCCTTGTTTGTGCAGTGTGTTTGCCCTTGTGAACACTGGAATGAACGGGCCAGTGTTAGCAACCAAAAGTGGAAAGGCTTGAGTTTTGTTTTGTTTGGCCAAAGCAGAGAAGACAAGCCAGAGTGAAAGGAAAAATTTGCCCAAGAAATAATCGGTGGGAAATTTTCTTGCCCAAATGACAGAATTAGTAGAATCATTGCTTCCTAAAGGAGGAAAATGTGTTGAACCTGTTACGTAGACTGAAAATCTACTTGGGTGTGGTAGAACCTACATACTAGTTAGTTGCTAAGCAAAAAGTGTAGCTTGAGCAGCTTACACTCAGTTGGCAATATTCTAGAAAGTTCTCTAAAATAGAGTTCAAAAATGACTGAGGCCACTGTGTGATAAAAAGCAATAAAGTTTAACCAAAGATATCAATTGTTAAAGAAAAAAAAATTGCCGAAAACACTGAAAAGAAGACATGAAAATTGAATTTCCCTTTCTAGCCCAGGATCTTTGTTCAGAAGTCTGAAGCGTCAATATAGAGATGAAATTGCAGAACCAATGAGGAACACATGTGGGAGAAATGAACAAAGATCGAGTTTCTCACCTCTGAGAAGCTACCATTTGGAGGTATTTTTCTGTGAAGTCATTGGGGTAAGAGCATTCATAAAATAGGAATTTCACAAATAATGGAATCACTGCTGAACTGGAAATCTTATCAGGTGTGGGGGTTTTGTCACATGCTCTTCAAATTTTTTGGCACACCTGCCGTTGAAAGGTAGAATATATGACTTCTGTCCTTGAATCCGGGATCTTGGACTGTTTCTGGCAAATAGAATATGGAAGAAATGGCACAGTATCATGTTTAGGTCCAGACTTAGAAATTGGCCACTTTCACTTTTGGTCTTTTGAAACATTCATTCTTTAGAACCCAGCCACCCCATGAAGAGACACCTGTGAAAGAAGGGAACTGCCTGGACCACTTTGCCAGCCAGAAGAATGAACTGTCTTGGACATGGCTCTCTAATACTCTCCCCCCACCCCTTGAGCTGTCCCTGCTGTTGAGCCTGTGTGGGTGGAGATTGGCCTACCCCCATGGAACCCTGCTCAAATCTCAGATTCAAGGGGAAAACGAATGACCGTTATTGTTTTAAGCAAATGATTTTGATATATAGCAGTAGAGAAATACAATTAGTAAAATAAAAAACAAATCTTGGGATTCAAATCCAGATCTAACCTCCAAATTATCGTGTATGCTTGCTACAATTAAAGAATTTGGAGGTTAGATCTGGATTTGAATCCCAAGATTTGTTACAATCTTGGGTAAAGTATTTAATTTCCTCAAGCTTCATTGTCCCTTTTGAAATTTGAACATAATCATAACTACTTCATAGGATTACTGCAAGAAATAAATGAAATACTAAAACAATGCCTGAAAGACAACAAGGACTCAAGAATTATACATCAGAGTTTGCTAAAAGCCATTGGAGATTTAAAAAAAAAAAAAAGAGGTATAAGAGTTACAAGGGAATGAAAATTACTTGAGTAACTTCCTTTTTGGTAAATCATGGTATGACATGGGTCATTATTCACAAATTATGCCACGTATATAACCGTGTATGCTTTTAGCTAGAAGACTACATAAAACAGCATGTTTCAAAAAGTTGATTTAACACATAAACATAATTTCAGCTCAGATTATAAGGTATTAAGTTTTAAATTTTCATGTTTAAATAATAGAACAGAAGCTACTTATAAAAAAAACTTTTAAAATGACAGATAGCAAGTAGATTTCAATAGAATGACATTCAGAGAGAATTAAAAGATAACACTTCTGCCATTTAATGTAAGATGTGCTAACATTGCGTACGAAAAATTAATTTCTTTCACACATAAAGAATGCCTTTGATGTTTGTTTTTATTCTACATAAAGATTCATATGTCATTTTTCCAACTGCTGTTAATCTTCTAGACCTTGGCACACAGTGTGCTTGACACAGATGTTGCAAGGAATGTGTGGTGCCCACATTTATGTGGGAAGGACCACTCTATAAAAATGAGCAGCCCATTTTACCTAGGAAGAATTTCCATACAAATCTCATCTGTGATTGAAAACTCTTTCATTCCAAGGGGCTGTTATGGTAGAATGACCCAACTCATATGTAAGTTGGTAATTCTCATTGTGTAGTAGTTACTGTTAGCCCACATTATACTGAGGAAACAATACAGGTGTTCCTGTAGATGCTGATGTTTGGGGTGGATGAGGGGAGAGAGGGGATGTGAAGAGAAGGGAGAAGGTGGGTCTCTTGAGTGAATCAGCACATGAGTCAGGGATAGATACTACTCCTAGATGATAAGCTGAACCTGGAAAGGGTTAATCATCCATTTGTTCATTGGTTCTGCCCTGCAGATCTAAGAGTGAAAGGAAATGAAGGAGAAGGCCCTAGAATCGAGGAGTTTGGAAACAAAAACACTGTTTGTTTCTTAAGTTTGGGGTTTGTTACTACTTGAAAATGGGGGGCTGTATTCCTGGTATGTGATTTATCGGGAACTCTGGTCTTAGGGGGAAGGGACTCGAGGGCTGGCTCTCTACAACCATCCCTTTGGGGATCCAACTGGCCTCCGGGTGAGGTCCCATCAGCGTAGGGGTAGAGGAGCTGAGCAGCCATACAGGCAGGAGGAGTTTGGTTTAATGACACAGGGTCAGCTCTACTGGTGGCAGGATTGCGAGATGACGGGGACAGGAACATAGGGGAATGGATTGTGTGAACTAGAGTTGGTCCTGGCAGTAGCATGACCTACGGGAACCCCAGGGAAGGCCAGGTCAGGAGGAAGACTGCCCCCATTTCCCCCTCTCCACTTTTGTTTCTCTTACAGCATTTTTAAGTTCAAGTATTTCTTGAGTACCTATTTTGTGTAAGTACTGAACGTTAGTTACTTTAGTATACAATACTGTAAGATAACTACTCAACATTGGCTTAAGAGTCAGTTTAAGACTCATGTGTTTGGAAGAGTTTTAAGAAAAAAATAGTTTCTGTGTAGGGCTCACTGTAACTACATCAAAATTTATTCCTCAGAATCCCATAAGATACGCAACATACAGTTTTTGGGTTTTTTTTGTTTTTGTTTTTTTCTTTCTGGTTAAAAGCCACTATTTTTTTTTATTAGTTTCAGGTGTTTTTAAAATTTTGTTTTTATTTTGACAGAAGGGAAGTTTGAGACTAAAGGTCCTAGAACCTGCCCCAGGTCACATAGCTGGTAAGCACTGGGTGGCGCTGAATCCAGAATTCAGGTGGTGTGATCCTTGGATGCCCTGGGAGCAAACGAGAAACTCGGGGCTTAGAAACCTAAACTGCCATTCCCCTGGTTCATGCAGATCCTGGCAGCGGAGAAATTTACATATACATTTTGAGGTCAGCTGAGTGTTAAAAGCTGAGTCTCCCCTGCTTTCACTCCCACTGGAGCTATCCCCAGAGCATGGGTCTGCTTTGATCCTACTCATGGCATCAGCAAAAGTATAACTTTTTCTTTTCGTCTTTGATACAGTCGAGATAGACTTTAATTTTCCAAAAGGAAATGGGTAAGGAAAAACAAAAAGAAAAGATTGTACATGAAGTATTGAATCGAAAAAAAGAAAAAAAAAGTGAGTTTAAATTTTTTTTTTTTGTAATCTCAGAAAAAGACCCAGACATTGGGCTAAGCCCTAAATGTCCTTTTCTTCAGATAATCCTAGCAGGCACATCCGGGATAGCAGCCTCCCAGCCTTCTTCTACCCCGCTGATGCTCAGCATTCTTTCCCCCCAACTCCCCACCTGCAGAGGGTCTCCCAGGAAGCCACTGTCCATGAATACAGCTCCCCATTTTCTGCTGCAGCCACCCAAGGGAGGGGAAAATGGGAAGAAAAGGATGCCTTCCTCCCAGGAAAGCAGGGACTGAGGGGTGAGGCGAGAAGAGATTTCTGCCGTGAACTAGACAACAGCAATGCAGTTTTAAATTCCCATGTGTTTCTCACAAAAACAATGTGAGAAATCAACGATTGCTAGTATTATGGTCTAGCTGCATTATGACTTGGGGCGCCAGTTAGGAACCCTGCCACTTCTGTAACGTTATTTTTGTGGCAAGTTTCATTTTGTGTTCCATTGAAATCACCTGCAGTCAGGCTTGTGTCACAGTCATGTAGGCGTTGGAGTGTTTTCACAAAAGAAGTTTCTCCTTGTTTTCTAATAGCATTGTGTGTGCATGTTCTTGCCCTCAAGACCTGATGAGGTGGGATAAGGGCATAAAATGGCCTCAGATGTCTTGGCTTCTACGTCTGGTTTGATCAGGAGCTCTGTGACCTTGGGCAGTTTCTCCGGGACACTCTTGCTTCATCTGTAGAACGAGGTGGATGAAAAACAGGACTTCTGGGGCCCCTACCAACTTTGGTGTTACATTATTCCATTTCTTTGAAACTCCCCAGCAGTTCACTTTGTTTTCTTTCTTTCTAAAGAGAGGAAGTGTGGGGTCTAGCTCTTTGTCCTAACTTTGTGAGCATGTCTACTCTGTCATTAGAAAAATACCACCTGTCCTCCTCGCTTCAGAAGTTTGTCATGATGATGGACAGAAAAGCACTTTTGAAACTGCAGCATACAATGTAAATGTACACTGTTGAATATTTGAAACTGGAAAGTGTAACGGCGTACAATATAGTTAGTGGGAAACATCAGGACTTAGAAACCCTTCCCAAATGTTCAATATTAAAACTGGAGAGTATGAGTAGGAGGAAATAATTATAAAGAACCTCTTCTTTATGCTTTTGGAGAGGCTTATGTTTAAGTCTCTACAAATGAGACTTTCGGATGACAAAATCACTGGGTGGTTGAATGTGAACTTCTGGGTAGAAACGATGGGTTTTCTCCCCTGAATTGTATGATGCAATCCATCATGTGTGCACGTACGGCACATGACACACACAGGAATTAGTAAGGAATAGAGGTTAGAGCTTCAGAATCTGGCATTGGAAACACATGGGTTTGAGACCTTGCTCTGTGCCATTTTCTGACTCCATGACCTTAAGCAAGTTACTTAATTTCTCTAATCCTAGATATGCTTATCTCTGAAATTGAAAGTATCATAGGATTCTTATGAGGCTTAAATAAGACAAAGCTTGTGAAATGCTTATCACATGCCTGGCACAAAATAAATTCTCGTTAAATGTAACTAAGATTATTACCATTATTATTATTAGCTCCATTACCTCTTTACCTGGGAGATGCTGGTAAGTCAGCTAGTGAAGAAATGACACCAAGCCTGGCTCAACTAACTGGCAATCATTAAAAACAACTAAAAATACTCATCTGCCAGTGGTGTCTTTGTTACCCGCTCGATAGGAGAGGGAAAGCTATGTGACATGATGATGTAGTTAGGAAGCATTTATATTCTGTTTATTTATATTAAGCCAGAATGTTTATTTCCAACTGTCTGTCAAGGTTGACATCTTAAGAGGCCATAGTTATAAACATTTTAAAGAGTGCTTTTGTAGAATTATCAGCAGTTAAGTTTACAAGCCACAAGAATAGGCATAGTTTATTACATTATAGTCAGACCCCCTTTTCAATCTGGAATTCACAACAGTCATTTATCAAATATTTATTGAGGGTTTTCTACATGCAAGATACTGTTCTATCTGTGAAAGGTGTAGAATTTAACAATGTTAAATAACTTATGTTTATTTAATGTACACATTTCTCCTACCATCGCCATATGGCGTTCATATTCTAATGGAGGGACCATAAGGTGAAAAAGCAAATCAAATAAAATGTTTATGTTTGTGGAAGTGATGATATGTATTGTGAAGAAAAATA
Source organism: Rhinolophus hipposideros (assembly GCF_964194185.1). NCBI lineage: Eukaryota > Metazoa > Chordata > Mammalia > Chiroptera > Rhinolophidae > Rhinolophus > Rhinolophus hipposideros. The sequence goes on along the minus strand of NC_138047.1, from coordinate 85,307,272 downwards.
CAAGGTAAGGAAGAAACCTAATGGGGCAGAGTTTCTCTCTCTCAGTAATGAGTGGTCAGAGGAGGGATGTCTGATGACATAATATTTGAACAGAGACATGAATGGAGTGAGGAGGGAGCCACGCATTTCTGCCCAGAAGTAAATCCGAAGAAAGTGTGGTAAGTGCAAAGGCCCTGTGGCAGAGCACACCTCAGGTGTACAAGAAGCTATACAAGGTCAGCATGGTGGAGAGTAGATAGAGGGCAGTTTTCACAAAATTTAACACCCCCATGTGACGGTACCAGCCAGCCAGCACCACAGCCATGTGGAAGCAGCCAGCATAAGGTGTCTCTGCTGAATATCTACCCTCGTAGGACGTGACATCAGGGACCTTATGGAGGCCAGGTCCTGTGGGGCCAATGTGTTCACTCACCATAATTTCTAGACTTAGCCCCAGAAACCAACTTTACCCCCCAAAAAATAAAGATAACTACTATTTATTTGGGGAGCATATTCATTCATTGATTCAACTTATTTTTCAAAGTGATTTTATGAGAATCGTGTAGATTCTCGGAGAAGAAGGATAGGTCAGCATTCACATGGGTGTATATGTTCCAGTAGGTTTTGTTTAAACAAATCATATCTAAATTTTGGGGTGTTTTTGGTGGTGGTGGTGGAGGGGGAAATTCAGCAGTTCCTTCCTTCAGTGTCCTACATCTCCTGGCTACCATGGCCCCTAGGAACTAAAATGAAAGGGAATGAGAGACATAGTAACTGAATCTTTCGAGGTGGCAAAGTGCCCCAAACCTTGAGAGTAAAACTCACGTGAGAGAGTAAAAGCCGCCTACTCATCTGTGACCTGGGTAGACGGCATCCTCTCTGAGGTGGCAGAGAGTATGGTCAGTTTTGGTCCTGGGTGCTAGAAAGTGGCACAGGCTACTTCTTGGTATAGCTCTAGGTGAATTCCCTGCCACATGCTTTAAACAAAGCTCCCAGAAAACTTGTCAAAAATTCTTTGAGAGGGCAAACTAAGGCAACAATTCGAGAACCCATTATAAAGTTGGTGAGCAAGGACCATCGGCTCGACCTTGTCTGTCTCGGCACAGCAACCACTATGAGACTGATGGAAATCAATGCCAGAGGCCTAGGTGAACGTCACCTGGGATGCATTGCAGCCCAGCAGCAGCAGCTGTGATGTGACCCCCATTGGGGCCATCCAGGGGCTCCATGGTACAGTTTTGGCAGCTGCTAAGATCCCAGGGCATTTTGGATATACGTATTAGAACCTGTAATCGTAGCAGGAAAGGGAAATGACCCACAAGGACAACACATGAGCACGGGTTTCATAGCCGGTGACCAGGAGTCTCATACTGCCTATTTTTCATTCATGCATGCATCCATTCACCCAAGAAACACAGTATCGTTGGAGCTGTCTACCAGTTTCCCTCCCCCACTCTGGTTTGGAAGCTGAGGGATCATGGGTTATTACAATACCTTTCGAGATGTTAACAAAAACAAAGAATTGTGTGGCTTTTGACTCAGGAATCAGAAAATACTAGGTCTGGTATCTGGGCTACCCCACTTTGTAACAGTGTGTTTCTTGCTTAACCTCTCTGAGCCTTGGTTTCCTTCCGTTGAAACTGACTTGTAAGGTTCCTATGAAGATTAATTAAATAATGTATGGCAGCACTGGGCACTGCCTGGCTTAATAGACTCATTAATGCTAGGTTTTCTTGATAATTCAAAATGAAAGTAGAATTATAGAATGTGTGTAAGTGGGGGGGCGCGCAGGGAAGAGGAAAAGAGGAAGAACGAGCAGGGGGAGGGAAGGAAAAGGAAAGAAGACTAGGAAAAATACAGCAAGAAACAATATCAAACAGCTGTGCCAAGTTGTGTGAAGACAAAACATTCAAGTTCCTTGTAAGTTTTAAGAGTCAGAAAAAGTATTTAAAGACCAGAGAATGATAGACTGGAATGGGCCCTAAGTTATTTAAACCAAAAAAGAAGAAATGATTTTAGCAGTAGGGTTTTGGATGGTCATTGGAAGTGATTCAAGATTGCCTTTATTCCTGACCGTTGACTGAGTTCCTGTAAACAGTGAGGTGAATAATACTTTCTGAGCAACCCGGAAACAAGATAGCAGTTAAACAGCACGAGGGTCGTATCTGATGGCTATTAAAATGGAGAGTCTCACTTGGGGCAACAAGGCACTTAATAGCCATTACATTCATTTCGGGAAAGTTTTGGCCCCAGACTTCAATCTGTCTACCCACGCCCGATTCTAACAGACAACTGTCCGCTTAATTTAGTGCCTGGCTGAATCAGATGTGATAGGTGACTATTTTTTTAATCAGTCCCTTCCTGCATAATAGAAAGACCTGGAGAACTTGAGTGGCTTGCTGAAGGTTAAACAGCTGGCCTAAACCTCATTGTCTCTAGCATTGCAGTAGAGCCTGCTTTAGCTTTGGTGGATGTGTAATTTGGATAGTTTCTCTCCCGGAGGTAAAATGATGTTTCTCTCTTCCTCCTCCTCCTGGAGTTCTTTTGTTTATAATTTTGATTTTTTTTCTTCAAGTAACCAGCTGACCTTTTTTCCTAAATAGGTCACTTTGTTATACAGCCAGTAGACTCAGCGTTCTGGAGATTTTTGCCCAAGGAGGTTGAATATATTTATATCTAGATGTGTCCATATGTCAAACAGATATTTCAATCTGTATTTGAAAGCTATTGAGGTTGTAGCCTGATGAAATTCCCTGCTCCACAAATAAAATAAAAACAAATACCCTTAACATGTATAACCAGACATTTTCAAAAGGGCAAAAGATGTAAAAATGAAGCTTTATTCTATAAGAAATAAAATCAGTAGCTAAAATAAATACAGGATCTAGCCCTTTTTAAAATTAATATAGTTATATTCTGGGTATACATGTAAATATTTAATTGCTCATTTAAGTTCTATAACAGACTGATCACAGTTAGGTGCATATAGTATGCTTTTAATATTTTAGACATTTAATACTGTTTCCTAATCAAAATAATACATGCAAGATAAAAAATAAAATGCAGAGCATTCGTTTTTGGCATAGCTCTCCTGCCATCACAGGTACACTATCAAAATATGCTGGAGAATGTGTACTGCATAACCTATAAGGGGAAATGAACTACAGAGAATAGGTCTCCCAGCCATTAAATGCTTAAATTGACACAAGTTTCAACAATATTAAAATCAGACCAAAACATAATGTTATATTTCAGGCCCGAGTGCAGTCCTCTCTGTGACTTGATTGTCCATTTTTCTACACCTGCGTAAAACTGGAGAAGGAGAAGGAAAAGAAGGAATGCTTTGTGAGGGTCATGACGACACTGAATAATTTTTTAAAAAAAGAGTAAGACCTTTTTTATATTCAGCTATAAAATGATACGCTTCTAATGGGGTGACTTACAGTGAATTATCCAAACTAGTAAAATTTACTTGACCCTACTCTGCCCATTCTCTTTTCAAAGACACCCAGAAGTATGAGACATGGGACTTACACCCAAGAGTTTACAATACGGCTCCTGTCATTGACATCTGACAAGTTAGAAAGCACCTCACAAACATAAAACATTTGTATTAGTTTCCTAGTGCTTCTGTAACAAGTTACCACAATTAGAGGCTGTCACAACACAAATGTATTAGCTGATAGTTCTGGAGACCAGACGACTGAATTCAGTTTCACTGGGCTAACATCCAGGTGTTCACACGCTTGCATTCTTGCTGGACGGTCTAGGGGAGAATCCGTTCCCTTGCCTCTTCCAGCAGCTAGAGTCTGCCTGCATTTCTTGGAGCATGCCCCCTTCTTTCACCTTCAAAGCCAGTTGCGAGCTTCTTCCGCATCTCCCTCGAGGACCTCTGCTTCCATTGTCATATCTCCTTGTCTGATTCTGCTTTCATAGTCACATTTTCTCCTCTCACTCTGACCCTTGTCATTATATTGGGCCTTCCCATATAATCCAAAATAATCCCCCCATCACAAGATCCATGGTTTCATTTCATCTGCAATGTCCATTTTGCCATGTAAGGTAACCGTCACACGTTCCAGGGAATAAGATGTGGACATCGTTGGGGGTCGCTATTTAGCCAATCACAACATTGAAAGCTTTAAGACGAAAACATCTTTGCAACCTCAATTTCAGGATTCTGTCATAAGGCCACCGTTTCCTCTTCAGCTTCATTTCCCACCAAACCTCTAAGTGCATCCTTTCTGGCTACAGTCCTGTGCTTTCCTTCCTCTCTCCTTCTGTGTGTGAATGCTCCTATATCCTGCTCACTTTTCACAATCCTAGCCATCCTTCAAGGCCAGTCTCAAATGCTCTGTTCTCCATTCAGTATTTTTGATATTCCCAGATAGAGCCTAGACACTTTGTTTGCAGGTGACAAACCCAGCTGAAACTCACTTACACAAATACTGGGGACTTTATTAACACAAATAATTGAACTGTGTAAGGGCAGAGGTAGATCTGGGCTAGAAACAGCCAGGATCAGTGTCTTAGTCAGCTCAGGCTGCTATAACAAAATACCACAGACTGGTTAGCTCAAACAACAAACACTTATTTCTCAAAGTTCTGGAGGCTGGGAAGTCCAAGATCAGGGTGCCAAGAGATTTGGTTCCTGGTAAGGGCCCTCTTCTTGGAATGGAGATGTACCCCTTCTTATTGTATCCTCACATGGTGAGAGAGAGGGCTCTGGTCTTCTCTTCTTACAAGGGCACTAATCCCACCTTGGGAGCTCCACCCTCATGCCCTCATCTAAATCTAATTACCTCACAAAGATCCCACCTCAATATCATCACATTGGGAAGTAAGGCTTTACCTTATGGATTTGGGGGTGCGGAGACCACAAACATTCGATCCATAGCAATCAGGAACTTGAACATGATCAGGAGTGTCTGTCTGCCGGTTTTTAGTTCTCCCTACATGCCTGCCAAATTTGCTCAGGCCATCTCTTCTACCTTTGTGAAGTGTACATGGCCACAGGTTACTACAAGCTTATAATTTTATAGCTTTTAACCAGAAAGAAAAAGAAGCTCTCTCCCTCAGCTAGAGTTTGGAAAACACCTCTTAAGTGCATCCTTCAGAGAGAAGGACTCAGACTGGCTTGGTTAGGTCACATGTCCAACCCTTGGACTAATCATGATGGCCAGATGGTCATGTATTGAAGCTCGGGAGCAGAACTGGGAAAACAATAATTAAACAGATGGAAAGAAGGGAAAGGTGTTGGATAGAATAAATCATACTTGCTGTAGCCACCAATCTGGTGTGACTTCTTCTCAAATCCCATTATATTTTATTTGTATTCATCTTAATTTATATCATTGCTAATTGTAACATCTTCATTTTCTCTGTTTTTCTTTCATGGCATTGGTCATATGTTATATGCCTTGGATCATTATACTAACATACTGAGTCCTTGAAGGAAGTGCTTACGTCTTTCTGATTTTCACCCCACCTCTCCCACCTAGCACCTAGTGCTGTGCAACACTGATAGTAAATGTGTTGAGTTGAAAATAACACTTGAGAAGAGCTACCTCAAGGCAGCTCAAGGTTAATTAAAATAAGAGCTAAATTTTCAGGAAAATGAAGTGCACTATGGTGCTTAATAACTTGAGAAAATGTCATAGCTTGAGCTGGGACTTGAAAGATGAGTAGAATTTAGATAGACAGGTAGCAAAGGATATGGGTTATTACAGAACGCATGTGACCACAAAGGAAATACAGAGAAACAGAAATCAAGTTTTCTGTGTCCCCTATGTTTCCTGATTCTGGGACCTTCTTCTATGACTCTGTTGCTATAAATCATAAATATTTCATGATGACATTAATTAGAAATTGTTTTTGCAGAATAGCAGTTTTTCCATATCTTGCAATGATTCATTTCATCAATCATTCATTTAATTACTTATTGGGGTTTTTTTGCAATTATTTATATTTATGCACAGTAAGGGCTGTCACTCATGTTAAGGAACCTACTAGTGCTTCAAAGAGGGAGGTAAGGAGCTGTGGAAAGAGACCACGAAGTAGGAATTGGAGGAAAGCAGTGCCACCTCTGACAGATGCGACTTCATCAGAGCCTACAACTTTTAAGAATTCATAAGAACCTATCAGTCAAGACAAAAGGAGTATCTTTAACCTCTAATGCAGATACCAAAAGCTCATGCACATTTTTAATGTGCCTCTTCTCTAGGAAATGTAGTGCCCATGATGACAAACCTGTGGCCTTTGAATTGAGGACTTCACCCAAAGATGCATCTAGCCACAATGTATAGATTTCCAGACATTAAAGGCTGTAAATCTGGAATGGTAAAAATCCTGGAAGTGTTGAAATACCTCTTGGTGTCAATGTGTTTTTTAAATGAAGATTTGAGTCCCTACCATATGCCAGGAATTAATATTAATTATCATTACAACATAATTAAAAACAATAACTGATGCAGTTACAATTAATAAATAGATTCTGCTTCCAAGGACTTCGTTGTTGTTTTTATTTATTGGTGTGACAATGGTCAACAGAACTACGTAGGTTTCAAGTGTACAATTCTATAATACATCATCTCTATACTGCATTATGTGTTCACCATCCAGAGTCAGTTCTCCTTCCATCACCATGATTTGATCCCCTTTACCCTCTTCTACCATCGAAAATGTGCAACCTCATTAGCTCTTAGGGAAATGCAAATCAAAACCACAATGAGATATCACCTCACCCCAGTCAGAATGGCTATCATCAACAAGACAAACAATAACAAGTGTTGGAGAGGCTGTGGAGAAAAAGGAACCCTCATACACTGTTAGTGGGAATGTAAATTGGTACAGCTGCTATGGAAAACAGTATGGAGGTTCTTCAAAAAATTAAGAATAGAATTACCATATGACCCAGCAATCCCTCTCCTGGGGATACCCGAAAAATCTGAAAACATTTATCTGTAAAGATGTATGTATTCTGATGCTCATTGCAGCTTTATTTACTGTGGCCAAGACATGGAAACAACTAAAGTCCTTTGATAGATGAATGGATAAAGAAGATGTGGTATACATACACAGTGGGATACTACTCTGCCATAAGAAAAGACGAAATAGTGCCATTTGTGACAACATGGATGGATCGTGAGATTATCGTGCTAAGTGAAATAAGTCAGACAGAAAAAGTCGAGAACCCATATGACTTCACTCATACCTGGGATATCAAACTGAAGGTGACAAAGGAACAAGACAAGCAAATGAACAAAAACTCATAGACACAGATAACAGTCTAGTGGTTACCAGAGGGTAAGGACTTCTTGTCTGATGAGGGAGAGAAACAGAAGGAGAAAATAATTGGATATGATGAGAATTTTGAAAGCTGTTTGACCCCAGAGTTATGGGACACGTTGTGCCTCCAGTCCTGAATCCTCAAACGCTGTTTGCTCTTCTTAATCTGCTTCTGCCTTGACCTGCTCCTATGGCATGTCTTATTTCCTATAGGAGTCCTTGGTACGAAGAAGATAGTTTTGTGCTCAAAAAACAATTTCCATGTGCTCCTTCTCAGCCTAGAAACATCTAAGCTACCCCTCACCACGTGTGGGATGAAGTCTGAAACTCAGGAGCCTGATTGGCCGAAACGCCCATAATTTGGCATCATTCTCCCACCTAGCTGATTTCTTCCTGTAACCTATCCTCACATACTCCCTCAAATGAAGCCTTTGTGTTTCAGTTTTAACACCTACCTCCAGCAGAAAGCTGTCCTGAATGAACTCCTAAGGAAATTATTGCTTAAATAGTGATTTTGAATCAGAGACCTTTTGTATTATTGCTTCTCTTTAAAGTTTATGCCTTGTTTCCCAAATTCGTTGTTAACTAATAAAGAAAACTCTGTTATATTCATGTATTGATTTTAAGCACCTTGGACAGTGCCTGGCCACCCAATGAATATGTAGTATTGTGATACATAGCTTGAATGTTGAAATTACAAATGTAGATTGATATATGGTACTTTTATTCAGTAAGATCACTCACTGGCATTAGTGATGTCCTGTGATTGCTGAGAGGTTTAAAAGGCTATTTAAATATATCACAGAAACTGTGGTACATTTATACAATGGAGTATTACTTGGCCATAAAGAAGAATGAAATCTTACCATTTGGATCACTGTGGATGGAACCAGAGAGCATTATGCTAAGTGAAATAAGTCAGACAGAGAAAGACAAATACCATATGATCTCACTTATATGTGGAATCTAAAGAATAGAATAAATGAACGAATTAATCAGAAACAGTCTCGGAGACATAAAGGAAAAACCGAGGGTTGCTAGATGGGAGGGGGGTGAGGATGAAGGAGGTGAGGGAATTAGAAAGCACAATCAGTAACCACAAGATTGCCATGGGGATACGAAAGACAGTTTGGGGAATATAATCAATAATGTTGTAAAGATTTTGTAGAGTATTCAATGGACACTTGTCTTATTGGGGAAACCACCTCAGGGATGCTATAGATGCCTGAAGCTGAAGCTGAATAATAATGAATGTCAACCATAATTATATATATTATACACATATATACGTATATATATATGTGTATATATGTATACATATATACATATATGTATGTATACATACATACATATATGTGTGTACATGCATGCATATATACACATGTATGTATACATACATAATTATATGTTATACACATATATATGTATATATGTGTATATATGTACACACATATATATACACATACGTATATATGTGTATATATGTATACATACACATGTATACATATATACATGTGTATGTATACATATATATATACACGTATTCACAAGAAGTGGGGTACAACATAAGCAATAGAGACAGTGGAAATGTAACGACTGTAGGCGATGTCAGAGGGGTAGTGGATGGGGGAGGCGGGTTATCACTGTGTGAGGGGTATAAATGTCTAACTATTACATTGTTTTGTATACCTGAAACTGATTTTTTTTAAAAAGGCTATTTAGTAATATGTAGGGGGAAAAGATGGTTGGTATAAGGAAGTCAGTTTTTAAGAAAATTATTCTGGCAGCCGTATGCATGGTATGTTGCTGAGGTGAGCGAGACTGGAGGCAGGTAGACAAGCAATGCGGCAGATGTGGTAAAAATATAAGAGGTAAGTACTGGGTGAGGATTTTCCCGAACACCTAGCATAGCCCATCAGCATTCATTCAGTTATTTAAATGTTGCTCATGTGACAAATGGAAATAAATCATCAGAATTTTTCAATTACTTAATGAAAGAAGAGTTCAGTTTTAGCGAAGTAAAGTCAGTTAGGGTGAATTCCAGATTTCCCACAGCAGTGATTTTTATGCCCAGTCTTTGAAGAATTCCTTTGCATTATGAGATTTATTTTTATTAGTATTATGTAGATGTGTGCATTGAGGGTTTTATAGGAATTAAATAAAATAGCCCGTATCTTTGGCTAGAGTGAAGAACACATAATTGTATTACAATCATAAATAAGATTTTTAAAATAAAACCTGCACATCCTGAAAATGGTGATGCCAGCCACTGTTTGGTTTGGTTCAGGACATCCAGATGCTTATCTATTCATGGTGCTCTTAGTGATGTTTTGCTTTTAATTAGGGAGAGTATGTGCAGTACAAAACTGATGTCTAGAATATTAAAGTGAAAAGTGGAAGGTTTACCTACAGTCTCCTTACTAGCAATCTTTTTATGAGGTAAAATTTATATACAATGAAACGTACGGATGTTCCATTTGATGAGTTTTGACAGTATACTCACTTGTGTAGCCATGCCCTGATGGAGCTATAGAACACTTCCGTTACCCTGTTCCTGCCTGTGTTCCCCAATTGTCAACATACACCCTATGTAACCTGCCCACTTCTGAGTTCCATCACCAATTATTAGTTTCACTTTTGAACTTCATTCAAATGGAATCATATTAGGTACTCTTTCATTTGGGTTCTGTCACTTAGCATAAGGCTTTGGCAATTCATCGGCAATTCTTTGGTAAATTCCTTAGCATTTTCTAGATACACAGTCATGTCATCTGGAAATAAAACATTATACCTCTGATTTTTATGTCATTATACATTTTGCTCTTTCTTCCGTTATTGTACTAGCTTATTGTACTCTAGAATACGTTGTTGAGCAAAAGTGATGAGTAGATATTTTTCCTTCTTTCCAATCTTAGGGAGAATATTTCACTATAAAGTATGATGTGAGCTACAGGTTCTTTGCCCTTAAACCAACGTTTCCTTCCTGGGATAAATCTAACTTGGTCACGATTATTACCTTTTTATATATTGATTAATTTGATTTGCGGATATTTTAAGGAACTTCAGGCTGTGCTCATGAAGGATACTGATCTGTTTTCTTGTCATGTGGTTGTCTGATTTGAGCATCAATACTGCTGATCTTCTTAATTGAGATAAGAATTTTTACCACCACTTCTGTTTTTTAATTAGTTTGTGTAAGATTGATATTATTTCATTAAGTGGTTGAAAGAATATACCACTGAAGCCATGTAGGCCAATGTTTTCTTTGAGGGAATGTTTTATAATTCAATTTTTTAATTGGTGTAGGACAATTTCAGATTTGCTATTTTATCTTGCATCAATTTTGGTAGATTGAGGTTTTCGAGGAATTTGTCTATTTCATTGAAGTTATTGAATTTATTAGCATAAAATTGTGTATAACATTGTTACTTTATTGATAACTGTTGGATTCCTAGTGGTATTGCCTCTATTCCTGATACTGATAATTGGAGTCTTCTCTCCTTTTTCTTAATTAATTATGATAATATTAATCATCTTAGTTTTACTTATTAATCTTATTAATTTTTAGAAAGCTGTCTTTTGACTATGTTAATTTTATGTTTGCTTTCTATTTCATTGCTTTCTGCTCTTGTTTCCTGTCCTCACTTTGGATTTATTTTACCCTTTTTCTGTCATCATGCAGTGAAACTTTATTGATTTAAACCGCTCTTTTCTAATTCAAGCATTTATGGCATAGCATGGTCTAACCTGGAGAATGCTTGAAAAAATGCTTGAAAAAAGCTTGAAAAAATGTGTATTCCACCATACATTGAGTGAAGTTCTATAAATGTCAGGTTGAGTTGGTTGATAGTGTTTTCTAACCTTGCTGCTATTCTGCCCAGTTATTCTATCAATTATTGAAATCTTCAATTAATATCGTCTGTTTTACTTTTGATTATGTCAGTTTTTGCTGTGTTGTTAGGTACATATATACTTATCATTTAAATCCTCCTCATGTATTGACCCTTTTATTTAAAACATCTCTCTTTGTATCTAGTAATAGTTTTTGTTGTGGAGTCTATTTTGCCTAATGTTAATATAGCCACTCCAGCTCACTCGTGGCTACTGTTTGCATTCATATCTGTTTCCACATTTTCACATTGAATCTAGTTATATTCTTGAATCTAGAGCGTCTTTCTTGTAGATAGTATGCACTTGGTTTGCTTTTTAAAATCAAGTCTGATAATTGACTTTTATTAGTTTCAGGTGTACAAAACAATGTAATAGACATTGCTCCCTTCACAAAGAGATAACCCTCCTCCCCCAATGTATTGCCCCTCTGACATCATATATATCTATTACAATTCCATTGACTCTATTCCCTATGCTGTACTCCATATCCTGTGACTATACATATGTATATATTAAATTATAATTGACGTACATTTTTCAGCTTCCGGTGTACAGTGCAGTGGTTAAGCAGCTACACTGTCTATGAAGTGGTCTCCCTAATAAGACATGTCCATCTGACACCCTACAAAATCTGTACAACATTATTGATTATATTCCCCAAACTGTCTTCATATCCCTGTGGCAATATTATAGTTACCAAATTATACTGTCTAATCTTTTCCCCTTCTCCCTCATCCCCAACCTTCTCCCATCTAGCAACCATCAGTTTTTCCTCTATAACTTTGAGACTATTTCTGTTTACTTTGCTCATTTATTCAGTTCTTTAGATTCCACGTATAAGTGAGATCATATGGTATTTGTCTTTCTCCGACTGACTTATTTCACTTAGCATAATGTTCTTTAGATCCATCCATATTGTTGCAAATGGTAAGATTGCATTCTTCTTTATATCCGAGTAATACTCCATTGTATAAATGTACCACAGTTTCTTAATCTACCGATGGGCATTTCAGTTGTTTCCAAGTCTTGGTTATGTAAATAGCACTGCAATAAACATAGGGGTGCATATACTTTTTTTTCAAATTAGCGTCTTGGATTTCTCTGGATAGATACCTAAGAGTGGAATTGTTGGGTCATAAGGTAGTTCCATTTCCAGTTTCTTGAGATACCTCCATACTGATTTCCGTAGTGGCTGCACCAAATTGCAATCCCCCCAACAGTGCACCAGGGTTCCCTTTTCTCCACATCCTCGCCAGCACTTGTTATTTGTTGATTTGCTGATGATAGCCATTCTGACCAGAGTGAGGTGGTATCTCATTGTGGTTTTTATTTGCATTTCTCTATGATTAGTGAGGTTGATTATTTTTTCATGTCTGTTGGCCATCTGTATATCCTCTTTAGAGAAATGTCTCTTCATGTCCTCTTCCCAGTTTTTAATTGGGTTGTTGGGTTTTTTTACTGTTGAGTTGAACGAGTGTTTTGTAAATTTTGCATATTAACCTCTTATCAGATATATCATTGAAAAATATCTTCTCCCATTCAGTAGGCTGCCTTTTTGTTTTATTGTTTCCTTTGCTGTGAAAAAACTTTTAAGTTTGATGTAATCCTTTATGTTTTTTCTTTTTTTTCTTTTTTCTTTTACTTTTTTTATTTTTTTCTTTTACTTTTTTTATTAGAGTTTTTAAACAATTCACATGAAATGTGAATATTTTTTCTTTTACTTTTTTTATTAGAGTTTTTAAACAATTCACATGTAATGTAATAAGTAATGTAGTTGTCTTTAATATAGTTCATATTTCCCATTTTACTATTTTTCTGTGTGCCTCCTGTCTTTTCATTCCTCTCTTTCTCCTTGACTATCTCCTTTCGTCTTAAGTAAATACTTTTAGTATACCATTTTAATTCCTTTGTGGATTTTTAAACTGTATTGTAAAATTCTATTTTCTTAGTGGTTATAGGGATTAAAACATTAGTCTTATTTTTTTCACATTCTCCTTCAGATTAATACTAACTTAATTCTAGTAAAATGTAGAAAATTCGTTTCAAAATGGCTCCATTCACTCCCCCTTTGTATTAATATTGTCATGTATAGTTATATCTATATAAGTAATAAGCCCAATAAAATCATCTTATGATTATTGCTTTATATAACTTAAGTCTTTTAAAGAACTTAAATGGGAAATGAGAAAAAATACATGTATAGAGTATTTTATATTAATACACATATTTACCATTTCTAGTGCTCTGCATTTTACCCAGTGGATTGGAGTCACTGTCTAGAGTCATTTCCTTTTAGCCTGAAGGATTCTCTTTAGTATTTCTTATAAATCATGTCTACTAGTAGCAACAAATTCTCTCAGTTTTCATATATGAATATGAAACTTTTTGTTTCAAGGGATAGTTTTTGTGGATATAGAATTCTTGGTTTACAGGTTTTAAAATTTTCTTTCAACATTTTGATTTTGTCATTCCATTGCCTTCTGGCCTTCATTGTTTCTGAGGAGAAGTTGGCCGATTGTATTGCTCTTCTACTGTATGGGACGACTTGTTTTTCTGTATTCAGGATTTTCTTTGGCTTTTCATAGCTTTACTGTTGCCATGCAGGGTCTCTGGTCCCACTCCCCACACAGGAACGCAGGATATGGTGAGGCAAAAAGGAACACCAACAGAGCCATGGATAGGGGAGTCATACCACTATATTCTCGTTGTTGACTGGGTCGGAGACACAGAAAGCAGGAGCCGCAATCTGCCTGTCTGCTTCTCTGCCAACCAACCAACCCCCTAGCGTAGCTATGGCAGTTATGTTAGTGGCTAATGGCTAACTGGTAATAGCCGATAGCCATCTACTACCCAAGCCAGCACCTTTCCACCTAAGGTTGAGAGACTAGACACTGCTCTCCTGGCTCTGTCCCCACAGCTATGATGTATCCAGGTATGAATCTCTGTGAATGTATCTTGCATCACATTGAGCTTCGTGGATGCATAAATTAATATTCTTCGTCAATTGTAAAAGTTTCATATATTTTTCAAAAAATTTTTTGTCCTCGCAATCTTCTCTCCTTCTGGGACTCTCCATATGTTGGTGTGCTTGATGACCCACAGGTGTCTAAGGTTCATTAATCTTTATTGTCAGCTCTTCAGGTTGGATTATTTCTATTGCACTACCTTCAAATTTCTTTTACTTCTTTGAACATAAGTATAAACATGCCATTGGAAATGGATATCCCCCACCACTCCAAATCAAGTGAGCCCTTTACCTGCAGCAGATAAAATGCCAACCGTATGGCCTATCCTTGCTGCTATTCTGTCAGTTGTTCTATCAATTATTGAACTTCCATGTCAACCTTGCTGGCCAACAGCAATTGTGAGACACCAATAATTGCAATATTTTTTTTTCAAATGTGCAACCAGAAATTGATGAAACATGGTTATATCAGTTGGAAAAGCAGCACTTACATGAATCCTGAAATACATAGCAACGTTTGTGAGAGTTTTGATCATTCTGCCATGCTCTAAAACTTCATGGAAACTATCACTCACTTCCTTGGCCATTTATCAGTGTAGTTCAGTTTATTCAGCTCCCTGATAAAGATCTTCTATTACTGTCAATTCTGTTAAAAACGTTACAACAAGATAGGACAAACCTGACTGACTTTGTATAGGTATTTACTACCGTTGATAAAACATCAAGAATAACGGCCACAAAAAGGAAGATAGAATGCAAAGGAAGATGAAAATAAGATGGAAAAATACACATGGCTAATATCAAACCATATTTTTAAATAGGGAAGATATAGAATTCACTACTAGACTTTTCTGGATTTTAGGTCTGTTTGTGGCAAGGATCTTGATTATCACTTACTTCTGCAGTCTGTTTTACTTTTGAATATCAGTCTTTTTGGAAACCAAAACAGTGGTACCTCGGTTTTTGAACGTAATCCATTCCGGAAGATCATTCGAGTTCTGAAAGGTTCGAAAACAGCCAACAGCTAGGCCTCAGGATCTTGCACTCAGTGGAAGCTGCATGACATATTCGACTTCCGAGGCGTGTTCGAAAATCGAAGCATTTACTTCCAGGTTTACTGCATTCGTAAACTGAAATGTTCGTCAATGGAGACATTCAAAAACTGAGGTACTATTTGTAAAGAGAAATAGGACAAAGCCTTTGGTGTTTTGCCCTACCATGTTTCCCCAAATATAAGATCAGGTCTTACATTAAGTTTTGCTCCAAAAGATGCATTAGGGCTTATGTCCAAGGGATGTCCTCCTGAAAAATCATGCTAGGGTTTATTTTCCGGTTAGATCTTATTTTGGGGGAAACATGGTATTCCTCCTCACAAAATACAAGGGTTGATTGATGAACAACAAAAAGAGTTGTGTAGCAATATACTATGAATACTACACCTGCAGAAGAAAAAAAAATAGCATAGTAATTCATTGTTCATTTCCCTAGTCCTTAATGGAATCTTCAGAAATGATATGTAGAGACAAGTTCATTGTAAAAGGCGATAGATTTATACGATCTGAAGAGAAACCAAAATATAGAGATGTTCATTGTAAATGAAATACGAGTTGCTTATTCCCAAATATGTTTTAAAGTTGCTTTAACATCTGGACTAGATTGCAAGAAATACGCTGTGAAAAGTAGAAGCATCTCAATTATATCTGTACTGGCTCAAAAATAATTTATTCTACATTACATTTCTTGTTAATGGCATGTTTGTACGTTTATTTAAAACTCTTACTAAAAAAAAAAAAAAATTCAGTGATTAGGACCAAAATTTCATTTGAAAAATTTACTGGTTTACACTCAGAATATATTATCACCTATAGTTGAATTTAAACATGAACAGCAGAATATAATCAAGTGAAATGATGCCTCTGAAAAATACCAAACAAAACCAAAAATAAAATCTAGAAATAGAAAATTATCCCTAAGTTGTGGTAGAGATCTTTTCTCTTAAAATAATTCTCTGAAGAAGAAAAATGAATAGAGAAGCCTTTATCATTTCAGAATTCATTGAGAGATTTATAGAAATCACTTGGGAGCAGTGAGGGAAAGCATTTGGGTCTCAATGAGGCACAAAACAGGAAAAGTAGTTGCTATCTGGTAGCATCGCTAAAGAAAACGTGACAGTTGTTTTGTGGTTTTCCTCTGGATATCTCGAGTACTGTCTTAATCAGGGTTCCAGCAGGAAACACGTGGCACTTTCAAACGAGATTATTTCTAGGGGTTTAAGAAAGGGACTTTCAACAAAGCTGGGAGAAAAATGGAGAGAAATTACAAGGGATAGTGCAGCACCCTCGTGCCAATAATAATAGAGCTGTTACCAGCCCAGGTCCAAAGGACCCCCAAAAACACACGTTTTCAGAGTCATACAGAAAAGGGCCTTCTGAGTGGATTCTGCAGGTCAGGACTCTAGGGGGAATAAAGACCCTAACTTTCCTTTCTGTCTTTGGCCACATGCTGTGGCGCGCAGTGTCCCCACATCACAGGGAGCTCTGGGGCCCATTGATACAGTTTCTACAGAACAGCCTCTTGCTTTGGGAGAGAAGAGGTGGAGAAGGGTGGGGTGCGGATGTAGAGGATCAAATAGAAGAAAACTGACCCATGTGCAGTTTTCGAATGCTGCTCTTGTGGAACCTACAGTCCAATGAAGAGACCTGATTAAAATCAACAAAATTAAATATGAACACCAAGGAGAAAAACGTTAAGTGTCAATTACAGGACTCAGATCCAAACTTTTTTATGAAGGATTTCCCTCCCATCTCAGATAAACCACCCACCTACGGGGTATCTTCATGGGGCAAATTGTGGCCCCCTCTCTTTTGAACCACAGGTATTTCTGAGACTAGCTGAAGAGTTTAGTAGAATTCTACATTTTCTTGAAAAGCTACTATGTGCCAGACATTCTGTTAAAAGTTGGTAATATAAAGTTGGTAGAATAGAGACTTCATTCCAGCCCTCGAGGCCTGATAGGATGAGAGGAAAGGAAGACATCCTTAAACAGTGTCTGGAAGGACCTCTCAAGGGAGCAGAACAGACACACAAGGGGGAGATGGAGGACTAGGACCCATTTCTCCTCTTGAGTACTTTATATGTATCAAATCATTCTTCCTCTAACTCGATGGGATTCATTCTGTTATAATTCCCATTTACATATGAGAAAACTGAGGCACGAAAAGTTTGAATAACATGACCAAGGTCACACAATGAGCAAGAAATAAAGGTGGGATTTGAGCTCGGTGGTGTTGCTCTAGCCCCTCTCCCATACTAATCATTCCAGTGCCCTCCTACCCTCTTCCCAACTCTGAAAGGTACCTAAGAAAAATAGCAAGAGCGGTAGGAGGAAGTATTTTTAATGATGGTAATAGCTGTCATTTAAGGAGGAACTACTGTGTCCCCCATTGCATTGACCCCTTTTATATTTTTTTAACCCAACGGGAATGTCCTGTGCTAAAGAATCAATTAACGTTTATTTAATCTTATCAAACCACCTGTGCTATAAAGACATTAAAAGCATGGAGTAATTATTCGTGTCTCACACCAAGTCTCTATAAGTACTTTGCAGTGGGTACCTTACACCCATCATGTGTGACCATATAATGAGATTCATCACTATTTAAAATAGAAAAAATGTTAGTAACATCAATATAAACAATATAAACACTTTCCTGATATAATATATATATATACATATATATATATATATATATTTACTCTATACTGTTATATAATATTTTAATCATCATGGTTTGTATGAAAATATTTTCATTTTAATTTATGGATATAAAAATCATAAACTCTCACCTTTACACACAGTAACTAAATCAAAGTAGCTAGTAAATCAAAATAGTCTCACTAAACATAGCTGCATAAACTCTTTACAATGTTTACGATTACCTAGGGAGAAAGAGAAATATCTGTCTTTTCCATATGTACACTGTCTTCAGGATTTGTCTTCAATACACTGAATAAAATGTCGCTTATCTCAGCAGTATTTTAGAGGAGCTATGCATATACCTTTAGTGTTCAGTATTATAAGTTAATCGTCTCAATTTTAAATCACCTGCATACTTTTTGTAAAAGTCATGGTTCTCTCCATGAAAGGCTGTTAAAAATGAAAAACAAACAAAACAAAACAAAAATCCCCAAGACCTTAAGCATGGGGTGTGTAATCTGCTCATCTTGAAAAAACAAATTGTTTATAATCTAATTGCATTATAGCCATATTTTATTTCTGAGGTAGGAAAAGAATTGCAGAATAACAATGGTTTTCCTCCCCTGAGTCTGCTTTATTTCCTGGCCTTGAAGTAATTTAGGTGCTTCGGAAAGCATGTTATGACTTTTAGTCTGCTCGGATACTGTTTCTTACACGGTAAATGCAGCTTGTGGCTGTAAAAATAGTAAACCCTCTCCCTGTTAAGCATCAGTAATTTAGTAAGTGAGACCCATTGACCTTCCACTCAGTCTGAATCCTTGCACAGTATGACTTGTACAAATATTCAGGTGTGGTTCCATCATACATACTCACCATTGACTGGAATTGTATTTATCTCCAGGTATTATGCTAGGCATGTTCACATAACATATCTCTAGTTTAGATTTTGAAACATTAGCTTCCTTGGGTTCTGCTTATATAGCATTTACTGACTATTGTAGAAAAGTTTACATTATAAGTATCCTTGGAGAAATTACTTAACCTTTCAATGCTCCCATTTCTGTAACTGCAAAGGTGTATCATAATTCCTTCTTTAGGATGGTTGTGAAAAATAAATTGATGGACAAATGTTAATAATGTAATTATAATAGGTATCATTTAATTAACAACTTACCCAGGACTTTGCATGATTACTAAGTTATTTACAGAATATTACAGATTATTAGGAAGGCATTATTGCTATCCCTGTTTTACAGATAAGTAAACCAAAGTTCAGAGAGGTTTAGAAATTTGCCCAAGGTCACACAGCTGGTGGTAGGTGGAGGCAGAACTCACATCTTGATCTGTCTGACTCAAAAGCTCCAGGCTACCTCAAATCCAGCCTTCTGCAATCAATGAAAAGCATCTGTTCTATCCAACTGTGGAGGAATATTAGGTTCGATACTCGTATGGCTTTAGGAAAAATTCTCTGTGAAAACCAACCAGCTTTTTTGACAGACAAAATAATTTGTAAAACATAGCACTCATGTTCTTTCTAATGTGTGTGCTTAATTTTTAATTCAATGTGCTTGTATATATCATCTAAGAGTTCTTAATGACACTGGAATATTTTGGTTCTATCTTACGGTAATTGTAGTGGTCAATGTTTTAATCAATTTCAAATGTGGAATTGTACTGCTACTAGTTTATTGAAATCCTACGCTCCCTCTAAAAAAAACCTTGTGTATTAGAGCAACTTGACAGGTAACCAGATGTATCTGTGTTATGATTTATGTAGTAGTTTTAAAAAATTAGAACTTGAGAAAAAAAAAATGGCGGCTTGAGGTGAGCCTCTGTAACGCTCCCCTGGAATTTACAACGAATCGGACAACAATAACTCCACAAAGGACTCCTTGCACAGCAGACAGGCAAGACGAAGAGGCCGACTACTGAATTCACCTCCAGGTGGGTGAATCGCGCGAGCTGGGGAGGAGGGAGAGAAGTGCGGAGACGGAGCCGCGCGGGCCCAGGACACAGACCTAGCTCAGTGCTCCGAGCCCGCTGCGCCCGGATCTTCTGCACCTGCGGGAGAGGGAAGGACTCGGACTGCTAAGGCTCCGCTTACGGCCCACAGGGCTGAGGGGGCAGCATACAAAACCGCTGAACCCAACGCTCGCTCACGGCAGACCTCGGAGCAAAGACTGAGGGAAGAGGGCTGAAATCGGTGGTTTAAGCCCTCACTGCTGAGCGGAGAACAGAAGCCCTAGGCACGGAGACTAGCCGCCCCCTCCCTACCCTCCCAGAGCTCGCCCCGCCCCCACCTGCCCGGTGCTAGAAGCCATAAAGGAGCAGTGTCGGATCAAAGGACAGAACATTTGCTGCTCTGAGAACTGTGGACCGCAGACACAGATCCGCAGCTCAACTAGTTCCGGCAAAGGGGAGGGAGCTGTGGAAGCAGGACTGGCTGTGGTGGTGGTCGCCGCCATTGCTTTGGGCCACCTCTCACAACTCACCCCGCCCCTCGCCCCACCTATCTGGGCGGATCCCTGCAGGAGTAAACAGAACTGCTGAAACAAACGGGCTCCGAATCTGGTGCAGAAAGAGCTTTGGAACTCCAAAAGCTCTTCGCATACCTATCAACCTGTTGCAGAAGACACTCCTGTAGATGTCTAGGAAGAGAAATAGTAAATCAGTGATTGCCATGAATAACCAAGGCAACAAGATAGCTCAGAAAGAAAGTGAAAAGTCTCCAGAAAAGGAACTTAGAGATATGGACCTTTGTGATTTAAATGACAGAGAATTCAAGATCGCAATTCTGAAAAAACTGAACGAGATGCAAAAAAACACAGAAAGGCAGTTTAATGAACTCAGAAACACAATCAAAGAACACCATGAGCATTTTACAAAAGAGATTGAAATCTTGAAAAAGAACCAAATAGAATTTCTGGAGATTAAGAACTCAATAGAAGAAATTAACAATAAAATATCCAGCTTAGGTAGTAGAGTTGACCAGATGGAGGAAAGAATCAGTGACATCGAAGATAGGAACCTGGAATTTACACAGAGGGAAGAAGAAAGAGACTTGAGACTTAAAAGAAATGAAACAACTCTACAAGAACTTTCTGACTCCATCAGAAAGAGCAATATAAGAATAATGGGCATACCAGAAGGAGAAGAAAGAGGGAAGGGAACAGAGAATATATTCAAACAAATCGTCGATGAGAACTTCCCAAACCTGTGGAAAGAACTGGATCCTCGAATCCAAGAAGCAAATAGAACACCTAATTACCTCAATCCCAACAGGCCTTCACCAAGGCACATTGTATTGAAGCTGTCTAAAATCAATGACAAAGAAAGAATCCTCAAGGCAGCCAGGGAAAAGAAGATGGTAACTTACAAAGGAAAGCCCATTAGATTATCATCAGATTTTTCAGCAGAAACTCTACAAGCTAGGAGGGAATGGAACCAAATATTCAAACTATTGAAAGAGAGAAATCATGAGTCAAGAATAATATATCCAGCAAAGATCTCCTTTAGATATGAAGGAGGAATAAAGACCTTTCCAGACATCCAGAAGCTGAGGGAATTTTCTAATACACGACCTGCACTACAAGAAATACTAAAGGAGGCTATTAGACCACCATCAACAGGGACAACTTGTGGCAACCGAAACATAAAAAGGGGGAGCGTAAAGGCCTGAACTGGAATATGGGAATAGAGAAAGTAAGCGTACTGAAGAAACTGGAATACTCTAAATATCAAACTTTCTTTTACATAAACTCAAGGGTAACCACTCAAAAAACATCCAAATCTGAAATATATACTGTAATAAAAGAAGAAACAGAGGGAAACATCATAGAATACCACCACACAGAAATAACAGTCAACAACAAAAAGGCAAAGAAACAATGGAGACACAGCCTTACCAGAAAACTAAAGACAGAATGACAGGAAATCCTCACATATCAATAATCACCCTAAATGTAAATGGACTGAACTCACCAATAAAGAGACACAGAGTAGCAGATTGGATCAAAAAACTAAACCCAACCATATGCTGCCTACAAGAGACACATCTCAGCTACAAGGACAAGCATAGACTCAAAGTGAAAGGGTGGAAATTGACACTTCAAGCAAATGGTACCCAGAAAAAATCAGGTGTAGCCATAATGATTTCCGATGAAACAGACTTCAGGGTGAAAAAGATAACAAGAGACAAAGATGGACATTTCATAATGGTAAAGGGGACTATACAACAAGAAGACATAACAGTCATCAATATTTATGCCCCCAATCAGGGAGCACCGAAATATACCAAGCAACTACTAACAGAACTAAAGGGAGAAATTGACCAAAACACAATTATACTAGGGGACTTAAATACATCATTGACAGCTATGGATAGATCATCCAAACAGAAGATAAATAACGAAATCGCAGCCCTAAATGACACATTAGATGAATTGGACTTAATTGACATATATAGAGCACTTCATCCTAAAACATCAGACTATACATTCTTTTCTAGTGTACATGGAACATTCTCAAGGATAGACCATATATTGGGACACAAAATCAGCCTCAGCAAATTTAAGAAGATTGAAATCATACCAAGCATATTCTCTGATCACAAAGCTTTGAAATTGGATATCAACTGCAAGAAGAAAGCAGGAAAAAACACAAATACATGGAGATTAAACAACATACTTTTAAAGAACGACTGGGTCAAAGAAGAAATTAGAGGAGAGCTCAAAAGATACATAGAAACAAATGACAATGAAAATACATCCTACCAAAATTTTTGGGATGCCGCGAAAGCAGTTTTAAGAGGGAAATTTATATCATTACAGGCCTATCTCAAGAAACAAGAAAAATCCCAAATAAATAACCTCATGTTACACCTTAAAAAACTAGAAAAAGAAGAACAAGCGAAACCCAAGGTCAGCAGAAGAAAGGAAATAACAAAAATCAGAGCAGAACTAAATGAAATAGAGAACAAAAAGACAATAGAAAAAATTAATGTGACAAAAAGCTGGTTCTTTGAAAAGATTAACAAAATCGACAAACCCTTGGCTAGACTCACTAAGATAAAAAGAGAGAAGACACTAATTAACAAAATCAGAAATGAAAAAGGGGAAGTTATCACGGACACCACAGAAATACAAAGGATTATCCAAGAATACTATGAAGGACTATATACCACCAAATTTAATAACTTAGAAGAAATGGACAAGTTCTTAGAAACATATAGCCTTCCAAGGCTGAATCATGAAGAACTGGAAAATCTTAACAGGCCGATCACCAGTAAGGAAATTGAATCAGTCATCAAAAACCTTCCTAAAATCAAAAGTCCTGGACCAGATGGCTTCACCAGTGAATTCTACCAAACCTTCAAAGAGGATCTAATACCAATCCTGCTCAAACTCTTCCAAAAAATTGAAGAAGAGTCAGTACTCCCTAACTCATTTTATGAGGCCAACATTACCCTGATACCAAAACCTGGTAAGGACAACACAAAAAAAGAAAACTACAGACCTATATCTCTGATGAATACAGATGCTAAAATCCTAAACAAAATTCTAGCAAATCGAATACAACAATGCATTAAAAAGATTATTCATCACGACCAAGTGGGGTTCATCCCCGGGGCACAAGGATGGTTCAACATTCGCAAATCCATCAATGTGATACATCACATAAACAAAATAAAGGACAAAAATCATATGATTCTATCAATTGATGCAGAAAAAGCATTTGATAAGATACAACATCCATTTATGATTAAAACACTTACTAAAATTGGTATAGAAGGAAAATACCTCAACATAATAAAGGCCATATACGACAAGCCCTCAGCTAACCTCATAATTAATGGGGAAAAGCTGAAGCCCTTTGCTCTACGTTCAGGAACACGACAAGGTTGTCCCCTATCACCTCTGCTTTTCAACATAGTGTTGGAAGTCCTCGCCAGAGCTATCAGGCAAGAGAAAGAAATAAAAGGCATCCAAATTGGGAATGAAGAAGTTAAATTGTCACTCTTTGCAGATGACATGATGCTATATATAGAAAACCCTAAAGACTCCACCAAAAAGCTATTAGAAACAATCAATGAATATAGTAAAGTTGCTGGCTACAAAATCAACGTACAAAAGTCCATTGCTTTCCTATATACCAACAATGAAATCTCAGAAAAAGAGATAGAAAAAACAATTCCTTTTGCAATTGCAGCAAAAAGAATAAAATACCTAGGAATAAACTTAACCAAGGATGTGAAGGATTTATATGCTGAAAACTATAAGACATTTTTGAAAGAAATTGAAGAAGACACAAAGAAATGGAAAGACATTCCGTGCTCATGGATTGGAAGAATCAACATAGTTAAAATGGCCATATTACCCAAAGCCATATACAGATTTAATGCAATCCCCATTAAAATCCCAATGGCATTTTTTAAAGAAATAGAACAAAAAATCATCAGATTTGTTTGGAACCACAAAAGACCCCGAATAGCCAAAGCAATATTAAAAAAAAAAGAACAATACTGGAGGTATCACACTCCCTGATTTTTCCTCGTACTACAGGGCTACAATAATCAAAACAGCTTGGTATTGGCGGAAAAACAGACACATAAACCAATGGAATAGAATTGAGAACCCAGAAATAAAACCACATAAATATGGACAGATAATTTTTGACAAAGAAGCTAAAAACATACAATGGAGGAAAGACAGCCTCTTCAATAAATGGTGCTGGCAGAATTGGATAGCTACGTGCAAAAGAATGAAACTGGACTGCTATCTGTCACCATGTACCAAAATTAATTCAAAATGGATCAAAGACTTAAGCATAAGACTTGACACAATAAACTGCATTGAAGAAAACATAGGTACTAAACTTATGGACCTTGGGTTCAAAGAGCATTTTATGAATTTGACTCCAAAGGCAATGGAAGTAAAAACTAAAATAAACAAATGGGATTATATGAAACTGAAAAGCTTCTGCACAGCAAAAGAAACTATTGACAAAATAATGAGACAACCAACTGAATGGGAGAAGATTTTCGCAAACAGTTCCTCTGATAAGGGGCTAATATCCAAAATATACAAGGAACTCATGAAACTCAACAACAAAAAAACAAACAACCCAATTGAAAAATGGACAGAGGACCTGAAGAGACATTTCTCCAAAGAGGATATACAAATGGCAAATAGACATATGAAAAAATGCTCAACATCGCTAATCATCAGAGAAATGCAAATGAAAACCACAATGAGATATCACCTCACCCCAGTCAGAATGGCTTTCATCAACAAAACAAATAGTAACAAGTGTTGGAGAGGCTGTGGAGAAAAAGGAACTCGCATACACTGTTGGTGGGAATGCAGACTGGTGCAGCCGCTATGGAAGGCAGTGTGGAGGTTCCTCAAGAAATTACGAATAGAATTACCATATGACCCAGCAATCGCTCTCCTGGGTATCTACCCCAAAAATATAAAAGCATTTCTCTATAGAGACACGTGTACGCCAATGTTCATTGCAGCTTTGTTTACGGTGGCCAAGACATGGAAACAACCAAAATGTCCTTCGATAGATGAATGGATAAAGAAGTTGTGGTACATATACACAATGGAATACTATTCGGCGTTAAGGAAAGATGATATAGGAACATTTGTGACAACATGGATGGATCTCGAGAGAATAATGCTAAGTGAAACAAGTCAGACAGAAAAAGCAGAGAACCCTATGATTTCACTGATATGTGGTATATAAACCAAAAAGAACAAGACAAACAAATGAGAAACAAAAACTCATAGACACAGACAATAATTTAGTGGTTACCAGAGGGTAAGGGGGTGGGGGGTGGGTGATGAGGGTAAAGGGGATCAAATATACGGTGATGGAAGGAGAACTGACTCTGGGTGGTGAACACACAATGGGATTTATAGACGATGTAATACAGAATTGTACACCTGAAATCTATGTAAATTTACTAACAATTGTCACCCCAATAAAATTAATTAAAAAAAAAATTAGAACTTAAATTTTATTTATGTGATTCACGGAAATTTACATGTAGGGGGAGTCTAGTAATTTAACCAAGATTTTTCTTGGTGTCTCAATAGTATATGAGGGGTAAAAAGTGATCAAGAAAACTGTCATCTCTGGGGAGTATGTTTAAGACCTTCCTATACGCTCTTAGGTGGGGTCAGGAGATGGAGATTCTGGGGAATTTCCCCAAAGCTCTGGCGGTTTCAGTTTTCTCCTTTAAACTAAGGGGTTGGCTCTTGATCAGTTTACTATATACCTTTATGAAATTAAAGAAACAGTGCAAATATTTTATTTAAATTTCTTTGAAAAGCTATTTTGGCAATATCCTTTGGAAGGTCACCAGAATTCAGTTATTACAAATCAGTACAGTGCTTCTAACCCAAAGCCTGCACGCACCACCAGTATCAGAACCTAATGGCCCATCTGGAGGGCCCTCCATTCCTTGGCTCCACCCGTGCTCGCTGGACTCCTTTACAGGGCCCCTGACCTCCAGGTTCTCCCTCAGCCAGAGACACCCACGCATCTAGTGGCCCTCTCTCTCCAGCCCATTTACAGGAACTTCCTTTTAGCATGAATCCTATAAAAGTAGGGAGTGAATGAAGACATACGAGGTGAGACAATTAAGTTCACGAACTTGTTGCAACGATGTTGCTAACCTTTTTTTTTATATCGGAGGGATTATTCATTATGAATTTGTACCAACTGGACAAACAGTTAACCATATTTACTATTTGGAAGTGCTAAAAAGGCTGAGTGAAAAAGTTAGACGACCTGAACTTTTTGCGGACAATTCATGGCTCTTGCATCACGACAATGCACCAGCTCACAGGACACTGTCTGTGAGAGAGTTTTTAGTCAGTAAACAAATAACTGTATTGGAACAGCCTACCTACTCACCTGATCTGGCCCCCAGTGACTTCTTTCTTTACCCGCAGATAAAGGAAATATTGAAAGGAAGACATTTTGAGGACATTCAAGACATCAATGATAACATGACGACCACTCTTAATGGCCATTTCAGAAAAAGAGTTCCAAAATTGCTTTGCAGGGTGAACTAGGCACTGGCATCGGTGCATAGCTTCCCAAGGGGCGTACTTCCAAGGTGACCATAGTGATATTCAGTAATGAGGTATGTAGCACTTTTTCTAGGATGAGTTTGCAAACTTAATTATCCAACCTCGTAGTTTATTTGGAGAAGTAGAACGTAGGTGACGTGCACATACCTCTCTTTACCCAACACCAATGAGTAGCTGGTGCTCAGGAGGCTTTGATAGCCCTTGTGGTTAACTGACCTCCAGAACCAAGGCTGCACATTTGTATATTTGCAACTGTGTACTCTCCTTGTGTCCCTTCAATGACTGGAGACCTGTGATTGGGGGTATCAGAGAGGGTTGTGGACAGAAATGCTGGGAGCCTGTAGGCCCCCGGGGATGACACTCTCAGTCGTCATTTCACCAGAGAAGTGCCTCTGTAGCCAACTCCACAATTAGGCATTTACTTCCATGTCTAAAGATGGGTAGGACTGATTTTGTAAAAGCTTGGAACTGCCTATGACCTTGGATACCATATAATTTAATACTCCTTCCTTCACAAACCAGACCCACCCCCCATCCCAATACACTCATTTTACCAGTGAGGAACAGAAACCTAATCAAGCTGTGGTATTTATTGGCAGAACTTGAATTTAGTCCATGCGTCTTCCTTTCTGATGCACTTTGTAACTTTTAAGAAAATCAACTTTTTATTTTGTAGGGTTTTTTATAATGATCTCGGATACATGTTCCCTGTAACTCTAACATTTGGTTATTTTTCCAAAGCTCTGAAATTGTTGGAAAAAGACACTAGGGTTGCCAAAACAAATTTGTAAATAATTTTCCTAAAATTTTCTCCTGTATGTTGAAATATGATTTCATTGGCTGATATCTAAGACTTTCTGGTAATGCATAATATAATAATATATTTATAGTAATATACACGAGAACAATAAGGCCATCCTAATTTATGATTTTGTAAGTACCCAAGAATCAAATGAAAAAGATAATTAGGCATTGTTTTTACAAATTAATTGTATTAACAGATGCTGTCTGCATGAAGGATTCTGTTTTCTAACATTTCATTTTCTTTGAGAAAGCATATATATTTTGGTTTCATTTGGAATGGATAATATTTTCTAAATTATCTTTAGTTAACAATATATTTTTACTTTATTTGGGATTCTAATAATATGTCTATGAATTTCATCTTCACATGATTCTGTTGAAAGTTTCATACAGAAGTTTACAGTGAGCTGATTTTTCTCATCAAAAATTTTATATACATAACATTCTCTCCTCTTAGAATACAGAATATTCTGTTTAGTAGTGTCAATTATGCCATTGAAGTGATAGCGTTTTTTTAATTACTTTAGTATCAAACCTATGCTGAAAATAATTTTTCTCTGATTTTTTGAAGACTCATCAGGTAAGTGTGAGGATTTTGAAGCAGGTTGGTGTTAGAATCATGACATCAAACTGGCCTTACGCCATACGTGTGGAGGAGCGTCATTTAAAGGTATTGCCACTAGAAACCTACAGAGAACAATTTTCCTCTATTTAGTTCCCTGAACAAAAAGGATATAGCATCACAGAGTATTGTTTAATGCATAGCAGTTATTTTCAAATAAAACTTTTATTGCCATCTGTAAAAAAATTTTTGACTTTCTAAATATAATTGAGTAAGTTAATCATTTTTATGTAGTGTGTTTTATCTAGCATCAGCTTTAGAGATTCTTCTGTACTTAGCACTTTTGTTAACAGTAACAGCAGTGATAATGAAGACCCCAAGATATCCTAGTATTGAAATATCATCCAAATTACACCTGAGCTCACTGGGTCAGGTTTCCCCCTGTCTGAGGGGGAATGTCTGAGTTGGAAAAGCACATTTAACTCTTTCTTGCCATGTTATATGACTAGGAATGGACTTACATCCTGGAATATGCAAATACCTTCCTTCCGAAGATACTAACTTAAATATTAGTCAGATAGAAGCCCAGTTCACATTGAAGTGTGCATGTGCAGAGACAATTATTATAAATGGGGTAGAGAAGGTAAAGAATTAGAATCAGTGTTTGGAGCAATAGAAAGAACGTGGATTCTGGAGTGTGTGGCCCAGGATTAAACAATGAATTAACCAGTACAACTTGCTTGCACTTGGGCAAGTTACTTAGCAACTTTGAGTTTGCTCATGTGTGAAATAGAGATCATGATACTATTCACATGATTATTGTGAGGTTTTCGTGAAACAGTGTATGTCAAAGTATGTGTAGCAGTTACTGAGGAGGTCTTAATAAATGTTAGTTGTATATGAATGTCTACTGCTTGTATTCTCACAAAACTTTGTTTAATGACACTGAAAGATAAAAATCAGTATAAAGAAGATATTTTCTCATGTAAAATATTTTATGTGGATCCCTTAGGTGGACAGGAATAAAGCCAGGCAAGGAAAATTAATTTCACACATCAGCCTTCTGCAAATGCCTCCTGTTCCTGGATCACTTTAGCCAGTATCACTTAACCCCAAGGTGAAAATGAATCTAGCAAGAGGGAAAAACAGTTGTTAAATTTATTACAATAGCCAACCTATCAAATTAAACATGTTATTTATACTGTTTCTAATTGTCAACCTAATTTATGTATTAATTTTTCAAGAAAGCATGGACAGAAATGTGATCAGCCACCCGTTATTTCCATGGAGGTTTAGTGGTTGTGTTCTGGCATAGAATTCAGGCGTCAGATTCTCTTCTGCCTCCTCTGGCAGAGTCCATATGCACAACAGCAGGATCTGTAGGAAGGGAGAAATTGCTGTGAGCTGCCCGTTTTCATTTGTTACGCAGTGCTAAACAATAGAACTGTTAGTGGTGGTTTTTCACGGGATTAACTGAACCCAGTTGTTAAAAACATAAAGGAATGGGCATGATCATACTGGGTGAGTCATATTTGGTAGCTATTTACATGAAACTGAGCTCTCAAAAAAAAAAGGTTATAAAACCATGCTAACTTATTAGTAATTGTTTGTTTAATTATTGTCTTTGTGTTAATTCCACATATGCTTTACATCGGTATTTTAGCTTTGCCTTATTTTCTTTTTAATCCCTGAGGTTTCCAATGACTTTGTAATGACTCTTAACCTAGAAATCAAGCTGTTGCCTAACTATTAATGGATTTTGGAACAAATACCTTCAACATGGTTTCAGTATTCCAATTTTACTACCCCAGATAATTTAGCTTTGGGTGATATACATTGGCAATTTCCATATAACATCTGCATTTTTTCATGAGTCATCATCATCATCAGTTCTCATTTGTAATATACCACATATTTGCAGAGGCACCATTTTACAAAAATAAGCAATTTACTGACTGTTTAATAAATAAATTAAATCAAATTGTTAATGTCAGAAATTGCAATACTAGTGAGTGTTGGTTCTTGAATAAATAAGGTCATTTCACCCACTTTTTCCCCAGTATATTGTTTTGTATGAAGGACTATTTTTGTAAGTGAATCTACTAAGAAAAGTATTTTTACTCAGGAGATAGGTTGTTATTTTGATAGTTGCATTTTTCTTTCTTTTTTTTTTCCGTCTCTTCTCCCTTAAGCACATGCCAGAGAACCCAGTATAGTATATGTTAATCGATGTCATTGGTACTCCCATTATAGTTTCTTAACATTTTTTCTGTAATTTAATTATGAAATTTTTAATTTTGAAAATTTTTAAACATGCAGAAAATGCACCACCCAGATTCAGAAAAGGTTTCCCACATTGGCTTCAGATTTTTTTTTTAATTTTTATGAAATTTACTGTGGTGACATTGGTTAGTAAAATTATATAGATTTCAAGTGTACAATTCTGTAATATATCATCTATATATCACCTTGTGTGTTCTCCACCCAGAGTCAGTTCTCCTTCCATTGCTATATATTTGACCCTTTACCATCCCCTCTCCTCCCTTCCCCTCTGGTAACCACTAAACTATGAGTTTTTGTTCGTTTGTTTGTCTTGTTCCTTTGTTGCTTTCAGTTTTATATCCCACATATGAGTGAAATCATGGTTTTCAGCTTTTTCTATCTGGCTTATTTTGCTTAGCATGATAATCTCCAGATTTCTTTTTAAAGAAATGTCATTCGTGTGGTGAAAATCCTGATCACCACTCTGCCTCCTTCACTAGAGGGAGCAGTGCACGAGTTTGTATGTGGTGTGGTTGTGTCTAGTTTTAAAAGGTCACAGCATATAGGTGTGACCATATATTGTACATGACACATCCTGCCAGGCCAGATGGTAGCATGAGTTAAGAAACTCAAAGACAATGGTTTTTCTACTTTGGAGGTAAGCTAATTTACCACCATAAACTAAAATGGACTCAGCTGAAGATGCTGTTACCCTCAGTGGATTGCCAGTGCATTCCAGTTCACAATGCCTTGGTCCATTTTATGTCTATATGTGGTATTTTTCCCTTGAAAGGATAGTCTTAGGCTTCAAACAGGAACAGAACTGCCACCTGTCACCTGCTAACTCCCTCTCCCCACCAGCACTTCTCTTCCCATCTTTGGAGGAATCCCCTTGAAATCATGATGAAAATCTAAACTCCAAGAAGACCCAGACTTTTGATTATTTTCTTTCATGTGTCTAAACCAGTTTCTGCTATTTACAAAACTAGGAGTCCCATAAATATTCGTCAAATAAATGAATGAGTCAATCAATCACAGATAATGAGAACTTTTTTCATTTTCCTGAGATTTTTAGAATTTATTCATTACAACATCCTAACCTGTCATCCACGATCTTAATTTCTGACTTTGCGTCGCTGAAGGACTCCCTGGAGACAACTCAGTATTTAACTTGCAGGTGCAAATGCACCTGCATCAAAATGAGGCCAAGTGACCATTTTCCCCCAACATTTTTCAATGAAAATTTTCAAACATACAGGAATGATGAGAGAATTGTATAGTAAACAATCATATACCTACCACCTAGATTCTACAATGAATATTTTACATATTTGCTTTGTCGTCTGTTTCTCCATCAGTTTTTTATTATATGAACTTCAAAGTAAATTGCAATCATCAGTGTACTCCATCCTTAACATATCATGTCATGCATATTATTTAACAGAATTCAATGTTTGTTGACCTATCTTTCATTTATTTTTTGAGGTAAAATTTACATGCCATAACATGTACAAATCCTAAGTGCACCATTTGCTGATTTGACAAATGCCTACATCTGCATAAAATAAACCTGAAGCTAAATATAGAACATTTTCATCCCATCAAAGTTACCTCATGTCCCTTCCCAGTCAGAACCATCCCCATCCCAGAGCTACCACTGTTCTGAGTTTTTCCACCATTGATTAGTTCCAAGAAACCAGTCATTAGCAAATTCTTTTTTCCCTATTGAAAGAGAAAAAAAAAAAAAAAGCACTGGTAATGTGGTAATAACTAGGTATAGTACCAGATGGGTACTAGGCTAGCCAGGGGTATCACTTCTTCAATTATACAAATATCTAACCACTCTCATGTACTCCTGAAATTAATGTAAAATATTGAATGTCAACTGTAATTGAAAAATTTAAAAAGGAGGGGAAAGGTGAAGGGGAATAAGAGATTCAGTTCCAGGTATAAAACAAATACGTCATGGGGATGTAATGTACAGCATAGGGAATATAGTCAATAATATTGTGATAGCATGGTACAGTGCACATGGTTGCTGGATTTCTCATGGTGATCACTTCTTTTTGTGTGTAAATGTTGAATAACAGTATACCCCTGAAACTAATATAATATTGTATTTTGGCTATATTATTAATAACAATCTTTAAAAAAAATAAAAAGAAAAGTATTTGTTGGATTTGGCCACTTGCATAGGTACCCTGCCTGAATGTTGAATGAGCAATTCATTTTCCTTCTCACATCAGAATAATTTTCTGACGCTATTTCTACTTCTTTTCCAATGGCTCTCTTACCCTCCTCCATAATATTCCTACCATTTTATAATTCCTTTCTCATAATTGTAGGTAAGCAGAGGGAGGAGGAAACTGTCCTTGATAAGTTAGATAAGCACACTATTTCAGAAATAAATTCAGCCAGCATTTATCAAGGGCTTAAGTTGTACCAATTACTGGGCTAGACATAGAGGCTACCAAGATGAATAAAACATGTAGAAGTCACAATATAGGAGATGGAGATATAAACCAATCACTGTTAATCATTCATTTACTGTGTTCAAAAAATATTTACTGAGCCTGTCCTCTGTGCCAGGCCGTGGGGACACAGCACTGAACAAGATAAACACGGTTCTTGCCCTCAGGAGCTTCAGCCCAGAGTTGAAGGCAATTCTTCATGATTTTAAGTGTGGTAAATCTCATGAATTACAAGTGCAGAGTGTTACAGGAGTGTAGTGCAGGCAGATGTAACTCAGGCCTTCTGAGAGAAGGCCTAGTCAGAGAAGGCCTCCTGGAAGAAACTGCCTTTAAGCTGCTACATACCTAAAGGAAAAAGGAGAAGTGAGGTAGGGGAAAGAGGGTATGCAGGAGGGAGGTTACAGGGCACACAAGATAAAACATACGGCATGTTAGAGTATTGGAAATAGACAAAAAGTAAAAGCTGGTGAAGATGGGGAAATCCAGTAGATTCTTAGAACATTTATCATGAGAAGGTAAGAGTATTGCTCATGAACAGCCATCATCATGTTTGCTCTTCATACCCCAGATCAATTGATTTATTGGATTAGCTTTTGAGTGTGATCTAGAAATGGCTGTGCTCTCATTTCAGAAAGAAGCAGTTCTAAGACCAAGAGTTAAGGAGTCCTAGAGTTAAGGAATGATATGACCAGATTTTGGGTTAATCAGACTTGTTAAAATATGCAGTCTGTCTAGTCTGGAACCCTGACAACAAAGCTAAAAGAAATCACAGGGATTCTTGGACCAAAGTTTAAATGTAGCCTTCTCCTTCAGGAGTCGAAATCAGCCCAGGTGCTGCAGCAGGGACCAGACTCGTTAGGAGGCCTTCGCTGAGTGCTTACTTCAAGAATTACAAAAAAAACTAAATGTGGCCGAATTCTTACCTTCATATCACTTTTATTTCCTTGCATTATTTAGTACCTTGTAATAAAATTGTCATAACAAAAATAATAATCTAATTTGAGGATTGCTGTAAGACTTAAAAAATACCTTAAATGCAACATTTTTTCCATCCCAAATACGATTATATAGGGAAAACCCCCAGTGATTCACCTGCTGCATTGAATTGCATGCTATTGCTGATAAAATCTTCCATTACCCTTTTGTAAATTTGATTTTAATTACATCAGTCCAGTGGCTCCACGCAGATATTTACTTTCAGTATAATGGATTTTTAAGGGAAAATGTTCCATAGAAGCATAGAGCATTGAATATTTTATTTGAAAGCAAATGCTAAAAATATTTTTATAACATTCAATATTGATACTTTGCGAAAAAGTGAAAACATCCTTTAATGGCATAAAAAAGGGGAATCTTTACAACTTTAGCTGTGAGTAGTGTTTAGAAGTTCACATTAATAATAATAGTAGTAATAATAATATATTTATAAATGTATTAGAGTGAGAAGATAACTTTACTAAAACTGTTTTGCTGTTTTCTCTGAAAAACTGTGTGAATGTTCTTCATATAGTGTGAGACAACTAAGATAACTCATCCCTTTACTGATGAGACCAGATAAGCACATCAGCCATTAATATGTAATGATCAAGGTATTTAAGTTTATCTCAAAACATTAAAATCAATACACCAGTTACCCTATACTTTGGTATAGGTAGCATCTTGCACTCCCTGCTGGAATTATGTCATTTCTTAAAAACATGGGAATCTGAGCTGACTCCTTAGCCACTGAAGCACCTCATACTGCAGCTCAGTTTGACTGGGTTAATTATCGGAACAGGATCACACAGCACTAGATTTTTTTTTTTAACGTTGCTAAAAGTCAGATCTAACGATCCTCAAACATTCAAAGCGCATGCGTTTGTACAGACCTTAGTACATTTGATGGCTTCTCCATGGAGCCCCATGTGTCGGGTGCATTCCCCTAGGAGATGCATTGCCAGTATCAATTCTCAAGAGCTCCACAGATCCACGCAGAGACCCGGCGCCAATGAGTCTTACTGACTCACCTCCTGCCCCAAACTCCCATGCAAGCAGTATCATGATACCGAGGTATCCTGACATAAATGAAGATCCTAACTGCTTTCTCTAAAATATCTATGCCTATTAAACAGATAAAATCCATTTCTGAAAATGTTTTTTTCAAATGACCAGTCGAGACTAGTCAGTTCCAATTCGTTGTCAAGAGGTTAGCTAGCACTGGGACTAATGGTAACATTAACCCAACAAAGTGGTTTGTTTGAACAAGTCGATATTTGTTGTTTTATTTTCCTCAATTTCCACGTGGAATCAATAATTCAAAATCAATCAATAACCTCCCTCCTTTCTGAAACCAGAAGAAAGATTATTATTAAGTTTTAACACCACATGCTCTCTTGATTTATAGATATTAGTATCAATGTCTATTTGTCCATTAGATGTTCATACATATTTGCTAATAATTTAATTCATTAGTGGTATCTAACAAATCCATGTTTGTTCTTAGAAGCAGTCATTATGGGAACTATTGTAATACTTATTGTCTTCATGCAAATTTTTTTAGAACAAAATGTCAACTTAAATATGGTCTTCCAATTTGCTAACTGTTAATGAACATCAACTATGACATGAATGTTTATCACGTTGGTATTTCATACATTGCCAAAATGGATTAATTAACCTTTCTCTCTACCTTTGTATAGTATATCATATTAATTCCCTTTAGTACAGATCTCTTATACATTTGTACATTTAGTTTCTTTTGTAACAAGATGGTGAATTGTATATTTATTTGGAGGATTGTGTTGACAGGGTTTAGTGAAAAAAAATGTATATGAAGAATAAATATTTGCTTTTCCTAACAATGTTAAGGATTTAAAGTGTGTTCTCGTTAATGTGGGAGACGCCTTCATCTATTATGATTTCTCCCAGCTATTGCAGATCATGCATTAATTGGTTAGTACTCTGCAAACGGGAAGCCTGGGACACTGTGTGTTTTTAAAAAGGGAGTGATTTGGGCTTCAGCAAACCAGAAGAGGCCTGTCAGTGAGCATACTTCTGTGTTCCTAGCCAATCAGAAGCACAGTTAAGGACTACAGGTAAATGTCAAAAGACAGCTCACGAGTGTTGCACAAGTCACAGGAAGTCTCTCATCCCCCTTTACACCCTTACAGAGAGCAAGGCTCTCTGTTATCTGGTGAGGGAAAGTAATGGGAGGGAACCGCAGAATTGATGCAATAAGACAGGCTTGAGAGCTTCCAGTTTTTTTGTAACAAACAATCTCTAATGCCCCCAGGGCTTCCACACAGCAGTGGAAGAGGGCATACAACACTTTGGGAATCAGTGTTATGCACTTGACAAATTTATCTTTAGTGTACCACTAACTGGGAGGGATGCTAGGCTATTTCAGAAACATCCTTGGTACCAAAGACCACAACCTAGGATGGAATCTTCAGGACTGTGTGCTTTTATAAGCCCCACACCCTCCCTCAAGCCCAAGTACTTGCCCCTTTTCCTGAAGGACTACTCTCATGCTGACTTTCCATAAGGAGCAGTTAAGAAGGATGTGTCCCCGACAAGGTTGTTCCCTATCACCTCTTCTTTTCAACATAGTATTGGAAGTCCTCGCCAGAGCAATCAGGCAAGAGAAAGAAATAAAAGGCATCCAAATTGGGAATGAAGAAGTTAAATTGTCACTCTTTGCAGATGACATGATGCTATATATAGAAAACCCTAAAGACTCCACCAAAAAGCTATTAGAAACAATCAATGAGTACAGTAAAGTTGCTGGCTACAAAATCAACGTACAAAAGTCCATTGCTTTCCTATATACCAACAATGAAATCTCAGAAAAAGAAATAGAAAAAAACAATTCCTTTTGCAATTGCAGCAAAAAGAATAAAATACCTAGGAATAAACTTAACCAAGGATGTGAAGGATTTATATGCTGAAAATTATAAGACATTTTTGAAAGAAATTGAAGAAGACACAAAGAAATGGAAAGACATTCCATGCTCATGGATTGGAAGAATCAACATAGTTAAAATGGCCATATTACCCAAAGCCATATACAGATTTAATGCAATCCCCATCAAAATCCCAATGGCATTTTTTAAAGAAATAGAACAAAAAATCATCAGAT
Source organism: Rhinolophus hipposideros (assembly GCF_964194185.1). Classification (NCBI taxonomy): domain Eukaryota; kingdom Metazoa; phylum Chordata; class Mammalia; order Chiroptera; family Rhinolophidae; genus Rhinolophus; species Rhinolophus hipposideros. The sequence goes on along the minus strand of NC_138047.1, from coordinate 85,270,133 downwards.
TTGTTTGGAACCACAAAAGACCCAGAATAGCCAAAGCAATATTTAAAAAAAAAGAACAATACTGGAGGTATCACACTCCCTGATTTTTCCTCGTACTACAGGGCTACAATAATCAAAACAGCTTGGTATTGGAGGAAAAACAGACACATAGACCAATGGAATAGAATTGAGAACCCAGAAATAAAACCACATAAATATGGACAGATAATTTTTGACAAAGAAGCTAAAAACGTACAATGGAGGAAAGACAGCCTCTTCAATGAATGGTGCTGGGAGAACTGGATAGCCGCATGCAAAAGAATGAAACTGGACTGCTATCTGTCACCATGTACCAAAATTAATTCAAAATGGATCAAAGACTTAAGCATATGACCTGACACAATAAACTGCATCGAAGAAAACATAGGTACTAAACTTATGGCCCTTGGGTTCAAAGAGCATTTTATGAATTTGACTCCAAAGGCAATGGAAGTAAAAACTGAAATAAACGAATGGGATTATATGAAACTGAAAAGCTTCTGCACAGCAAAAGAAACTATTGACAAAATAATGAGGCAACCAACTGAATGGGAGAAGATTTTTGCAAACAGTGCGTCTGATAAGGGGCTAATATCCAAAATATACAAGGAACTCATGAAACTCAACAACAAAAAAACAAACAACCCAATTGAAAAATGGGCAGAGGACCTGAAGAGACATTTCTCCAAAGAGGATATACAAATGGCAAATAGACATATGAAAAAATGCTCAACATCGCTAATCATCAGAGAAATGCAAATGAAAACCACAATGAGATATCACCTCACCCCAGTCAGAATGGCTTTCATCAACAACAGATAGTAACAAGTGTTGGAGAGGCTGTGGAGAAAAAGGAACCCTCATCCACTGTTGGTGGGAATGCAGACTGGTGCAGCCGCTATGGAAGGCAGTGTGGAGGTTCCTCAAGAAATTACGAATAGAATTACCATATGACCCAGCAATCGCTCTCCTGGGTATCTACCCAAAAAATCTGAAAACATTTCTCCATGAAGAAGGATGTGTCCCAGGCCCCACATGTCCATCTCACCTATTGCTTATTCCTATCGTGTTTCCCCGAAAATAAGACCTAACCGCAAAATAAGCCTTACCATGATTTTTCAAGATGACCATCCCTGAACATAAGCCCTAATGCGTCTTTTGGAGCAAACCTTAATATAAGACCTGGTCTTATTTTCAGGGAAACATGGTAAAATAACAGCAGCAAACTAAGGGAGAAAATGGACATCAGTGAAGATGTGGCTTCTGCCTTTTTCTGTGTTCTAGATATTCCAGTGAAGTGGACTCTGGTTTTTTTGCTGTGGCAAACATTATTCTGCCCATGACAAGTATTTGCTTAATTTGATAGGTTTGACTATTTTTAAGGGTGTCAGACGTGACTTATGATTGATGAAATATATGGGAATCACTTGTTAAGACATCAAAGAGTCAGCAAAACATTAGTCACATTATATTAGAAGTACACAGGTCTGTAGAGGAGGGTAAAGGGAGCCAAATATATGGTGATGGAAGGAGAACTGACTCTGGGTGGTGAACACATAATGTGATATATAGATGATGTATTACAGAATTGTACACTTGAAACCTATGCAACTTTACTAACCATTTGTCACCCCAATAAATTGTAATTATAAAAAAAAAAGAATTACACAGGTCTGAAAGATCGCCCAATCAAATTATTTCATAGACATTTCCATCCTAGTAAATGGAGTAAATATATCCAATAGCAGTGAATCCATCTTTTAAAGCATTTCATTCTATCTAGAAAGCTCCAGCTAGCCAAATTTTTTCTCCTTTTGGATTGGAACTTTCTCACTGACCTGTCTGCTACTCCTCACTCAGTTCATGTATTTTAACAACCTTTGCCAAAGGAAAGGCAGGTTTCACTGTGTGATTCATAAGCCTTGATTCTGCCTTTCTTCCTTATAATTATTTAATCCTCATTTGCATTATGGGCAAGACGCAAGATCTGGCTCTTCTTTGCTCTGTTCTTGGCATCAGTTATCTCTATTCTGTTACCAATAAAGCCCACAACCTTCATCCTTCCCTGCCTTGGCTTTCATCAACTCCTGCATTTCCAAATGTCATTAAGGCATTTCTGGGACAACCTTTCCAACCTGTAATATCCTGAATTAAATAGTATCCTCCCTCCTGAAACAACTCCCCTGCTCGATGACCACAATTCATTTTTTTTTGAGCAGAAAAGTAAGTTTTATTTTTTTACTTTTTTTATTTTTTGTTTTTTTGAGTCCACCTGAGTTACATGTATTTCCACTTTCCTGACAGCAATTCACTTTGAAGTGAAATGTCCAAATGACTCCCAAGATATTTTTTATTAGTTTCAGAATGTCAACTACAATTTTATACACACACACACACACACACACACACACACACATATTTACAAGAAGTGGAGTACAGCATTAGGAATAGAGACAGTAGAAATGTAATGACCACAATTCATTTTATTGCACTACCATTTTCTGGTCCTCCAGGTTAAAAGTATATTTTCTTAACATTTTATTTTTATACACAGGCAATCCTCCTTATTCACAGATTTCATATTTGTCAATTCATCCACTCGCAATAACTTACTTGGATCCCCAAAATCAATACTTGCGATGCTTTTGCGGTCATTCACGGACATGTGCAGAGTGGTGAAAAGTGGGAGTTGCCCAACATGCTCCATTCTGGAGGTCAAACAAGGAGATGACACTGTGCCTCATTGTTTCAGCTCTCATACTGGAAACAGGTGTTCATGCCATATTTTCCATATTTTTGTGTTTTTGTCTTGGTGGGTTTGTGGTGTAAAATGGCCACAGAGTAAATGCTAATGTGTTCCCAAGTGCAAGAGGGCTGCGAAGTGCCTTAGGGAGAAAATGTATGTGTTTCGTTCAGGTATGAGTCAGAGTGCTGCTGGCAAGTGTTAATGAATCAACAGCATGTATTACAAAGGGGTCTAGAAGCAGAGCACACATAAAACTAGGTTGTGTATTGATCAGTTGATGAAAATATCATGACCAGAGGCCCACAAGTACCTAACCACGTATTTCTCTTAGGAGCAGGGCTTCAGTATGCAGTGTATGTGTTCACAGCAACTTTATAGAACATAACAACTGCAAAAGAATCGACTATAATTTCAGACTTACAGAATAGTTGCCAGAAGAGTAAGAAGACTTGCTCTATACCCATTACCTAGATTCCCCAAATGTTAATATTTTACCACATTTGCTTTCCCTCCCTTTCTCCTTCCCCCCACACATGTAATTCTAACACATACGAGTAGTATGTATATCCTTTGCACCTAAATGCTTTAGTGTATATTTATTAATAATGATATTCTCTTACACATATAACCACAATATAGTTACCAGAATCAGAAAATGAACCTGAATTGAACATTACCTAATTGTAGCTTTTATGAGGATTTGCCAGTCACCCTAGTAATACTGGATTATGTGTTGCCTTCAGCTGTCATGTCTCTCTAGCCATATGTAATTCAGCACAGTTCCTTAGTTGTTGATATTAATGTTGTTGAAAAGTACACATCAGTTATTTTGTAGAACGTCTTCAGTATGGTTTGATGTGTCTTCATGATTGAGTTTATCAGTGCTTTTTTGGTTAGGCATATTACAAAAGTGAGGTGTTCTCCTCAGCCCACTTTCTCAGGAGGAATGTGATACTGACTTATTCCATTTCTGGTAATGCTAATTGATTGCTTGGTTAAGGTGGTGTCTGCCAGGTTTCTCCACCACAAAATTATTGATGAGGTCCTCCAGCCAAGGACCCCCAGGCATACACCTGTGGTGGAACAAAGTTGGGTTTGTTGGCTCACTGCAATGAGGGAGGGCACACATCATGAGGAACTGGGGGGCATCTCAGTAATGAGCAGTGATGATCAGGTTTGGACTTGTGTTAGATCATTTGGGGAAGTTTCAAGGAAGAGTGGTTTTGCTCTACAGGGGTGGTGTCGAAAAGCAAGCAATTTCATTACTGATTACGTTCGTGATCAGTAGGAGACAAGAGGAACAGAGCAAAGCTAACCCTGTATTTGATGAAGAAGCAACAGTATTCATGTCAATAGCGAGAGGGAGACGTTTGGTCATTTTTCTGGTTTGGACAAGTATCCTTGTTATTTTATGTGCCAACATATGACTGCAGTGGCTTTGGTTTTGTTTCACTCCATTACAGTCACAGAGTGACTTTAATATTGGTATTAGATGAAATTATTTATATTCAAGAAGAGAACTCTATCACCTAGCTATGAGAGTCAGGTCAGCTCCCATTTAATAATAGTCAAGGACTGCTTTTTCTTGTTTATTACCATTATTTCCCTTTAAGCGTCCCTAACGAGGTAGGTAAGTATGGAGGTAGATGATAGAGAAATGGGTTAGTGGGTAGATCAGTGAAAGTACAGATGGATGGGAAGGGAGAGATCTCTTCCTTAGAGTAATAAGTTAATTAATAAATGTAAAAGATGATGGAAATAGAAAATCATTATTTGCCAACTAATCATTTTTGTAGCCAAGGCTCTTCAACGGATGCTCTAATTAATGGGTGAAAGGTTGAGAAGCAACAGTCTCAAATAGTCTCAAAAGTAGTTCCCAACGAGATACCTGTCAATTACAAAGGAAACATAGTTATTTTATAAAGTAGAAAGATTTTAATCACTCTGCTTTGATGATGGTGCTGGTGGTGGTGGTGCCGCCAACTTTCACTGAGAAGTTACTACGTGAGCAGTGCATACTTTATATGGGTTTAGTCCCATTGGGGAGATAGTGTGGATGTTGTCTGAGGTTTGTAAAGGCTTATGAACTAGCCCTAGGACACATGCTTTATGCTTAACAAAGCCGGTATGAAACCCAGGATTTCTCTTAACAGATATATGATGCCATCCATTTCTCGTATATCTAATCTGTCACTCAGTTTCCCTTTAAATGTCTCTTCCTTTTCATCCTTTCTTTTCCTGTTGTAATCAAGGTATAAGCTCTCTTCACCTCATATATGGATTCCTACAGCCATGTTCAGGCAGTTCTTTCCATTCCAGTTTCTTCTTTGTCGAATCTGCCATACAAAACATTTCCCTTTGTACCTCTCCATAATAAGATCACATTTATCATGTCATCATTGCCCACTTCATCAAATCCAGACGCCTCATTTCCAAGATCCTCAATCTTTTGGTTCCAGCCTCAGAACTTGTTTTCCCTGTTCCACTAGGAAGTGTTGTTCCCTGACCCTGCACCTTTCTATAATAAGCTCCAGGTCTTCCCATCAGGAAAGCTCACCCTTCTACCTTACTCTTTCTGAATTCCACTGCTGTTCAAGTCATTGCTTCCCTAAAGTCTTCCCCAACATGGGCCTCAAAATCAGTCTTGTGTCTAGAATGTGCTCCATTCAGTTCAATATGGAATCATTTTCTGTTTTCTACAGGTACATTAGTTTTGACCGTCTAAAATGCAAGTTCCTTTGCGTTGCGGACCATGCAGTCCTTCCTTTGATTCCCTGATACCCAGCAGAGGGTACTTGATGAACTCAAACACGTCATGTACTTAATCCTTCTTTATGCTGTGACCTCTTCTAGAAGATATTTCCTCTTTTCTACCTAGGAAAATCTTGTCTATATTTCAAGTCCTAAGTTATTGTCATCTTCTCTGATAAACTTTCCCTAATCATCAGACAAAATTAAGTATTCCTCTCTCTGTGCTTCAGTAATATTTTTCTTATACCTCTTTTCTAGAACTTACTATGCCTTCTTGGGAATCACATTCTTAACTTACTGCTGTCTGGCCCCGATATATTGTGAGTGCTGGGCAGGGCTGCACCTTGTATGTCTTTAATTTTGAAATAAACACTATAGGTACCAATAAATTTTAAGGTGGCAAGCTCTTGTTGAGAGCTATATGTGCATGAGGTCATATTACTGGAGTGTGAAACTCAAAATTGTGTATTATATGAGTAGATCTGAGAGATGCCACATAGAGTACTTACTGAGTGTTCTCTAAATAGACTTTAACGTGAAAGGAAGAGAATAATTAGAGATAAATTATGCTAATGTGAAGAAATTTTTTCTTCTCAAAATTACAAAGAAACTGGAAACTCTGAAGTCACCAATTTTGCAGTAACGCCATTTTACTATGAATCATTTTGTAATAAATATGAACTATTTTTTGAAAAGAAAAATACCTTATTTTGTTATACTGAAGCACGAAGAACTATCTAAGTTGTTTTTTTTTAACAGCATGCCTGGTTATAACATTAATATCTAGTTAATTGGCTACCCTACAAATCATACCAAGCAGACTGAACAAAGAATAAAGATACTCAAAGCATTGTTATTCTCTGGAAAACATAAAGAACTAAGATGATTTTAATTCTCATCATCCCTGATTTATATGCTAGTTTTAGCTAAGATTTTTATTCTGTCTTTTTACCCCCATAAATTAAACATTATTTATGCAACTAATTTTTTATGCTTATCTAATTATATATTTACCAGTTTCTTTGCACACTGACACTGACACTGTTTGCATTTCAAACTACATTTGGGACAACTTTTCTTCTACCTGAAATATATCCCTTAGAATTTCCTTCTAAAGAAGATGGAAGGAAACGCACTTTCTGCTTTTCTAAAAATATCTTCTTTTACCCTTCTTCTTGAAAGACAATTTTGTTGGTTATTTAATTCTAAGCTGACAGTTGATTTTTAGTATAGTGAAGATAGTATTTCACACTCTTTTGGCTTCTAACTGTTCCTGGTGCCATGTCAGCTGAAAATATAATTGTCATAATCTTTTTTCTCCAGCTGTTTCTAAAATATTCTTTGGGTGTTAATAATTTTCATCCTGAAATGGAGTTTCTATGTTTATACGGAATTCTTTATATTTATTATGACTGGAATTTGTTGGCCTTCCTGAATCTGAGGACTGGTATATTTCAACAAATCTGAGAAATATTCAGCCATTATTTCTTAAAGGACTGACTCTCACTGATCTCTCTTCTCCATCTTTTTGGAACTTGAAAGATGTAAATTAAATTTCAGCACTGTACACCAGAAGCTAAACATTAATGAATGCCAACTATAATTTTATATATATAATGTGATGGCTCGGTGTGAGGTCGGAGGGATAGTGGATGGGGGGAAGGGGGTTCACAGTGTGAGGGATATAAATGATGAACGTCTAAGTATTACCTTGTCTTGTACACCTGAAACTAATAAATTAAAATTTAAAAAAAAATTTCAGTATATTACCCATATCTGCTAACCTTCCACATTTTTCATTTCTTTGTCTCTCTATATTGCATTCTGGATAGTTTATTCACATCTACCTTTCTGTTCACTTGTCTTTTTCAGTTATTTATTCCATTGAGTTTTAATTTAAATACATATTTTTGTAAATTTCTAGAGGTAGTATTGAGTTCTTTTTGAATCAGCTTTATTGTTCTTTCTTGGTTTCTTATTCCTATTTTATTCAATGACTACTTTTATTCCTTGAAACAAATAAATTTTTTTGCAATTCCAGATAATTTCGTAGTTCTGTGTGGATCTGTTTTAGCTGTTTGTTTCAGCTGGTTCTGACTGATGGTGCCTTATTTCCTTGTAAGTTTATTGATTTGTGGCAGTGGCTTAATGTTCCTTGAAACTTTCAATTTTCTGGAATTCACTAAGAAATGGTTAGAAAGTATGCTTCTCATGCACCAGGAGTCACTACCAAAATGGACTATTTTTAAATAAATCATAGGCTTGAGATGTCCCTAACCTTAATAGGGTGAATTTTCACACTAACCTGCAAGAAGCCCAACCTGTGATTACAACTATCAAGGAGATTGTTTTTCTCTTCCACCTAATGCAAATGTTATGGCAGCAAGTTTTCTTGCTGGTGAAGATTATTTCTGGTTCACCCTCATACTGAAGATACAGCTCTTTGGGGCACAGCCCTTTGCAAGGTTTTTCTGTTAGACTCATCACTCTATATTTTGGGGGCTCTATACTTTGTCTCTAATCTGCTGTGCTTCCACAGAAGACAAAGTCAACACTAGAGGTCATCAGGGTTTAACAGAAAATAAACAAAAGCTGGCTTCAGGAATCCCTTATTTTCCGGGATTCCTGCTTGCACTGTGACTTGGTCTTCTGTGCATTGCTTAGTAATATTCCAACTATGGGACACATTTTAAAAGTATATATTTTAAAATATTTGTATGCCATATTTTAATTATTTTTAGCACGATATTTGTACAGGTTTCTCTTCCTCAGTATTACCGGAAACAAATCCAGCATTGTCACCTTTTATAATTTACTCTTTTTTCCTAAAATGTATCAAGGTATAGAAATAATACAGTTAGTGAATTCCTGCTGGAAACTTTTAAGAGCATTTTGATAAGCTGATGCTATTATTTTAAAAATGAAGAAATTTATATTTTAACTAATGGTTTTCCCTAAAGCTTTGAAAAAATGTCTAGAAATTTTAATCATGTTAAGGAATACAGTGCGCGACAAGATATCATGATTATTATAGCTATAATACTTTACTATTAATTTTCCAGTATCTTACTAAACTGAAAGTTATCATAAGCTAAAAAATTTGGTTTAATAAATGTTTGATCCCCAAGTTGTTTAATATACTAATTGCAAACATTTATTGAGCATTTACTATATGCCAGGTGTTGTTTAAAGATTCCATTTAATCATTACAACAACCTCATAGGGTTGATGCTAGTAATTCCATTCTATGTGACAAATGGAAAAACATGATTGAGACCCAGAAAGATTTAGTTACAAGATCACACATGTGGTAGGGGAAGGAACTGGGATTCAGATGTAGGGAGTTTGGTTCCAGAACTACATTCAATCCCTGTATTGTCTTCTCTGTTTGATACCAGCTGGTATGTACCTCACAGAGCAGGTAATGAGCAAGATTGGCCAAGGTGTGCTTTATATGTCATTCAAATAATGGTACTCAAAAACTAAATGCAAAATGTGCTGGGATTTTGAGGGAATATGTTGGATCCATATATCAATTTGGAGACTCTCGGACCTATAGTTGGTGAAGATTTCCGTTTTAACAATATTGAGACTTCCAAGACAGGAAGATGAAATATCTCTCCCTTTGGATCTTTTTTCTCTCAGCAAGGCTTTATAGTTTGTAACATATGTCTTGCATTTCTTTTGTGAAATTTATCGTTCAGTGTTTTATTATTTTAATAATGTGTAAATGCAATTGTTTTTTAATTTGAGTTTTGGATTGTTGCATTACCCAATACCATTGATTCAGTAGTCTCTTCAGCCACTTTGTTGAACATGTTAGTTATTGTGCTTTTTCCTCTGGATTCCTCAGGATTTTCTACATACAAGATCTTGTCATCAGAGAATAAAAATGTTTTTATTTTTAATTTTGTCTTTATTTCACTAATTGGAACCTCCAGTGAAATGTTGACTAGAGGTGACAAAGTGTTCCTGATCATGGGTGGAAAACATTCAGTCTTACACCATGAATTGTGGTGCTAACTGTAGTGTTTTGTGTAGATGTCCTTTATCAGGATGAGGAAGTTCCTTTCTGTTCCCTGTGTCTGAGTTTTTATCCTGAATGGGTTTGATTTTAACAAATGTCTTTTTCCGCATCTGTGGAGTCATCATATGGTTATATCCTCTATTAATGTGGCATATTACATTAATTTACTTTCTTGTGATAAATCCCACTCGGTCACGGTGGACGTGTTGCTGGACTCAGTTTGCTAGTATTTTGTTAAAGATTTTTGCATCCATGGTCATTAGGGGTCTATTGGTCTGTAGTTTTGTTTTGTGGTTTTTTTTCCTTTAATGTCTTTGTCTGGCTTTAGGTTTTAAGGTAATATAGACTTCAAGAATGACTTGAGAATTGTTTCTTCTCAATTTTCAGAAAATGTAGAGGATTGTTTCTTCTTTAGATATTGATAGTGTGTTCCCAGTTAAACACTCTGAGCTGGTGATTTTCTTTGTGGAAAGATTCTTAATCACTAATTCAATTTTTTTTACTTGTTATAGATCTCTGAAGATTTTATTGAATCAGTTTCAGTAATTTGGATGTTTCTAGAATTTGTCCATTTCATCCAAATTTTCTAATTTCTTAGAAATAATGTTATTGGTCATAGTATATATACCATGATCATTTTTTTAACTTCCATAGTGTCAGTGAACTGTGGCTCCTCTTTCATTTCTAATTTTGATCATTTGTCTTCTCTCTTTTCTTCTTGGTCAACCTAGATGAAGGTTTGTACATTTTATTGATCTTTTAAAGGGCCATCTTTTGACTCGATTCTCTCTGGGTTTTTTGTTTTGTTTTCTATTTCATTGATTTATGTTCTTTCCTTCTTTCAGCTTACTTTGGGTTGAGATTGTTCTTCCTTTTCTAGTTTCTTAAGGTGGAATCCTAAGTCACTAATTTGAGACCTTTCATTTCTGCTATCGGTGTTTAAAGATAAAGATTTTTTAAAAAAACTTATGAGGGTAAGTTTAATGACCAGAACAAAATGAAATCAATTAGGAAACATTGTATACAAGAGAAGCTTTACAGAGTAATATGTCCTTTTCATGTTGATTATTTTAACAGGAATTAATATATGTGATTATTCTTCAGTCTTCTGAGACTAAAATTGTTTAGGTGGCCATAAGATCTGGAAACATAAATAAATATACATACTGTTGCTATTGATTGATATTCTGTGAGATGTTCAATATGCGGTTCCTCACTAGCAATTTATATAGTTCAATAATAAGCTGTGCAAAATTGCAGTTAACAATGTGCACTAAGGCAGTACTTCCATCAATCCTTGTACATCTAACTACAATGCACCGCCTCAGATGATTTGTGTTTCTAATTTTCACTGAATAAACTTGTGCCTATTAACATACCCAAAAAGAAGTAATCAAAGGAGCTCAATCTATTAAGAAACATATGTATTCTGTTTTCTGACCTTGTGGTCACCTGTATTTTATTTTTTTATAAGATTCACCTATGGTGTTATGAACATTTCTGCCAATGAATACTGAATACTGAAAAAAATGAGTACTTAAAATGAGATAATGGAAAAACAAAAACAGATTGTATTTGTTTCAAACAGTTCTACCCCAAAACGTTTTGCTGAAATGAGGTGATTTTTAATCTACACAAAAAAAATTCTCTAAATGATGCTTATTTGGTTTTAAAATTTGGTTTTAAAATAGATTTGAATTTAAAAGAAGTTTTACTCAACAATGATTTCAATAGGTCAGGCATTCCAGAATACAGTGTGGAGGTGCCATCATCATGGGATGACTTCTTCATAGTCCAATAAAGATAGTTTTCAAATATGGAAAGAATTAAAATCTTTCTATTGTATTAACCCCGAAGGGCTATTCTTCTTTATAAACTATACAGTCTTGTCAGTTTCATATACTTTTATAAAGAATTCCCACAGGAAGAAATTTCTAGAGGTTTCCCCAGATATATACAGCTACATTTTGTGTGGTGCTTACAACATGTGCTAAGTACGGCACATCTAGAACCAGATTCTTATGATCAGGGGGCTTCATAATTGCCTCCTCTCTATACCCTGTGAGGTTGGTAAAATTCATAACTATTCCTGTAACAGAATCAATCTTTATAATTGTGCCCATGGTATACAACTTGCTGTTTTGATATACATATTTATATATGTTTGATAATCATGATAATCACCACAATCAAGCTATAATTAACATATTCATTACCTCACGAGAGCTAACCATTTTTTGTTCATTTTATTTTGTGTGTGTGTGTATGGTGAGAACACTTAAAATCTACCTCTTGGCAAATTTAAAGTGTGCAATGCAATACAGTGCAATGCAATACAGTGTTGTTAACTATGATCATATTGATGTGCATTAGCTCTCCAGAATTTATTCATCATGTATGACTGAAACCTTGTCCCCTTTGACCAGCATCTCCCCATTTCTGCATTTCCCTTTTCTTCCAGCCCCTGGCAATCACTATTCTACTTTCTGCTTCTATGAGTTTAACTATTTTAAATTCTACATATAAGTGAAATCATACACTACTTTTCTTTCTGTGTCTGGCTTATTTCACTTAGCATAATGTTCTCCAGGTCTTTTCTTTACATAGTTTTGTTGGACATAGAATTCTTAGTTGACTTTTTTCCCCCCAGTATTTTGATTATATCATTCCATCGCATTCTGGTTTCCATTTCTTCTGATGAGAAGTCAGCCATTAATTGTGTTGTTCCCCTAAATGTAATGAGTCATTTTTCTTTTGCTACTTTCAAGATTTTCTTTTTACCTTTGGTTTCAACTATTTGACTGTGTGCCTAAGTGTAGATCTCTTAGTGTTTATCTTACTTGGATTCTCTGAACTTTTTGAAATGTAGATTAATGTTTTCCATTAAATTTGAGACGTTTGGTGATTATTTCTTCAAAAATGTATTCTCTCTTTCTCTTTCTCCAATCCTTCTGGGACTCCCTTTACATATAGATCACTACAATTAGTGTTGTCACACAGATTTCTGGAAGCTTGTTCATTTTTATTTAGTCTTCAAACATAGTTACTTTATTTGACTATATTGCTAATAGCGGCTTTGAAGTCTTTGTCAGCTAAATCCAATACATGATCTTGAGTGAGATCCACTCAGGGACAGTTTCTATTGGCTTCATATTTCTCCTGAATATGTGTTATTATTCTATCTCTTTGTGTATCTCATAATTTTTGTTGAAAGCTGGACCTTTTAGGTTAATACATTGTAACAAATCTAGAGTCTGATTTTTTTACCTCTGATTTTTACTTTGTCACACAACTCATGCTGTTTTTTAATTTGTTTCTTTGTGGTTTCTGGTTTGTTTAGGAACTTGCCTGGACTAAATCTATGGAGTCAGTTTCCCACTGTGGGCTGCTGATGTCTCTGCCCAGTTATTTGATGGTGGTGGTGGTGGTGATGATACCTGGCTTCCTGGGGGTCACCCACTTATCTGCATATCTTGGTGTCAGTCAGTGATTTGTCAGAATTTCTTTTCAAATACCTCAAGCCACTAAGGCTTCCACTCTCTGCCAGCGGGTCTGTATGGATTGAAAACACATGCAAAATTTAGCCAGTGTTTAAGTCTGTCCCAGCTTTTACTTTCCACTAGGTCTTCTCCTATTTCCTCTGCCCATGCGCTGTCCGGTGACCTGGAGAGGGCATGCCTGTAAGAATTCACGAAGTGTGCTGCCTTTGATTAGGACTCAGACGAGTGGGTGTCTGCTAAGCAAAGGAGATGTAACAGATACGAAATTCTGGGCAGGGAAAGTAGTGTGTGTAAAGACACGGTTCAGGTTCAAGTCATACCTGAAAAATGCTCTGCAAGGTATATGGGGAAGAGCAGTAGAAGATGGAACTTAGCTAGGAGACACATGTACATCTGCTAAACATTCTGGCCTTCATCCTCGGGGCCACCAGCTGCCAGCCAAGGTCTTTAATGAGCAAATTAGTTTTCACTTTTGATTTGTCTTGGGATTTATCTCTGGCAGCTCTGTGGAGCATAATACTGTAATGAGGAAGGACAGATAGCTGCCCAGTCAAATAGGAGACTTTGGGACTCTCAGGGTTGAGAGATGGTGAGGTCAAAAATAGAGGCCAAATTAAAAAGATGTTTATGATAAAATTGATGGAATTTGGTGATACTGAAATGAGAAGGGGTGAGTGTGGCTGGTTGGGCACGGAGAACTCAGAGGCCATGGGGAGGAGACAGCCTCTGGAAAGATGCCAAACAAGAAATGAAACCAACCAACACAACAAAAGCCAGATAGGCTGTCCAGAAGAATCACTCACTAAGGGGCCAGGTAAGAGGGAGAATCTAGGCAAGAACAATATATAGAAACCTGGAGACCGGGCTGGAACGATAATTGCAATAAGGGATGTGTGTGAATTCTAAATAGATTTTCTGACCTGCCAAGACAGAAACGACTTAATCTAATGCCCATGGCCTGAAGCTTGGGTAAGTTAAGGGCAGTAAGAGATTCCAGTCCAACGTGGTCATTTTGGCACTCTTATTTTCAATAAAAATTTGAAATTAATCTAAACCCTTCTTGTAGTAAGATAATGGCATTAATTAATAATTCTCCCCAACTAATGTTCTTCCTGTGGGTAACTCAGACACTGTACAGAGACCTTCATTAACCCTCAAATCATTGAGGAATTGTTTAGAAAGCAACTCTTTAAAACCCTAATAGTGCCAAAGTGTTAATGCACCTTTCCTCAAAGCATTAAGGAGCTGGGCGGGTGCAAATGGATGCAGTGGCTGTGTATAAAGAGTGACATGCCTTGTCTCTGATGCACACTTTTTTAACAGATCCTTTTTTATGTGTGACATTCTGTGACTTAATTTTTCCTGTTCATGACATTCTAATTTCTTTAATTGCCAACATCCGGATTTGCTGTTGGTATGAATCAGGCTTCTTTATATGATGAAGCCAGCTTATCTGTCACCCATCATAATTAATCTCTCTTCATCACTTTTCCCTTTCCAGAGCCAGTCATCATCTATTAATTCAAAAATAGGAAAATATGAGTCATATTTGTAAATAAGTAATAACAGAATGCCTATCAGATATGTGCATAGGTTCCCTGTACATTTTTAGAAAGGTTCAACATAACTTGGTAAAATGTATTAGTAGTCTGCCAGAAACACAGAAACCAGAAACGAAATCAGTATTTCAGTTTTCACTCAACTCATGGAACTAATTTTCTAATCCCCATGGTTTTATTTCCCAGAATTGCGCATAGTCTTGATTCTGTATCTATCCCATGACAAACTGTAATGTAGGAAGCCTGTCTCTTCTAGAAGTCGCAGCAGGAAAGCATTGCCTGTCCACTCATTTTTATCACTGGTGCATGTGTGGGTTTTTGCACTCACTAATTCCTTAATTGAGCACCACTCTAACCACTGGGGATGCAGCAGTGAATGAGATAAAAGAGGGGTCTGATTCCCTTGGAGCTCTCATTGCAGTGTGGGAGACAGATAGTACACAAACACCAACGACAGAGATGAGTGATGTGCAAAGGATTTAAAGAAGGTGACACGATAGTGGTATTGTACATGGAAGGCTCAGAGAAGGGCTCTCTGAGGAAGTGGCAGCAAGCTGATGCTTGAACGACACGAGAGTCCTTGAGATGGTCACAGGACTCAGTGTTCCAGGAGGAAGACACAGCTAGAGCACAGGTCACACGTCAGAATGTAATCAGAACCAAATGAACGCCAGTGCTGGGAAAGTGGTCAGAGATGAGCTCAGGGAGAGGCAGGACATTAAAGGTAAGGAGTGTGGATTTCATTGCAAGTTCCATGAAGAGCTGCTGGAGGGTTTGAAACAAGATAATGATGTGATCTGAGTTACATTTTTCAAAGATCAGTCTGGCTGCTTTGTGGAGAGTGGATTGAAGGGGGCAAGTGTGGAAACTGGAAGATAGAGTCCAGATGAGAGATGAGTTTGGCTTGCACCAGAGGTGCAAAGAAGTACATTATTTCAGGATTTGTTCTGAGTAGATGGAGCAAGAGAACTTATTGATGGGTTGGCTATTGAAGGGTGTATTATAAAAAGGGACAAATCCATCGAAGATAACTCGGATTTCCTTGTTTCATAAATGTTCCATAAATGTTAGGACTTCAACATCTTTTAACCATTCCTTGAAGTGACTGCTTCATTTTCAAAGATTGATTCTTTGCACAGTTGCATATTTTCCATGGTTAGAACAGACCATGACACACGGCTCTCTAGATTCAAATCTGGATTCTCCAACTTAGTGGTCATGTGACCTTGGGCAAGTCTCTTAGCTCCTCTATTGTTCGGTTTCCTCGTATAAAAAATAAGGAATAATAATTTTACCTATATCATAGGATTGTTGTTAGACTAAGAAAACACACATAGAAATACCTGGCATACTATTAGACTATAGTAAGTACTCAGTAAATGTTAGTAATTAGATACTGAATTTCTGTCTTCTCCTCCTTACTATTGTCCCTTCAGGTCCCACTACCTAGTAATAAGACTTACAATAACAATTTTAAGGAACAAATAATTTCTGTTCCTGATATCATTTCATAATTTTTTCATGTATTATCTTGATACTTTTTTTTAAAATATCTTAACAATAATCCCGGTTAATACATTCCCAAATTCCATACCTGGTATAAGTCTTTGTTTATCTTTAAAATGACTCTTGTTATTTGGGTTTAAACATTTGTAGTTCTTTAGAAAGAGTGGCTGAATACTGTCAGCTTTTTGTGAAGTTAGTGTTTTCAACCCTTAAAATGAGGTGAGGGAGGATGGGCATCTGATCCCGAGATTATATGAATTACATAAAGTCATATACACACTGAATGTACGGCCTCCCCCAGTTCCCTGACAGCAGCTGGATGCTGCTTGGATGTACCACCCCCGAGCTTGGCCTTCCTGCGTTCCCTTACAACGTCGGTCCGCGCTGGGATGTACACTTGGAAAAGACCCTATTCATTCGGATCATGGGGTCATCTAAAAGACCTTGTATTGAAGACCTTTGGTTTCCATGTAAACACTGGTTCCTGTCACTCTGTGAAGCTGCAACTGCATTTCAGACTCTTGAGATTGGTTATTTGCATCTCAAAATAGGCTTGAGAACAGAAGGAAAGTAGAGTAGGTCAGCACACATATGGTTGAATTTGCATGGACAGATGTGCTTGTGAATAATAAGGAAATTCTTTTAAATTCGTTCCTTAGTTATAAATGTGATGTGCAAATGTTTCATAGTTATGGCTGGGATTGAGGTGTATTGAGCAAATGTTACTTTTCATAAGATAACATATTAACCTAATTTTTAAAAGCTCTGTGTCTCATCTTTCACTGAGGTTAGTTGGACAAAGAACAGCATCTCTTTGCTGTAAGAATCTTGTAGTGTCATCATTGACACCGAGCATCGTCCAGCACAGGTGGCTTTGGAATCCCTTTCTGTGCAAAACATTCAACATTAAATACATACATAGTCTATGGTTCTTCTGGTTTCAGGTTCTCTGTTTCTTTTTGTATTTTTTTAATGACATGGAAAATAATATATATATATGATTTTTACATGATGTGGCACCTGTAAAACAATTCCATTCTGTGATATAACAGGACTCCCTAAGCCCGGGGTGGGAAATGTTAAACTCTGTTGAACTGTTGGCCAATTAAATCTATTTTGTCTGAAATCAGCTAGTTTTGGGTCTTGTATCCTACGGTTTGTCTCTCCTAATTATAGTGCTGATTGCATGGATATTGCACTAAATTTTGTAAAACTCATAGTATTTCTAAATACTATAGCAAATGATGATAGAGTCTGGATTTTCTGGAAGCCAATGATGAAATTAATCTGTGTGTGTGTGTGTGTGTGTGTGTGTGAGAGAGAGAGAGAGAGAGAGAGAGAGAGAGAGAGAGAGAGAGAGAGAGAGAATTTTGAAACTGTTTGGGGCCAAAACACCTGATAGCCCTACAGTTTTCCTTCAACCTCTTCCAAACTCAGTGTAGCTGTGGCTATTTAAGAGCTCCATGTGAGGGACTAGATGGGTGTAAAGATCACCTGTGAATTCTCAGCTTTGGCAGTGCACACAGAACTCACCAGTGGATCTCCCGTCCATCCTGCCTCTGGGCTTCTTGTGTGTGCCTGGTAGGGATCTCTGCTCCCTGTGCTGCATTTAGAGCGGGTCAAATATCCCATCATTTCACAATGCAGCAGCCCAACTTGATTATACTAATGTTGATATTTATTGTAAGTTTTCATATTTTTTTCTCCAGAAATATGTATATATACATGGACATAACTCCCTTTTTCTGTGTTTGTTTTTCTACCACAGACACAGGAGCAGAAAGACAGGCACTAAGAGAAAATGTGTATCCTAAATTGAGAGAATTCTGCAGAGAAAACTATGGATTAGAATTTCAGGTAACTTTCATATTAATTTCATTTTTTAGTGATGTCAGCTAAAGAACTGAGCTTTGTGTTTGTTTCTTGTCACAATTTGGTTGTTATAAAAAACAGATTTTAAACCCTGAAAATTTTCATTTCTGTAAGTATAGGTAAAAAGAAACACTGGAAAATGGAAATAAAATATTTAGGCTTTTTTTGTTTTGTTTTGTTTTGGTTTTTTAGGTTTTGTACTTTTATGCTCTGTTTCTTGGACCCTGCCAGTTATTGGCTTGTCTTTTGCTTCAAACCATGTTTATTTGCTCTTTTGACAATATAACTATTATCAAAAAGGTGAAGGTAGCATGCTAAGTACCTGCCTTTAAGCTATGATCTCTATCAATGTTTTACATCTAATAATCGGGACCAACTTTCTCAAAACTATTTCCTGTTAGCAGCCTGGCCAGACCTTGCCTTCCCTCTTACCTTTTAGTTCTATTCCCCACATTGCAGAATGTTCTTTTTCCTAAGCATTTCAGGGATTTACCATTTACAAAACAATTAAATCAGCCTTTCCAGAGACAGTAACTGTGCATGTCATTGCTAGAGCTTATGAACAGCTTAGCATTTGTAGACACTGTTGATTTTGCCACCTAATAGAAAAATACTTAACAATTTGGGTATTTCTTGGACATCCAAAAATTGGAAAAGTAAATGGCTCCCGCGACAGATAACTTTAGTAAGAATATTTCAACCTCATTTACAATGGGAGTCTTAATTCTCCAGTGCTATATCTTAAATATAAATTTACACTGTTACATGAGGAATTGGTACAAACTAGAGGTTTGTGGTACAAGGGTGCAAAATGCACCAGTGTTAGTGGAAGAAAATTTCACCGTTTGTTTCCTCCTAGGTATATATTTGATCTTGGTCTACTTAATGATACCTTCTAATATAATGTATATATTAATAGTCTCAAATGACTTCAGTCTCAATGCGTAGTTTCAGTCAGCAGCAGAGTATTGAGACATACTGAAGTTACTCATAAGGCACCATTTACTTGACAAATTATGAACCTATGTTAAATTTCCTTGTCATGAATTCAGCATTACCTTCTTCAAGGATCTGCTTCTATGGATAACAGGGTCTCAACTGTTACAAAAACGTTGATCTCTCAAGATTCCCAAAGACTTAGACACTCGTTGGGAAGTCAGTTACTACAGAGGAAGAAACGTGTCCAAGCATATGAATCCCATCTTTGAGGGAGTTTGAGTTGGCATTGTTTTTCTCAGTTGAGGGAGGAAGTCTTTGAGCTACAAAACAGCTTCCATAAAACATGGTATTGATTAGGATTAGCTGAAGGAAAGAAAAGAGAAGTATATTTTCTAAATGATAAGTAGGCACAGAAGACACAGTAAAAGGCAAACTATAGCAAGCAAGAGCCATGGAATAAATTGACAGCAAGGATCATTCTAGGCAGATTCAAGGAATCAGTCAATGAGATATGCTGGACAGCACTGAAACAGCAGTGGGCAAAGCACACGTGGAACTGAGCCCCAGCGATCTCATGTGAGTGATGTAACCTGCCAGTCTGTCAGTTCAGCGTCTAAAATGAGGGTGGTGACAGTTTATAGATCTGAGGTTGTGTTTAGAATAAAACATGTAAAGTTGCATTTGCTTTCCAGCTTCTAAGCTTAACAGGTACTCAACTATGTAATAACTGAACCTTCTAGAAATATATTTTTTTGGTAGGTTAATTATAGATCTCCCTAAGGATATGTTTTCTAGAGAGATGGTTCTCTTTTCAAACTGCAACCAAATATGCTGGAAGCTTCATGAAAAAACCCAATTTGCCCATCCAGTAGTCTGGATTCCATCTTTGCTGTGCTATTAACCCAGGCGAAGTGAATTTCTTAGAGTTACTCAAACGTACCAGTCTATTTCATGCCTCCTTGCCTTTGCTTATGTTCTCTCCACCAGCAGTGCTGTTCAATCTTGTTCTTCCCCTGCATCAACTCCTAAGTCCTCTTCATTCTTAAAACTTTTCCTATCTGATCTTAAGTCATGCCCCTCTCCTCCGTGCCCACTGGTCTGCAGCTATGTGTCTGCCATTTGGTTCCATGAACACTTCAAGCCCGTTCCCATTTAGGGATTTCACCCTGGATCTTCTCTCTCTCTAGGAATGCTCATGTCCTCATCTTCATGTGGGCACTTTCTCTTTGTCCTTCAGGTCTCCACTGAAATGTCACTTCCTAAAGATGCTTCCCTAATGATCCCATCTAAAGTAACCACTAGGAACTCTCTTTGACATTACCCTATTTTAGTTCTTTGCACGGCATATGTCAGTATTGAATATTTTTCTTGTTTACTCATGTATCGGCTTGCGTATTGTCTTTCTCCCGTTCAGTTGTAAGTTCCACAAGAACAGGGACTTGTCTGCTTCGTGACACCAACATTCCTGGTCCTAGAATAGTGCTTGCCGCATAGGAAAACTCCATAAGAATGAGTTGAATGAATGCATGAGCATATGAACGAAGGAAATCTCAGCCTACTCTTGCTTAAGGAAGCCTTGACTGATCTCCCATCCCTCCCAGGATATGCCTTGTACCCTGGTCTTTACTCCCCTAAAAGCCTATGCATAACTCCCAGTCATTCATCCATTTCATGTAAGAAGTATTTGTTGACCATTGGCCACACGCCAGTCAATATTCCAAGTGCTGGGAATACAGGAGCAAACCAATATTGTTGGGGGAGACAGAAATAAATGATACATTCCAGTGGTAATAGATGCATTTTACTGAGTAAATGCTTTTAAGAAAAATAAAGCAGGATCGTGGGGGTAGCAAATGCCAGGTTGTCAGAGAAGGCCTCGGTGATAAGACAACCTTTGAGCAGAGATCTGCAGAAAGTGGTGGAGCAAATCACACAGACATCTAGGGAGGAAGATGCGAGTCAACCAGGAAAGGGCTCTGAGGTAGGAGTGTGTTTAGAATAGTCTTGGAACAGCAAAGAAGCCAAGTATGAGTGGAGTGGAGTGAGAAAGGGAAATAATTGTAGAAGAGGACAGCAGAGTCAGATCATATGGGATCTTCCGGGCCAAGATTAAGGACTGAGAACTTTACTGAGTAAGAAAGGAAAGCGTGACATTATATAACTTACATTTAAGAGCTTCGCATAAGCCCTGTGAGGAGACTGGAATGGGGGTGGGAAAGAATGGTAGAAACAGGAAGATAGTGCAAGTAAGAAATTATGGTGGCCTGAACTAGCGTGAGCAGTGGAGATGAGACATCTGGTTAGGTAAATATTTCATCACCTGCCTGTACGATCTGAAAGTTCTCAGGACTTATTCATCTCATCCCAATGATTAGTCAAGTATTCTGGCACACATTAGGCCATTTAGTGAAATCTTTATTAAATTAAATTGATAGAATATGGAGTTACATTTTAAGCAAGGCCATATACATGTACTTTTGTCTATATGCCTGTGTGGCAGGCTGTTTTCTAGTGTTTCCTTTTATTTTTTTCATTTAAACTCAGATATTTAATGAGGATGCTCCAGACTCTTTGATTATGTGACCGTCTGTCAGTTCAGTGTGTAATGTATGTAGGCTGATTGCTCAGAGATGGAAACAACTGAATGGAAAGAATACCAACCCCACTCAGAGCAGAAAACCCACATGGCTTCCCAGAGAGACAAAGTGTATAAATAATATGTTGTTTGATTTGCCAGTGTTCAGTAAGTGCCTTTGGCTACAGAGAAGAGGATAGAAAGGAAGAATGAAGGGAATAAATTCCGAAAAATACAGACAGATGGGGACAAAAGCAGGTGGTATAGGACCCAGTAAATAAAGGGCTTGTATTTGTATCCACAGGTGCCATCCGTTCTTGCTTGCAGATGTTTCCTCTCCATTCTCATTGACGAGTCCCTGGTCTAACTAACCCTCATTGCTTCAAAAGTTGTATGAACAAAAAGCATCTTAACTGATCTTGTTCTCTGCTTACCCCCAGTAGGTTGCAAGTCCTTGAGGAAGAGACTAGTTCTCATTTATTTTTAAGTCCTTGGGGCCTGGAAGAGTATTTGACATTTAGTGGGCACTTGTCAGGGTACTTTAGGAAGAACTGCCAGCACCAGCACCCTGCTTGAGTTTTTCTACACAATACCACCAGCGTAATCTTACTTGAATGTCACATTGTCCATTCCTGTGCTTAAAAGCTGTCAGTGACTCCATGCTGCCTACAGGGTCCCTCTGGAACATGACCCCAGCTGTCTCTCCAACTCCCATCTCCCACTCTTCCCAACATAAATACTCCATTCTCAGCCTGTCCTTGGCGCATATCTTGCTGATTGCTTATTCCTAACTTGAAAACTTCTTTCAGTTCTCTTCTTATCAGAAATACCCTTTCTTCTCTAACTTCTGTCCTTCAAAATCCAGCTCAAGGCCTAGCTTTCCCAAAATGTCTTTTTCAATTTCCAAATATCTCCCCCTTCTCTCTGAGCTCTTATAAATCTGCTCTTATAAATCTTCTCTCTGAGCTCTTATAAATCAGTCCCCACTAGTACCCTGAGACCCCAGTACACCTAGTTAGGGCAGGGACCTCTAAAAGGGGTTCTGGACTGACCTGGGCACTTAGGACACCTCCATTTTGAAAGCAATTTTCATTTGAATCCAACCACTCAATACATCATCCCTTTAGAATACCTTCTGATAACCAACTTCTTTAGTGGGCTACTGTTTGTCTCATTCCATTTTAGTCACCAGTGTTCACAAACCTGTTCCTTTTTCTTCACCTTTAACATCCAGTAAATCTCAAAGGCCTGTGGACTCTGCCTCCCTATATATTTCAACAGTCTATCCCATTTGTTGAGGTCTGTATTATGGTCGTCTTGACTGTTGAATAGACACCCTACTGGTCTGTTTACCTTCATCTCTGCCTTGTCCTCTCCAGCATCTATCCCCTACCTCTCTTGACTGCCTAGTCCACCCTCCCAATACTGCTGCAGTAGTATTTCTGAAATGCAAATCTGACCCTTTTATCTCCAAAATACAGTCTACACTTCTTAGCACAGCATGCAAGTTCTCTTTTCCACTCCTATCTACCAATGAGGTCTTATGTGTCACCCTCCCCACAGGCAGACTATTTTAGCCATTCTGAACTACATTCAGTTCTCCAAACAGTTTTCTTTTTCATTTGTCTTTTCCCTGAGTCTTCACACACACTGTGCCCTCTGTATGGGGTGCCCTTAAATTGCCCACCATGCAAATAACTAGAAAAATTTCTATTCATTCTTTAAGAAATAGTAAACTTCCTTCTGTAAAAGTACATAGGCTTTATTCTTAATCTTTAATAGCATTTGTCATATTGTTTGAATTACTTTTAAAATGTCCTTACTCCACTAACTGGAAGCTCTTAGTGGTCAGAAATCATATTATTGTGCCTTCATGTCACCAGCATTTTTATAGTACCTGGCTCATACTATATATGTAATCAATGTTGTGAATTTATTGATTAAATTAATACGATCCAGAAGCTGAGAGTGTAGACCAGTGCTACACAAAAGAAATATAAGTCACAGCTCTGGGGAGCCACAAGTGTAATTTAAAATTTTCTATTAACCATGTGTTAAAAACTTTAAAAAAAAACCACAGGTAAAATTTATTTTAATATTTTATTTAAGCCATTATATCCAAAGCATTTCAACATGTAAGTCAATGTAAAAATTATTAATAAGGTACTGAGTCTTCAAAGTCCAGCTATATTTTACACTCACAGTACATCCCAGTTTGGACCCATTTCAGGTGCGTGACAACCATATGTGGCCAGTGGCTCTTATGCTGGAATGCACAGCTTCAGCTGGGAGAGGCATCAGGGTGGGGCTGTTCTGATAGGGTTGGAAGCCTGACTGCCCAGTGACAGGTGGCCAACTGTGAGTGACAGGTAAACACCTAGAGAAGTTCCAGTGAGAGTGGAAATTCATTGGTACATGTGAAAAAGAAATCCATATAATGATTAAGAAAATTACGTTTCTACTTGTCAGATTAGTAACTTTATTTGATCGTGTTTGGACATTGCATTAGTAGGGTACATAACCTGAAATAATTAATGCAACTTTCCAAAGTGCTGTGGAATTGGGACAGAGTGACAATGAGGCAATAAACTAAAACACGTGGTCAGCAGTTCATTTGCCGTCTGTCTTAAGACTTGACTTTCTTTGAAATTAAGAGAGGCAGGTGATGGAAACACTCACTTCCCAGTTTTACTTGAATCGTCCCGTCTTGGTGGGTACCATTTGTTACCTCTTACAACTTTGCTAAATATAGCTTTAAAAAAAATTCCCCCATTTGTCCTTGCAATTAAAGGCGACAACTTGGCCTCAGAGCTGGAATTCCCCTGTGCTGGCCCCAGGCCTCTTCCTTCTCTCTGACAGGCAAATGGTGGTGTCCTAGGTGTTCAGGGAAGTGTGAGCGTGAAACCTGGAATGCCTGCCAGCGGGAAGGCTTTGCCATGCCTACTTTCTGTCTCATGACGACATTGTCATGCCACCCAACAGCACCAAGGGGACGGATGCTCATCCTTAACAAGATGCATTATTTGGTCTAGAGTTGGTCTTCCTCTCTTTTGCTTGAGGGGCCATCTCTTCGTGTTTCCTTTAGCAGCACAGGTCCAGACCTGTTCGCCTGATTTTTTTTCCCCTCCCTAGACCCCCAATTAGAGTGTAATCTTCTCCTTAAGCTGATACCTGTGTGTGTGAGTGACCCCACACCAGCATCTCCAGCTCTCTCTGCTCCATCGTTACATGAAGATAATACTCTGCTTTTTGAATGTTAACATATCTAAAATGGAACCCATCCTTCTTCTCCCTTTTCCCAGTTTTCCAATTGCTACTATTTCCCAGTTTTCCAGACTTTAAAATCTTGGCTTATAGTCCATCTGTCACCCTTTACAACCTAGAGCTAAACTGCCACTCTTCCCCTTGAATTACTTGCCAGTGTTTCTTAGAAGTTCACCTTTCTTCCCACCTCACCAGGCTCCCTCTTTACCCAGGCTTCCATTTTTTAATAGCTGAGTGACCATGGCAGTCTTTTCCCAATCTTTCCTTGCCCTGGGTGTTTTTGTGTTCTGGTCCAGACTGTACACAGCTGCTTAAATAATCTTCCTTAAACAGTACTTCCCAGATTTCACTCATCCTAAGATGCACGTTTTTTTTTTCACATTTTTACATCAGAAATCAGGGTTCGTCTTACAAATAAGTGGTGTGTCGTGGTGTAATTGGCAGTGCATTTCTTTTTCAGTGGAATGTACACTATTGGAGCAGCCTACAACTGATATTTTAGATTCAATAAAATGTCATTTATGGGGTATCGTGGAAACAGGATAAATTTTTCTTTTAGACTAGGATTTAAATCCTGGGTCTACAGCAATCCCTCTCCTGGGTGTCTACCCAAAAAATCTGAAAACATTTATACATAATGACACGTGTGCTCCGATATTCATTGCAGCTTTGTTTACGGTGGCCAAGACATGGAAACAACCAAAATGTCCTTCGATAGATGAATGGATAAAGAAGTTGTGGTACATATACACAATGGAATACTATTCGGCGGTAAGAGAATATGATATAGGAACATTTGTGACAACATGGATGGATCTTGATAATGCTAAGTGAAATAAGTCAGACAGAAAAAGCAGAGAACCCTATGATTTCACTGATATGTGGTATATAAACCAAAACAACAAAAGAACAAGACAAACAAATGAGAAACAAAAACTCATAGACACAGACAATAATTTAGTGGTTACCAGAGGGTAAGGGGGTGGGGGGTGGGAGATGAGGGTAAGGGGGTGATGGAAGGAGAACTAATTCTGGGTGGAGAACACACAATGGGATTTATAGATGATGTAATACAGAATTGTACACGTGAAATGTATGTAATTTTACTAACAAATGTCACCCCAATAAATTAAAAAATAAAATAAAAAATCCTGGGTCTACAAATTACCGGTCCTGGGACTCTAGGCAAAGTGCTTGATCATTGATTGACACATAGCTGACCCCTCTGTAAAATGAATGGGATAGTGTGTATCTTCCAGGAGTGTTATGAGAATTCAGTTAGAGAGCACACCCAACCAGAGGATGGAGACTTGGGCAGGAAGCTCAAACTAGTTTTAGAAAAACTAAAGTAGCTACACTCTCTGTACGCATCAAAGTTGTAGGTTTAAGTTAAATGACATGAGTTTTATCTTAGCTTGACCTTACTGATATTTACTGAACTGAACTATTACTTAGTCTCACACTGAAGGTCCTTCATCAGCTGTTTTCACGTACTTTTCCTCCATCGCTTCTTCTCCCACCACAGCCCTCCTGTTCTAAAAGGGGCCTACTCTCCTTTGTACATGTTTTTTTCTTCCCAACTGTCTGCCTACTCAGAAGGCTCTTTCAAAATACATTTTGCCTCTTGAGTTGTCAAAATACATCATTGGCTTTATGATTGACAGAATGTGTTGTGATGCCCTTGGTCTTTTCTCCACATTTTCAACTAAACAGCCTGTTTCCATTTTCTATTAATCAAATGTATGCTTCTTTCTAAAGTAGAATATCTGTCCGCTCATTGAATCACACGTCATTTCACTCAGGCCAGCACTTCAAACTGTCTGGCTCACTTCACATTTTGGTTCAGTCTGTCAAAACCTGAGCAGGTCTTACCAAGCTAATCGTATGTAAAAATATAAGCATGTTACATCATCTTTCTCCTATCCGTGAGCCAGTTTATAAAAAGGGGACTGAAGATTAATAGACATAATAAAAGGGAAGGAAAACATTACGTCATAATTGACCTTCAGTTGCTCCAGTTTAGTTGTAAATGTCAGCTCACCATTTCTGCAGCATGGAATGAATGGCTCTTCTGGAATTCTTATGCCTGACTTCCCAAGGCAGCATTATTGTTCTTCCTTTACTTTGTGTGCACAGACAATCTTATATCTAATATTTCTCCTAAAAATAGAGCAGTGGGCATTGTGGGGAAGCTCCCGAATTTACTGGAGGAGCTGTTCTTTGCTGAACGTTTAATTCTGCTAAATTATGGCTGTCTGATTACCCCAATGCTGGAAATCACCCAAGAAGATGAATCCTTCAATAAACAGAATGAGAAATCCCATTTGCAAGTGACATTTAAGTGTCCCAATTGGGTATAATCATCACAAAACCTTTCTCCAATTCTGATCACAAGGTAGCTATTTCTTTCCATCCTCATTTTTTATTTCTTATAGGAGGGAGAGACCTTTTAACAAGTCTTTGCACAGTAAAAAGAACACTCATTAAAGAGGTCCACTTTGTCAATAATTAGTTATAAACCATTGAAAAGGTAATGGAAACTCTGTTTTCTTCTACTGAGCTTGATCTTTGTTTCCTTTCCGCGTCTAACATTGTGATGCAATGACCTGATCCTGGGCAGGCCATGTCATGTTCTATCTTTGCTCTGCTTTTCTGTCTCAAAGTCCCTCTCATGCTCTGAAGAACAGTCTCCTGTGTGTCCTTCACATCTAGGCCCCTGTATTTCTTCCTCACTAATGTTGACCCTAATTCCCCAGGGGCAGATTAAGGTGCTTGGTCTCAAGGACTTCATTCGTTTATTCACAGACTTGATTGAGCACCTGCTCTGCATTCACAGAGTTGTAGGTGCCGTGGATACCATAGTGTTGAAAACACACAGTCCCTGCCCTCTTGGAGTTTACAGTCTTACGGAGACGACAGTCATAAACAACAGTGACCAGCGTGATGCTTGGTGCTAAGGAAATACAGGCTGCTCTGGCCGTGTGCAACCCGGGGCCTCACCAAACCTAGAGGCCTCAGGACGGCCTGAGAAGCTGATGTCTGAGTCCTGAAGGATGGGTAGATGGAGACGGCCAGGTACAAAAGAATAGTTCAGGCAAAAGGAACTCATTTTCATAGGCAAATTGGGGAAAGCACTTGAACGTGACGTAGTATTACTGCTGTGTACACATCAACTTATTTAATCCTTGCTATGAGTCTAGGAGGTACATTCCATCTTCTCCATTTTATTATTATAGATCAGGACACTTAGAAATAACAGAAGTAAATAACTGCTAGAGATCCCACAGCTAAGGGCAGAGTCAGGATTTGAACCAAGGCCCGTGTCAAATCTTTTCAACATTGCGCCAAAAAGCGTCTTCTGTTCACATTCATGAAAATGTATAAAGGAAGTGTAGATATGTAAATGTAAGTATATATGTAAATGTATGCACATGTATAAATATGTGTATGTTTTAATATATACTAACATACACATGTAAAAACGTGTGTGTGAAGAGTACGTGTGTGTGTGTGTGTGTGTGTGTGTCTAGAACATAAACTTGGAGAGTCAGGCAGGGACTAGATCACAGAGGCTCTCATAAATTAGATCACAGATTCTATACACTGTCTTCAGGGAAGGATGTGATAGGAAGGTTAAGCATGGAAAAGGACTGTGAAAGAATGTTAACAGCCCAGGTTCAAATCCCACCTCTACTACTTGCTACCTGGGTGACTTTGGGCAAGTTACTTCTCTGTGCCTCACCTTTTTCATCTATAAGACAAGGATATTATTTCTGTCTACTTCATAAGTTTGTTTACGGAGTAAGTTACTCTATGTGGTGTCTGGTAGAGTGAAAGGAAATCTTAGCTATGGTGATTAGATTTGCATTTTTAAAAGATCCCTCTACCTGTAGCATAGTGAATGGATTAGAAAGAGCAAGAGTGGAAGCAGGGAGATAATTTAGGGAGCCACAGTAATAATACACAGGCACGCTCAGAGAGTCCCTCTGATACAGTGGTTGCCGTACCACCACTCAGGATACAGAGCCAACGCTGGGTTTCTCACTCAGTCACATACATGTCTGCAGTCAGCTGTCCTGCCACGGAAGGAAGCTGGTACCTGCTACAGCCTGGCTAAGGTCTCTATGCAGTGAGCTTCTCCAGTTTAGACTCCACATAGATGCAGTCGCTTCTGGCTTGTGGCTCCCTCTTTGCCTCCAACAACTTTCCGTACCTTCTCTCCATCGCCATGCTCATTAAGCCTGCATAGTCAGAGGTCCTGCCTTAGCTCCTGGTTTAGTTCTTCCTTAGCATCACGTTATAATTGTTAAAGCTGCGCAGAGGCTAAATCTCCCAAGACTCAGAGGCATCAGGTCTGAGCAGTTGGTTGTCATCAGGAGGCTTCGGAGGAAGCATTATCCTACCTCAGGCTGTTAGATCCTCTTTCTTGCTGGTGATTGCCTGTGAACACTGGGGCCAGCCACTCCTTCCTGGGCTTGAGTTAGGACCTCATTTTCCCAGAAATGTCTGTCTGAGTCACGCTCCCGTATGTCACATGACCCAGAGAACCATTGCAGGTGACCTAAAGTCAGTATTTGCAATAGTTCTAGTAAAAATGTGGCCATGGATGATATGGACCTGAAGAGAGGATTTTTGTTGTTTTGTTTTGTTTTCTTGTATCCCATGCACCTGGAGAAACAGAGTGAGAATTACCGTATCTATGAAGCACAACTCACCA
Source organism: Rhinolophus hipposideros (assembly GCF_964194185.1). NCBI lineage: Eukaryota > Metazoa > Chordata > Mammalia > Chiroptera > Rhinolophidae > Rhinolophus > Rhinolophus hipposideros. Next base: position 85,240,659 of record NC_138047.1, on the reverse strand, counting down.
GTGGTAAACAGTGTCTGGCATATCTAGTCTGAGGTTTAAGACACCTCCCTGCTTACTGCCTCCAGTGAGATGCACATTCTACTAACAGGACACAACTACTAAAACAAATTCAGATGAGTGCTGTCTGCACCTCTCTATTGACCTTAAAAGTTATGACCATAGCACAGTAACGTTGTTCTGGTTCAAAATGTGCTGATCCTGCTCTGTGTTCTTTAGAATATTGTTAGTGATAACAGATATTAATCCCTTTAAGAATTGAGTTGATTTTTTAAAAGGGCTAAAGGTCTTTTCAAAGCCATTTCTTATCAATGTAAAGGGCAGTAAAGCAGGAGAAATACCAGTTGTAATAAAAATAAACTCCAACAACACAGGGACAAGAATTTTTTTGTTACAAAAGGAGATGATTCCTACACAGGAAATGTCCTGGGCAGTGGCAGAACCATTGGAATGAATGTGTAGCCTCCCATTTTAATAACTTTGAGGAACAGCCTTCATTTCTGTACTATTTCTGTTCAAAAACAAAATCAGTCATATTGTCTCTGTAGTTACATTTTTGTTTTGCATTCAGATAGTGTCATATGGCATGGGAAAGTTGAGAAGGAAAATATTTTGAAAAAAAATTCTCATTTGTTTGTCTCGTTCTTTTGTTGTTTTTGGTTTATATACCACATATCAGTGAAATCATAGGGTTCTCTGCTTTTTCTGTCTGACTTATTTCTCTTAGCATTATATTCTCAAGATCCATCCATGTTGTCACAACTGTTCCTATATCATCTGTCCTTACTGCCGAATAGTATTCCATTGTGTATATGTACCACAACTTCTTTATCCATTCATCTATCGAAGGACATTTTGGTTGTTTCCATGTCTTGGCCACTGTAAACAAAGCTGCAATGAACATTGGAGCACACGTGTCTTTATGTATAAATGATTTCAAATTTTTTGTCAATAGTTTAGTGGTTACCAGAGGGTAAGGGGTAGTGGGGGAGGGAGATGAGAGTAAGGGGGATCAAATATATGGTGATGGAAGGAGAATTGACTCTGGGTAGTGAACACACAATGGGATTTATAGATGATGTAATACAGAATTGTACACCTGAAATCTATGTAATTTCACTAACAATTGTCACCCCAACAAATTAAAAAATAAAAGAAAAAAATTCAAAGGCTATCTTTAAAGAAATGATAGTGTGAAGTGGGGGTGAATTCAAATTTGACTATTTTTTGATAAAGCGTGAAGTTATTATTTATTACAGGTTGCTTTATTGTTTGTTCAGTAATCTTGGTACTTAAATAATTATGTCTGATTTCAAGTGGTTAAATTTGTTAGGGCCTTTATTTGCTGGCTTTTGGTTTTCAGACCAATTCAGCATTTTATACTGAGCATGATAAATCAGCTTCCCTAAGAATATTTTGAAACAAGTTAGATGGTTTTAAGTAAAAAGAGATAAAATCAAATTACTTTCCTGAGCTTTTATACTCAGGGATGAAATAAGTAAAGGCACATAAAATGTGCTGTCAACAAGTTAGTAGTCCAATAAATAGTAAATTAAATTCCAGTGTCTGCATTGCCTGGACATTAGGCTAAAAGCTAAACTTAATTTTTTTAAGTATATAATAAATCTTGTCTTGTTGAGCACTTTGGGTTCCAACTGCTTTTTTGCCAGTTATTGATCATGCGGATATATGGCATTTCTGTTGGCCCCAAATGGTGTTTTGTATTACATAAGTTACGTGTCTCATTGATTTATTTCCCCTTTGTCTTCAATGGTTGCTTGATTTTATCTTTTTTTTCATCATCTTCCCATAAAGACATTTGAGAAAAACACAATTTAAAAGAGAAAAGCTGGAAGCAGGAGAATATTTAAACAAAGCTACTGAATGAAGGACATGTGGAGTTATGAAGGTCTGCATGAGGGCACTAGTGGCCAAACTTAAAGGAAATAACAGAGGGCAAAACTATTCCAAAAGACTTCCACGTGTGGCAAATAAATAATGTGACACTTAGGCTTCTATTTAAAAATATAAGGGACAGTCTTATTTTGACTTTTACCTGGGTCATTTGGTCTGCATATATTTAGTTAGATTTTATTCTTTAGCTCTTAATGTGCCAGGTGCTTGATTTCAATTTATGCTGTTCTTGCTTTCAAATCTATGAATAGGAAGATACAAGACCTGTAGAAAATCACAATACAAATTAAATGTGCAAAGAGTCTTTGAGCTGCAGTTCAATTCACATACCATAAAATTGGCCTGTTGAGAGTGTGCAGTTCAGTGGGATTTTTCAGTGTATTCCCAGTTGTTTAAGCATTACCAAAATCAATTTTAGAACATTTTCAACACCCCAGAAAGAAAACCAGAGCTTTTTACCTGTGAATCCCTAATTGCCCTACTCCCCTCCTGCTCAGCCCTAATCTAATCTACTAATCAACTTTTTGTCTCTGTAGATTTCCCTATTCTAGACACTATGTATAAATGAAATCATACAACAGGTGGTCTTTGTGTCTGGCTTCTTTCACTCAGGATAATGTTTCCAAGGCTCGTCCATGTGGTAGCATGTGTCATAATTGAATTAATTCTTACCGCCAAATAATATTCCATTGCATGGATATACCACGTTTTATTGATCCATTGATCACTTGATGGACATTTGGATTGTTTCCCCATTTTTTGGCTATTAATAATGCTGCTATGAACATTCATGTTTAAGATTTTGTGTAGACATATGGTTTTATTTCTCTTGGATATATATCTAGGAGAATTGCTGGGTCGTATGGTGACTATGTTTAACGATTTGAGAAACGCCCGATCATTTTCCAAAGTGGATGCACCATTTTATATTCCCACCAGCAATGTATGAGTATTTCAATTTCTCCATATCCTCATCAGTACTTCTCGTTATGTCTTTCTGATTATAGCCATCCTAGTGGGTGTGAAGTATTCTCATTGTAATTTTAATTTGCATTTCCCTGATGACTAATGATATGGAGCATCTTTTCGTGTGTTTATGGGCAATCTGTATTCTGTGAAGAAATGGGTTATTTGTCTTACTGAGTTGTAGGAGTTCCTTCTATGTGCTAGATACAAATCCATTATCAAATATGGTTTGCAAATGTTTTATTCCATTCTGAAGGTGCTCTTTTCACTTTCTTGATGTATCCTTTGAAGCATAAAATTTTTTAATTTTAAGGAAGTTCAATATATCTTTTTTATTTTAATTACTTGCACTTTGCTGCCATGTCTCAGAAACCACTGTCGAATAATCCAGTCACAAATATTTACTCCTATTTAAAAAACAATAGTTTTATAGTTTTAATTCTTCATGTCTAGGAAGTATTTTGTGTTAATTTTGTATATGTTATGAGGTAGGGAGCAAACTTCATTCTTCTGCATGTGGATATCCAGTTATCCCAGAACCATTTGTTGAAAAAACTGTTTATTCCTCATTGAACTGTTTGGGCACCTATGTTCAAATCAGTTGACCCTAAGTGTGAGGATTTATTTCTGGATTCCCAATTTTATTGTATTGAATATCCTTATGCCAGTACCACACTGTCTTAATTATTGTAGCTTTGTAATAAGTTTGAAATCTGGAAGTGTTTTGTTTGTCTTTTACAAGATTGTTGTGATTATTCTGGATCTCTTGAATTTCCATATGAATTTTAGAATCAGTTTGTCAATTTCTGTAAAGAAGCCAGCTGGGAGTTTCATAGTGACTGCATTGAATCTGTACATTAATTTAAAAAATATTGCAACTTAATGATATTAAATCTCCTAATTCTTTTACATGGAATGTCTTTCAGCTTATTCAGATCTTTTGATTTCTTTCAGTGTTGCTTTGTAATTTTCTGACTATAAATTTTGGATTTCTTAAATTTATTCCTAAGTTTGTTTTTTCTTTCTGATACTCTTAAATGGAATTTAAATTTCTTTATTTCATCTTACATTGCTCATTACTAGTGTATAGAAGCACAGTTGGTTTTTGTATATGATCTTGCGCCCTATAACCTTTTTCAACTCACTAGTTCCAACAGGTTTTTAGTGGTTTCCTTAGGATTTTCAGCATACAGTTGGTCTTTGAACAACGTGGGTTTGAACTGCCTGGGCCCACTTATGTGTTGATTTTTTTCAATAAATAACTGTAAATATGTTTTCTCTTCCCTATGATTTTCTTAACATTTTCTTTTCTCTAACTTATTCTATTGTAAAAACACTGTATACATGTAACGTGAAATGTGTGTTAATTGACTGTTACTGATAAGGCTTCTGGTCAACAGTAGGCCATTAGTATTAAATTTCTGGGAACTCAAAAGTTATATGCAGATTTTTCACTGCATGGGGTGTCAACATCCCTGACCCCCATGTTGTTCAAGGGTCACCTGTACAAGATCATGTTACCTATGAATAAAGATATATCTACTCTTCCTTTTCTATCTGAATGCATTTTATTTCTTTTTCTTGCCTAATCGTCCTGGCTGGAACCTCCAGTATAGTGTTGAATAGAAGTATTGAGAATGGATATCCTTCTCCTGTTCCTAATATTAGGTGTTGTTTTTTCATACTTGTTGCCTTTTCTTCAGTTGAGGAAGTTAATTTCCATTCCTGTTAGGTTGGTGCAAAAATAATTGCGGTTTTGCAATTATTTTTAATCTTTTAAAGCATAATTACTTTTGCACAAACCTAATAGTTTGTTGAGTGTTTTTCTCATGAAGGGGTGTTGGGTTTTGTCAAATGGTTTTTTTGTGTGTCGAGATTGTTCACATGGTTTTTGTTCATTATTCTATTGATATATAGTGTATTACATTTGTTGATTTTCTGATACTAAATTAACCTTGAATTCCCAGAATAAATCCCACCTACTTGTATTGTATAATTCTTTTTATATGTTGCTGGATTTGGTTTTTAGAATTTTGTTGAAAATGTTTGTTTTATATTCATAAGAGTTATTGCTCTGTAGTTTGTGATATTTTTGTCTGGCTTTGGTCTCAGAGTTATACTGGTCTCATAGAGTAAGTCGGGAAACGTTCTCTTCTAATTTGGGGAAAACTGAAGAATTGGTATCACTTCTTTAAATGCTCGGTAGAATTCACCAGTTCGTCTGGAATTAATTAAGCTTTTCTCCTTGTGAAGTTTTTTAAATTACTATTTAATCTCTTGTTGAAATGTCTTTAAAATTTTCTATTTTTATCTTGAGTTAATTTACATAACTTGTGTCTCTCTGGGAATTTGTCCATTTCATCTAAGTAATTTCATTCATTGGCATACAGTTGTTCATAGTATTATCTAATATTTTTTTTTCTCTAAGGTCAATAGTAATTACCTCTGTTTTATTCGATTTTAGTAATTTGAGTCTTCTCTCTCACTCTTTTTATTTTTTGTCAATCCAGCTAAAGTTTTGTCTACTTTGTTTATCTCTTCAAAGAAACAACTTTTGGTTTCAGTGATTATTTTTCTAGTCTTTCATTAATTTCCATGGTAGTCTATTTCTTCCTTTCTGCTTCCTTACCTTGCTCATGCTTGTTCTTTTTCTATTGTGTTAATGAAGAATGTTAGATTATTGATTTGAGATCTACTTTAATGTAGGTATTTCCAGCTATAAATTTTCCTCTAAGTACTGCTTTAACTGCATTCCATAAGTTTTGGTATGTTGTGTCTTTGTTTTCATTCATCTCAAAGTATTTTTTAATTGCCCTTCTGATTTCTTGTTTGACTTATTGGTTATTTAATATTTGTTAATTTTCATATATTTGTGCATTTCCCAAATTTCTTTCTATTATTGACTTCTAATGTCATTGCATATGTTCAGAGAACACACTTTATATGATTTAAATCTTTTTAAGTTTTTTGAATCTTGTTTTATCATGTAATATATATGTTCTATCCTGGAGAATGTTCTCTGTGTACTTGACAAGAATGTATATTTGGTTGTTATTATGTAGATTATTCTACAGATAAGTTATAGCTAGTTGGTTTACAGTATTGCTCCAGTCTTCTAGTTTTTTGTTATCTTCTTCCTAGTTTTTCTGCCCATTATTGAATATGAGATATCAAGTTTCCATCTATTATATTTGAAATGTCTACTTCTCTCTGCATGTCTGTCAGTTTGTGATTCATGTATTGTAAGGGTCTGTTGTTAGTTGCAAATACATTTATAATTGTTATATCTTCCTAATGGATTGACCCTTTTATCATAAAATGTCCCTCTTTATCTCTAGTTACATTTTATGTTTTAAAATGTTTTTTATTTGATATTAGTATAGACATGCAAGCTTTCTTATAGTTGCTGTTTGTGTGATATATCTTGCCTTTCTTTTTACTTTCAACCTTTTTGAAGCAAAAGTGTCTCCTGTAGACCACATATTGTTGGGTCTTGTTTTTATCCAGTCTTCCTTTGATCTCTGCCAATCCAATCACACTTAATGATATTATTTATACAAAGTCTTGACAATTAATTTCTTGAACTTCTTGCAACGATGTTGCTAACCTTTTTTGATATCAGAGGGATTGTTCATTATGAATTTGTACCAACTAGACAAACAGTTACCAAGTTTACTATTCGGAAGTACTGAAAAGGCTACATGTAAAAGTTAGAAAACCTGAATTTTTTGCCAATAATTCATGACTCTTGCATCACGACAACATACCAGTTCACATGGCACTGTTTGTGAGGGAGTTTTTAGCCAGTAAACAAATAACTATATTGGAACACCCTTCCTACTCACCTGATCTGGCCCCCAGTGACTTCTTTCTTTACCCAAAGATAAAGGAAATATTGAAAGGAAGACATTTTGATAATTTATTGGAAGATGGTGGAAGGTGTATGAAGCTCAGTAGTTTGCAGTTCTCTCCAATTAAACTTTCTGTGATGGCGAAGCATTCTACAAATGCACTTTCCAATATGGGAATCAGTAGCCACATGTGGCTATTGAACACTTGAAGAACGGAATTTTTAATTTTAATTAACATTTAACATAGAGCCACAGCTAAAGGCTCTCCTATTGCACAATGATGTTATGATCTCAGATGTCCCCTTCCTTAATAGTGTGATTAAATCTTGTAAACTAGATTAAAGGGAAGAACCCCAAAATTAGTACTGACAGTTTCATATAAAACTCATGGACTGAGCTATGGGAATATTTTTTAAAGAAGCTGTTATGTTTCTATCAGTCATCTAAAAACTTAAATACAGGTAAGCGGAATCTGGTACACACACACCTGTGTGGGGCCATAGCCTGGGAAGTACACGAAGTCCCTGGTATCTGGTTGGGGCACAGTGGAGGACCCCTGCTCTGTGCTTCCATCTTACTGAGTGCCATGCAAATAGCCAGTAAAGAAGAGAGGTTCTTTTTTCTGCTTGTGGGAAACAAGGAAAAGAAAAAGCAATCTTCAAAGCTAAAATCGGAAACATTTTCCTTATGCAGATAGCAGTTGAGTAAAGGGAATGAAACCCATACTGCTCTCCACAGCAAATTTTTCAAAGAGTGTACTGGTAAAAGTTTTACAGACTCTCAGAATCTTCTTCCCCTGTATGTAGTCTTTGAAGTAAAGAGATAGAAGTGCTTATTATCCTCACTTCTTACTAAGGTATACCTTTCATTGTTTTCCAACACATGTTTTTCAGACATATATTGATGAAAGCTGAACTGCTTATAGTTAAAACAAAAATGTCTGTCCTTATGTGATAAACCATGATAATAACAGGGTTTTTTTTCTTTAAAAAAAAATCTAGATGTTTAACTTCACGTCAGTATATGTTAATGCCTATTGTTTTTCCCTTCTCATATTAAGACATTCAGTAACATTATATATGCACTATTATTTAATTGTCTCAAATAATGTGGTAACCATATCCCAGATGCTTTCAAATATTTTGCTTTTTTTTGAAATCTTGTTACCATTTCAATATAATAAAAAGCCTACACTGTAGATAGAGCCTCTGACATTTAACATTTCATTTTCTCTGGGCCCACGTCAACCATGTAATCAGGAACATAAATGATAATGTTCATCTCCAATCCACTTTAGGATTTAAAAATAAATATATATCTTTAGATTGATCTTTAAAATCATTTTCCCTCTCTAAGGGAAAAAAACGTTGCAAAGAGAAAAGTTAAAAGTCATGTTAACATTGTGAATAAGAATAAAGCCTATAGGTAAATAAAAATTTCCCGCAGGTGAATTAATGCTGCCTCGTCCATTGGTTCCCAGGTCATAGATCTGTACTGGGGAGTGGAAGAAGATGAGTGGCACAGCCCCGAGCTCCAGAAGACCCGCATGAAACTGCTGGAGGATTGTTTGAAAACTTCTGCAGGTCCATGTTTTGTTGTGGGTATAAAAAACTAATGCTTTATATTAAATTGTAGATGAATGTGAGAATTCTTGCTGCTTTGGGATTCTTAAGGGGCTTTTTAAATGGGAGGAAGATACTTGCTTTTCTACATGTACTTAAATTTTTTTAAACTGCCTCGTTGCCCTCAGCGTGTAAGACAAAACCCTCAACTGTCTGTAAGAAGCACTGCAAATTAGTGGTGAATAATTTGAAATGGTAATCGAAGGGATGATTTGGGTTTGACAACGCTTTCCACAACGCCTTGAATCAGCAATAAGGATTATATGTCAGCCCTACAATAATTATCCTAAATTTTCTTATATTGCGCAATGTATTTCATCATAGCGAATCTATTTCTCAACATTAGAATTTCTAGCATTTTTTAAAACATAGTGGCTGAAACATTGTAAAAGTAAACCAAATCTGCCAATAGGAAATGATGTCCTGTGGGGGGAAACTGTTTGTGCAGTGATTTTTCAGCTATATTGCACATTATAAGCTACAAATTCAATCACTGACTTAATTTAGCTTAAGAAAGAACCTTATCTTGAATCCAAACAGATCCTACCAGTTGATGGGGAAGTTGCCCTTTTCAACATGGGAAGTTTTGAGTCTGATGGATGAGGGGTAAAACTAGTTAATGCTGTGAAGAAAATACCAAATCGTACAATTAAAAGCCAGGTTCAATGTATCAACAAGAGATCTTTTAGTACTTATTTGCATACCCATCTATGTTTAGCTCCACATAGGATTAAGACAGAGAGGATAACAGAAATCTGACCAGTTGATAGTAAAGTTCTTATGGATAATAAAGTACATAAAAGCTTTATAATACAGTATTTTTGTTATCAGCATAAATTATTAATTGATTCACCAGTTACTTACTGAATGCTACGCTGTGCCAGAGGCTGCTCTTAATGCAGGAGATGGGGTAAGTTGACCTATGTGCAATGGTCATTTTGTCGGACAGTTTCTTACTGATTTAACCATAGAACCGAACTTACATGAAAATTTTTCCCCTCACGGAACTGGTATTCTTATGTAGGGGTAAGGGAAGAGGGCAAGCAAAAATCAAAGAAATCAAAGAAACAATAGGTCAGATGGTGATAAGTGGTATAGAGAAAAATACAGAAAGGAAGGAGGAGAGAGAACAGCAGTGAGGTGAGAGATGTTATTTTCAATAGAGTGGTTGGAGAAGGCCTCACTGATAAGGTGACTTCACAGGGGAGACAGGAAAGGGCAGGAAAGAACCGGGTGGATATTCCAGATCAGAGCATTCCAGGCACGCTCAGGGAACAGTTACACAGGCCTGTGTGCCAGAGCAGTATGAGCAGAAGGGAAGGGTATGGGAGTGGAGGCCATGTCATGGGGCTTTGTTATCTTGATATTGGCTGTAAAGATTTCACTTTTACTTTGAATGGCATAAGAAGTTACAGAGAGTTTTGAGCAGGAGACTGAAGTGATCTGACATATTTTAAGGCCTACCATGGCTCCTGGGGGTAGGAGAGAAGGCAGAACAGGGAGACACGTTAGAAAGCTAATGCAATAAGCCAAACAAAACAAATATGTGATTTAGGGAGGCTAGACAATGGACATCTGTAAATAGCACCCTGTGGTCTGAACAGAATGCAAAATGTCCTGAAAGCCATGCTTGATATCTGAAGAGCTAGTGGTGGCAAAGGAATTAAGATATGTTCCATGGGTCTGCAGAAGATAGAACGAGGACCAAGTAGTGATGGCACTTACAAGGAGACAGATCTCAGTTCCAGGTAAAGGAAATAGAGGATGTAGCGTGTGAACTACATCCCTCCTCCCTTCTCCTTCCTTTTTCCTCATTCCTCCCTCCTCTCTATTCCCTCCTCCCTCTTCTCTCCTCCCTCTTCCCTTTGGTTTTGGAGTCATGTATCCCCTGGATTCTACTTGACATGTATGTCATAGCTGTGTGACACTGGAGGAGTTTTTTACTACTCTAAGCCTTAGTCTCCTTATCTGTAAAATGAAGGTGATGATAATAGTCATCTACCTCCTGGAGTCATTCTGACAATTAAGAGAGATTACAGGGCATTTATAGTGTCTCATGTAGAGTAACTCACAGGAAGTGGTGGTGGTGATTTGTTGATATATCCTCATCTCACAAAGCTGTCTACAGATGAAATCACCTGGCTTAACTTGGAATGAGTGCATCACACAAAAAAAAAACCACGTTGTCATCAAAGCGGAGAATACAAACCCTTCTGGCAGGCAGTGCTGTAGAAGAGATTCAGACATTGGAAGACAAGTTAGAACGGATTCCATCATGCTTAGAAAGCCAGATTTGGGAGGTATAAAGGGCTGTGGGGATGCCCTATAAATCTCAGTTGCTCTGATTTCCATAGTTTTATCCTGATCAAGACTCAGAAATTCAGGAATGAGAGAGACATTCTCCCCCTTTTCTTACCCTGTGGAGTGTCATACCCAAACTAACCAAAATTAGTCACGATCATGAATTCCAGCAATTTTCTGGTAGGGGAATGAATAAGTTAAAGACTTTGCAAGTTAGTGCAGATTCTGAAAACAAAGATTAACTATGAAACATCAGTAACAACTTTATTGAAGGTACACAAATCATATATCCTTCCTTCTGTTCCCTGTTTCATATCGAAACTCAGGACAACCAAGAACTTATGGACAGAGCTAGGGATTATTCATTCTGGTGATCCTAAATCACAAAAGGCTTATCTTACTGCTTATAGGACAAGGGACTGCTCTCGTGGCCTTTCCTGTTGTAACTATGGTAACAGTGGGCATATTGTGGCACTTTTGAGCTCCAGTTTCCTTGCACACTGCTCCCTTGTGACATTTCTAGAAGTCCTGTTGACCCCTGTGGGCGGCAAAGTGTGGCCTATTACTTCCCTGGATGGTAAAGTCGTTTGGCAAGAAAATTCACCATTGCTGAAAGAAAAAATGTTTTTATATCTTCAAAGGCTTCACAGATATTAGCCCTTATGTGAGAGACAAGTAAATTCAGGGCCAGACAATGCTGTCATTTTATGTACCCAGGGAATTGGGAACTTAAATGTTGTATGCACTTGGCTCCTTTTAACTTCATTTCCTAAAAGCTGTCCTTTGGGATATGGCCTGAGATCCTAGAGACATGCAGTCTGTGCCTGCAAGGAGGATAGGGTGATAGACTAAGGTGCCCAGACATGTATCCTGTTCCACTTTCAGAATATTAACTCAGGAGACATGTCGTACTGAGAACACATCATCTCTACTGAGGAAGAACAGCATTTGTACATGTGTATAGCAGAAGGAACACAGAGTGGGAAAACCCCCGAATTTTTATTTCACAGCCTGAGTTAGAGTCCTGGTTCTAACAGGGCAGGTCCCTAACCTCACCATGTTTTAATGATCACTTCCATAACATGGGGAAATAATAACAGCTAAACTAAAAGTAATGGTAAATGTTGAATAAACATCAAAGGTTTGCTGTGGGATTATGTGAGAGTTCTTTGTAAACTATAAGGGACTACATAATCATTAGTTATTATTAAATTGCAATTTAAGTCATTTTGAAATGAGAATAAAATGTTTTAATTCATTCTGGACATTTATGTGATATTGGGAAATTTTGCCTTTGAAAATGATGATAGTCTAAATGTACAAAGTATTAAGACTTATTTCAGACAGTGTAATGTTAAAAAGTCAAATAATAAGGGGTTTTTGAGTTCATTCTTAACAAATATCGTAAAATGTAGAGAATATAAACTTGCTAGATTGGGATTTACTTAGTAAGAACTTTACCTGCTCCTTCTCCCAAGGAGCCATTTTGAACAGGACTGCAGTGAACAGGGAGACAGCTCGTAGTTAAGTCCAAAGTCACTGTTTGCTGCTCCTGTTAAATGCAGAGAATTGCTTTGGCCTTCACCAAGTATGGAAAATTCAACAGAATCTTCCCCACCAATCAGTCCCACCCACTTAGTCCACAAAAAATTGTTATGAAGGGGGAGAGGCATATTGCCTTTTGGAGAGAGCAAAGTCTATGTAAATGCCACCTATCTCATCCCTGTCCCTCTTCATGATGTGTGTTTAGGGGGAGAGGCATTTCCTTCTTGTCATCCCTCCAGATATGGAGTACCCCAAGAAAATTGCCAGCAGAGTTTGAGCATTGACCCTAGACCTTGAGCAAAGTCTGGTCTCGTGGCAGAAGTTGATAAAAGTGAGTGCTCTGCTGGCTTGAAGAACTGGAGTTCGAAAAGCTTAAATACAGCACTGGGGGGGAGGGCTGCCCCTAGGTGTGTGGGAGCTCTAGGGAATCCAGACAGTATCTCACTACATCCCCTCAATCCACTGTGTAACTGATGTGGAGATTTCCTGGAAGAGAGACACTGGCAGGTGACCCTAGGAAAGTCAAGCCAGGCCTACGCATCCAATAAGGGGCAGGGGACTAGTTACCACAGCCAGAGACAGGTAAGAGGAGACTCCATGACTTCACATTCAGAGGGGCATTCCCCATGTCTTAGATTCAGGAAAAAGAGAGTGCTGCCTGCTGTATGCTTTGTGAATTCCCAGAAGTCTCAGGAAGACAAAGCCACATAGTATCCTCACTAGGGCTACCACATCACACAGATATAAACAGAGATAATTTCTCAGCATTGGATAGAAAGCAGCCAAGGTCAGAACAGTGGACTACTGACATTCTTACTTTAATGTAAGTGGACACCAGAGCAGACTTACATCCCCACCTCAATATACACACATACTCCATCAGTGGCACAGGATAGAGAATGGAGAGCAGGCTTGGCTTTTACTTACCACCATCAGCTTGTGGCAGCTGCACTTAAGAACAGTATGCATAGTGGGAAGGAGGACGCTTAGAGATCTACATGTTTGGACGAGGTTAGATTTTAAACCTGAAATACGGAAATTTAAGGGATTAAACTGAGAAAGCCATCACTATTCAGCAAGTTTCAGTTTTGCCAGTAGGCACAAGAATAAACACAAGACAAAGCAAAGTTCATAGCTGTTACTGGTAAAAACTAAACCATTGCTTATTTGTACATCACTGAGTGACACTACTGAATTAAACCTGCAGTGTATAGATTAGTACTTTATCTCTCAACTGGGTCACCACTCTTCCTTCAGAGTTAAATCATGCCTACTTGACAGTTCAGACTCAGTTTAGTTTCTTACTTTCAATAATTTTCAGTTAAAGAAAATTGTACAGTGAGAGTTCTTAAATCATTGAATTTGAAGAAAGAATTACAGTGTTTTTATAACAGCTTACTTTGGAAACTATTTTATCCACATTCCAATATATGATTAATTTACCACTTTAGGTATACTAAACAAAGTACATACATAAAAAATTACAACAAGTGTTCAATCTTGGTTTCTACTTTAACAAAATGTACAAGTGTTTTGTATGAGTTAGTCCTCACATATATAAGCACAGGTGTACTAACCAAAATGTACCAAAAAGCGAAAATAGTCATTAATTTTTAACAGGAAAATCATCTAAATTAAAATAAAAATAAACACCTCAGATTTTCCAAGTATTTTTTTGTAACATCAAGATAAACAAGGACTTCTTTTACATATAAAATTAAGCCTGTCCAGTTGAAGTCAACTAGTCATCATAGTTCCAAAATAGGTTCCAATTAGGCTTCCGTAATAAATTGGTTCCAATAATCAGTTATTTGATTATTACCAAAAGAATGTTAGAATGGAATTTACTTTTACATGAACATTGAAAACAAAGCTAGTTGTCTCATTGGTAGAAGCCAAGAGGGAGGCATTTAGTTAATGGTTGCTAACAAAGTATTTCCACAATAAATTCTGATTAATACATAACCTATTTCCATAGTTTAAGCCATTGTTTCACAGTTCATGTAAGACAGACTATTTTTGTGTGGTAGAAAGAGATATGGAGAAAAGTGAACTGGATAGCAGCCAACCTCTTTATAACTTAACTGGTAAGAAAAATGTTTACTTAAAACTATAGTCCAAAGGACTTATGCCTCTAAGTAAAACTGCAACAACTTAAAACAATTAAATTATAAACATCTTATGTTTAAAGAGATAGTAGAGATTTAGAGACAAAGAAGATTAGACAGACTTAATTTCTAGAGTGGAACGTCCTTTCATGGTGAGCTGGCTTTATAGATAGAGGATCCCCAAAAGCATGAACAGTTTTCTCCATGAGACATTTGCAAGCATTGGGCAGCATGGGATGATAAAAAGCTGGGATGGAAAAGCAGAGTAATGTCTTCCACAGTCTCTTGGTGTTTGGGAGACAAAGTTCACTGGAACCTAACATGAAGATTCAACAAGTCTTGCTACTGAAACATTTTAATTCAAAGTAAACTGCATCCAGTTCAAATACTGGAGGAACTAACATGATTAGCCTCTTGTCAGCATAGAAAAGGAACCCCTAAATAACAGCTTTTTAAAAACACAATGCCCAGAATACAATGAAAATTACAAGATATGCAAAGAATCAAGAAAACATGATTAATAAACAAAAGGTGACAGACAATAGAAGTCAACTCCCCAGATGACCAAGATGATGGCAGTCAAAAACTGTTTAATTATTACAAATGTGTTAATGAAGATATAGGAAAAGATAGGTAAAATGTATGAGAAGATGGATAATTTCAACAAAGAAATGGAATATTTAAAAAATAAGATGGATATTTTAAAACTAAAAGATACAATATCTAAAACAGAAAATGCTTACTAGTAGATGGGCTTAAAACAGTACACAGAACACAGTTTAAGACTGAATTCGTGAATTCAAAGACAAGTCAACAGAAAATTTCCAAATGGAAGCACAGATTTAAAAAAAAGAATAGGAAAAACAAAATAAAGCAGAAGCGACATATGAGGTATCATCAGTCTCACATATATGTAATTGGAGTCCGAGAAAAAGAGACAGAGGATGGGAGAGAAGTAACAAGCGAGAATTTTCCAAAACTGTTGAAAGACATCAATCCATGCAGATTGAAGAAGCACATTGAACTCCAAGCAAGAAAATTGCACCTGGGCAATTAATTTTATAGTAAACTGCTTACAACCAAAAGTAAAAGGGGGAAAAAATTTTAAATCCATCAGAAGAAGAAAACAATCATTACCTTCAGAAAAACAAGGAGACCGTCAGTTCACTTTTTAATAGAGAAGCTCTGGAAGTCAAAAGACATCTTTAAAGAGCTAAAAAGAATAAAATGGCCAAGCTAGATTGTTGTATCTTGTGAAAGTATCCTGCAAAAGTGAAGATGAAATAAAAACATTGTCAGGCAAAAACAGAAATACTTTGTCATCAGCTAACCCACATACAAAGAAAAAGTAGAAGACA
This sequence comes from Rhinolophus hipposideros, assembly GCF_964194185.1. Taxonomy (NCBI): domain Eukaryota; kingdom Metazoa; phylum Chordata; class Mammalia; order Chiroptera; family Rhinolophidae; genus Rhinolophus; species Rhinolophus hipposideros. The sequence goes on along the minus strand of NC_138047.1, from coordinate 85,224,997 downwards.
TTTTTCTGCCTTAGGGAAAATGACCACAAATAAAAGCTCAAATCCATAAGAAGTAATTAAGGGCACTGGAAAAGGTAATATGAAGGAATGTTGACTGTATTAAGCAACAGTAATAATGCTTTATAGGGATTATCTCATTTTATTATGCTTCACTGATGTCTTCAATTTGTTTTTTAAAAAAAAAAGGTAACAAGACCATTCACCAACAAAAAGATACAATTCACCTTTTTGTAGTACTCACTTTATTGTGGAGGTCTGGAACAGCTCAAAGGGCAAAACAGCTCAAAGGAAAAGGGGACACATGTAGTTAACCTCTTTTAAAGGTATTTGGGAAATGATAAAAGTAGAAATTTAAGCTGAACTATAATAACAGTGAATATTGTCATATCCCTCTATATAGGAAAACCACTAAAGAGGAATACAAAAAAATACAAATATAAATCTCATGGAAGAGAAAAAATGGATTAAAAGTAATTTCTCTAAGAGAAGGCTGGAAAAGAAGAATAAAGAATGGATGGAACCAATAAAAAGATAATATAAGCCCAACTATTTCATTAGATGTAAATAGACTAACCACTGCAATTAAAATAGAGATTAAATTATATAGCATATACTGATCAAAAAAAGTTATATCAGTATTACACAGTAGGCTTTAAGAAGATAAATGGACATTTCATAATGATAAATTTATAAACATCTAATAACATGGCTTCATAATAAATAAAGCAAAACTTGTCAGAACTAAAAGAGGACTAGACAAACCCATAATAACAGTTGGAGATTTTTACAAACTTATTTTAGTATCTCAGTCAGGGGTGTCCAAACTTTTTTCAACGTTTTTTACCAAGGGCCATATGTGGTAAAATACACAAACAGCCGGGCCACTCACTCGAGGTGAAGTACATATTGCCTCACCTGGTTTATTTAAGTAAACTAAATATATTTTTGGAATTTGCTGTGAGCCAATTAAAAATGGATTGCGGGCCGCAGTTGGCCCATGGGCCGCAGTTTGGACACCCCTGATCTGAGTGAACAAGCAGAAAACAAAATTCAGTAAGTATATAGAAGATTTGAATAACATGATTTATTCACAATGACCTAATTGACATTTATAGACTGCTACAGCCAGTAACTACAGAGTATACCTTTTATTCTATTACACATAGAACATTTGCTAAAGTGTATAGTATGATCTACCCATATGGTAATAAAATAAGTCTCAACAAATTTCAAAGGATGGAAATCATTAAATTTGTGTTCTGACCTCCATGGGATTAAACATTAATAAAACAACTGAAAGATAACTACAAAATCTCTAAATATGTGGAAGTTAAGCAACATAGTTCTAAATAACCATGGTTCAAAGAAATATCCAAGGGAAATTAAAAAATATTTTATTAGTTTCAGGTGTACAAAACAAAGTACTAGTTAAACATTTACACCCCTCATAAAGTGATAACCCCCAGTTTGAACTGAACTAAAATGAAAATAACATATCAAAATGGGTGGGATTCAGCTAAAGCAATGCTTAGAAAAAATAGAAGGAAATGCAGTTTTAAATCTGTGTATTAAACAATGGAAACAATTTCACCTTACTCAGACATAAGGTGAAATATTGCTATCTGTGACAACATGGATAGATCTTGAGCATATAATGCCAAGTGAAATAAATGAAAAAAGTTGAGAACCATATGATTTCACTAATATGTGGGGTATAAAACTGAAAGCAACAAACGAACAAGACAAACCAAAAGTCATACATACAAACAACAGTTTAGTGGTTACCAGAGGGAAAGTGGGGAGGAGGGAGGTGGTAAAGGGGGTCAAATATATGGTGACAAAAGGAGAGTTGGCTTTGGGTGCTGAACACACAATGCAATATACAGATGATGTGTTACAGAATTGTACACTTGAAACCTATTAGCTTTATTAACCAATGTCACCCCAATACATTTATAAGAAAATAAATGTCTGTATTAGAACAGAGTTTAGAAATTAATGATTTAATTGTCCATCTCAAGAAGCTAGAAAAAGAAAAGAATATTAAACTAAAGAGATTAAAAGAAAAAGGCACATTCATCAGAATGCAACAACTCTTAAAACACTTTCCAAAGATTTTCAGTACTATTTGTCACTCTAAGGATGAAAGAATGATAGGACTTTAGAGCTGGAAAGAGTGCTGAGATCATCAGGTAACTAAGTAGTTTTGAATCCTACATTTTACGAGGTTAAAATTGACACCCAAAAAAGTGAAGGAATCCACTATTTCCTCAGCTCTGAAATATGCCAGGTGCTGTGCTGAACATTTTTTATATATTATTATACCAACCCACTGAGGCCATTCTTTTTCAAGCTCTATCCATGAAGATGCTGAGACTTAAGTAGGTTTGGTAATTTGCCTAAAGTCTTAAATGATGGAGCCAGAATTCCAGCGTAGGTCTCTTTAATTCCAAAGTGCATAATCTTCCTACAGCAAGACCCAAAATGGTTTAATGAGAGGCCACAGTGAGGTCTAACCCAAGTCCTTTACTCCCCAGTCTATCCTTCCACTATAATGCCCTGTGTCTGGTCTGTGGAATTCTTTCATATACAGTTGAATGAGTCAGCTAAAATGATCATTGGTCTAGTGTGCAATGTACTTTTCTCCAGTGGGCAATGAAGCTATGCTGCCCAATGCTTAAGATTTCTTAAGCCAACCATTAAAGTCTATGATAAACTTTGTCTTTTTAATCTAATTTCCCTGGACAGAGAAACATGAAGCCGCCAAAATCTGTACTTGGATATGCCATACATGTAAATTAGGAAAACATCATAAAGCTTTCTTAGATGTTTTTTCCCCCCTCAGGCTTACCCTGTATCTACTCAGTACAAGGTACAAGTCTACTATACCAAACCAACCTAAAGTCTCCAGGCAGTTCTGGAAATGCACATATTACAGTGTTGCTCAGTAAAACAACCAGCAAATCAATATAGTGCCTGTCATGTACAAGACTCTATGTAAGTTCTCTGAGCAATGCCTGAGTACTCTGTGCTCAGAGGTACAAAAGTAAGTAACATCTGTCCTCATGAGCCCCTACCTAAACAGGGAGAGATGTGTATGCAGTTAAGTATGATACAATTTGACAAATGCGATAATATGGTGCCATGCGAGTGCTATGGGAGCCAAATGGAGAAAGTAACTCTCCATTTTATTCTGACTTACTCTGTTATTCTGACTCTGGGAGTCAGAAAAGACCTCCAGGGGAAGTGATGTTTGCACTGAAGCTTGAAGGGCTAGAAGCTCTCCATCTAGTCCATAGGTCTAGGGCAGGGGATATGAAAGTGCCTTCATTGTCCCGAGACGAGCAGTTCCTGAACGTAGCTAGAATATAGGCTTACTGACAGGGCACTGGGTAACAGGGGTCAGGAAGTGTAGCTTGAGGCCAGACCTTATAAATAAGTTTCAGCTTACACTTGTTAGCAGTAAAGAGGACACTCGGTTCAGATTTGTCTCTCTGGAGGTAGCATTGTGAAGAGGCTAGAGGTGAGATGCCTTACTAGGAGCCCAGCTAATGTCACAACCCAGGCAAAAGATAATCCGGTGCGGTGAGAGATGAAATATAGAGGCAGGCATAGATTAGAGACAGTTAAGAAATAGAATTGATGTTGTATATTTAAATATGGGGGTAAGGAGTCAGATAAGTCAAATGTGATTACGTTAATTAATTCCCAGAGTTATTAGCTCTTCCGTCCATCTCACTGTCGTAAGTGTTTAAGTATACACAGGGAAACACCTATGATAGAGTAACCTACAATCCAGATTTACAAAACATAATTATTTTCTGAAAATAAAATCTATATTAACCCTAAGCATGTGTAATGTTCTTCATTACTCACAACCTGTGTGTTTTCTTTCTCACTCTTTTCTATTGGGCAGTATGGGGGGAGAGTGGAGCTAGTAACCGAGAGTGAATAAGGAGCAAGGTGAATTACAAGATCAGTATGGGCCATTAAAATTTAACTTATTCTTTTACTGGTTTTTACTTTTCTTCTTTAAAGTATTGGGGGCAGATCAATTTTTTAAATATCTATCATGGACCAAATGCAAATTCAGTGCTGGCAGAGGAGGTCAAGACAGGTGTTCTTCCAGGTTGGAAATATGTACATATATGGGACCGCCTTGTGGGACTTCTCTATTTTATGGCGCCTTCTATATTCTCAGCTGTCCATAGCAGCCCCTGAAAGACCAGGAGGTCCTTCTCTTCTTCCTGTTCTCTCCTTCCCTTAGTATCTGAGATGCTGGAGGATGTGCAGATCTAGTTGTGGGATTACATTTGCTTCCTGACCCCTTTCCTCCTTTGCTATGACAAGTTGCAAAACCATCTTTCTAGCCATTCTGCAGGTATGAATCAAATGGTTTGGGGCAATTTAAATATTTCAGCGTTTCTATCTATTTTAACATATATCTAACTATAGAAGAGGTGATACTTTTAGCTATTTAATGTTAACTTGGGGGAAGGGACTCTCTGCTTATTTTTACTTATTTCAGCATTTACACATTATCTATTATACAAAAACATATGTTATTAAAAATGAATGCTCCAATTTTTCCAATAAACATATATTGTTATTAAAAATGAATGCTCCAATTTTTCCAAACGTATCATTTAGATGGACTAGAAATACGGACTAGAATCAAATACTCATATGCCACCAGCAATATTATACATAATTTAAAATGTATCTCTTCATTCAAATGTATTAACCATGGTGCTTTCCTTTAACTATAAAATTATTTTCTTGCCCCAAAATGGGTGCAAGCTTGTGGATTTTTACCCAGCTTTGGAAGATGTAACTGAGTACAAGGCTTTGAATTATGTCCCTGTGAAAATGGATATTAATTGGTCGCCAACCTGAATCAGTTAGAAATATAGAGGTGACCTTGATTAACCAACAACAGGGAAGGAGTTGTACCTTTTTTTTACATTTTTTAATTTCTTAATATATCTTTTAATGTTTTAAAAGGAACTCTCCAAATGAAGAGTGATAATAGGGAGAGAATCCATATCAGTTACTATTGTTTAATGGAAGAAAAGAGAAGGTTATTGGAAACAATTTCAGATACAGAGTATACTTGGCAGACAGCTCTCCAAGGAGGAGAAGAGAGATGCATTTGTTATTGCCTATAGCATCCTCAATGAAGTAATGGACTCAACTTTTTCCAAAATGTAACAGATGAGATAAGCATGAAAAGAATCTAGATTAGTTATTAAATCCATCTCTATACCACATTTTTTCAAGACAGAAAGAATAATGAGATTAAAGCTTAATTATAAAATGTTCAGTGTAGTCTTAGTTTTGTAACTGTTATCTGGCATGAACAAACCTACAGATTTAATTTAGGTACTGTTTGTTTTTTAGTGTACCTGTGGGACCCTACACAGGGTCTTGCTACCCCTCTGCCATGGACTACCATACGTACTTTTACTTTCTTATTAATCATAATCACTATGTTTTTTAATTTCTTCTTAATAAATGGCCCAAATAGACTATCAAACTATTTCTTCAATAAAACTCAGGATGGAAAGTTGTTAATGTTTACCAATGATATGATAGTGATTTTTGCTTTTATTCTAATTAAATCTGTCAAAGTTTCTCAAGAAATTGAGGCAAGAGGCTTCCCTTTTCTCACTTTAGGAGGTATAATCAATAATTATGGTTGACGTGAACTTACTCATATTTACTTGAGGGTCTGAAGTGTCTCACCCAGTTCTCTCTTTTGACATTACAAACCAATCAACTGAATTTGTATTCCACCTTTTTTATTCCACTGGAGAAAAAAGTTGAAATAGGTACTCGTATTCTATCTACTTTTGAACTGTAGCACAGAATGTTTTTTTTCTTTCCCAATGCAAAGAAATGAATTCTTACAGTGGAAAACTTTTTTTGTATTTTAAGTGTCCTTCTAGAACCAAGTACAGCTGTATTCATGATGATAACATTCACAAAGTATGAGAAAAATTCAATAAATTTTAGGGGATCAAAGTCATTTCTATTTCTTAAAATAGTGTATATTTTAATAAGGAAATTAGTAGTATCATATTCACATAGTACATTGAAAATATGCTACTGTGGAATCCTTTCAAATCATTGTTAGGTGAAATTAAAAGAAGAGTTTTGTCTGAATAATAATTGTACATTTAACAGCTTTTTATTTGTATATCATTTTACTTACTATATTATCTTTACCTCACCTTATTAAAATTAAACACATTTCTTTGACTCATATTCTGCATTTTTTTAGAAACGTCCAGCTTCTCATATTTTGAAATCTAAAGATCTATCTAAACATACAGTACATTAGTAGGACACTTACTCAGACTGTACTATGAATACTTTATGTGGATTGATTTATTTACTACTACCAATAATTTATGAGGAAGTTGCTATTGTTATAAGGATTGTACAGATGAGGCAACTGAGGAAAAAAAGAAGTTTCCTGATTCTTGCCAGGACACGCAGGTAGTAAGAGACAATGCAGGACATGAACCCAGGCAGTCTGGTGCTGGGGTTGACCTGTTCACCACCCCATGGTGTTGCTTCTCAGTTTGACTTTGCTCAGCTTTTGTTTCCCTTGGATTAAGATGTGTTCACTTCAGCCTACAAAGTCCTCTTAATTAGTGAGTGGGTCTTAAATTCCGCTTGGAGCATAAGCATCTACTAGTAACTTTTTTTAGTATCTCTTCACCTTATATATTATCAAGGTCAAAGAATAGCATTCCTAACTGCCACCCTTCCCCCAGCTCCAGGCCGTATTGTTCATGCTATTTTCAGGCGCACTCACATGCTAGTGTGCTGTGCCACACACGAAGCTCTGTTCTAATCCCTCTCTCTCATCCTTGGGGAGAAAGTGAATGCTAAGCTTACATTATAAATATTCTCTCACCACCACAGCTTTGCTATGAAGATACAACGCAAAAATAAAAATTTACAGTGCAATACCCCAGACCAAATCAAGGAGGAAATTCAATTAGTTGTAAGATGTGTAGAGCTAAATTGAGATTCACAGACTGTGGACTGTGAATAATGATACTAGCAGATATTTACTGGTATTATTTATGTGCCAGGCACTGTTTGCATTGTGCATACAGTAATGTGTGTAACTGCACAACAGGGATAGTGAGGTAGGTATTATCATCATCCCCATTTTATAGTAAAGGGAACAGGCACACAGAGTTGGGATTTGAAGCCAGGCCAACTGACTCTGAGATTGGTGGTCTTGACCGCTTAAACATTTCTCTTGCTGCTTGATATAAGGTGCTTCCTTTGGCCCCACTACCTACTCTGTGTGAAAATCCAGGTCAATGACATGAAGTACACTGGGCAGTCATCCATGGCTATGCATAGCATACACAGCTTTCCAAAAGGGTTGTCACATTTCAAGGAACAAAAATTCAGGGCCTGCAACTCACCATAAACAAGGAACATGATAGAGGTTGGGTAGTTTATTGTAATTTTGCATGGATATTCCCAGTAAACGAATTGTTGGTCAAAAACAATAGTGCTGCATTTTGAGAATTCTAAATATTCATTCACCTACCTGATCACTGAAGACACTTAAAGAATTAGCAACAGTGATGGATAGAAGATCCACTAAATGCCTGTTAGATATGGTTTCTGAGTGAGGAGAAAGGGCAGCAAGTAGTCCTGCAGAAACAGATGGAGAAGAGGAGTTGACCAACACACATATGGACAGAGAACAGAACAAAGGAGCAAGCCACACATCCTACATATTCACCAACATCAAGTTTGGGAGGGAAAGCTTTTGAAAAAAATTTACAGATTAAGAAAAAGGCACTAAAAAGAAGGTATTCTCTCTGAAGATGATTTGCTACAGGAAACAAAAGACTTTAGAAAACATGTTGGCATCTCATTAGCAGGCAGAGACTCTTTTGAGGCTGAAAATCATATGGTTAGAACAGACTAATGTGAAAAGAAACAGTTAAATTGCAGGGATAGGTGACTTACAAGAAAAATCAAGAACAGAATTAGAACAGTAAAAATCAAGTCATTGGTATAGACAATAAACATGATACGGTTTCTTGGTATGCAGAAAAAAAAGAAAGATGAAAAATAAAAGGAAAAAATAGAGGGCAGTGAATGGACTCCAACCCTAGAATTACAGGTTTTTCCAGGGAGGAAAACACTAGGGTCAGAAATAAAAGGAGGGAAGAAATCTGGGCAAATGATTTTTACTAGCAATAAAAACATAGATCTTTGACGAATCTAATAAAATCGGGAAAATACATAGAAGCAAAAGGAGTAAAAAGATGATTTAGCCACAGAAATCACAGCAACAATAGTAATAGTTGGCACTGACGAGGTGCCATGCATCTAAGAGTGACATATACAAGCTTTAAACATTTATATCACAAGTGAACTTTTAAAATGAAAAGAATATATAATGTAAAACTCAATGCTGAGAAAGTTTCAAAGCTGAATGATATGAATTCTTTTTCTGACAAGTGTTAATTACCAAAATAGATTCAGGAAGATTTGGATAAATTGGTAGTTATAAAAGAAATTGAAAGTTCATCAAAGCATAACTTCTAAAAATAAGCTTCCTTTCGCTTCCAAGAAGTAGGCCTTTAAAGGGCTATTATCTGTGTTGTCTTCTAAGCTTTCAAAGGACGTGGTCTGTTGTTTCATGGCAAAGACAGACAAAGGCATAAAAGCCATCCTATTTACTTTTCAAGCTAGCATAATCCTGACCCCAAACCTGACATAGCACAAAAATGAATGCCCCTTATCAATTTTAATGTAGATTCAAAAATTCTTTATAAAATTACTAAACCAAATTTTAAAATATGTTTTAAAAGTATTTATCATATTTAGATATTTATCCCAGAAATGTAGCAAAGGTTTATTGTTAGAAAGTCACTGTGAAAAATACGTTAATTGATCCCAATAGGGCATTCAAGACCCATTTCTAACCAGTGATGGATTCTGTAAATCAGCAGAAGATTCTTTCTTTATATTTTAAGAATAATCTGCCGTATGTTAATAACCAACTTTGTGATTACTACAGGCATGCCTAAAATGAAATTAATGCTTATTGACAGGGATTTCTAAATTACAGATGATTATAAAGAAAGAAAATATTAAAATCATAATACCACCATCCAGAGATAATCACCATTAACATTTGAGCTAGTATTTTAAACATGTGGCAGGCCCTATGCTAAATCCTTTTCTGCTAAATGTTTTCATTTAGTTTTGTTAAGAATCTTCTGCCATAAGTGGAATTGTTGTAATCCTCACTTTCCTCATACACAGAGGAGACCGATACACAGAGAGGTTCAAGCATCTTATCCAGGGTTGACGCGCAAGTAATTACGTAGATGACATACAAACTCGGGCAGTGTTATAGATCACTCCCTTAAACCATTGTGTTATACAGACTGTAGAGAACTCTCTTCCAGTATTTCATCATAGGCATTTTCCAGTGAGACATGTTTTTAAAATATGATTTTAATGATATTCTAGCATATAATGAACTGTTTGTATTTAAACATTGCCTATTTTTAAATATGTAAGTCATTTCTGATTGATTATTATTACAAATATTAATGCAAATATTAATATTAATTCAAACTGCCTAATTTTTTCTTTGAGGATAAATTCCAAGATGCATAATTACTAGGTCAAAGTCATGAATATTTGTGAACTGTTCTGATTTTCTACTTGTTTTCTGGAAAGAGTTTGCAATTTGTGTATCTAGCCAGAGAAGATGAGAATGCCCGTCTCATAGCATGTTTCCCAAAAAATAAGACCTAGGCTCTACTTAGAGCATTAGCTCTAATGCGTCCTTTGGAACAAACATTAATATAAGACCCGGTTTTATATAAGACCGGATATAATATAATATAAGACTGGGTCTTATATTAATTTTTGCTCCAAAAGACTCATTAGAGCTGATGGTCTGGCTAGGTCTTATTTTCGGGGAAACACAGTAGCAACCTCATCAGCTCTGAATACTACCTCTGTTTAAAACTTTTGTAAAAAACTTTTGATAGGTGAAAAAAACATTATTAGTCGCCACATCTTTGGCTACTAGTATGCTTAAGAACATTTTCATATGTTCCTTAGCCATTGTAATATTGTTGTGTGACTTGCCTGTTAATTCCTGCCTCAGAAAAAGCTCATAGCTAGTGCTCAAGAACACAGTCATTTTTGTCAAAGGCTCTGGAGCTTCCCATTTCTAAAAAATAGAACATCACTATACTAGTTATATCGTTCTCACACAAAGGCTGACAAGGAAAGTTACCCGGTTACTCCTAGAAATCAAGGTTAATCCTGATCCCACACACCTTGACCTCAGTTTCCTCATCTTAAAGTGAGGGAAATTATATTGAATTGCCTTATTGTCAGTATTAAATAAGATATTATATAGTGCAAAAAAAAAAAAGTGTTTAGCCTCCAAATAGTAACTACTTTTACATTTGGTTCCTGTTTTCATGTCACTTACTTGGAACTCTATTTATACTTGCTTTAGAGTTTGGTATGTACTTATCATCTTCCACAATAGATTATGAATTGTCAGGAGGAATTTTTATCTCTGTCCTCTGTCTCCAGTAGGTAGTGTAAAGCCTAATGTGTGTTACGAATACATATGTGCTCTATTGGGCTGAATGTAAAATTACTTCCAAAGGACATTTTGTGATTGGATGTCATGACCCCATCTAACTAGCCACTAAAACATTTTATCATCTTCCCATTGCACAATTTTTAAAAGTAGAAGTCATCAATTTAAGTTCTCAAAGGCAGCTTTGAGAGTTTTAACTGTTTGCTGACCACTTTTCTGTAGGACAAACTCCATTACAAGCCAGTGCCATATCAGCTAAACTCAAGAGCAAATGCAAGAGTAGTGACCGCCCCAAGTACAGTGGGGTTTGATGAGCAAAGTGGGGACCTCCGCAAGTGGAGAAGTACTCTCTTCCTTCTCTTTCCACTGAAAGAGAAATGTTTTCAAAAACATCTCCCACTATGTCGTGGAGTAAAACAAAAAAATGAAACTCACCAATAAGGTTTTATAAAGACCTGAAAGCATCAACATGGTTTCTTAACTTATTTTTACTGTCACACCAAAATTGCTACAAAAGTTCAGGGGGAAAAATACTTTTAGAGTAAAATAAAATATTTTAAGTTAGAGCATTTTTTAATAATAAAAATAGATACTCGTAAACCTGATTTGGGTTATGATGATTAAGAAAATAAATTTTGTGTGGCTCTCTAGCCCTGTATCCACCCCGAACCGCACCTGCCCCAACTTATGGGCCTGTGTTGGTACCATATCCTGATTAATAATTATTTCACAAAATACTAGTAACAATGACTTTGGTTTGGAGAACTTTAAATGTTCTATTATTATGCTCTTCTATACTGATGTTTGAATTGAAATAAAGGACATCTACAACAGTTATCATTATACGCATAAAGGTTTAAGTCCAATTTTATTGCCTAAGCTTTCTCTTTTCTCAAAAAGAAACGTGAAAGACAGGCCAAATAATAATAACAACAGTAAGGCTCTCGGTTAAGGAAGTGGGCAGTGTGACAGGGTGCCATTATTTCAATTAGCTGTCATTCATTTGGGGTGACAGTCCACAATTTCAAGAAAGTTAGGATGGAGCTCCATTTTCCCTTGTAGCCATGGCTGATGCCAGACAGACTCTAAACTGCTTTTGCCAGAATCTTAGGACAATTCCTTGGCCTGTTATGCAGTTACCTTTCTGCTGGCTCTTGTGTTTTGCCTTATTTCCCTGAATATGTTGTTTTTTTTTTTTTTTTTTATTTGAGTGACCTTTGAGTCAGAGGGACTTATAATTTGGTGACTGTTGTGTTTCTTTCAATACACGCCCCTTGTGTCCTCTCTAAATGTAATTTTATAAATCATTTTCTTCAACCTTTCTCTGTAATGCTAAATTCAACAACTGATTTCATTAAAAATTGAGGAATATAAAGAATCAGACAGTTTGCTGAAATTCACAAGGACTTGTTTGTTGATCTAAAGCTGAGGGAACGAACATTTGTTTTTACAGTTTTTCCATTAGAAACTATAAAACTAATGGAATAGTTTGATTTTATTTGTATCGAGGTTATAATGCTGGCAACAATTTCAGTTCACATTTTATAGCTCAGCTTTCAGACTAATTGTATAAAGGAAAGCTGAAGTTTGGCACATGCTTGCTAATTAGGCTCTTCTGTATCCCCTCCTCCACAAAACACTCTTTCATCAGAGTTGTCTGGGTAATTCAGTGGGGAAAAAAGCCACGTGACAGTGATCATGAATTTGCCCAGTGTTTCGTTATAGTTAAGGTTCATAAAAGGGCAGCACTTTCTGTCTGTTTTTCAGGGTTTTCACAGGAAGAATTTTGATGGACAGTGCTAATATAGTCAGTCAAACCTAACAATAATTTATAAATAAATAAGCAAACAAACACTTTTGGAGCAAAGCTTCCATATTTTCAATCATTCAATCCTTCCAACAGCATGAGGAAAACGGTACTGTTGTTATCTTCACTTCACAGAACAAAGCAAGGCACAGAGAGGTTGAATGGTTTGTCCATTGTCACACAGTAAGAGAGGGAGCCGGAATTACACACCCTGACATTCTGCCTCCAAGGTACATCCACTCTTGTGCCATGCATTAGTGTTTCACAAAGCACACTTCATAATACATTTTATCTCTTAATTTTCTTAATAGCCCAGGAGATCTTAAGGATTTATTTCTGTTTGTTCACTAGAGTACACTGACACATAGAAGCATGAAGCAGAAGTGACCAAGGCCACTAATAGTTGATGGTGCTGTCTCAACCTGGGCCTCTTGACTGCAAGCCTCCCACTCCTCTCACACCTGTGTCTCTCAGGAGTGTTGTGTTTTGCCAAGGAACATTTTCACTCAATGAAAACTTAAACTCTCTCTTTATAAGACAAATGAAGGCAGAACTGTCCTAGTCGAGGTTAAATGGACAAGATGCTTAGACTTCTCTCCTGCCCCCCACCGTTTCTGTTCCACCCCCAGGGGCCCCTAAAATGGCTCCATGGAACACAAGTGGAAAACTATTGCCTTATCCCATGGTAGCTTTCAAAATGGTAAAGAATGATTTGTTACACCTGGAAAACAGAGAGATATAAGGGAAATTAGCACTGGAGAGGCCAAAAATTCCTGGAAACGGGAATAGCATAGAAGAAAAAGTAAGCTTTTGGTAGTTGGGTAAGTCAAGATGTGAACTTGGCTCTGCCACTTGGGAGCTTCAGTGTGCTGTTCATCTGTAAAATGGGAATAACAATCAGTGCATTTCATCCAAGTGCTTCTAGTGAGCCAAGTACTAAGCGTTCCTTCACTTAATCTTTACAGCAAACCTATGAGATGTAGGTATTGTTATCCCCAATTTACAGATGAAAAAATGAGGCTCAGAGAGATTAGCTAAATTCCCCAAGGTTGCTAAGCTAAAAAAATTGCAGAGTTGGAATTTAACACGATATCTGCCCCTACATAGGATCCTACATAGGATTGGGGATATTATATGAAATAAAGCTCCTAATATGTGCTTGCTACATATTAGGCAGTCAGTAAGTCACAAGTGTTATTTTGGGGAGACAGCATATTATTTAAGCATATGGACTCTGAATTCAGACTGCCGGGGTTCAAATATTTGCTATTCTACTTACATGACATGATCTTGGAGAAAATTTTCAATCTTTCTGGTCTTCAATTACCTCATTCATAAAATCAGAATAACATTAGCACCTACTACACAGTTTCCATGACAATCAAGGAGATACTGGGTTACTTAGCACAGGTTACTTAGCGCAGGATTTTATCCACAATGTACCTTAAATATGCCAGGTCATCACAAATAACATCGTTTCATCAACGTTGTTTCATTATAACGTTGATGAGATGACATAGGAACTGAACTCTTGTTCATATCAATTAGCTTACAGTAAAATGGTTTCATTATACATTTTGCCGCGATTCCAAGAACCTATCGATGATGTAAAGTGAGGACCTACTGTAAATGATTATTAAGCCATGTTTACTATTAGGAATTGTATGCTAAGGAACCATGGGCAAGAGACCAAAGAAAGCAAATTTTATAAGTAGCCTACATTATCTCATTTAGTTTTCACCAAAACTTTTATGAAGTGTTTGCTTCATTATTCCAATTTCATAAATGATATTTGGAGTTTTTTTCATGAACATTTTTCTCACATGTTCATAGCCAGTAAGTGATGGAGCTGGAATGTGACCCCAGGCAGCTGGGATTCTGAGCCCTCATCACCATTCTACTCTCATTCTGACAAACCAGTTAAGACAGACTTTCCCCAGTCTTGATGGAGTTCAAGTGTTAAGGATTTAGCACATTGGGAAAATGCCCTTCTTTTTTCCTGCTTAAATTCAGAACCCGTTGAGAGGAGGTTGCAGGAATTGGGTACATGGAAATTAAAATGTCACCACTTTTATGATAAATTGTTAAAGAACTTGGCTTAGATTTGATCCCAAGCAAAATTATTAAATCTGTCATGAGCCAAAATGACCCACCCACTGGCTAACCTAACACCTCAGCCCCCTCTCCCACCCCATACAGCCTGCCTTGTGGAAGATTGGAGCTGAGAGAGGACTTTCTGCAGGCAGACACATCCCAGAAAGATAGAAGGGCCGACTCAACTCACGTTCCATTTTTCCTCCTATATCACCAATTGGATAAATGACTCCTCTCCTAGGCAGAGTAAGTGGGGGTAGAAAAAGGTCAGGGTGTTACTCTAATAGGTCTCCTCCAAATGGGAAGACCCTGAGTTGAGTATAGGAATCCCATCTAACATTCCCAGATTTGTGTCCTTTCAAATTCATTGGGTTCCACCATTAAGGCTGTGGGTCATCCAGATGTGTGACTGCCCCCCCTCAGGTGAGATTAACATCTGCCAGGTCAGGGCTGGTCCCAACTTCATGAGGCCTCTCCCCAAACCAACAACTGCTTCTTTGGGTTTCCTCCCTGGACCATAGCTAGGCAGCATTCATTTTGTCCCCAGAAAGTTCCAAAACAGTAATAAGTATACTGTTATTAAATGAATACCAAGACTACTCTGAACCTACGTTGGAAATTCACTCTGTATTCTATTTCGCATCCCAAATTATGTGCAGCTACATTGTCTAACATAGCCCTTCAGAGGTTCTGTAATGACATTTAGAGACAATGTATAGCTGTTCCAAAAAATGCTATAACATAAATCAGTTCTATGTTTGACTATAAATCTCATCCCATTACTAATTACACAGGGAGAGATTAAAATTTAAAGATTAACAGTCAAAAAATTAAAAGTACAAAGTAGTTAGGTCAAATTTCAAAAGAGTGAAAAGAACATTATCTTTTATTGGATAACATTTTCAAAATTAAAGTTCAAAATTGATCTTAAACATCTTATTCTGTTAGTCTCATTCAGAGACATTCTTGATGCTTGGGCCTTCCTCCTCTGGATGGGTGTTACTCTTTTAGCATCTTGTAAACAAACTATTATTCTGTGTTTCCAAAGAGATAATAAAACTCAACTATTATAATGTAATGCTGGCCACACACACATGAAATTTAGAAAACAAGCCAACCCCAGGCCCCAAAGACATTAACCCAGGCACCCTTATGTTCCCCAAATCCATACTTCATGTTGCCAAAAAGCATAGCAGAGATTGAGGGGTAGCAAGTGAAAGAGTCAACAGGGAGAGTCCTGGATGCCAGTTGGTCTCTGTACACACAGTACAGCTGGAGAGAAAAGTCCTCCTGAATATGGTAAACAGAGTGCCAAAATTAATTTGATGTGAATTTGATTTCAGATGAATCTAGATTCACAGGTCACAGTCACTGGACTTGCTCCATTATTGTCCCTCCCACCTATTCCCAAGTATTATGTCTCAGCTTGTCTCTGTTGGAGTTCTAATGTCATACATTTCTCAAGAAAGTCCCCCATGGCGTGGGAAACACCTGCCTGCCTCCTGCAGTGGCTCTGTCACCTGAAAACTCACCTAGGCATTCTTTGTTCCTTTCCCCAGTCTTTTCATGTCAGTCTGTCCACCTGTGTAACTCATTTCTACACTGAACCAATCATCAGGATGTGGGTCCTCCATGGCTTTCACTGTGGGCTCTGCCCATTTTTTGTTTTTTGTTTTTAGGTGTTTGCAAACGTTTTCTGGATTCCAGCGCCCTCTAGGGGAGTAACTTTAGGTTGTTTCCTGAGCTCTTGCCTTCCGTCCTTTGCTGGGTTTTGTTGGGCTTAAGTCACTCTGATCGAATTTCAACGTAAAGGTCTCCCCTTTTTTAGGAGCACAAGACTTAGGCACATCTTTTCTTTCATAGCTTGCTCTTCAGGCCTTCAAAGATTTCATATCTATTTAGCCTGTCTTCTAAGATGTCAGCCTTTCCCTCAAGGAAATCTTTCTTTCCTTTACCTTTTAATCAGTTTGCTTCGTTTATTTTGTTTTCAGTCTTCCACTGCTCCTGAAATGATTGTCACACTGAAGCATATTTTTCTAAGAGTTTGAGTTCTCTCTTCATTCTGATTCCTAGTAACAGGCCTTTGGGTTTGCAATGATTTTATTAAGTTGTTCTCTACTTCAACCCAAGAAGATGGTCTAGTCTATTTATTTATTCTGAATATGCTACCTACTTTTCACAAGGGACTCTTGAAAGAGCCTTTGGCAAGCACATAATTACAAGAGGTTAAGCCATATTAATTCCTTCTTTTGGGCCTGAATGCAGTTCATGGATCCTGAGGCAGCCAGAATAATGCTTCCTCCCTCGGCCTGGCACTAATAATTTAAAGCTAGAACCCACAGGTGTTGTGCACTGCATGTGGCACTCAGCTCTGTCTGTGGGTCCTGGCCAAGAGGCTGAGCAGAGAAACAGCAACAAAACGTCAGTCAGCTCCTGAGTATATGAGGCCTGTACCCCAAGGACCACTTTCCCCATCTTGGCCTCCATTATACCTGCTTTCCAAGGCTGTCAACTATAGTGCTGCCTACAAGGAAGTATCTTCTTACCTGTATAGAAACAGCCATTCACCTGTAAATAAAGCCATCCTAAGCCAGATAAGAATCCCACAAGACCCACACTTGCCAAAGCCTGAAGCCTGCTCAGGCACACCAGTTAAAAGCCATGGTAAAAACCAGCTGGGTGGCACAATAGAGACACCTGCCAACTTCCAAGATTAAAACACATGACCCCCTCTCTGCTGACTTTAGAGACCCAAAGCCATGTGCTTTGGCTCCAGGAAAACCCTCTCCATTCTTGGTCTATTACTCAGAGTTCCCAGTTGAATGCAGTGGACATTAGGAATTTAAGATCAGTAAATAACACTCCTCTTACCCCAACTGAGAGATAAATACAGGAATCAGGCACCTTTTCTGTGAATCTGTGAACTGCCAGGTAAGTGGGTTTGTTAAATTTTCCAATCATTTACCATTCACAACTGGACAGCCTCAGACCGGGATCTCCCAGTGGTCCTGTCCCTAAGCAACTAGCTGCTCAGAGGAGCAGAGCACAATGCATTCTGTCTGCCAACAGGTAGATACAAAAAAAAAAAAAAAAATGCCCTTTTCCATCTCCCAAAGCCTTTGCAGAGTCATTTGCCAACCCTGGATAGGAGTGATTGAAGGAGGGCGAGAAATGGGAAGTGTTACTCTAATGGGGGCCCTTCCACATGGAAACACCAGGGGCACAAAGCTCCAACCTCACTCCAAGCCCAGGAAGACATCCACTGGGAAAACATGTGCTTATCATCAGAACAAGGACAGGAAACACATAAGCTGGTTTTCGATGATGTTATAACAGATGATATATGATGTATGCACACACCCTTATTATATGATAGAAATTAATTGGGGGGAACAGGGAGGGATTTCTGCTATGATTCACAATTACAATAATAATAGCATGTACCAGTCAGTGCTAACTGCAGGTCAGAAACCACTAAGTGCATTCATTAACTCAGATGTACTTGACCACAAAGTTTAAGCTCTTCACTATTTGACCATTATTGTTGTCTAAAACTGAGTTCTCTAAAGAAATACTTTGGGGATTAAAGGAAATTTTCTAACTCCCTAAAAGCATGTCCTTCTCTGAGAGAGCACATCGTCCTACCACGACGGTTGCCATGAAGAAGTGTCCACTTGAGAACTCAAGCAGCAATATTTCCTCCCGTGGTGTGGGATAGTTAGGGATTTTGTGACATTTATCTATAGTATGTGTTCATCATGCTAAGTTTTGTTACTTTTGTATGAAGGAAGCTTTCCAGGGATCTCTGCAGCTAAATTGTACTAATGTTTAGAAAATAAATAAAAAAATCCTAAGTGTGTCTTGAAATAAACTGCAGTTCACAAAAGAAATGAATTCCAAACAAGACTATACTGACATGAAACCATAATGGATTTATAGGTTTGTTTTTTGTTTGTTGATTGGTTGTTTTGTTTTAGCTAGAAAATTGAACATAGAAATGTAGTGTCATTTCTATAATACTGGCCATCTATTTGTGCCCTACCCCTACATGTTGGAGTGTCTCAGGGCATGGGCCTATGTGCTTACTGGGCTCTCCTTCTGTACATATAGGCTCTTCAGAAGGGGTCTCATATACTAACTCGACTCGTAGTGTCGTCTGCAGGCTGGAGGCTCCCAAATGTGTAGTGCCATCTCAACCTCTGCCCCAAGCTCTGGGCTCCCCATCTCCCGCTGGATATCTCACAAACTTTATATGTCCGGAGTGGAAATGTTTTATTTTCATCCTTAAGCCTCCCTCTCCCCATTTGTTATAGTTCAGTAAATGCACCACCATTAATTACATAATTCAAGCAAAAAAAAAAAAAAGAAAAAAACCAGGACATTATCCTAGATCAGCACCATCCAATAGAAATATAATGCGAGCCGCATATGTCATTTTATATTTTCTTACAGTCACATTTAAAATTTTTAAATTAATATCTATTTATTAGTAATATATTGTATTTAACCCCACTTATCAAAATAGTGCCATTTCTACATCAGTATAAAAGTTAAGATGTTTTACTCTTTCGTGATAAGTCTTTGGAATCCAGAATATGTTTTACTCTCAACAATGTATTTTGCATCTAATTTCTTACCCACATTTCAAGTGCTCAGTAGCTAGATATGGCTAATGGCCACTATGTTGGATAGTGCATTCTTAACTCTAAGCTTCATCTTTCATTTCTCCAATCAGATACATCAGCATGTCCTGTTGTATCTATCTTGAAATATATGTAAACCATCCACTTGTCCGTACCTCATGACCTTTTCATCTTTTACCTTCTAGGGCAACCTCCCTACTACTTCTCACAGCTCCTCTCCCCCCTCAGCAGCCAAAGTAACCATTTTGAACTATTCTTATGTGCCAGGCTCTATTTTAGGCATTAGATACAGCAGTAGTATAAAGGTTAAGAGCAGCTTATCCAAGTACAAATCCTGCCTCTACTTACTAGCTGAGTGACGTTGGGTAAATTGCTAAACCAATCTGTGCCTTAATTTTCTCATCTGTAAAATGGGAACAACAATAGTATCTACTTTATGGGGTTGCTGTGACAATCCAGTTAGTAAATAGATGTAAAGTGCTTGGTACATAGAAAATGATATTTTTTTAAGTCATTCTGCAGGTTTGAACTTTAGGTTACAGACTTTTTTAATGATTTTGATATTGTGACAAAATATAACATAACATTTGTCATTTTAACCATTGTACAATTCAGTGGCATTAATTACATTTACAGTGCTACACAACCATCACCACTAACTATTTCCAAAACTTTTTCATCACCCCAAACTGAAACTTTGTACACATTAAACGTTAACTCCCCATTTCCCCCTTCCCACAGCCCCTGGTATGGATTAGTGATTTTTCAACTTGCATTATGGAATCTATACCTAGTTGAGGAAAGACAGAGAGTAAATAAATAAGGTATTTACCACAATGTCTGCTAAGCTAATGCAAAATGCTGGGAAAAAGAAAACCATGTAAGGAGATGGAGGATGGAGCTGCTATTACCAACAATCCAACACACACCAGGCCTCTCCTAGGAAAAGACTTTTTGCCCAGAAAGGCATGAAGTGAAGGAGTTGGTCATGCACAAATGCCACCGAGTCCTTCCCCTGTTGAAAACCCTTCAGTGAGACTTCCCTGCACTTTGAGTAAAACCAAAACTTGTTCCTTAGCCCAGGAGGCCACACATCAGAGCCTCTGCCGCAGGCCCACCTGCTTCTCCCTGTGGTGCTCTGCATCCCTCTTTCAATGTGCATACTTCAAAGCTTAGATTCTCAGAAAGAAAGAAAAATTCCAGTGTGCTTCAATTTTGTACAAATTCAGTCTGTTTATTAAATCTCTGAAATTTTGTCATTGTTAGAAGCAAAAGCCCACAACATTTGGACTTAATTCTATTTCTGCCTCTATATCTTTGTGACTAGATTTAAAACCCTTCTTTCTGCTGGTTCTCAGCTCCTTCCACCGGGAAAGGGATGTCATCCAACCTCCTCAGGTGGTTGTGGTTGGTGAAGGAGCCAGTGACTCACTCAACACAGGGTCACATCTTTCACCAGTATTAACTACTGCTAATATAACCATCATTTTACAACAGCCACACTCCTTTTCTTATAATTTAAATGACTTGTGTCCGGATGTAAAATTAATATTAAATCATACGCATGTTTATTTTTACTTTGCTCTGTGGAGTTCAGAATCTGGGATTGCACTTCCCTTTCTTTAAATGTGAGGGTTCCATCTAGTGGCCAGATTGTAAGATATAGCCTGTGACTAGGGCACTGTTTTTCAATCTGTGGGTTGTGGGGAAAAAAATTTTTTTTAATTTCTAGAATAAAATGGAATAGAAATACCAGAGTGCATAAAAATTCTTTTATAAAATTTAACAAATACATTCCACAGACTTATTTTATTGAAATATTCAAACATACTTGTGTGTGTACTGAGGCACAATAGGAAATGCTTTTTCCGACAGTGGTCCGTTTTTAAAACATTTAGTAAGTCACTGGTCTAAGAAACTTGATTTATTCTAAGTCAGGGATGAACATTGGGCTTGACCTGAATTGAACATTGAAATTGTCTGGGTAGTTTTAAAAACTACCGTTGCTTTGTCCCTCCTCCTGAAATTCTGATAGATCTGGTCTGGTATGTCACCTGGGCATCAGGATTTTTAAAAGCCACCCGGTGATTCCCTGTATGGCCAAGGTAGGCACTAATAGTCTTAGATCCATGGAAAATTAGAATCTTGGAGATGATGGTCAAGCTTCTGAGTTTTGTACATGAAAGTTTAAATGACTTGCCAAAATTGACACTGATAATTAGTAGGGAGGTGTCATGAAGGACATTGATGGATATTTTGGAACCTGTCAGAAGTTCAGGAAATGTTTTATTTTATTGTTTGGAGGGCTTTAAAAAGGGAGAAGGAAGATAAAATGGAGAATATATAGTGCCTATCTAATCTGCTTCCCAAGTTATAAATTGATTTTTATGTTTCAACAAAGTAAGTTTGTGGAATTTATCTGTTAAATTTTCAGTTACAGAGCTAATTTGAAGTAAATTATCTGTGTCAACACAATCTACATCACTGATTTTTGTTTTGTTTTGTTTTCACAACACCTGGTTAAGGGCATTTGCAGCCTCCATCCCTGACTGCAATAAGATAGTTTTACCTTTGTTATTTTTCTCTCAGAAACTGCAATTGTGTTGGTGATGCTTCGTCTCTTACTAATAAATAGGAAAGCACTTGAGACTGTCCATCGAAAACTCCACATTCTATAAAGTATGATGAAATGCTGTGCTGCTCATAATCAAGAATTCTTTGAGTTCCAGAGAGAGAAGACACACAGGTAGATTTTTAGGATAAAAGGGCATAAAAAACAGAGCGGCAAAATAGAAGCATGTCCGTAAGTAAAGGTGCCAAACAGCCCACTGAAAGGATAACACACAAGTACTAGAGCAGTGGGTATGATGGGGTCGGGGAGGCTTCCAGAAGATGACTTTTGAGTGGGGAGAAAGGTAGGGGTTTAGATTTAAGTGAAGGCTTGAAATAACAAAGTTAGCTATCATCTTATGTAAATTAGAGTAAACATAAATAAATAAAACCCTTTGTAATGGAAAAGAAGAATCTTTGGGAAGGGGCTCTGGTACATGAGAGAGAGGGAAAGAGAAATACTTGGTGAAGACATACAAATAGGTGAAATGAGCATATGGGTTTCCATTACCAGGAGTTTTTAATGATAGCATGTCAGAGCCCCAAAAGAACTTTAGCATAAAGCTCATCCTCCTCATTGTATAGGGGAGGAAGCTGAGACGTAAAGACCTCACCGAAGTCTTCACCATTGCCCCACCCCCAAGTTCTCGCTGCCTCTCTCTCCTGTATTTCTCCGGGCTATATAGTGAGCTGCCTCACCTCACCAAATTTGAGAGATAATTAAGAATCAGTATATTCAGTACATATCTTCATCAGCTTAAAAATAGTGATTTGATAAATTAAAATTTTAATTCATAAAGGTAAAAACAACCTTTTAAATCCATATGCCTAAGAATCTATTACATAGGTATGAGCCTAATAAGCTCCCATAAAAATTGAAAACTAGAGTATAGGTAATAAAACACAATCATTAAACAGCTTAAACTAGACCGTTGCGATCAGGGCTTCTGAACCTTAGCTCCATTAACATTTTAGGTCAAGGGTTTCTCATGTACGAGCATTATTGGAAATTTAGCAGCATTCCTGGTCTCTACCCCTTAGGTATCTGTAGCAACTCTTCCACCATTCCTCCCCCAGGTTGTAACAACCAAAAATGTCCCCTATGGGGAGGTGGGGGCAGAATCCCTGCTCCCCACTTGGGAACCATTGATGTAGCTGACATAAGAATATTTGGGAGTACAGTTAGTTAATCTCGGATTCATGATTAGAAGTAGGCAGGAAGTAGCTGGCAGTGGACCTGCCAGAACCCTGGTAGCTCGGTTTTGTACAGCTGATTTTAGTTTTTGCTAATTGCTCCCACACTCAGCAGGGGACTCCATAAACATCTCTGTGAGCAAAGACCGACTCAGCAGGTGTCAGGTAATTCACCTTAACATTGTCTCCACCAGTCAGTTGTCTGACCCTTCTGGAGTCTCCTTAAAACTACATGAACTGGTCTCCCTTTTAGAGAATTTCCAAGTAGCAGGGAGTTCTCTCATTCACACTAGGATGTCTGTGGATATTGTGGACACTTCAGAACTCTCCTAACCCCAGTCTCTGTCTGACATAAAATCATCTCCAGGCCCATTCAAGTAAACAGCAGATCCAAAGCAGGCTGGCATGCAGTCCGCCTCTCAGAATGCATTGGCTCTGACGCAGGGAGCCACAGGAAGTGGAAGCAGCGGGCAGTGAGGCCAAGCAGTGAATGTTGGGCCTTTTTCTTAGAAAACAAAGAATCCACTTTAGGCTGGCAGGAAACATCCAGAAAAAACTCTGACCTTGATCATAATCAAATAAAAGATGGGATTCAAAGAAAACTGTCTCTCATGCTATGAATAATAATCATTTTGTTGGACTTTTTATCATATCGTTTCTGTCAGCACCATCTAGATTACCAAATTTACAAGAGAAGAAATTGCCCATCAAAGCAAATTTTTGGAAGAGGTTCTCTAGGAATTTTAGTAGTTTTTATTAATCAAGACCCTTTACTGTTTCCTGGTCTCCGTGTTGTCATGAGAAGAAATGTCTGAATGTGATAATGAATGGAGAAAATTCCCAATTACCCAATATCACTTGAAAATTTCCGGAGAAGATAGTCCAGGTGTATTTTTTTATATGCAAAATGGATGCAAATACTACCTCACACACCTTCATGGACCTTCGTGTTTCTTGGTAGGGACCACTATAAGTAAGTTTTTCTTTCCCAATGCATTGGAAAGCTGAATTCTGCACAGTAGATAGCACTCTGCTGACTTGTTTGGAGGTTTCTAGCTTCCTAACTTTCCTTCTGCCTACACTCTTCACAGCTCCTGAAGTAACATGGGCTTTATCCATTCCTACTCCTCCTGTGGTGTTCCCCTTAGCTAACATCTGCCTCTCAGAACTTACTTCTCTTTAAGGCTCAAAGCCATGAGATGAGCCACTTGAGTTGGTCTGATTCCCTAGTCTCCAGGCTGAGAGTACAAGGTTAACCTTTGAAAAATGATTTTACTTTGGTAAAGACATCCAAAAAGAATGGTGCTCCAATGGCTAAGAATGGCACTGCAAACATGAGTATTATTCCTTTCAGATGTCTTCTAAGAAAACTGAAGTGGGGGAGGAGAATACTTGATATGAATATGGAAGCCTTTGCAGCTCTAATCTGCCTAATGTTTTCCAACCCTTAACAAAACCATACTAAGCACTGAAGTAAATGTATAATCTCACTTCATTGTTACCTGTTTAGCATCTGTTTTCATTCTGAAATCTTTCCTTGTCGGTATTTTTCTTACTTATTAATATGTATTATTTTCACATGATTAAGCAAAATGTCTCAGTGGGGGAGGGAGGGAGAGACCCAGGCTTTGGAGGGGAGAGAGTCAAACTGGTGAACATCAGGATGACTGGACACAAATAACAGAGTTATCGACTCATACAAGCTGAAAAATCAACCTTTTGTTTTGTATGGTGTGGACCACAACAAGTGACAGTGATCCCCAGAAATAGGCATTTAAGTACTTTTGATAATACTCATAAGTGAGGGGCAGACTCCCCATTGAATTAGAAAAGGGGTTACCTATAAGCCATCGCATTAGTATTCTATGTATCTGCAGTCATCATTCTTTTTTCTATTTCACTTCTCTGAAAGCTAGTCTAAGTCTAGAGAAACCAAAAGATTAGAAGCGTGTGTTTGTGGTGGATACACAACCACGCACCTGGGACCCTTCTGTCCTTGATTGGCTCATTTAGTTGGAACGCTGTACAAATTAGCTTATATTCCTCTATTGGGAGACTTTGCTTTCATTCTTGACCCAGATCTCACCCTCCTCCTGGTCCTAGATTCGCAGAGATACAGAGCCCAGACATGTGGAGGGCCACAAATCACTCCGAAGTGTATGATACATCAGGACAGTGGTCATGCACACGAAACTCACACGAGTCTTTTTAAATTAGTGTGACCCGTGACATAAGGAAAGAATTTATTTTCTTGCATCACTGCCTTCAAACATGCTTTGCTGGATGCCTTCCCCACCCTGAAAGCTCTCTCAGCCAGACACTTTCAAGACTCACTTTCAAGTATTAAAAAGATCAGGTGAGTTTCAATCAAAATGTTCACCTCACACCCAGTTTAGAGTGTTTGCCTCTCCTCGGTTCAGGTTCTCAGGTCTGGAATCGAGAAGGGTGCCTGGTCAGTTCTTGGATCTTTCCTCCTTGTTCTTCCTTCAACCTACACCCAGCCTCGTGGTCCTCAACATGCTGCTTCTGGACCCTGTAGGTCATTCAAAGGGAGGCGGAATGGAGGAAAAGCTAATAAGGATTACTGGAGGGTGACAATACATATGAGGAAATAAGAACCTATATAATTGTCTGGCATACAAATGTACACAGCCACATACACTATCCATCTGATTGCGACATTAGTTTCCAAATTGGTTTCCCCAAAATAGGGAGTTAAATCTATCATGCTCAACTTGTTTCCTCTTGTGTCTCCCACTCTCTGACTGTCTACCCATTCTGTTCCCTTGTGTGCCCATATTGTTCTCAACGTAACGTAGCCTGTGCTGGAGTGAGGCTGATTTCAGAACCCTTATTTCTAATTCCCCAACATTCTCAAGTTCACTTCCCACTTGCTTACAGTTCACTGTAAGTACAGAGTATTTTCATTAGATGTTGTTCAAGGAAATTGCATTTCCTCAGTGCTCTTGGCCAAATGCTTGCTCCTAGCAACCTGTTTCCTTGGGAATGGTCTCTCCCTCTCTCTCTGCATCTTTCTGTTGCTCTCTGTTCACTGCCCGGGACTCTGCACCAGCCACACTATGGCCATCATGAGCGCTCCTTTGGTGGAAGTGCACCTTTCAAGTTAAATCCAAATTAAAACCAGAGCACCCACAGCCCAGGAATGTGAACCCGTGATTGAAATGGTACCATTTAACTCCATAACTGAGTGAGTTGCACAATCTCATCACCACTGTTTCTAATTGAAATAGCTAACATTTACTAAATGCTTCCTGTGGTCCAGGCCCTGTTCAAAGCACTTTGTTCAAAGCACTACATAATTAGTCCACACAAGATTCTTTGGAGGTTGGTACTGTAAGGCCATTTTACAGATGACAGACCTGAGGCCTACAGAGGTTAAATAACATATCCAGGGTCACACAGCCAATGTGCATGGATAAGATTGAGATCCCAGCAGCGTAGCTTCAAAGCCTATGTTCTTTACTACAACCCTACGGTCCCCAAAAAGCATACCTGCTTGATTGTCAGCTTTATCTTCATAAACAGTTTTACATATTTTACAAATAGTTATTTGTGACTAAATAGGATTATATATTTTTAATTCATTATATGTCACCATATCTACACCAAAAAGGTTTTGGCAAGAGTTTATATTAAACAGTAAGTTTTGCCTTTACGCTTTTTTTTTTTTTTTTACATTGAAAGAGACAAAAACAATTACTGGCTAAGAATTAAGGAGTTAGGGAGAGACAATTATATCAGGAAAGCATTTCAAGGGAAGCTGCCAGACTTGAACAGAAAAGTTAGCTCTGGGGTATCTGGGCTGCTGTGACCAAAAGAACATAGTAAATTTCACATCTTTCATAATATGATAAAAAGGAAGCATCGCAGTTCATGAGTCCAAATTTATAATACTGAATTGTGAAAGCAACTTATCCTGTGTGTATTTTTTTTAAATGGCTTTGGTCTTCAATTGTAATTTTAAAACAAAGCAGAAGTGTCCACATAGAAAAGTCAATGAGAAGTTTATGTCTTTGTAATTTTCCCACACAACTTCCTCAAGAAAAATTAAGATAAAGAGCTTCTCTCACAGGCAGAGCTAATCACATTTTTTTATTAAATCGGTGTCTCAGCTGCAGTACTCACTGTTTAATCCTCGCTGGCTGTCATCTGACTCTAAGGAATACAATACCGTGTTTCCCCAAAAATAAGACCGGGTCTTATATTAATTTTTGCTCCAAAAGACGCATTAGGGCTTATGTTCAGGGGATGTCCTCCTGAAAAATCATGCTAGGGCTTATTTTCTGGTTAGTCTTATTTTTGGGGAAACAGTAGGAAGAGACCTGGATTTAGGCAACATGAACTCCTTATGCCAGATTTTTTTTTTTCAATTCCAAACATCTTGGTTAACATAAGTACTTTTTACATTTCCTTTTTTTTTTTTTTTTTTGCTTCTTTCAAATGCACTTACTTCATGAGCTACAAGTTTTAAAGTTAGTACTTTTGAATTACAATGATGGATTTCCTTTTTAAATCACTCATTTGAAGAATCCATCATATACTTTGGTGGCCAAATATTTCCCTTATACCTAACGTTACAATAGATCTCCTTGACACTTAAGACCGCTTTCTGCCTATTGGCGATATGAAGTAAATTTCCAATCCAGACCTTCAGTTCGTAATGTGGTTTGCCTCATGGGCCTCTTTCTCCAGAATTAATTTAATTCTTTAGCCTTTCAGTAAAGTCCTGTCTCCGTGCTTTTACTCAAGACTATAACTTTACTGCTGCTTCCTTTGGGTATATTCCCATCCCAGCAGCAACTGTGTCACCTACGAGCTGCTTGAAAATACAGCCATCTATGCTTATCCATGGAAAACACATTCCAAGACCCCCAGTGATTTCTGAAAGCGCACATAGCACCAAACCCTACATATAGTGTTTTTTCCTAAACATACATACCTATGATATTTTATCAATTAGGCACAGTAAGAGATAACCAATAATAAAAACACTATGCAGTAATAAAAGTTATGTGAAATGTGGTCTCTCCCTTTCAAAATATCTTATTGTACTATACTCACCTTTTCACATAAAGGAAGCACATTATGGCGTCTCTTTAGCTATCAGAATTGCCTACATCACCCTTCTTGTGCTTTGAGGCCCTTATTGAAGTAAAATAAGGGTTACTGGAACACAAGCACTGTGACATCACAACAGTCAATCTGATAACCGAGGCCTCTGCGAAGTGACTAAGAGGGAGCAGCACATCTAGCATGGACATGCTGGACAAAGAGGTGATTTTTGTCCAGCACGGGGAGGAGGATGCAGCAGAATGACAAGATTTCATCACGCTACTCACAATGGTGTGTAATTTAAAACTTAGGATTTCAGGAATTTTCCACTTAATATTTTTGGACTGCAGTTGACTGCAGGTAACTGAAACTGCAGAAAGGGAAGATAAGAGGAGACTAGTGTGCAGATTCTCCACCACCTTCCTACAGAATCAAAAACTCGGGTGGGGCTCAGACCTGTGTGACCAAGCCCTCCAGGTGATTCTGATGTGTGCTCAAGGTTGAGGACCACGGCACCAGGTTTTCTTTCTCAGGCTGTCAGGCCCTTCTTTTCTGTCTTCCCGATTTTCCAAATCAGTAAGTAGCAAGTAACTGGAGCTAAGCCAGATTGTAGACACTGCATCCCTAACCATCTTAGAACTTGAGAGCTTCAGTCACTTTGGAAGTCGACTGAATCTAAACAGATACACATGGGTAAATTGCGTCTCTTAACAATCCCTTATCCTTAGTCTGCCTTCCCATCTACTTTAATATTCCTGGTGTTAGTCTCCAAAAGTGTTCCTGTCCTATATATCTGAAGTAATGAAGAAGCACAGGGCTAACAGCTCAATTCCCCACCACAGTAATCTTTCCAGTGGGAAAACAAAAAAGAAATTATCTTCCCAGATTGTGTTTTGGGGCTTAGAGCTTGTTCAGCACAGATTTTTTTTTTTTTCCGTTTGGCTGTGGCTATTAACCAAATTGCAATGGGAAGGAATTGCCCAGCCTTAGAAAATCAGAGTGATGGCATATAGTTCCCCCTCACAGGAGACAGAGTTCTCAGTCATCATCAATTCACTTAGGGCCATTTTAAGAATAAAAATCGTCCCGATTCTTGCCAAGGTTTAGAAAGCCAACTAAAAACTCTAATATACTGCTTTTCAGCTGTGGGACTAATTACTTTGTGTGTTTGCTCTTGACAGTGGCTAACAAATGGGCATTTTGTGGAAGCCATGATGGAGTATTTTGCTCTTATTGTGACTCTTAGTGCATTATAAACGAAATGCAGACTGTATACATTTTAATCTCAATCAGTCTACATTGCTTGAAATGAGGTTTGGAAAAGCCTGAAAGCCTTTCCCTATAGAACAATGGTTATACTTCTTTTATTGTGGTTCCTACAATTAAATTATGTTTAAAAGTGAACTTCAACAGGATACATTTGGCAAGAAGGAGCATTCGGGATTCAGTCACATGTGCTATCATTAATTGATGTTGTGTAGTCGTTTCGTACAAGGCACTGATATTTGTCAAGAAAAACAAGTAAGAATAACACTCATTTTAAGAAAAACATAAGTATCCATAAATCACTCATTAAATTAGGAACCGTGTCTCCTGAAAGAGCCCATAATGTGTAATTTGTGGAGCTTTTTCACTTATCCAATCACAAAACCTGTCTACTCTCTCTCCTTGGAAAGAAATTTCATTTCCCTCTTTATGAGAAACAAAGGACATTCACCAGGAACCCCTGGCTGCCCATACTCATCTCCACCTCACAATATCTCCTCATCTCCATTTGGCTCAATTTGCCAAGTGTCTCAGCATGAAAAGCTGCTCTTCAAAGATACCACCTCAGCCTCAGCTGCCCGAGGATCTTCGCTGCCAGTTACCCCTTTCTCTTATGTATCTTTAGTTCCTCTCTGTCTACTAGTATCTCTATGTGACTTACAAACTTGGAGTCTCTCCCCTCCGTGACTCTCATTCCATTGCTTTGGACAACAACCCTCCTCTTTTCTCACCTGGACTCTAAACTAGGCCCTGTAATGGCAGCTTGTTTCTTCTCAGCATGTTATGCCAGGATTACCTTGTTAATCGACATATGTGATTATGTTATTAAGAGTACCCTACTCAAAAACTCAGTGATATCCAAAAAGAATTAGAAAAACAAAATTCTTAATTTCCCAGTGACAAATGTGATGAGTTACTAATGTTTAGGCACTGAATTAAATAGTATGCTGTTAACCAAGTGAATAATCACAGAGGCATTACAGGGAAGAAAAGAACGTTAGCTCATTTTTATCAGATACTTTCTTCTTCTGCAATATTACTTAAATGCAATGTACTTCACCCATATTTAGAATATGTCTATTGATCAATTAAATTTTCATTTGAAGAAATAATTGTTGAACAAACTCAAAAAGAGTCTATAGGCTTTGGTAAATATGAATGATGGAGATTTAGTTAAGGGTCTTGGAGTTTGCAAACTGGGAACACAGCTAGGCAAAACCCTAGAACTGTTCCAAAGAAGAAAGAAACGTTAGAAGTTCTTATGGTAAAAAGTACATTCTTGTTAAGTATCAGTCCTGCATTCTTAGCCCTAGGATTCATCCAGGACAGTTATCAGTCAGCTATCAGGCAGTCACGATGATGGGTACCAGGAGATCTGGTCACTCCCAATGGTCTGGATAATGGATGTCAGGTGGATGGATATGTGAGTCCTTCAGGGGGTAATCAAGTGGTCAGGATATGTGAGTCCTTCAGGGGATAATTAAACAGTTAACTGAAGGTCCAGATTTACATCCAGGCATTGACGCAGGACTGGGAAGTTCAAAAAAGTTCTGGAAAGTTCAAAAAAGTTTAAGTTCCCAGGCTAATTAGCACAAGAAGGGAGTCTTTCCTCATGCCTCAACCTTCATAATGTTAATAAATTTAGTAGCTTGGTTAAAATGACTCCATTTTATATATTCCCTATTTTCACTCTTTCCTCATCATTATGGAAGCCCTTGTGTGAGGTAGAAAGAAAAGACTAGAATTAGAAATTCGAAGTTCCAGCCCTGGTTCTTCTTCACTAATTCAGCACCATAGGTTCTGGCATGTCATTTAATCTTTGGGAAGGACTCAGTTTCTTTATCAGTGTGGGTACAGAGCCAGGAGTACAGTTTCCAGGCTCTCAGCCTCATGTGGAAAGGTGCTGGTTCAGGTAGTAAATGGCCATCAACTGTGATTGGATGGCCATCAGCTGTGGATAGTTGGCCGTCAGCTGTAACCAGTGAGCCATTGGCCACTAATATAACTGCCGTGGCTACGCTAGCAGTAAATGGGGGCTAGTAAGAAGATGATGGCTAAGCTAGCAAGTGGCAGAGTGTGGATTGCGGTTCGTGTGGCTCCTGCTTCCTGTGTCTCCAACCTAGCCACCAGTGAGACTATAGTGGTATGATTCCCCTATCTATGGCCTCGTGGATGTTCCTTTTTGACCTTACCATGCCCTGCGTTCTTACGTGGGGAGCAGGACCAGAGACCCCGTATGACACCCTGCATGACAATCTGTAAAATGAGGGGTTAGAACTACATTTTTTTCCTAAGGTTTCTACCAAGTCTAAGATTTTATTATTTTAGCCATCACCATTATCTTTTGTCAGGTCTTGTTATACAAAATGTACTAGTTGTTAAGTTTGAAGAACCATTTTCATAGCATAGGCAACTATACTTTGAATGCTGAAGATTTCTTGATGGTCAAGAGGTCTCAATCCAAGTCATGAACCCCAGGAGGAGAGGATTAGGGTGTTTACTTCTTCCTAATATTTCCATGAAATCACCAAGAATAAAGTCTACTGGAAGGAAAAGCATTGGGAAGATTACCAGGCCCTCAGCACACCACTCCCATGAGCTGCCATGTATTCATCCAACAATAATTACTGAACCTTTTTGATGTGTCAGGCACTGTTGTAGGCACGAGAATATAGTGATGGGCAAGACAGATAAGGACCCTGCATTCTTGGAGCTTACAGTAGAGAAAACAGATAATGAATAAGAAAATACATGAATTTTTAAAAGGTCATTTTAGTACAATAACACATATAAGAATTAAGAAATACATTAAGCACAATAAGAAACAAGGCGAAGTGTTATAATAGGCACTTGAATCGCTAATGTAGTTCGAGCAAACAGAGAAGGTGACATCTGAGCTGAGACTAGAATGACTGTCAATCACACGTGCAAACCTGGGGGCCCCAGTCAGGCTACCCAAACAGAAGTCAGGGTTTTAGTGGGCCTATTCTAGGGGAAACAACTAGGAGTCAGGTCCATTTACCCCAGTGGTGACAGCTTCTCTAAAGTTGAGGCAACTTCAGACCCAATTCAAAGCTCAGATTCTCTGTAGGGCAAAGCTAAAATGCATAGATAATCTTTGATATCGTATAACAGCAACCCTCCACTTGTTCTTTTTTTTTTTTTTTTAACGACAAGATGAGGTTTACATTGATGCAAATCTGCTATGGAAGAAGTAGGCTTCAGGTCATGAGCAATGTCCCTTTTAGTCTCATTCAGGAATGTATAACAATGGAAATTAGTAAGAAGGTCACTGTTACTCGCCCTAATAATTTTTCATTACAACTACAGTGATTCCTTTTCCGTAACAGTTAACATCACAGTAATCAGAGGCTGTGGAATCATGCCCACATTCCCCCACCAGTCCCACTTGGTTGGACCACCTGTCCCTTAAATTCCATTAAGACCAAGACTTTCATTTCTAACAAGTGTGTGTGTGTGTGTGTCTGAACAGGGTCACGATATAAAATGGGTTTCTTACTCTAGGTCACTGCTGAAAAAGTTTGACAAATATATTGCTCTATCTCATAAAGAGGTCTAAGAAACATTTTCATGATTTCACCCAAAGTACTCTGACATACATTATCTCAGACTATGTTAAAATTTTTATCAGGCAGGTAGGAGTATGTGATGTCATCACAGAGTCACGGGGGCTGAGGCATTTAAACAGAGGAATGAATGGATCATGGGAGAGCAGCCCATTCGCCTTAACACAGGCACACAGGTAGATAGTAAGTGACTCAAAACCAGGACCCAGACTCAAACTGTTACATTGCAATTTCCTCACTAATTAAATGAGTAGTTTCTAAGGAAATGCAAATCATGCAAATCGGGTCTGTGATTATGGTAAGGATTATCAAAAAAATCCTCTAAAGATTTTCTTTTTAATTTGTAGACAGAGTCAACGTTAATTCATGCTGCTTTTAGACTGTAAATATGCTATGGAGGTTGTCATGGTCCCAAATAAGTGGTGACATCAGAGGCTGAAATGATTAATAACTGCAGAATGGAAGACGTTAGAAATCAGCTTGCGATCTTAAAGGAAATAATAGGTCTAGACAACAATCATCAGTGGTCAGTAAAACCACTCAGTGAAGCAGATATTGGGTGGACGCCACCCCGGCCCTGGTCAGTCTCAGCATTACTGACCTTGGGTCAGACAGATCTTACGGCCTCATGATTGATGCAGTAGGAAAACATAGCATCATCTGTGAACTATTCTGGCCAAAAAACAAAAACAAAAAAACTGAACCTGAATATAATCAAGGCTCTAAATCTAATTGCCAGTTTATAGGAAATGTGGAGGCTAATTAAAGAAGGTAGGTGACAACAGGATGTGTCAATCGGCCAAATTTACGCAGTGGGATAGTCAACAGCATTGATACCCAATCTGGTCCTGGCAGGCTTGTTAAAACACAGATCACTGGGCCACGCTCCCAGAGTTTGTGCTTCAGTAGGACAGGATGGGGTCTGAGAAGAGAATTTGCATTTCCCCTCATGTTCCAGGAAATGCTGAAGCTGCTGGCCCAGGGCCCACACTTTGAAAACCATATTCCTCCCCCTCATGTGGAAAAGCTAGCGGTGCGAGATAAATGAGCTGTTACTTTATAATAGGCACAATCATCAAAATTACTGTAAGACAAATCCTAAAATGCACCCACATCAACTGCCCTTATCCCAGAATTCAGGCAAGTTAGCAGATGAGAGGAATGGTGGAGGGCTCCTTCAAAAGATGGTTATGTGAAAAGCCTATGGAAATACCTTAGCTCCAGGAAAAGTCAACCAAGACAAAACAGTTTGGTCCCAAGGAAATGAGCCGGCATGGAAGGGAGGGGCGGTCTGAGTATAACCTGTGTCCTAAGGCTGGGAAGAGGAAGGCGAGGGGCTCAGAGCAAACGGAGCTGAGGACAGGGAAGGCCGTGGGACTCAGTGGTACGGGAACCGCTGCAGCTGCAGGGACCAGAGAAGGCAGCACCTGCCCCTGGGAAGCCACGGAGGACAGTAGGAGCGAGGGACACCTTCTGTGTAATCACCTGGCTTTGGCATCAGTCACCAGTAACCTTGGCATAAATGTCTTCAGACATCAACTCCAGCATTATGGTCCGTGGTTGGTACTGATGGCAGCAGCTGCACTTTTTAGGCCCCAACAACCCAGGGCTGCTTTGGGCCGCTGCTTCTGGAGACACTGCCTTAGACAAAGGAGGCTTGCCAAGGTAAAAAGGCAGGCAGCCACACCGAGAGCACCAGTCCCCAGAGCATACCTAAAATCCCCCCTCGGACCTCCCAGAACTATTGTGGAGGAATTCAAGGGATCCTGAGCTCCACAGAAAGTAGATGCAATGCCAGATAAATTCCATTTTGTGGCAATGATTTTGAACCTCGTTTATCACCAGCTGCTAGCGCCTAGGAATTATGGATGAGGAGCATTTCCACATGTACTCAATATTTTACAACAGGAAAGAAAGATGATATTCACATGTATATTCCTTTTAATGAAAACAGCTGAAATGCATTTTAAAATACTGGGTCAATTTACTACCATCTAAGGAGAGAGAATATTATGCAAGATATTAGAAGGACTTACAAATGTGAAATTCCGATTACAGATTAGGCATGTACTGACGGGGACACCTGTAAGTTGCAGTGGACCTTCAGTTGCCCAGGCCTTCTTATAGTGGATACCCATTAAGAATGCTGCTGTTGTCATTCAGACAGTAACAGTGAATGAGCCAGCTTTCCTTCTGTCCAGTTCTCAGGCCCACAGTGCCCATGCCAGCCTTCCTCCTAGGCCTGTCTGCTCCATCCCCAGTTCCAAACAAGAACATTTTCTTGGAACTGTGGACCAGCAGTGTGCAGGGGCAATTCAGCTTTTCTGTAAGGCTTGCAGAGCAGCGCTGAAAGACCTCCCCAGGACCTGTGCACACACACAGGCGGTTTGGAAAGAAGCCTTAGGCATGCTGACCCCTGCAAGGCCGCAGAATGAGAAGTGAAAGCCTGCTGTGGACCAGCCATTGTGCAATGCACCCAAGCCTGGATAAGTGCCCGGCCAGCTGGACGGGGCTGCAGGTACCAGGCCCTGCAGGAACTGAAACATGACTGGAATCCACATTTTTAAGGATGGGGTGAGAAATCAGATCGGAGTATGGGACTTCTTAAACGTTAAATAATTGATGCCATTTCCACTGAAATAAGGCCCTCAATATTTGCCAGCTTAGTATGGGATATTGAGTGTGATAGTCTTTATAAAAGCAAAAAAGAAATTGGAAGAACCTAGTATCAGTAAGGAAAATGGTGAAGAATACCTGGAGTATGCTTATGATGGGATATTATAACTAATACAAAGGAATAAACTACATCTAAATTTATCAACAGTCATCACAAAAATATAAGAATGAAAAAAGGTGTGGAATATGCCCATATACATATATATATACACATTTGTACATATAAAATATAAAAACAGACTGAAAGGGTGTATAGAAAATTTGTAATATGTGCATCTTGGGAAGGAAGAGGGGGGAATCAGCCTGAAATTGCAGGTCAAAGGGGAATTCAACTTTATGTGTTGTGTTTTATTTCCTTTATTTAAAAACTGTCTGTTGGAGAAGTTTCTAGTGAAGATGGTAGAGCAGGTAAATACTGCTTGCCTCTTCTCCGAACCATATCAAAATTACAACTAAACTCTACCAGTATTGGTTCAATGATTGTAACAAATGCACCATACTTATGTAAGATGTTAATAATAGGGAAAATTGGTGGAGGGGATGCTAAATGGGAATTTCCAGTATTATCTACTTGAGTTTTCTGTAAGTCTAAAACTGTTCTAAAAAACAGTCTATTAATGTTTTTAAAAATCACTTTGAAAATATGACCAAATGTTGATTTGTCAAGCTGCACTGTGGAGAAATAGTTATTTTATGCTTGTATGATCTCTTTTTTGTTGTTTCTCAGAATTAGAAAAATAGAAACTTGAAAATAATTCTGTCCCACACATTGTGAATTAGTAATTATATTGGACAATTTTACTCTCTATTTTCCTGTTTCTATTAACACTAGTACATTAAAAGTCTCATAGAATAAGTCCAGGATATAAGCTAAACATTGCTCAACTTCTGTGTATACACATCTTTATGCAAAAAGTAGGGTGGATTTCTAAAAGTGGAATTTTATCCCAACTGCCAAATTACCTTTTCAGCAGGGTTATGCCTGTTTTTATTGGTACTCTGTGTCTGAGTGTGCCCATTTCCTTGCCTAGACACCACTAGGTGTTGTTATTATTTTCCCCGATTAGTTTGATAAGCAAAAAGATCTTATCACATGTGTTTTCATTTGTAATCCTATGATTGTTAATAGAGTTGAGCATTCTTTTTCATGCTTGCTGGCATTTGTTTTTCTGTTTCCAAGAGTTATTCGTGTCCTTCGTCCATTTTTCCATTGCTTTATAGAGCCCTGTATAAATGTTATCATTATTATCATTCTCTTCTTCTGGACTTCTCTAACACCATTTTACACTTCCTCCTCCTGCTTCTATGCCCCCATAAAGGTTGGTGGTCCTCAGCCAGGCTCTTTCCACTCTGTAAGTCCCCCTTGAGCTATCGAATCCCTGCAGATACAGGCATAACTCGGAAATATTGTGGGTGCAGTTCCAGACAATTGCAATAAAGCACGTATTGCAACATAACAAGTTGTAATCATTTTGCTGGTGGAGGGTCTTGCCTTCAGTTTGTTAAAAAACATACCTGTGAAGTGCAATAGAGTGAAGCACAATAAAACGAAATATACCTGCATGACTGCTCCCGTAGAGTGAAAACTCAAAAGGAGCAGGGACTATGATGGTCATGTAAATGTCATCCACTGTCCCAGCTTGCCTGGGAATAAAGAGGTTTCCAGGACTTTCAGTGCTCAAACTGGGATAACCCTGACCAAACTGAAACAGTTGGTCATCCTACAGGTTAAGTTAGGGGCTCAACAAATGTTTGTTGAATGAACGCATGATGACTTCCAAGACTACTTTTCCAGCCAGATGACTCTTTTGACCTCCAGCTCTCTAATTGCTTCATGGAGAGCACCACTTGAACAGTAGGCATCCCACTTCTAATATGTCCAGAACTCTCTCCATCTCTACCTCTGCCACACACACACACACACACACACACACACACACACACACACACACACAAAGACACACAAAAAAAACCCTGCTCTTTTGTATTCACTTTCTCAGTGAATTTTTTCTCCAACATTTTAGAATTCCAATAATCCTGACACATTTCTCAGTTCTCAGTTTTGTAAGATAACTGATCAGGGTTAGGGTTGTAATCTATTCTTTGGAACTGATGATTCTATTCAAAATGAGTCCATTCCCAGTGGTCTGTTAATCCAATTGTTTCACCTTTATGGTTCACTTTGTTCTGATGTTTCTCAAGAATAATACTGTGTTCAGTATTTTCCAGGTAATGAAACTTCCTTACAGACAAAAGCACCTTACAAGCAGTAAAAATAGCAGAATTATTATTGATATAAGTAATTATTGACCTAAGAAAGTTCAGCAGTGATTTAAGTATGTAAATTTCATAACGATAGTTAAACCATAAATACCTGTTTTAAGGGGAAAAAAGGTAACATTATAATTTGTGAGAAAGCGGAGACTCTCAAAGAAACTACATTGAAGCACCAACTTAGTTATTCTTTGCATAAATAAAATTGGTAAATCATTTATGACTTTACCCCTTACGACCATTTTATGATGAGTTACCAAAGATACTAGATCTTATATTGACAAAATCTGCTTCATTTTGTTCATCTTGATACTTGCATTAGTCAGCTCTGGCTGCCATAACAACATACTATATAGAACATGTGGCTTTAACAACAGAAATGTATTTACTCACAGTTCTGGCGTCTGGGGGTCCGAACTCGGGGTGTCAGCATGGTCGGGTTCAGGTGAGGACTCTGCCTGGCTTGCAGACAGTTGCCTCTTGCTATGTGGCAAAGTAAGGTCTGGCTTCACCTCTTTTCTTATAAGGGCACCAGTTCTATGGGCCCCAGGCTCCACCCTTGTAACTTCAATTACCCTCAATCACCTCCTTAAAGGTCCTATCTTCCATAGAGTCACATAGATGAGTTGGGGCTTGAACACAAGAATTTGGGGGGAACACAATTTAGTCCATAGTAATACTGGTCTTCTTTTTTAGAAGAGTTGAATTTAAAGAAATTGATTCCTGCAAACGGTTATTAAAAGGTTAAAAGATTATTAACACAGCATTAATACTGCAAACTGCTTCATTTTTTTAAACTTCTATTTTACATGTGGGTTGTCAGCTGCCCCTAAGCATTGCCTGTGTTCGCTATAAAGGTTAACTCCATACATCTGTTGCTGTTGTTCCAAGTAGCTAATGCAGTCAACCCATTACAATGCTTTTAAGCCTCTTTTTGTCCTCTCCTGGAGAGTGGAGGCGTTTGTCCTGATCTGACCATACATCTTATCACCTTCTTACCACCTGTAAGCAACTATCTATACATTCTTCACCTCTGTTCTAACTTCTGTTTTTCCTTTTTCAATCAAGAGATATTTCATTCCCCTACCTTTCTATCCAGCGGTACTTCTCAGTCTTTATTTCTGATATATGTATGTATGTTGGAGTGTGCTGAATATGTATGTTTCTCTACAAATTAT
The DNA here is from genome assembly GCF_964194185.1 of Rhinolophus hipposideros. Classification (NCBI taxonomy): domain Eukaryota; kingdom Metazoa; phylum Chordata; class Mammalia; order Chiroptera; family Rhinolophidae; genus Rhinolophus; species Rhinolophus hipposideros. The sequence goes on along the minus strand of NC_138047.1, from coordinate 85,185,971 downwards.
GTTTAAATAGTGGTGCCTTAGATTTTGTCAAGTGCTTTACATTTCACAGAGTGATTTCACCTAGAGTAAGCATTTGATTCTTAAAATAAACCAGAGTAGGTCTGTGGCCACATAAATATACAAGGCTAAACTCTTACCTCCCTTTTCAAATGTGACAGCTGAGATTCAGAGGTGAAGTGACTTGCTAAGGTTACTCCTAACATCTTGCCTTTTCCTAACCTCAAAATAATCTTTACCTGTGGAGGACTTCTGTGCATGAATGCACCACTTTGTCTGTATCTCCTATTTCAGAATCTCATTGTTATAGTCTGTGAAGCACAAGCTCACTATGTTCAAATTGTGGAAATGGATATTTTTTTTGCCCACAAGCAGATGCCAGCACTATCTCCTCATTATGTACTGTGAATTCCGTCATCAATATCTGGATAATTGAATGCATTGAAATGAAAAATACTAAACTTCATATGCTAAGTTTGTCTGCTGGCATGCATTCTTGGCAACCTGCATGCAAGAGTGTATCTCTAATGCTGGAGAGACGAACCGTTTTCTAAAGATATTACCCTTATGTCTGTTGGTGCCAAAGATATGACCTTTCTTAAATATCTTACCCAGATCATCTTCAATGTGAACATTGTGTAGTTCTAACAAATAATGCTTTAGTCACGTGTCATTATTTCCTAATTTATTCCCCCATCATTTCTTGTATCATGTATCAGTCACAATTCTCCAGAGAAATAGAACCAATTATATATATATACATATATGTACATATATATGTTATATGTATATATATATATATATGTGTGTGATAGATGTGTATATAGAGAAAGAGGGTGCCAAAATAATGTATACACATTTTAAGAAAGAAAAAAACTGTATTAAAATTGTAATACTCAACATATACTGATAACAAAAGATGAATACAAGTCATGTGTATGCATTTTTGGCACCCCCAGTGTGTATATGTATATATATATATATATATATATATATATATATATATACACACATATATATGTATATATGTGTATATATACATATATACATACATGTATATATATACATGTATGTATATACACATATATGTATATATATAAAGAATTGGCTCATACAGTTATGGAGGCACAATCTGCCTTCTGCAAGCAGAGATCCAGGAAAGCCAGTGGTCGTCCCAGCCTGAGCCCACAGGCCTGAGACCCAGCACTGCCAATGGTGTAAGTCTCAGTCTGTGTGCAGAAAACCAATGTCACAGTTCATGAAGTCAGGCAGAGAGAGTGGATTCTCCCTTCCTCCACCTCTTTGTTCTATTCAGGCTTCCAACTGATTGGATCATGTGCACCCACATTGGAGATGGGGACCTGCTTTACTCAGTCTGCTGATTCTGGATGCTAGCTCATCCAGAAACATCTCACCGACACACCAGGAAATAACGTTTAGCCAAATAGCTGAGCATGGCATAGTCAGGTTGACACATAAAATTAACCATCACATCCCCCGTTCTCCATTTCCTCTTGAGTCTGATGACACATGAAACACAATTTGAGTAACTGAGTTTCAATTCACTTCTACATAAAGTACCTTATACTATGTTAGTATTCAAACATTTAAGAGTCAGTTGTGAAGGTGTTTCATAATCTTTTAAAAACATGAAGAAAACATTAAGTGTGTGAGGCAGGTGCAGCTGACTCTTTGGTATGTCGGTCGGTAATATTCCACAGTAGAGCTCTGACTGGGAAAGTTGGATGTGAGCTCCAGGGAAGACATCACAACCATCTCTGACCGCCCACCCAACAATAAGTCAGACAAGAAGAATGCCACCACCCAGGGTCATAGCATTGAACCCCTGGAGTGTGCAATGCATGGGCTGTAGGGCCGAGCATGGTGGCCCTGCCAAGGGCTCTGACTGGAAGAGCCATCACAGGCAAATAAGTCATCTGAAGTCACTCTTGGAAGGGAGTGTAGCGTAGCACAATAACTTGAAGAAGTAGGAAGGAGGGGAGAGGGAGGGCAGTAAGATGGGAGCGAGGAAGGAAGGAAGGAAGGAAGGAAGGAAGGAAGGAAGGAAAGAAAGAAGGGAAGGAAGGATGGAGGAAGGGAGGGAGGGAGGGAGGGAGAAGAGAAGGAAGGGAGGGAGGAGTTATTGAATTAAACACCCCACATTCAGGTACTAGTACTGTTGTGTCTTCTTAGAGAAGTGGTCTTGGGCAAGCCAGCTGAGGGCTGTGAGCCTTGATGTCCTCTTCTGCAACTTCCCCTACTTCACAGAATCATAAACATTAAAAGAGATTCTGTATGAGGGAAAATTATATTTATAAATGTGGGCTTTATTTTCATAATTAAAGGGGAAGCTTATAGAAAGGAAGGAATAGTCCCACCTGCCTTGCTTTAGTGACTGGGTTAGGAGGAATGGGGCATTTACAGAATAGGTGCTTCAGCCTGTTACAGCACCAGTTGTGGGGGGGAATTTCTCCTTTCCCTTCCAGCTGCCTCCGGAAACAGCAGCCCAGGGAGCACTTGCCCACCTCCCTGCAAAGCATGGCATCCATAGCCCCCCAAAAGACTCTGCCCTCACCTCTTTCCTGACATCCTACAACAGAGTAATGACAAGGACATAGTGAGGTCACCAACACCTTCGAGATTCCCTAAATCCCTCTGTTCTGTTTGCTACAATAAAAATCGCATACCATCAGACTCAGATTGCAAGCCTGGCCAGAACTAACTGCCTGTAAAGAGCAAAGGAGGGCTGGGGGAGGGGGAATCACTGTTTGCCCAATAGAAAAGAAAAATCAATTGAAGGGATAGAAAATGTTATCTCTAAGGCTTTGAAAGCAGTGGTTTAGATGTATCTCTATCAGCATATAGAGAAGGAAAGGGAGATACAAAAAGTAGAGAGTCCTTTTACATTTAAGTTCCCAGTTATAAGAACTCAATAGTTCATAAAATACTTTTTTAATTGAGGTAAAATTCATATAACATAAAATTAACCATTTTAAAGTAAACAATACAGTGGCATTTAGTACATTTACAATGTTGAGAAACTGCCTTCTCTATCTAGTGCCACAGCATCTGGAAGTATTTCTTAGGCTAGAATTTTACATGCAAAAAGTACACTTAAAAATATTCAAAAATTTTCTTAGACTTTTCATCCATTTTGACTTAACTCCCCGACCCTATTTGAGCACTCCGTTGGATTGTTGCTTCCGGTCTAACTAATATGACGTATCTTCAGTGTTTAAGAATGGGCCAATTTAAATGTTTTCATATTTGATTAGATGGATAGGAGAGGTGGCTATGGATTTCTTCAGACAGGTGAAATCCCATATGTTTATGTTTATTGACAGTGTTTGAACAACTCAATAAAAAGTGGGAAATTATTTCAGACATATGAGTATGCGTTTTTTTCCATACAGGATCACACAGGCAGATAGACCAAAGGTATAACTAATAAACATGGGCCTCAATGCAAAATCAAATATAGTCCCTCAACTCTCCACCAAATTTCTTCTACAAACTGGCAAAGTTGGTTTCACTATGCAAAAAATGAACTTCTTAAACATTGTTATCAGAAAGATATGTAAAATCTGTTACGTTTTGGTGGCGGGAGTGAATGTTCTATTGCCACTGAAGAGAGCAGGTTGTTTTCCTGCTCATACTTTCTGTAGCTGCCCTAAGGTCATCCATGCATATACCTTATGGCTTCAGAGCTAAGAAATAGGCTGACTAGGAAACTGAGCCTGACTCCCTCTTGCCACGTCCACCTTTCCCGCCAGTCTCTTAGCCTTTGCCCCGCATTGCTACCCCTGCTCTGAACCACTGGCCATAGGAACTGGAACTTGCAACTGAGTTTGGCTAACTTTTTCTCTAAATTGACTCTCTTCTGGCCCTGGTAGATACAGACATGCTTTGTGTTTCACCTTAGAACTAAAAACCAAATAGAATCCCCCAAAAACGTATTCCTGAAAAATATGGTAGCAAGCTTCTCTTCTATTTCTCTTTTTCTGTTTCTCAAGTAGCAAGATAAGATTGAGTGAGGCCAAATCCTGTCTAAGATGCCTGAAAAATAACTGCTTCATGATTTATGAGCATTCCATCTAAAGGAAGAATCAATAGAGAGAAGGAAAAGGTTTGGGGAGAACAATCCAATAAGTAACTTTAAGCCTATGGCACATTATTACTGTTCTGAAGTTCTATATTACCACTTTATACATAGTAGGCGCTCGATATATATTTGTTATTTGAATTGGATGAGGATTTTTTTCTTCTTCAGTAATCTCTAAGGAACACTTTGCCTTACTATATCGATTAAATAAATATAGTAAATGGTGCCAGCTGTTCAACTCCAATAAAAAAATATTTTTAAATTAGTCTTCGATTTTGTAGTCATCTGCTGTGTTCCCCATCCTGCCCCTTCAGTGTTTGCTGACAATTACTCAGGAGGTCACATTTGCATTGCTTATCCATCGCAGTCGTTCTCAAATTTTAGATTCATTTATAATCTCATTTTAAAGTCCAGATTCCAAGGCTCCCCAACCACAGTGTCCTTTAGGTCTGAGAAGGACACTTTAGGTCTTTAGGTCTATATTTATAGGACTTTAGGTCTATATTTTAATAAGCCATCTGGGTGATCCAGATGCAGGTAATCCATGGAGCATGTATTAGAAACTGATCCATAGATGTGATCCTGCCCTAGACTCTGGAACCAGCCCTATTTAGGGCAGAGAGAAGAGGAAGAACCAACAGTTTGTAACTTGCTGGTGCAGTGATGATGTTACTGCCCTTGGACATGATCTTGTTTTGCTAGCCATCACTTTGTCTTCTTCCCCACTTCATGCCCAAAGTCCAGCCTTGGATCTTGACAGCTGAGTCCATGACCTTCCTGGGCTTCATGCACTGCTAGATGGAGAACTGTCAATTACTAAATCCCATATGCAATGTTCTGCCTGTCCACCGGGTCCTCCAGCCTCGCCAGACTCCACCTATATGCCTATTTTGGATTCCTCTTGTGGCTACTGTTTTACAAGACTTCTTATTGCAGACCTCGCCCATGTGAGTTTGCTAGATGGCTTATCCCTGCACTAAAACCTCACTGCTCGTGACAGCCAGACCTTACTGAGGATGTTGACTGTCCGTGTCCAGAATCGACCAAGGGGTATAGGATAATCAGGAGGCTGGCTGCTCCAAAAAAGATCATCTCCCTCTATATCTGTGACAGAATGAAAGATCATGCCCACTCATATACCCAAGTTTAACATAGGAGATCTTAGAAGAGGGACTGGTAAAAGTGAGAAAGCTCAAAATAACATTTTTGTTGCATACGGCCTGTAGTCAAGAATAGCCCCAAATAAATGCAAATTAAAATAAAAATGTTTTTAATTGGCCTTCAGGCTGATACACTGAGTTGGAGTTAGAACACCCTTATCTCAAAAGAACCCACTATAAACCCTCGTTTACCATGCTGAAATATGGAGACAGATGATGTGAAGTTCATCCATTCAAGTCCCTTCTAAAGAGACGTATGCAGCTAAACAGAATAAACAGGTTGTACCTGCCTCCGGCCTGGTCCTTGAGGTTCGTACTGAGGTGACCTGAGCTGAAAACAGTGAGTTCAATTAGCCACAGTCACCTTGAGTAAACCAATTAGATGAGATGGATTATGTCCCAAGGAGATAGAGAGGGCATGGCCCAACCGGGGACGTGTTTAAACAGCACCTGCTAAAAGACTAAGGGCGGAAAAGAGGATTGCAGACAAAACTGGTACCATCCCAAATTGTTACTCTACCTGTTGAGAGCTGAACTTGAATACAAGAAAAAGCTGCAGAGAATAGAATAAACCTAAGGATTTCTTTCTGTCTTGGTTTCTTCATTTATTCAACAAATATGTTTTCTAATATATTCTATGTTCCAGGAATAAACAGCTCCAGCCTCTGTCGTCCTGGGGTTTACCATCTTGTAATAGAGTTTAGGTCATGAATTTATTTTGGACACAGATCTACCCAGAACTTACATTCTCTCACCTGCCTGTAGGAGATGAAAAGAACACTGTAGGTATTGTAGTAATAGGCAGTAGACGTAGTAAGAAGTGCCCCAAGGAAGCCAAACTGGAGTTCACCACCCAGTCCCATTCCTTGGGTGAACAGGCTTGAAGTTCATGGTAAAGGTGCTAGTCAACAGGAGGAAAGGATGAAGAGGCCCACAAATGAGACAGAAATCTTCCCATGGATACTATCACGCAGACAAAGTTGCCTTCATAATATAGATTTGTGTTAGAGTTCCTTTACGTTCCTTCCTTGTTCCCATCACATTAGTCATTGAAGATAAATTGAAATACGGGGTGCTATTAAGCTAATATTTTTATGAATTTAATCCAGTGGTTCAGGCATCGGGAGGGCTTGCTGAAACAGATCGCTGGGCCCTGTCTCCAGAGTTTCTGTTCAATGGGTCTGGGGTGAGGCCTGAGAATTTGCATGCCTAACAAGTTCCCAGATGTTGCCATGCTGCTAGTCCAAGGACCACATTTTGAGAATCACGAGCTTATGTAAACATTTAGAGGAATTCAAAGTGTTGCTCCACAAAGAGGTATAGACAGCATCACTAGGTTTAAATTTTTTAAATATCTGGTGTTTTACTCACTACAAAACAATACATATGTGTTGCCCAAAAAAACTACGTGTTACTAATAAAAAGCAATAAATTCATAAAACAGCCTAAGTAAGTTTAAAACAACCCGCTCAAAGATAGCCATTGATCACCTTGCTGTGTATTCTTATATAACCTATTTTATGTGTATGTGTATGTTTATGTATGTACATAAACAATATTCTCATGTATATAGGAGAATTTATATCTGATACATTGGAATCATAGATACTGTTTTGTGTTTTATCTTTTCTATTAATAGTATACTATAAACATCTTTTCCTGTCAATACAGTTCTAGAACATAATTTGGTACATCTGAAGAAAGATACCAAAACTACCAGGGGTGCCAAAAAAAATGTATACAAGTGGACACTTTGGTCAGTGTTGCTCAAGCAGTAGTTTGCTATAATCAGAAGTATCTGGACACTGCTGGTAACCACTTTGAGCACCTCGTGTAATTGCAGAAGCCAAACATGACTTGTATTCATATTTTGTTATCGGTATATATTATTACAATTTTAATACAGTTTTTCTTTCTTAAAATGCGTATACATTTTTTTGGCACCCTCTGTTTTTCAGTGTTCACCTTTGTTGGCACTTACTTAGGTTATTACTCCAGCCCTTTACTTTAACATTTTCTACTGTTAACATAGGTTCAGCATAAATAGTCTGGCAAATCTTTGTGTACACCTTTAATTGTTTTCTAAAGTCAAATTCCCAGAAGAAAAATTGCTAAGTCAAAATTTATAGAGATTTTTAAGGCTTTTAATACAACTGCCAGAATACCCTTCAAAGAAACATTGGATCAATTGATAGACCCAACAGCACTATGTGGGTATTTTCTCACACCTCCACATAACATTGCCTCCCCAAGTTTCTGCCAATTTAATAGGGAGAATATGATATCTTTTTAATATTTTGAATTGTTTTCAGTACCAGTGGGGTTGATAGTAACATTGCATTCAATGATTTCATACTTCTTTCATTTGTAGCTGTTAAATCTGGGGCTTAAAAATCATACTATTAACTCCTTACAAAGCAATTCTTTTGTTTGAGCGTTCACGTGTTTGATATTTCATAGGATCCAGCATGTCATTTTTCTTTGTCATGAACAAACAAAAGATCTCATGAGTAGAACAACTTCTGTTGTATTATGTAAACTTAAGGAACATAAATCTATGACAAAATTCTATTTTGAATTTATCCATGATATCCAATCTCGCTCAGTATGTGAAGAATTTGTTATAACTACAATATAATTTTAGTTATGAAATAATCCATGGGAAAGAAGAATCCACTGTAATTAGAAGAGAAAACTGATGGAACAGTGTATCTTATAATCTATTTGTTCATATTTATTGAGGGACCACATGATGTTGAATACTAAAATGAACTTTCTTGTTGGTACACAGGGACTACTAGGTGAAAAATATGGGAACATCCGAATCCCTGGAGAAGTGGAAGCCTCAGAGTTTGAAATGATTTTGGACGCTGCAATAGAGGCAAAGCTGGAGACCAAGTTACTGGAAGAATGGTACTGTCGAGATGAGAACTCGGTGCCAGCAGCTTATTACCTCAGACCCAAATCAGAAATGCTGAAAGGCAATAAAAATACAGTAAGTGTCTGTCCATTACTTTAAACGGTTTGTCATTCAGGAGTGGTTTTCTCCACAGAAAAGGCACAGTAGACAGAAAGTTATTCTGCCTTGGGCCCTAAATTTCCTTTTAACAACAAAATTCAAAGCTAAGAAACCTTCCAATTTGTGTCTCATCTTTCTTTTGAACACCTCAGACTTTCCTTCTGGGTCATTCCCTTCTTCCTGAAGTACACCTTTTGGAAATTCCACTTATGAAGGTCTGCTAGAGAGAAACTCTCCCAGTGTTTGTTTATCTGAAAATATTCTTATTTTTCCCATTTTGCCATATATCTATTTATTCTGATTGATATACGCATGCTTCTTATGTTTGTGAATTCATGTATTCTATCAGTTCTGGAAAATTCTCAGCCATCATCTCATTAAATAGTGTCTCTCCTCTATTTTCTCTGTTTTTTTCTGTTCTGCTCTTTAATTAGACGTACGTTGGATCATCTCCATCTATCTTCTATGTTTCTTATTTCTCTTTCACATTAACAGTTTCCTCATCTCTCTATGCTGCTTTCCAGAAGATTATTTTAGATCTCTTTTCCAGTTCACCAGGTTTTTTCTTCAGCGTGTGTCCACTCTCTCCATCATTGAGTTTTCAAGTTCAACAGTTATATTTTTAGTTTGTTTAAGTTTTCTGTTTGTTTGTTTGGTGAGGTAGTCTTTTTAAATCTGCTTATTTTTAATAATCTTTCATTTTTTTTATTCAATACTTTTCCTTTAACATTTCGTACATAGCTAATTTATATTCTTGCATCGGTTGATTCATGCGTGAGTACGGTGGAAACGTTGCTGTCTCTTCTCCACCTTGGTTCCCAAATATATCTACTATGTGTCCCCTAAAACTACATGAAAGGGAAAGAGAAAATGGGTGGGCCCATTCATTGCATGGAGTTTTTGGAGAGACTGTAAAGAAGGCATAGATTCCATCCCTTTCTGAAGAAAACATCCTTAATACATTTAGCACCCAGGCAGCTGCAAGAGGAGGAAGGCCCTGCATCAGTGACATGTCTTCCTTGAAGGACCTTGTATAATTGCCATTCTGATATTTAACATAAACCATTTTCTACATGCAATATGAAATCATGTCAGAATCCTTGATTCTTTTTCCCCCTTCACATGTATTATTCAAAGTAATTATCTGCAGGAATGTTGCTTCTATGAAGAGGAATGTCTAGGTGAACACAAACCATTCCCCACTTAAATATTCCAGGAGTAAACCTAAATGTATCTATCATTAAACATGATACCTCAAGAAACCAGGTTTACACGGTGGCTTGGAAATACTTGCTCCTATGTTACTATTTAATTGGCTTTAGTTGTTCCTCCTTCTTTGATTCTATGATCCTCTAGGGGAATTCAAATTTTTCTCTAAACCTTACATGATGTTTCTGCATAAACTATGATTAAATAAGTGAATGTATGAATCAAATTATCCTCAAGACTCTATGAATGTTACTTTCTTGGTAGGCAATCCTCCTATTTCATTTCCTAAAGGATCATAAAAACAAATGATGAAGAAACAACTAAAGACAATTAAATAATAATATATGAGCACCTCCTGTTTAACTTTCTCTCCTCTTTAGAGTATACAGAGGAGAGGAATTTTGTGATGACACTTGTACCAAGCAAGAGGAAAATACATGGCATAATAAGAAAGCCCAACAAACAAATCCTGCTTGGATTCACACCCTTGTATAACTTGGGCAAGTTCACATATAACATGGAAATGATTTCTAACTTTTATGGTTAGTGGGGGTGTTAAATTAGATACTGTCTGTTAAGAACCCATCATAGCATTGGCACATAGTAAACCTTCATATAATAATAGTTCTTTTGCTCTTAAATGTTGGTTTTTCTTTGATGGTTTTAAGACCGTATCTCACTTTTACATTTCCATAGATGCAGCCTTCTGCCAATGCTGAGAATGAGAAGACCTGGCAAGAGATATCAGATGAGATTAAGAAGATATTTAAGGCTGCTGTAAAACTGTTACATGAAAAGGGAAAAATGAAACACAGCCAAGCTAAGAGATACCTGTTCTCAGGTAATTTTTATACATCCTCAGTACACTGAGAAACAGATAAATAATAGATGTTTTCACTGCTTCCCTTTGATGGTCCTGTAAATTTAATTTCATTTACTGCCTGGTGAAATTTAATTTTCTAAATGTTTCTATCTCCTGGAGAGACAAGTGTTCTTTTGTTTCACTCATAGATAAGATTTTACTTGAGGATTTCTCCAGAAAATGTGATTTTAAAAGAAGTCAGAGAAGGCTGGATATAATAGACCAAACTCTGCCAGTGTTTCTCAGTTGAACTGTTTGTTCGTTCACTCATTCACTCACTCACTCAGCAAACATTTATTAAATGCATACTATGTGCCTAGCACTAAGAATACAACAGTGAATAAGAAGGCATGGTCTCTGCTCTCCCAGAACTTATTTGTTAGTAGGCAAAATAAATGATAGGCAAGTAATCAAATAAACGAACAAGGTTATTTCAGACAGGATAAGTGCTCTGAATACAACAAAACACAGTAATAGGATGATAGGGGCTGATGAAGAGTGCAGGAGTCCAGATTTAGATGGAGCAGGTAAGAAGGAGATGGCTTTTGAGTTGCATGACAGACGGAATCAGAGCCAGCAGTCCTGTATCTAAGGTAGAGAATTCCTGGCAGAGAGATCACCAAGTTCAAAATCCCTAAGACAGGAATGTGCTTAGCAAGCTCCAGGAACAGGAAGAAGTTAAAGGTAGCCAGATCCTGGAAGTGGGCACAGGCCATAATAAGAATCTTATGTTTTATTCTGGGTAAGAGGAGAAGCTATCCAAGATTATGAAGTAAGGGAATAGCAGGAGTAATTTAACCTTAAAATAAAAATCTCCCCAACTATCAAGCAGAGACGCATTTGCCCACCTTTCTCAGTCATAGAAAGGAAGCTTTATTTTTAGAAGTCGCACAGGAAACTGCAGATCTGAACGAATATGCCAGTTTTCAGAGGACAAAAACTACTGAGTAAAATTAGTCAGATATGTAGCATTTATTTTGAAAGTTGATAGTAAAGAATTATTGCGGAAAAAGCAATATAATATTTGCATCTTCAGATTGGTTTTGTGAATGGCGCTTGGCAAAGCATTTGTGAAAACCTAAAAGGTACTCGATACCATTCTCCCTGGATACATGTATTCCAGCTCAGAGAAATTATAAATAATTCTGAAAAATTCATTCTCTGGAAGGTGTCAAAATTAGGTCTTATTTTAGGTGATCCTGAAAATACTAAAATTGGCAGCAAAAAAGTACTATCTTCAGAATATACAGATTAACAACTATCCTTGTTCCTTTGCGATCTTTTTGATCTGTTTTTGAGGCTCTGGTTCCTCATCTTTATCAAAGGTAAAACCATATTGTTTAAAAACCATTCTGTGTTAGGGGAAAAAAATGCCCAGAGCAATAGCTTTCCTGTTCTTAATATAAGAGACACCACTTTGAGGAAGGCATGCTCTCATTTAGAATCATACAGCTCAACTATTTGTTCAAATAGTTGTTCATCTATTTCATTGGCAAACGCTTTCTCCTAATTTTCTCCATGCTGAAGAACTCTGTCCACGTGGATAGCCAAATTAAATAATTTCATATTATGTAGTATGAACTACTACCAGTGAACTGTTTTCTGCTTGGGGTTACATCTCTTAAAGATATACATGCTCAGAACAATTTTATTTATTTTACATTTCAAACTCATTGTAAGACCATGCTGTACAGTGAAAATTGCTGGAGAAGTGCCAACTCTTTAAAATGGATCTACAGAGGACCCTGGAACAACGTAGGGGTAGAAAATCCGCGTATACTTGACTCCCCCATCACTTAACTGCTAATAGCTTACTGTTGACTAGAAGCTTTACCAGTAACATAAATTATTCAATTAACATATATGTTGTGTGTTTTATGTATTATATACTGTGTTCTTGTAAGAGTAAGCTAGAGAAAAGATAATGTTGACAATCATAAGGAAAAGAACATACATTTACAGTACTACATGTATTCCAAAAAAAAACATCCATGTATAAGTGGACCTACTCAGTTCAAACCCATGGTATTTAATGGTAAAATGTAGAATATTTAGTATTTTCAGAAATCTTGAAAATATGAATAGTAGACTCTGGAAAGGTACACTATTTATATTTGAGTGTAACATTTTGCAACACCTCCAGTTACATTTTTAACTGGCAGGAGAGGAAGAGAAATAAATTAGACCTCAAAATGGTACACTACTGTGAATATCAAAAATGAGTGGTCTTGGAGATAGTAGAGAGATAAATGTCTCATGAATGATAGTTGCCAGGGCTGGGCATCCTTCATCAGGTGCTGTGACTGGTTAAATTTTAGGATACTAAGAAAAATGCAAAGACAGAAAACAAATCCTATATAGTATTCTTGTAAGGAGGGAGAAAGTTTGTAAAATTTATAGACAAGTAAATATCAGAAATTATTCATAAAAGTCCTCTAAAATAATAAGGATGCACTTTGCTTATAAAAATAACTCTATAAAGTTGGCTTAGTCTCAGATGATTCATTTATTCAGGTATATTTATTAAGTCTATACCATCAGCCAGGCACTCTCATGTATACCCTCTGTTTTTCCCCTTGAGCCAAACTTAGATGGGCTCTGCCACCTTAGTTTGTCTGTATCTCTTTCTATGTTGCATTTACTATCAACACCCCTCATTGACATACTCTTTCCAAAAAGGTGATGACAATGTCAGTTAGGTTACACTTGACTTGTTCTCTGGGAGTCAGAGGTAATATTGTGTATCTCTGATTATCATCCATTATTTATAGGTACTATAGTTTGGCCACTTTCTTTCTCTTCGTGATACTCAGAATGTAGCACCCATCTAACCTTGCATGCCCCTAGCATTTTGCACAAATGCCTGGAAAAGATATAGGCTAAAAGCTGCTTTCCACAGAATCCCATAATGTCAAGATTTTTTGCATCTTCCGTTGTCTACATTATAAGCTTTTACTCTTCTATAAATAGAAGACGAGACATTTGTTGTACAGGCTCCTTTAACTGGGCTCCTTACCCAACTTGCCTGATTAAAACCCTGTGCAAAACAACACTGACGAAAATGGCACAACTCGCTCAACACAGGTGGCTATAAATATATCTTTTTCATGTGAGTCACAAATTTGTATCAATTGATATTGTTATTGAAAAAATACCATCACGAGAGTCCTACTAAAAGGCATCATTTTTTTAAAACTTCCCACCTAAATAGTTACTTAATAGAATATATGTATGCACTGATGTTGGAATGGTGGCCAGCACATTAAAATGGTTTCAGCCTATGGCCAGCTCAGCCTTATGTGCTCAGAACCCCACCCCTTCACCCATGCTTCCATCCGATCAGCTCAGTAGTCACCTCCTTTGGAAGGCCTTCCCTGACCTCTCCAAGTGGATTAGACCCCCCCCCCCCATAATTTGTTCTCATCACACCATGTTCTTCTTCACGGCACCAAAAGCAATCATAATAAATACATGTATTTGTGGGACTCTGTGATTCACATCTGCCATCCTCCACTCGACGGTAAGCTGTACAATGGCCTTTTCTCTCAATATTGTTTGTTTTCTCTCACCTTTGTATCTTGAGCACCTAGCAGCATGCCTGGCACATAGTAGGTGCTCAGTTAAGACCAACTGGATGAAGGAAAGCAAAAGGGGAGGGAGAAAAGAAAGAAGGGAGGACAGCCAGTTTTAAAAGACTGCTTGCCTTAAAATTCATTTCCATTGGTTTAATTCTTTCATTTCTTTTTCTTTCCTAAAATCATGTACAAGTGGTGTTTTTATTACTACAGATATAATTTTAAATGTTCTTATGGGGCCTCAAGTGACTTGTGATGTATATTTACTTGTATGTAAGAGTATGTATTGTAAGCTAACACATGGTTTATCTTAGAATAAAGTTACATACTAAGTTATTTTTCTCTACCTATGCTGATAGATATAATAGGATTTAACAGTGACATAAATAATTCAGATCAATCAATAATAAGAACATTATATTTTGAACATGCTATTATATTTATATTTAGACGTATATACCTGAGGTACAATGCACCTCAAACAAAATGGTGAAGCTACAATGTAAAGGGGAGACTGACAAAAAAGGAGTAACGTAGATGTGTCTTTTGGCCTCTTCCTTGTTCTTTCCTGGCCCTAATTGGTCCCTGCTCTTCACTCTTAGAACCCCTGAAGTCTGAGAGGAAAGCTAAAGCAGGAACTTAAAATAATCAGCTATACACTTGGTATGCTTTCTCTCTTATGCTTATGTTCAACCTCTCCCTCCAACTGGGGAAGAAATTAAAGAATTGTATTTAAAACCCAGTATTCCAGGTTCCAGGCTGTCTAGGAAAACAGAAATAGGAAATTAAGAGTTTATTGTAGAGACGACTCTGCTACGCACTATAAGCAAAATAATCTACCAGGAATGAGTTGAGAGTGAAGTGCTGGGAGTATGCCCCGTGGCTTCTTTGTTCTAGGCAGTAAGCTCCTTGTCTTATTCTCTTTCAGCTATCGAGGATGAGTTTGACTTCGCTCTAGGAAAGCAAACTCCAGCATTCCTAAAGAAGTGCGTCTGCTACATTAGGAAAATTGCTAACATTGAGCGTTTTGTGAAAATCCCAGAGATGGGAAAATACATGGATATAACAGGAACAGAACCTAGGATTGTTCGGGACCCAGAAGCCCAAGAGAAGCTGATAAAACTCAGGGATGAATTTATTCCTACGATTGTTGCGTCATCTAATCTGAGAGTGTACACATCTGTTACTCATTGTGACATGAAACTAGGCTATTCCCAGGAAATAGAAAATCATTACATAGAAGGACTTGGGAAACAATTTTATGAGGACATGATTGATATAATACAGGCAACAGTACAACAGAATTTTGACACTGAAACTGATACACTCTATGACGAAATCCTCCAGCATTCGTCGTTATGTAAAACGTATGCCTCTTTCTACGAGTACAAATGTGAATCTCTAAACATAGTGCATAAATACATTCTTCCAAGCAAAACCGGGCACATCAACCCACTTATTATATATGGTGGACCATGTACTGGGAAGACCCTTCTGCTAGCTGAAGCAGCAAAGAAGGTAAACGCCTATTCTCTGAGTATATTTGTAAACACCTTTACTTTTGGGAAGAGATAAACTGATCAAATTCATTTCCATTTTCTGTGTTTACTATCTGAATTATAACTAGTCCATTTGGATGGACATTTCACTGTTCCTCTTTTGCTGGTGTAAGTCATACTGAAAGAATAGGGGTGTAATTACAGAACAGCTTGATTTTTTTCTCCCACTGTTCAAACTCATGTTGTGGGGCTAGCTTTCATTTGGATAAAAACGAGGGCAGATCTCACAACTTTTCTCATCCCTCCACAAAGACAAACCCTCCAGTTAGTTCATGAAATCAGTCTCAGTTCAGCAACGAATATGTCTAGTCTAAAATGAAAATTTAAAGTTCAGTCTTCATTTCTCTCCCCCAGCGGAGGCTTACCATAAGCAGGGTATCTTTAGTGGTAGATAGGGACATGGCCATCTTCTCCTTTCTTTCTCCACATGGCACTCCCTCCCCTCCGTCCCTAATCCCAACCACATTTATGAATCCTATAAAGTTGCAGTTCAGAGGATGTAGGAAAGGTGAGTGGCCAGAAAGTTCTTACATGACCAATACTGTTCTGAACTGGGCTCTGTACTTTCTGGTGTTGACAGGTGTTTAAAGCTGCCTCCTGTCTCTTCTGAGGATTTTGCATGGTTTCCTAAAGGTCCTTCCTCTCTGCCTCCCCTGTCCTCACTCAGCAGCTCTCACCTACAGTTCCCTAGACACAGGGAATGCATCTTTTTCTAGCTGGTCACTTCCTTGGCTCCTAGACATCCAGCAACACCTGTCTAAGTATCTTTCTACCAAGATCCTCTCCACAGCCCAGCAAACTCCCTTAGACAGGAACTGGGAAAAACCAAGGGAAACTTTTTTTCAGCTCACTCTTTTCAGTGGCCCACATCATTTACATGGGAAGCAATCGTGTATTTTTTTTCCCTGAGAAATTCCAGCTCCAATACAGCAGTTCTCTATCACTCCTCCATCACAGCAGCTAGCCAGCCTCAGTCAGGCAACCTCCATAATTCTCAGATGCCGTCAGACGCAAATGGCCATATCCCCGAAGCTGTGGGGGACACCATGTAAGCAGTCCCTTGTAGCCCCTTTCCCTAGACTGGAAGTGAGGGGTGGGCATCTCTCAGCCTTCCCCTTTACAAGTGAGGTGGTGACAGATACGACCCACAGTACCCTAATCTCCAACTTTTTTCTTGGCCTCATGAATCTCTTTTTTAAGTCTAGAGAGGGTTAATCCACAAAAGGTAGCAAAACTGGTTCTCACAACTTCCTTTCAAGTCCTGCATGAAGGTCTGGAACCGCACCCTGGAATGTGGTATCTATTGTCTTGGCCCCTCAGTCTAAACTGGACTGCATTACTTCCATTTTTAACCTTCTCTTACACTTAATATCAAAATCTGATGGTTTCTATTATCTGGTGTAACTTCAGAATCTCTGTAGTGTTCTTCCTGTGCTTACTCTCTTAAGAACAGAGTTGTCTTTAACTTCATGAACATTCTCATAATCTATGACATTCTACACAACCTCAATTAGGTCATCGTGAGGACGAGAACAGGGACAGTTGTGTCGCACCTTATATGGGAATTAGGTGCCAAAGTATGCTCACAGGTGAAAATCAGGTATCTCCCACTTACTCTTAAAAAGTCCTTAGGAAGACCAATTGACCATTTCTCAATATGCCAAGCCCAGCTGCTGGTTTTGCTTCTTGTGCTAGGAGATAACAGCTCTTTCTTTAGTTGAACACCAAAGGAAGTGGCTGGCTTACATTTAGGGGTCACGTTGCATCAAAATAAAGATCTGTATGTGTGTGTGTGTGTGTGTGTGTGTGTGTGTGTGTGTGTGTGTGTGTGTATCTTAGAACTCAAATTTGTATGTGAATTTTCAAACTTCAGAAGTATTCCAAGTAAGCAAGATAGTAACACTATGACAGGCCCACAGGAACTGGAAAAAAAGAGAGAAAACATTCATGTCTGCTATTTCTCACTCTAGGGCTTTTTCCGTTGTGGAGGAGGGAAGGGGAAAAGTGGTTGGAGGCCAAGTATTGTTGATTTTGGCTATGTGAAATGTGCACGTTATGCAACTCCACTTTCTCTAGCACGGGAGGTAAACAATCACGTAGGACGTGCCTGTATACACAAGCAATCAAAGCGGACACAGTGTGGTGACAGTCGTCGAGTTGATCAACATGAAAATGGCTTTCTGAGCTCTCGCTGCTCTGGATATTTTGTCCAACTATCAGAGGGCATCTGTTCACATGCTGGGACTCTGGGCCCCCCAGGAGCCTGACCTGTTTCTAGGTTCCCTGCCCGTGTTTCTCTTGCCTCTCTCCTGGGCAATGTCTGCCCCCAACCACCACCACCAACAACAACCTGCGCTCTCTTGTGACCTCGTGTCCTTTGTGAGGATGCAGACACGTGTGTTAATCTCATGGTTACCTCCTGTGTACCCAACATGGGTGTGAGCTCACGATCAGAGCTGTTACACAGTCAGCAACACAGAGTTGGGAGGACGGAGGAGGACGCACATAATCACCAGAAGTGATCCATGTAGAGACCACAAATTGTGTTCTGTTTCTGATTTGCCACTAAAGGCAGCTGGACAATGGCAGGATTATCTTCCTCCAAATCAGCTTCCAAGGTTGGGGCTAAGCAACGACAATAAAATGCTTATTTTCCTTAATAGCTCATTCTGAAACTGACAGCCATAAATCTTTTCTAAACGTATTCGTACTGTAACCTGAACTTTCTCTTGAGGAACCAAATTTCATAAACTTACGTTGTAATGTATTAAATTATACCTCCTTTCCTAAGGATTATCCTTGTGAATTCCAAGGATTACTGAAAGACATTATCACCTTGAAAATACACTTTGGAGTGTTTTATACTTGGATCATATCCCTTCTCATTGTTGCGTTTCCAGACAGAAAAATACTAAATTTAGCAAACCCCTCATATGTTTTATCTCTATAACTTCACAATTGAGAGGAGAGACAGAGAGAGAGAGAGAGAGAGAGAGAGAGAACACATACACTAGAATGAAAGTCAGATTAAGTTCTACTACAACTTCATCTGCTGGTAACCATTTAACTCAGAGCAAGTCATTTCTCCAGCCTGGACCTCAGTTTCCTCTTCTGTTAAATGATACGGTAATTCACATGTGCCCTACAGAGAAAGAATGTGAGGACTATATAAACTGCCTGTTTATATAGTAACTTATAATGCACAAATTTAGCAAAACTCTTTTAACCAGCATTATCTATTTTAACCAGATTTTTATGACAATGATAAATAATCCTAATGATGACCCTATAGCATCACAATATAATAAAATGTCTCTGAATCATAAAAGATTATATTCAGTGTCATTTTAGTACTGAGTATTTTTTATCACGTTTTAATTAACTAGAAATTTGGTCAGCCGTAGACGGCATTATATGACCTCAACTAATGAAAGTATTTGACTCTATAATATTTAAACCATTATTTAATCTATTCATTAAACAAATATGTACTAAGAACCTACTATCTGCTGACAACCATGCCAGGAAACGGGTTGCAGCGATGAAAAACTGACCGTATCAGAGATTCAGACTTACTGTTTATGAAACACTTTGTAACTTTTAAAATACGATCGAAATATTGCCACGTGGTTGCCATCCCTATTTTATTAATAAAAGGTAATCACTATTTTATTACCTTTAATAGCATAATCCTGAGGGTCTCACCCATAGATTTAAGTGCATGAGTTTTATGATCGTTCTTTGACCTTCTCACAAGGTTTTTCCGTTTCCTGGTTCTAGACTACTTTTTGCATGGTCAAGGTTACCAGAAGTCTAACCTACGGAGATAAGAAACGTAGTGTATGACCATGTGAATGTATATTACCATTCTGAACGCCACGTTTATGTTTTAGGCTTATGGCTGGCTACATGAAGACACAGGACCAGAATCGGACCCCGTAATAGTTGTGCGATTTCTAGGAAGCACAGACATGAGCACTGACCTCAGGACTCTCCTTGTAAGTGTTTGCGAACAACTGGCAGTTAACTACCGCTGTCTGGTTCAGAGCTACCCTAAGAAGATACATGACCTCCGTGACTTGTTTATAAATCTTTTGAATGAGTCTTCGTTGCAGAGACCTCTGGTAATAATATTTGACGCCCTAGAGCAGCTCTCTGAGAGTGATGAGGCAAGGAAGCTTTGGTGGCTCCCAGCTCACCTTCCCCGTTTCGTACGGATAATCCTCTCCACACTGCCCAACAAACACGGGATCCTGCAGAAACTAAGGTGCCTTATCCATGAAGAAAACAATTACATCGAGCTGACTGCCAGGGACAGGAAGATGTGCAGCCAGGTCCTCAAACACCAGCTACTGCGAGTCAAAAGGAAGGTCACATCGGGCCAGCAGATATACGTGAACAATGCGTTCTCCAAGTGCACGCTGCCCATGTTTGTGAACCTGACCTTCAGGGAGGTGAGATATTGGCGATCTCACAAAGATGTTGATGAATCCTCCCTTTGTGTCACCGTTCATGAAAGTATAGAGCAGCTATTCTGGTCCTTGGAGAAGAAGTGTGGTCAGAAACTGATCTCCAGGGCTCTTGGTTACATCACCATGGCCAAAATGGGTTTGAGTGAAATGGAACTGGAGGACGTGTTGGCTCTAGACAACAGTGTTATGAATGAGCTCAATGAGAACACCAGGCCCAGCAATCCCCTGAGAGTCCCTTACTTGTACATCGCAAGGCTCAAGGAGGGTCTTAGTGGATACTTAATAGAAAGACACGTGAAGAACGTCACACTCCTGGTCTGGGCCAATAGACACCTACAGCTCATAGCCCAGAAGTTGTATCTGCAGGGCGACAGTGACCTACGTGAAATGCACACCATCCTGGCAGATTATTTTCTAGGGGTCTGGTCAGGGGGGAGGAGGAAAGCTTTCTGCCTTGAAGATCCCTACTTGAACGGCTGTCTTGATTTGGAGAACAGAAGCCTACTTGAGGAAGAAAAGCACTTCATGGAACAGGCTTCTTTTGACAGGCAGGCCCCAGAACAGCCCTGGGTTTTCCAGTGTAATCCACTGGAACCAGACATCTTTTTCGTCAATCATCGGAAAATGTCAGAGCTCTTGTACCATCTGACGAGGTGTGGAAAAACCGATGACCTGCTTTATGGCATCATCATGAATTTCAGCTGGCTTTACACCATGATCAAAATCGGCCAATTTGACAAAGTGCTTTCAGACATCGAGCTGGCTTACAACTACTCACAAGAGAAGGAGCTGAAATTCCTGGCGAGCACCCTCCGCAGCATCAAAACCAAGGTCATTGCCTTTCCCGGCTCCCTTTCAGCAGAGCTTCAGCAAAGATTGCTGCCTGTCATAAGTTCCCTGCCCAAACTGAGACACCTTCTACTAGAGTGCGACAAAGACGGGCCCAAATATTGCTCCATTGTGCCATTACATTCATCCATGGATGTGACATATAGCCCAGAGCGTCTTCCCTTGTCATCTAGTCACCTGCACGTCACTGAGATTCTGCCTACGTGTAACCCCAGTACTGTTCTCACAGCTTTAGAAAATGGTTCTATCAGCACATGGGATGTGGAAACCCGTCAACTACTCAGGCAAATCACAACAGCCCAGTCTGTCATCCTGGGCATGAAACTCACCAGTGATGAAAAGTATCTAGTGGTGGCTACAACAAATAACACCTTGTTGATTTATGACAATGTAAATTCTTGTCTGCTGTCTGAAGTGGAAATCAAAGGGACCAAGCATGGAAGTGGCTCCACCTACATCAATGGATTCACACTGTCCGTCCACCACGCCCTTGCATGGCTTGAAGCCAGCAAAGATGTCACTGTCATCGATCTGCTCTACGGATGGCCCCTTTACCAGTTCCACTGCTGGTATGAAGTGACCTGTGTCCAGTGTTCTCTGGATGGCGTGTATGCTTTCTGTGGACAATACTTGAACACCACCACCATATTTCATTTAGGGAGTGGAGAAAAGTTATGTACGGTGACATCTGAATTTTCTGGTGGGTTTGTGAAGTTTCTTCTTATCTTGGACACGGCTCAAGAAATGGTCATGGTAGATAGTGAGGGAAGCCTTTCTGTTTGGAATACCGAGGACATTTCCAACCCCCAGCTGACTGATGACTTTGACTGCCGGCGAGAAGACAGCGAGGTGGTCAGCATTGAACTTTCAGAGGACCAAAGTGCAATTCTGATCTGCAAAGCCCTCAGCATTGAGCTCTTAGATACAGGCATGTGGAAGGTGGCTGAAAAGTTTAGAGCTAAGCACAACGAACGCTTTATATCTGCCGTGCTGTCCAAAAATGGAGATTGCATCATCGCGACCATGGAAAATACCTCAGCCGTGTTTTTTTGGAGGCGGGACACAGGACAATGTATGGCAAGCTTACAGGAAATCTCAGGTACCATAGTTAAGTTGGTGAAATCCAGTCACCACAACATGCTGCTATCTTTATCAACCAGCGGTGTTCTTTCCATTTGGGACATAGATATAATCACAGCTATGTCCAACATAGATAAGACTGGAAAACCCATCCAGAGTCTAGTGTTACCTGCTAGAGGGGAAATCATTTACTCCCTCGATGGCTCTGATTGTGTTCATAAGTGGAACTTCAGCAGTGGGTTCATTGAAGCGGTATTTAAACATGAAGGAATCGTTGAGCACTGCGTGCTGACGTCCTCTGGAGACATCATGGTGACATCAGATGACAAAAGCAGCCAGTACGTCTGGCACACCAGCAGTGGTGAAAACCTCTTCCGAATTAATGGGCAGAGAATATCCCAGCTGCTCATTACACACAATGACCAGTTTGTGGTCTCTCTCTGTGAGGAAAATGCCTCCCGGGTTTGGAGACTGGCCACAGGCCACCGGGTCTGTAACATTCTGACCACTTTGCAGAATGCCTTTATAACCTCTGCAAATACCTTCGTGGTGGGAATGACCAAAAGCAAAGTGCTGGCAGTCAGTCTGTGGACAGGAAGTATCACCAAGAAATTTTGCTGTGAAGATGGCACCACCATTGTGAACTTTAAACTGATCCCCGACTGCCCGGACATCATCGTGTTTATCACATCAGCCGAGACGGTGAATATCTGGAGTCTGACAGACGAAGTGATCTGTCGCCGTGTGCAGCTTCCAAACAACTTCTTGAAAAATCTAGAGGATTTTGAAATTTCTCCCAATGGGAAGCTAGGCATTATATCCCGGGGAGATGAAAATATCAACGTGCTAGACTTACACAGCGGTAAATTACGGGTGGTTCACGCCTCTGGGGTCATCTGGCGCCAGAAGTTGTCTCGAGATGGTCGCTACCTGGTCTACATTTGTTTCCGAAATGGGGAGGAAGAGGATGAAAACGGGGCAATATCCAGTTTAATTGTAATGAGACTGGCCGACGGAAAAAATATCGGTGCTTGTTCCCTTTACAAAACACCAACTTTTCTTGCCCTCTCACAGAGGCACCTCAACATCATTGTGGGTTTTGATGATGGGAGTATAGGGATATACACGGTAGTGGACCGCGTCGACGCCGCACTGAAGATTAAAATTGCCACTTCAAATAGCAGACAGATATTCAACAATGCAACACAGACCTCCAGACCAAAAAGTAATAGTTACTATTTCAAAACATCTGTAGATTGCTTATGGAGAGAGTCAACTGAGGTCTTTGCAAGAGACAGTCCCATCACCGTCAGTGACTCCTCTGAGCCCAACGAGGCGACACCCTCCAAGAAACACAATTCTTGCTATGATCGGGTGTGCTCTGCCCTGGAATCCAGGGGCCACAGCTATGCCCCTGACAACTGACAAAATGTGTATCTTGCTCACCAGAAATACATGGTACACGTAGAAAAGGAAAAACAAAAAACAAAACAGTATCTTCTGTATCCCAAATGATAAACAATTCATTTCTGAAGAGATGGGAAAGATGCTAGAGTTCCACTGTTAATTATTAACGTGCTCATGAGATGTACAGAAATGTGAAGCTGGTTCTGAGTTTGGTCTTTTTGTCAAAGTTTATCCAGACATGAAATCTTGACAGAATTTCTAGAAATCGTATGTAAATGGCTCCATCAGCTGGAGGTTAGAGGGTCGTCTTAAAATCGTGTGGAAAGCAGCAGCATAACTCACCCCCTTGTTTCAGATGAGAGAGGCTAGAGACCATTTCGACTGGAAGTACTGCTACAGAAATTGGTTGAAATTGTGAACACAAAGAGCTATTTGACTTCACGTGATTGTGTGGCTATATGTAAACACAGCCTTAATCTCTCTTTACATTTTACAATCCTGACAACTGTGTAAACCCAGTCTGTAGATGGAAGGTCTAAAGGTGCAAAATAATGTTAACAAAAATGCCCAGAGGTACCCCCAG
This sequence comes from Rhinolophus hipposideros, assembly GCF_964194185.1. Lineage (NCBI taxonomy): Eukaryota > Metazoa > Chordata > Mammalia > Chiroptera > Rhinolophidae > Rhinolophus > Rhinolophus hipposideros. Next base: position 85,162,097 of record NC_138047.1, on the reverse strand, counting down.
TTTCACAAGAGAAAGGACATGAAATGAGAGGCCACAAACTAGACTGGGACGAGAACTACCTACCACTATCATAGGGCTACTGAACACACAGAGTCAGTCTTCGTGAAAATGTAGTTGTGACAATTGCATGCGAGGGTTTCTGAATAACGGAACACAGTATTTTTTAAACTATTTCCTGGGCTGCAAAAGAACACATTTAATAAGAATCCATAATCTTCTCATGTCTTTTTGAAATACCTATTTGTGCTGGGTGTAAGGAAGAATTACAGAAAGGGCATTACAGATTTGGTCCAAACACCTGTTCATTTCTATCATTGTATTAACAAAAGTGTGTGCTATTCAGTCAGTTGTATGGAAGCATAAATTATTTCCTAATTTCCTGCAGTAAATCTTAATAGAAAGAAAGCTTTCTCAACATGCCATCTATGGTATACTGATGATATTTGCCTTACTCTCTCATTCCTCCTTTTTCCTGTGTAAAATGCAGATAGATGACCAAATACTCGGGGACAAACTGAAATATGCCTGTTTTTGTGCTAAAATATTCCATAAATCTTAAGGGTGTCCAATGGTTCTTTAACGTCCCTGTTTGTAATCACTTTCTTACTTCTACACACAGTATGTATGCTTCTTTAACTGTCACCCTTTCCAATTGAGGACTCTTCGGAGACTTTTCTAGTCTTCTCTGTTTCAAAGCAGAAGCTGTGAAATGTATTAAATCTTTTTTAAAAACTACTTTATCTATTTAAAAGAAAATACCACATCCCGAAAGGGGAGAGTGATTTTCTCCCTTCCATATCCTCCACCTGGCATGTCCTTGGATAACTTTCCAAAGTGTGTCAGTAGTGGTGGTTTGGTTTGGTTTGATTTCAAAGTGGCAGCAGTGACTAGAGAAGGCAGAATAATGAACAAGGAACTGACTCACTTTCGGTCCAGCTCTGCCATGAACTCATCAGGTATCTGTCGGCAGATCTTTAACCTCCCCTCTGTATTGTTTATGTAAACTGCAAAACAAAGATCATGATAGCATCTGCTATAGCCCCTGTAGGGATATTGGGGAGCAATATAAGAAAAAAATGCAGTGACATCTTGACTGTTGACACTGGAGAAACAATGTAATCTAACCCATAGAGAATCCAAGTCAATTGTATTTCACTTTGGAAAGAGATATGATTCAGATAAAACACCCAACTCCATAGTGAAAGACTTTTCCAGTATGTTCCTCCTCGTCTGGCTACCAGCCAGGGAGGGTGGTCGTAGCCACGATAAGGCCCAGCGCACGTACAGAGTGCGATCGCCTGCAGTTGATAGTATGAGTCAATGCTTTTTTTAGCTCTTTGGAGGCAACACATCTTATTCCTGTCGTTATCAGTTGGACCTCCATGGCACATATTTCTAAATTAAATGTCTAGATGGATTAAATGTTGTGTGTGAATGTTCTGTGTAACAGCCAATAGAGTTTAACAAGTGACTTGAATGATTTTTTCCTAACTTGTTTGCAACTGATAGCTCATATTGAATGTTTTTATGTAAACTTTGTATTGTTGGGAAGAATTACCCAATCAGAGATTTATATTTTCATAAATGTTACTTTTAGTTAAATTTTGTTACAGAGTTGTTACACTAGAAAATTATTGCAGTCTTCAAACAATATACAGTCTTGTGTATGTTTTGTTTGTATGAATAAAAGATAAACTATGTAGATATGTGGTGTATGTTTTTCTCCCCCAACTTAGATATAGTTAGAGATCCGTAGTAGTAGTAGTAATAGTTCATGCCTACTAAATGCTTACTGTACACCAGGTACTATTTTCAGAGCTTCATATATACTAAGCCATGTAATCTTCACAACAGCTTTATGAGGTAGGTGCTGTTAGTATTCCAAATTTACATATGAAGAAACCTAGAAACACAGGTCCAGGGAGAATAGCTGAACAGCATTTCAATGTAACATCAATGTCTTTTTTGTCAACTTTCTCAAAGCACATACAAATATAGTATTGCGTATCCAGTAGGCACTTACTGATAATGACCTATAATAAGACGTTTTCTTACTTGTAGACGAGAAACCAGGCTGGGTTCTGAAGATCACTGGAGGTCTTTGCAAACTCAGGATTTTCAGGTGCACTGCAATAGTTGATGTACTGTTCATTAAGCAAAGATTTATTGGGGCCTACATTTTGCCAAGAATGCAAAGGTTAATAAAATAGCTCCTGCCTTCTAGGATTTCCAAATCTTAACAGGAAAAGAGGAAACAGTTCTATGTGTAAGTTCTTGAATTTACAGTGTGCTTTCCTCTGGGGCTGGGTGTGGAAGTGGGAAGGATAACAAAGGAGTCATCCTACTCATAGATTCTCTACAGGTAAGATGCCATGGGGAATTCTCCCATATGTACTTTTTCTGTTTCTTGCCTCTTGGATCTGAGAATCCACTCCCACCCCTCCCTCCCCCACACACATACAATTGTTTCAAACAGGGCAGCAATGAGAGCTTAAGTGATGATAACAAGGAAATAATCAGGTGAAACCTTGTACCTAGTTTCATGAAACAATTATTCTCTGAGAAACTTAAAATCAAGGTGTCAAGAAAACAATTAGAATAGCCATTGGGTTTATTGCCTCCGTTTTCATGTGACCTCAAGACTGACTTTAATTTAAAATTTACTCCCGCTGAAAATGATTCTATTACCCATGCTGGGGAATTCCTTTGGACTCATTGAAGGTTATAGCCTCTTCTCTCTTGGTTCTCAGAGAAAATGTAGATAAGCTGGCCATCAATATTTGCATTAAAGCATTTCCTATACATAGAATTTGTTGTTTAACTATCTTCTATCCTAGGCTCAAAAACACAACAAATACTGCATACTTGTTATGTCCAAGGCATTATACTGTGCCCTAAGGTGGTTTGAAAATTAGTCACATACAATTCCTGCCAGAACCTTACAATCTAAAGGAAACACAAGTAAATCAGATGTAAGACAGACTGTGATACAAAGTTATTAAGAAAAGTGAATACACTGCAGAGGGGCAATTAACTCTGGTAATCAAAAAGGGTGTTCAAGAGGAGGTGACACATAGCTGATGCTTGAAGGATAAGTAGGATTTAGCTCTCAGAATGTCAGAAAAGACGTTTCAGGTGAAGGGATCTGTATGAGCAAAACCAGGGAGAGTCGAAGCATATTTTGGATGAGTTCAAATGCTATGTTGGGATTTTAGACTTTATTCGGTAGTCAATGGAATCGTGAAAAATATTTTAAGAAGGAGAATGGTCATATTGGAATGATATTTTAGAATGACTCAGGCAATACTCTGTCAGATGGATTAGAGATGGAAGAGACCAGAAGCTGGGAGACCAGTAAAGAGCCCATTGCAATGATCTGAGATAGAAAGTGTAAGAACTTGATCTTAGTATAGTGGCAGTGAGAATGCTAAAAGGGAGAGCAATTCAAGAGTGACTTCAGGGACTTAACTGACAGTGGTGGGTGATGAAGGAGCGGGAAAACAAATAATTTCAGTTTTCAGTTGAAATTGGGTGGATAGCAGAAGTGCAAATGTAAAATGGATAGGTTAGGAGATGAAAGTTGCGGAAATAATAAAGTTGGACCTAGAGAGTTCAAAAGTTAAGACCTCTATGCAGGCAATTGGAAATATGCTATCCATCCAACGGAGATAAAGAATCCAGCTGAGATAAAGAATCTCTTTCTCGAAAGTAAAATGCCTCATGGGGGATTTGATTCAAGATGGCGGAATAGGTAAATGCTTCCTATGCCTACTGCATCCCAGGATGACACCACAATTACAAATAAATTATAGAACAACCAACCTCAAGATTCATCTGAACACTAGCTGCACAGAACCACTATAACTAAGGATATAACGAAGAGGCCACATCAAGACTAGTATGAGGGGTGGAGATACGAAATGGGCTGACCCTAAAATGCCTCATACGGTGCTTTTTGGGGATATAAGCCAATAGCATACACTTGTTTAATTTGTGTCTTTTTTTTAGAATTATAGTGACAAACTTAGAACTATATTAACAAATTATTCAAATTAGCTTTCCTAGCTTCCATGATTCATCAGTTGGAAACAATTTATATGCCAATGAAAACATGAACACACTTTGAAAACTGAGTATATTATGTTTTCATTCCTGCATGCATCAAGAAACCATGGATTTTTGTTCTGTATTTTTCACAAGGACCCCACAAATCATTTAGCACTCCGTGTGATCTGCAGGAAGTACAGATTACACTTTATATAGACACATCAGAGTGTTGGGTTTCAGTGTATCAATATGACAAATTATATAACACTGGTAATTTGAGATTACCAATAATAACACCACCATCTCTGGCTTTATAGAATCCCAGCCTTTACTAGATGAGGGGAGCTTCAACAGCCGCTTGAGCATACTAAGCAATGGTTTGCCAACTGGAATGTGCATCACTTGTTAAAACACAGATCTCTTCACTCTCCCTATCTCCCACTATTTCTGAATTGATATGTCTGGGGTGGGGCCCAAGAACTTTCATTTTTACTAAATTTCCCCCAGATGGTGCTGATGATTCTGCTAGTTTGGTAACCACACTTTAAAACCCAAGATAAATACCAAAGTATTTTTGGTCAGAATAACCTGACAAATGTGCCAATATCCTGTGGACATTACTAAAGTGTCAGCTTGCAGTGGTGACAAACCGTTCAATCAGAAAATGATTTAAAACAGCATATAACTTCCCTCATAAATCTATCATTTTAAAACATACAGCTACTACTACGCGAATGAGGAGATTCAGAAAATGAGTTTTACTCCACAAAGGTACATGTCTTGTAAATGGAGCTGAAGTCACTAAAGTGGACGCATTCAAAACTAAGGGCAGTATGTCTGTCTTCCAATAGCATTCTGTGCCGTTGCTTCTCCAGCATCCTGGTTCATCCTGATTCTCCCTGGATGATTTGGAGGGGAAAACACAGAGTTAGGTAAGCTAGGTGGCGCAGTTGCTTAATACATTTTCCTGTCAAGCCCAGAGTTTACTTAGCAGCGCAGGTGAAAAGAATGTCCCATGCTTAAGTAGTATTTGAGGGTAAAGAAACAGTTCTCCCCCCACCTTAGGAGCGTGGATTGCAACACGTACGGGCGTCGAGTTCAGCAGATTGGACGAGGTGTTGCAGCCGAGGTTCCTACACCCCAGGAAACGAGGGCCCGGGGCGGGGCGGCGAAGCACGATTTCGCGGAACTCCCGCGGTGGCCTTGAGGGTGCAAGCAGCAAGTTTGTGCAGCTTCCCTGGGAGTTATCACGGTAGCGTCTGCGCTGATTCTCAGCTCACCTATCTCAAAGGCAGGCTGTCGTCACACACCAGGTCTAAGCAGGTGGTGCAGAGGAGACAGAAAAACGCCAGTGCGCGGCGGTGAGGGGCACAGATCTATGTACCACGGGTGCATTTATGTATCTTCTTCCTCTCGTCCTGAGCCCTAGGAAGCTCCCCTCCCCCGCCAGCACGACAGAAAAGGAGGCACTAAAAAGTTTCCCAGCCCCGGCAGGCCGCGGGCGTGCTACCTGGCTGTGGGAGCTCGGAGGCCGAGCTCCGGGATGCGCCAGCCGCGGGCGTCGGCAGTAGGGTCCCCAGGCCCCGCGCGCGCCTGCCTGCAGCCTGGGGGCCGCCAGGGGGGGCGCGCTGGCCAAGGGTTACACGTGCCGGGAGGCTCGCCCCGGGCCGGCCACGTGACGCGCGGGCCCAATGGCCGAGCCCGGGCGGCCGCAGCGGGCGCAGCGGGCTCCGGGCGGCGCTGCGCCGCTGGAGTTTCCCGGCGCGGCTGCCCGAGGCCGGCCAAGCCATGGGCACCGCCACCCCGCCGCCGCCGCCGCCCGGCCCCAGGTAGGGACCGTCTGTCGCCCTGCGCGTCGCGCGCTGCGCTGCGGAGGGCAGGGGCTCTGCCTTTGGCGAATTAGGCTGTGGGGCAGTATTTCCCCGGCTCTCGCGGGTCACTTTGATTTCTTTATTCCCTTTTTCTGGGGGGGACATGGGGTGAGGTGATTCTCAGTGTGATTACTTCGGAAGAGTCACGTCGTTCAACACAGGCCAGGAGAGGCAAAGTCGTGGAGGAGGGGCGGACGGGGGACTTTGACTAATTCCCCAAACTAAAGAGCAAGACGGTTTGTACAGCTGGGCATCTCGTTGGGGTATGAAGCGCTTTGGGTTTTAAATCCCTACTTAATGAACTTTCAACAGAGGCTGAGAACTTGAATTGGAAACACTGCACGAGATTTTCCCATACGTATTTCTAAGTTCCCCCTGCCCCCATTTGTAAGCATTGGAGTTGTTTTTTTTTTAATAAAACGGAAATGGAATGTGACCGCCGCTGTTTCTTTGAAATGTCCTTGGGTCCCAGAACTTGCCCCTTGAGGTGCTGACGCTCTGGGTGGCGGTGGGCAGGGGTGGGGGGAAGAGGGTGCAGCGCTAGGTAGCAGCACGTGTTGAAAGAGGGTGCCAGGTGCAAACGCGTAAATGGTCACAAACTGTTTGCTGAATATTTAATATTTAGGCAAGCACCGCCAGGTCGGTTACTTGGGTCTCATTGCCCTTGGCGGCTCTGATGAGGTGAGATTTTCACAAACCACCACTGAAGAAGTTTTCCAGTGATGTAAGACAGAAATCATTGTTTTGGGTTTTTTCTCCAGCACTGTAATTAAACTTAAAAAAAAAAAGAAAACTCCCTTTAGTAACTTAGTACATTTTATGTTACATTGTGGTATAGATGTTTGCCTTGGGAATTTAGAGGAAGTCCGAGTTCCTCGAGGTGGTTGAAATCAGAAGAATAGGGTGTTTATTTTCGTCCTGTCGCTAATAGAATTACTGACGGCACTTTTCACATGGCTTATGAGTGTCCTGGGTGGTTGTAACCAAGCTATTGTGAGAAGTAATGGCTGGTGAAAAGATGAGAAACGTTGGAGAGCTGAATGAGAAAAAAGTGGTTGTTGCTGCTTTTAAAGACAATAGATTCTATATTTGCCACTTATTCCCACATTTAATCCTCCAGCCAATGCTATTTTAAGGAGGAGACAGATGTTAAAGCCTTTTAAGGCTAACCACCCATGCCTAAAGAACACCTTAACAGTCGTGAGACAGATCATTGAAACAATCATTTGAAGCTCTAAGGGTAAAGTTCTGGGGTTATTATTTGTATTTCTCTGAAGTGTGAAGAGGCAGTGAAAGAAAGCTGTCTTGCTGACAGAGGAGAAATGGAGCCGACACTAACAGAGGAAGGCACGTTTGTCTTACTTTCTTTGTTCAGTCTAAGTCCCTCCTAATCCTGCTTTTTCCTTCAGCAAGTTTGTGACAAGTGCCTGTCTCAGGGCACCTGGCACCCGGGCCTGGTCCTCAATGGTTCTAAAGATTTAGGTATCTAATGACATGGAAAGATAATTGTGACCAGTGTACTAAGAGCTTTTGCATATCTGGAATTTAAAACAGAAACTTGTATATCAACTAAATATGTTCATTAACCTAAAAAAAAAAAAAAAATGGAAGGATTGCTGTGGGGACAAAGCCCCCCAAAAGCAGGTTCCAGGCTCTCGGCCTCACATAGAAAGGTGCTGGCTCGGGTAGTAAATGGCCATCAACTGTGATCAGATGGCCAGCAGCTGTGGCTAGTTGGCCTTCAGCTGTAGCCTGAAAGCCATTGGCCACTAATATAACTACTGTGGCTACACTAGCAAAAAATTGGGGGCTTGCAAGAAGATGGTGTCTGGCAAGCACGGACTGCTGTTAGGACGGCGGGTTGCAGATTATGTAGATCCTGCTTCCTGTGTCTCCAGCCCAGCCGCCAACGAGAATATATTGGTTTGACTCCCCTACCTATGGCTCCGTGGGTGTTCCTTTTTGGCCTCACCATATCCTGCGTTCTTATGTGCCAGAAGCAGGACTAGAATCCCTGCACGACAATTGCACTTAGTACCTCTCTGAGCCTGGAAACACCACCTGGCTAAGCTCTGGTGGGAAACCAGCCCCAGCCCAAGGCAGGGCAGATACTGCCCTCCTGGCTTCTAGAACTTCCCTGCCCTGGGTGCCCCAAGAGCCCACTGACTGGAATGGACTCTAGTTTCCAAATAATTGAATACCAGCCTCCCAGTGGTTGGGTTTCCTCCACCTGGAATGTTTCGAACTCCCCTAGTTCCACAATTTTTCCAATAACCCTGAATGTTGGGCTCTTTGGGGATCTTGGTTAAGTAATACCTTGCTCCTGCCATTTTTTTCCTCCTTTTTTGGTCTTTAGATTGATTATTGGGTTGCAGATAAACTTTCTAGGTATCTAGAAAAGAGTTGATAGGTTATCATACAGGAGAGCACACATGAGCCTTCACCCATCTGCAGGTCAGGTGGGTCGTCCAGTTGTAGCCTTTCGTAGTCTGGTTACCACCTGAATGCTATTTAAGAGGATAGCATGAAATATTTTATCTGTTTGCACCCTTTTCACCTGAGTATATTAACATACCTATCAGACGAATATGTGTCCTCTCGAAGATACTTAAAAGAATTTAAAGTACTGACTCAGGGGAGGCGAGCATCTTAGAAAAGACGCCCCTGAGCTGCAGTGAATATTATTAGCATAAGAAGACAAAAGGAATATCACGTCTCAAATTTCACTACGAGTAGTGAACACTGTTCTGTTCAGAGTACAAGTAGCTCTCTCAACTTAAATGAAACCTTCATCTGGCCTTGGAGACGGCATGTGTGTAGACACAGGGACACCGGACACTCAGCGAGATGCTGGGGACACAGTCCTTGCCTTCAGGGATCTTACAGTCTTCAGAGAAGCCATGGAGGATTTTGAGTAGAGCAGGTCTCTATTTTAGGAAGTTCACTCTGGCTGCAATGAGAAGAATGAAACAGGGAAGATACAAGCAAGGCAACTGCTGTAAACATCCATGAGAGGAGAGAGAGAAGTGAATTGATTCAAAAGATATTTAGAGGGGCAAGGGTATTTAAGCTATTAACTTATTTAGAGGGGCAAAGGTATTTAAGCTATTAACTCAGAATATATTAGGCAGTTCAAGTCTCTAAAGTTAATTTACATGCCATTTTGAAATACACTTGTTCCAGGTAGATAACCATAAGCCATGTCCCATTGCAATGCTTTCCTTACTGACTAAAGTTATTCTAGGGCCCTGCAGAGTTTGTTTCCATCACAGAAAAAAGTTTTTGATAGAGAATGAGCCAAATATAGTTCACACTTTCAACAACCCAGTGCTTCTTTATGTATGGAGATTTAAATATATACATCTGAAGGCCAAGTTAAGATAAACTGTTCTCCTCATATTGTATATACGTTCTCTGATTTAGCTTAACCCCCTATAGGAATAAAAATACCTGACTCGATGGTGTAACCGTAGTGGATGTGGGCAGTAGAACAGCCTTTTTTACTTTTTTTTTAAGTTGTCCACAATATGGCCTGCTGTATGTCACAGAGATGACTGTACAGGCAGACCCCGTTTTATTGCACTTCACAGATGTTGCGTTTTAAAAAAATTGAAGGCAAGACCCTCCACCAACAAAAAAATGACAACTCGGTTTGTTGTAGTGGCCTGGAACGAAACCCGCTATGGGCACGCCTGTATTATATTTGCTGGAATACAGTGTTAGAGCATGTGCTAGTGCTGCCTGCCTGTGATAGAAGAAAAGTCACCTCAGTGATTGACTCACTGCCACATGCATAGCTTTTATGTGACATGCATTTGGATAGATTTGTAATTCACTTGTTTGTTAGTCCCAGAGTCAATCTCTACATATACAAGTTCTGAAGTTGTTTTTAATTTTTGTGTTAAGTCTACCCCCGCCCCCGCATTTGATAATTGAGAACATATCTTGGGTCATTTATGTATGACAAAGGCAGATTGGATTCATATTAATGGCTGTAAAACAGTATCCCTTTTATTTGGTGATCAAACTATAAAACCTCATTCCTCCAGAATATTTATTGCAACCTAGAAATGAATAAAAGAAGTCCACTTGCATTTGCAAATACTGTGTTTCCCCAAAAACTAAGACCCAGGCAAACAGTCAGCTCTAATGCATCTTTTAGAGCAAAAATTAACATAAGACCGGGTCTTATCTAACATAAGATAATGTTAGATAAGACCCGGTCTTATTTTACTATAAGGTCTTATATTAATTTTTGCTGCAAAAGATGCATTCAAGCTGATTGTCCGGCTAGGTCTTATTTTCAAAGAAACACGGTAGTTGTTAAGAGCCACATATTGAGATTCTCACTAGAACTTATATGGCATTATTTATTTTTTGATTCCTAATGAGCTTGGCTATCTGGGTTCCTGGTCCACGGAAGAAGGCCCGCCTTTATAGGTTCAGTGTATGACTATTGTAAGTGTGAAACGTAGCCACAACCAACTGCTCAATAGCGAAGGCAACACAGGCAGGTTGTCTGTGAATAAATCTTAAGTCTACAAGAAAAGAAAAACTAGGTTCAGAACTATCAGTTAGCAAGGAAGTATCGTGTTTTAGAAAAATGCATCGTCAATCATTTTTAGAGCTAGAAAAGAACCTTAGAAGTCATTTGGTCTAACCACCTTAATTTAGAGATGAGGAAACTGAGGCTCAAAAAGATTAAATGATGTGTCCAAGGTCATCAGGCCTCTCACTGAAAAGCTACTGGAACCAGGGTCTAAAAGTCCCAATTCCCAGTTCAGGTATCTTTTTACAACTGATCCAAAAGTGCAAATTTTAGTGGTATGGAAAATTCATTTTCTGTTAAGTACCTTTTTCTTAAAACATTTAGCCACTATTTATGGAGAAATAACTTATATATACAGTATCATTTATCTATCACCATGTAAAAAGCCACTCTACACCACAATGGCTTGAAACAACCACCATGTGTTTAGTTTATGACTTAGTGGCTCAGCGGTTTGGGCCTGGAGAATCTGCTGGGCTTGTCCGGGCTCCCTTGGGCTTCTGTGGTCACCAGGGTGGCTCTGCCTCTCAGTATTGGCAGACCATTGACTAAGTCAGCTGGGGAGCCGCTGGGCCTCATGCCTCCTATCACTGGGCATGCTCAATATAGTTGTAAGGGGGAACATGGAAGCAATGCTCCTCGAGGCCAAGCCTAAAACGGACACAAGTCGCTTGTCTTCCAAACTCTTTTAAAACCAAGGCAAGAGAATGATGTGGGGTGGAGAATTGTGGCCATTTCTGCAATCTCCCACATTGGCAGAGCACTTTACATAATTTACCTAACTGAATTCTCACACCAGCGCTAGAGGTTGAGAGCATGCCTGTTTGACAGGTGAAGAAACTGAAACCCAGACACGTTAGTCTGCGTTAGGCAGGAGATGCCCCTGGTGAGTGATGGCCCCTGCGTGGACTCCACCTCTGATCTGTTGAATCCAAATCTGCGTTGTAACAAGACCCCCAGATGATTCACAAGCACAGTCAAATCTGAGAAGCCTTGCGCTAAAAGGAGCATGATGGCGGAAATGACTGCTAATCAGTCGGGCTAGCGGAAGGACCTTCTAGGCAGGGAGAACAGCAAGAGCATAGGGCCTGAGTCTGGAGTCTTCCAGGCCTGAGAAGGAGTTCCTGCACTCCAGAAGGGGCATGCTTTTGGAGTAGAGGGAAATAGTGTGAGGCTGACAGGATCACCTCAGATCCTGAGTAAGTGCTTTTTAGGAAGACTAATCAGGCAGCCTTGAGGGTGGGCTGGAGGGGAGCGGGACATGGGTTGTGAGATTTTGCTGTCATCTAGGCATGCCATGAGGACAGCTCAGACTAAGGTTGGACCCCTTGTCCCTCACCCCTAGCCCTGCACTCTGACTAAACTACTTCAAGAGCAATTCCTTTCCCTGTTGTCCTGTTTCCCAGTTTTTGATGCTGTGGGAGGAAGTTGGGGGAGCTCCTGTGAACATTTTAAAGTCAAAATGACCTGGGTTTGAATCCTGGGTTGCTAGCTGCCTAGCATGTAACAAAATGTATTTACTGCTACAGTCATTGCTGAAGAGAATCATAAAAGAATTAATTGGCTAGGCAGTCAAGATTTAGTTTACAAAGTACAATATATTTGCATTCTCTTTTCAACTTGATGAGGCAAGTTTTATGATTCTCACTATGATTTGGTTTTGGTGAAAGAAGCCAAGTGTTCTAGGAGTGGACGTAATGAAAGCTTCAGAGAGACACTGCCACCCCACAGAGGCCCAACCTCAGAAGTCCACTGAGGAGGCCTGATACCCTGCCCTAAAATGAGTTCTGGCTCTATTATTGATGCAACCCTTTCTGGTGCTGAAGCACAGGGCTAATTTGTGGCTCTGGAACGGTGAGCCGGAAATCAAAGGAAGGTGGAGAAGTCACAGCCCACTGGTGTGGAGAAAGCCAGAGGTTTTGTTTTTGTTTTTGTTTTTTAAATACCCTGCTTAAATTCAAAGATTTAACAGGGCAAAAGAGTGTGACTTATATAACCGCCCCCCCCAAAAAAAAAGCTAAAGCAGCTTTAAAGAAAGTAAAATTACTGAAGTCGCAAACCTTGATAGACAATTGTCCTGTAAGAATTAGACAAACAGCAAAACAAGCAAACAAATAAAAGCTCAAAAATTCCCCACCTTAGCACTTTGCAGGGCTCTTAATGGCAGGTGTGACTAGGTGAGGCCCACATGCACACACGCCCAGAAGTCAGAAATCATCAGAACCATCCTCTCAAACACAGATGACAGCATCATATGCTTGTTTGGTCCCATTAAATCTCTCCTCACTTCTGTTTGCCGGTGCTCACCATCTATTTAGTTTGTGTGAGCCCTCTGAAAAGACACCTGGGGTGGGGGTGGGGGGTGTCTGTCCTTCACTAAGCCGTTTGGTCCAATGCACTTCTTGAGTGAGTCTCAGAGGACTAAAAGGTGTGAGCCCCTCTCCCAGGAGAGACTGGAAGGAGGGCTGGAGTCTCCCCAAGGCCTGAATCCTTTCTCTGCCATTTGTTGTGGGACCTCAGGAGGAAATCACAAATCTCCCTGGGTTTCAGTTTCCTTATCTATAAAACTGGGAAGCTAATTGCTTCCCCAAGCATATGTCTGTACTCCGTAAATGTTTACTAAATCGGATTCTCAGCCTCTATGGCCTTCAGTTTTCTCAAATGTAAAGTGTAAGCTTTAGACCAAGGGTACTTGTAAATGCTTCCTGTACCTCAAGCATGTGAAGAACATTGGGTCGAAATGGACAGTTCTGTGTTTGTATCAGTGGGAAGTTGGGACGGTGCAATGACTTAGTTTTAAGGAAACAAAGTAAAAGTGGAGTTCTGTGAGAAAGCAGAACTTATTTGGAAAGTTGAAATGATCATTCGGTAAATGCTGAAGCCAAAAGAAATTATACGATATGGAGAAATGAGAGATGAGGAAGGCAGTTTTTCTTCTGGTCCTCATTTCCATGAAGAATTTTCAAGATAAGTAAGTTGGCATTTGTAGTATTTAAAAGAGGGCCATTGCTTCAGCTGTGGTATTTTATATACTCTTCATTCTTCACTTTATGAGTTTAGCTGGACTCAACATAAATTATATATGTATATGTGTATATGGAGCCACAAAAATGTGTACACATTTTTAATTGTAATTAAATGTGTGGTACTCGATGATAAAAGATGAATACAAGTCACGTTTGACTTCTGCAATTACAAGAGGTGCTCAAAGTGGTTACCATCAACGTCCAGACACTTCTGATTATGGAGAACTACTGTTTGAGCAACGCTGACCAAAGTGGTCACTTGTATACACTTTTTGGCACCCCCAGTGTTTGTGTGTGTGTGTGTGTGTGTGTGTGTGTGTAGTGTTTTCACTGTGGAGAGCTCACTCCACTGAATATAACTTAGTTGACATAAAAAGCTCTCCCCCTCCCCATTAATGCTGTGTAGACTAAAATCTAAACAACCTTCTATTGAACAGATGGAGGCTGTGGCAGGTGGTAGGGAGACAAAGGTGACCAGAATGGACCTGGACACAGTCTCTTAAGTGTCACCAATGCGGTATCCATACAGGCACAGCACTGTTCATTCCTGTATGGACTGCAAGGAGGCAAGTCCTGGGCACGGTGAGGGGTGCGATGCCAGCTGTGATCTGTTCTGAGAGGCAGGAACCGCTTCCCTGAGGAAGGGTGAGAACGATCTCAGCAGGCAAAGGAAGTCCCAGCATGCTCACTCTCCGAGGTGGCAGTGTTCCTGAAAATGTCTGGGTTATTTTTTTTTATTAGTTTCAGGTGCACAAAAGTACTAGTTAAACATTTATCATTTATATCCCTCACACAGTGATAACCCCCTCCCCCATCCACTACCCCTCTGACATCGCACACAGCCATTACATTTCCACTGTTTCTATTCCTAATGCTGTACTCCACTTCTTGTAACTATGTGTGTATATTATATATATATATATATATATGTGTATTATATATATACATATTATATATATTATGTCATATAATGTCAACTATAATTATATATATGTGTGTATATATACACATATATAATAATACATATATATATATACACACACACATATATATATAATTATAGTTGACATTCATTATTGTTCAGCTTCAGCTTCAGGTGTACAGTGCAGTGATCAGGTATCTACATCATCCCTGAGGTGGTCTCCCTAATGAGACATCAGATTACCTACAAAATCTTTACAACATTATTGATTATATTCCCCAAATTGACTTCGTATCCCCATGGCAATCTTGTGGTTACCGATTATGCTTTCTAATCCCCTCACCTTCCCCCTTATCCCCACCCCCGCTCCCATCTAGCAACCCTCAGTTTTTCCTCTATGTCTCTGAGACTGTTTCTGATCAATTCATTCATTTATTCTTTTCTTTATATTCCACATATAAGTGAGATCATATGGTATTTGTCTTTCTCTGTCTGACTTATTTCACTTAACATAATGTTCTCTAGATCCATCCATATTGTTGCAAATGGTAAGATTTCATTCTTCTTTATGGCTGTGTAATACTCTACTGTATAAATGTACCTTGAGTACCTGGAGAGGTAGGTGGTAGGTGGAGGTTAGATCATGCAGGACTTTGTAGGCCACAGGCTGTAATCTGACCTCAACCAGTCTGGCCTTCTTATTTCTTTAGGGGTTTTTGGGGGATGGATGTTGAAACCTCCAACATTGAGACATGCATGGGTGAGGGTAAAAGTCTCCTTCCTCACTGCCTCACACTTGTTCCAAAAGCTAATCTTCAGCTCAATTCAGCCCCCCACATTCCAACATTGATTAGTAAGCAGGAATTGAAACAATCATGCCTCCTGTTTTATAAGCTTGGTGAAGTCCATTCTTCTGTTCTTTTAGTTTCTCCAACTATATATTTCATGGACACTCTTTAGAGGCAAGGTTGAGCTAACCTAAGAGTTTAATCAGCAGGAACCGTGTAAGCTAGCCACTGGACATGGCACTTTTCAGAAGCAAACATTGGGAACTGTTGTAACCACAGGTTCCTGGATTGCCACCCATCTACCATGTTGATACATGAATGAGAATGCCTCTACACTGTTTCTAGCCAGTCCACATATCTTACACAAAACTGACTACACCAGGGAAAAATAACTTGTAACATCCATTTGCTAATTAATAAAGTCCTTTGTATACAGTGTTAGATGGTTGCTGGATTTATCATGATCAATTCTTTAGGTATATAAATCTTGAATAACTATAGTGTACCCCTGAAACAAATATAATATTGTAAGTTAGCTATATTTTTTAATAAAAAATCTTTTAAAAATTAAAAGATTGACAACACACACACACAAAATAAAGTCCTTTGTGCTGATTAGAGATAGAGAAGCTAACATAACTGTAGAAACTGCCTCTGAACTAGAGCCTTCTGATAAAAACATTCGTACTAATCCTCTCTGAAGTGTGCATTCCTGATTGGGACAAGTAATTTAATCTATATCCTAGGGGGCAGATTAAAAACACACTCAAATCTCAGACTGTCTATACTGACATACCTCAAAGTGAGTTTTAGATAGGTCTTTATCTTAAGAACAGTGAGGAGCCATTGAAGTTTTTAAACAGCAAAGTACTAAGATTTGCATCTCTGGCTGTAGTTTGGGAAACCGGAAGGCCAGACTTGGAGAGAGAAGAGAACAGTTACGGAGCTGTTGCATGGATATTGTTGACTCTCCACTTGAATAAAGTGGACGTAATTAGATGGAGAGAAGTGGATGGGTTCCTGAGATATTTTAGGTGAAATGACCAGGACCTAGTGATGGACAGGAAATGGGAAGTGAGGGAGGAGGTGTTAAGATTGAATTTTAGAAAAAGGATATACAAGGAATTTTGTGGCAGTGTTGTTTGTGACCAAAAAGAAAAAAAGAAAGAATTCATATGTCGTCATTATACAACGGTTAAATGAAGTACAATTTATGGATACAATGTAATATTCTGCACTGAGGAAAAAATGAAATATATATGTGATGACATGATAGAAAGATGTCCAGGATAGAATCTTAAATTTTTAAAAATGTGTTGAAGAAATATGCACTTAGTTTTCCATTTAGTACAAATAATGATGATTTTAATTAGCACTTATCAGTAGTAATGATTATAATTAGTACATGGAAGTAAAATATCTGGAAGAAAAAATTCCTGACATTGAATCTGTGAGGCAGAGATTACCAGGGACATTTGCAATCTACATTTTGTCATTTCTGTACTCTAGATTTTTTTTTCAACTGAGAAATCAAACTTTGCAGAAAATAAGCAAATTATCCTACTTGTATCTTTCATGATCATTCTATCCCAAAATGATTTCTTCCTGTTCTGAACACAGAGCACATTCATTCCAGAGTGTTAGACCCAAAAAGGGCTTTAGAGGTCATTTACTTCAACATCTCCAGAGAGGAAGCTGAGGCCCAGAGAGGTGAATGGCTTGGCCAAAATCACATGACCCTAAATTAATAGCAGGGCCAAGACAGGAATCCAGGGATATGCTAACTCTTAGTCTAGAATGCTTTCCACTGTAGCAAGCTAAGTTTCCTCTAGCACTCACTGTATCTATGAAGAACCTGGCTTTTATTGGACTGTCAAGTGAATAAATCTGTCTTTCTCCTTCAATAAATTACGTGCTCAGACTCCATCAGTATCCAGCATCATGTTCAACATACTGTAAAACACTTATTAAAGCAATCCACAGACGTTAGTTAGACTTCAGGTCCAAGAGGCAGGACTACGGCTCAGGGAGGAGAGAGACTCCCACACTTGGGTTGCACTCATGCAGCTTCCACCACCCTCTATCTCCCACCCTCATCCCCCACCCCCTCCACACACAGTAAGAATAAGTTAGGGGCACTCAGCTGCATTACCTAATTGGTTATCCTGGGGAAATGGACTTCGGATTTTGGGAGGGTCAGTGAGTACCGTGTCACTACAACAATATACCAATACCCTAGACTTCCTAAGGGAAATGGCATCACTACTCACAGATTCTTTTAATTAATTGATAATGTCAGTGATTTCTCCCAGCTGTCTCCAGAAAGCTCCCTTCCTACATGGGCCCTTTTCACAGAGTGTGTTTCAGGGACTGTTTCCTATCTTACAGAATTGCAGCCAACCCCAGCCTGATTGTAGGCTCAGTGCAATGTTTCAGATTGCCCACCCTCACTTGGTGGTAGCCCAGCAAACGACGCTTCTGGATTAGAATTCACTGACAGAAATGAGGGTAGAGAACTACCTTGTCCTTGGACTAGGAGGTAATTCCCCTGGGGAGATTAGGGAGCCACATGGCCCCATCTGTTAAGGTCTGTGTTTGGCTTTCCACCTTTGGTGCCTGGTTCTTTTCTCCTCCCCTGAAGCTAATCAGAATACTTTTGTCTATACTGAACTACACTTGGCATCTGGCATTTGTCACCTAAATGGGCCGCTGTCTGTCGGAAACTGTTCTGCTCCCATTTTACAAATTTGGTTCGCTTGTTTCCAGTGTTTTATTAATGTATTTCAACTCAGCATTTTCCATATCTTAAACATTGCCATTTTTAAATTACCACCTGTTTTATATTTTAGACTCTACACATACACACACCTTTATATAAAGTTTAATTTTAAGCTCTTTTAAATGAGTTTCTCCTTCTATTGCTAATTTTGTATGGGCTCACAATGCTGTATTTAAAGTATCCATATAGTGCATTTATACATTTTTATCTTAAAATAATTATTAAAACAAAAATAGTTAAGTGTCAACAACTGCGATATGCCTATAAATTTCATCAAGCAATCTAGTATTTTCATGTAATAAAAGTAAGGATACATTTTGAGTACTAAGAATTATTTTCCCCTCATCCAGTTACATATACGACTGCCTTTCAGTAAGCTCAGAAAATTACGCTTTTGACAAATGCAGGATTGTAGCTTCTTAAATACGAGCGAGCCTCACGTAGAGGCTGAGATTGTAGTAAGGGGGAGGGTATGCCCTTCCACAGGAGAATAAGCAGTAGCCCTCCATTACAAACGGAACAGGAAGCAATGTGAGAGAGCCACTCAACACCTTCGAGTCAGAGAATTCCTAGATGACAGCTTTGTTGAGCTTGGTAGACAGTTGGTACGATATCCTTATAACCCAGTCCTGGACTGTGTGTGTGCCTTCAGAAATACCCGGAAAAGATTGTTTCTCATTGTTTTCCTTTTTTCCAGCTGTGGCTGGACTGAGCAATCATCTATCTCACTGATAGTAATCTTGGTATGAGACATAGTTACCAAGTTTTCTAATAAAATGCAAAACATGTTAGGTAGACAACGGGATAGACTGAAATTAGTCTGCCCTGAAAATTCAAGGCTTGATGTTCCCCATAACTTGCCCAAACGAATATTGACAACGCATTTTTATGCCGACTCTATGACACTTTGGGAGGAGATATAGTTTGCATGCCAAAATGTTGGGACATTTTGATTATTAATGGGGATAATAGCCTCTATTGGAAATTAAAATTTCCATAAAAGAATTAGAAAGTGAGGGTCTGTAGTTATAATTAAGAACTAGACAAGGTGTTGTCTCCTAATATCCATTAATTAAGAGCTAGACAAGGTGTTGTCTCCTAATATCCAAATTAACACACATTTGATACCTTCCATCCTTTTTTTTTTTTTTTGCTTCATAAAGAAATGTAAGAAAAAGTTAATTACTTCACTATCAAAAGAGCAGAAATGTTTCTCTGATAGAACTTATAACTTGGGGTCGATTACAGAATATTTGTTTCTGATGAAAGGATAGAGGGAATGCAAAGCAGAAAAGGATGCTGTGTCTTTAAATTTCAGATATTTTATAATTGTCCTTGAAGTTTCTATTTTCATTTGTTTGCTTTGGGTGGGACATGGAAAAATATTTGCCTACTGTATGGTACTAATCTTCATGCATGTGTTCACAAATTTCCGTTCCTGAGAAAGGAGGTAGGCAATTCATTGGTGATACCTTTTCTTTTTAAATGTTTGCTAATGCTTGATTTCTGTACTAAAAATTAGTAAGTTCGTTTAGTATCTGAGAGTCCTATCTAAGAGAAGTTATCTCTGAAGTACTTCAAAAGTGTGAAACTTCAGGAATTAAACGTTGGGTTTTCTAGTTATACAAGATCCCAGAAGCTCCCTTAGTTATATGATCAGTATTTTCATTTAAAATCAGTTTTTAACAAAGTACTGATGAAGTCTAGTATTTATTCTAAATATTGTTTGGAAAATCTTAATTTGCTTGTTTAAATAGGTTTGTTTTATTTTTACGTTTCATTAATACCTTTGAATTATTTTGAGTGGCTTGGAGGCAAGGTACTTTTTTTCTTAAGGGAATTAAAATTCTAATAGTGCAGAAATTCTTATTCACTCAGCAAATGTGTACTGAGTATTTCCCATGTGCCTGACCTACAGAGAAAGTATTAAGTCACATTCCCAGAACCCCATACTGGGTATTTTTCACAAATGCAGAACTTGAATTTGCAAATAAAATTATTGAATGCTATTCTCCCACACTATATGCTTAGAATACACATTTATCACATTTATTGAGCACTAACTACATGCTAAACATTGAGCTGTCTCCTGCTGACCAGGATACAGAAGTGAACAAATAGAGTCCCTGTCTTCATGTGGCTTATAATACCTACGGGGAAAAAAGGAACATTTAATAATCATGTAAATGAAAATAGAATTTGAAATCATGCCACCACAAAGGAAAGGTAAAGAAGTGTATGGGATCTGCTTTAGATGTGGAGGAGGGAGAGGTCAGGGAAGACTTTTCAGAGGACTGTGACGTGCCGAAAGGGGAAGAATGAGGGAAAGGTAGCCAGGGAGAGGGGTGGAGAAGATTGGTTTTGTGTCTGTGTATGTGTGTCTGTGTGTGTGTGTGTAAAAGATTGGGTTTGTGCGTGTAGAAAGTTGGTTGTGTGTGTGTAAAAGGTTGGTCGTGTGTGTGTGTGTGTGTGTAAAAGGCTGTGTGTATGTGTTTGTGTGTGTGAGACCCTGTGTGTGTGTAAGGAGTTGGGGAGTATTGTTCTGGGAGCCAAGAAACCCAGTTTCTAGTTGAAGAGACGCTAATGACATGGCCCTTGAGCATGTCTTCACCACTGTCTCATTTTCTGTAACTGAGAAATCAGAGTTGAATAGAAACCTCTTAGGAACTGCTACCTTCCAGGGAAGCTGGGGAGCTGTGATGGCTGCGCTTTGGGCCATGTCTGGAACTGTCACCATCCCAGCCCAGATTCTGTGTTCCCAGAAACTGTGCTCTGAGTCCCTGCCGGGCTGGCCAGGGCGGGCCAGATTCAGGCAGTTCTTCAGGCTAAATTACCTCAACTTCCTGGTCCACCCGAATCCACATCGTTATCTACTTCTGTATCAATCCTTTCCTCATTCCCTCCATTCTAAGAGGATAAAGTGTTCCTTTTCCTCTTCAAGGTCAGCCTCTTCACAAGCACTCCTTTACTTTTAGCCCCTATCCTCTGGCATGGTGCTTCCCCAATTAATCCTGTCTCTGACTTGCATCTTCTCTCAGCCCTCCTCCCTCCCCCCAAAAAGCAGTCAGCTCTCTCCTCAGTAAATACACTCAACTGGTTTTTTTTGTTTTCTTTTTTTAATTAAAATACAAAGCAAATATCTCTTCCTTTGAGCCTCATTCTTCTGCTTTTTTCCACTACCCATCTTTCTCTCAGTCTTTCCTTCACTGTTTCCGTTATTAAAATATCAAGTTAAAAAGTCTTAAAGGATTCTTGAGATATTGCTGCCTTTGCATGTAATTGCCAATTTCTCCCTTCCAGTTCACTCCTAATATATAGCTATTGATGAACTTTGAAATCTTAAATGTAAATGTATGACTGTTAAAGCTAATGGTCGTATTTCATCTTTTTACCTTAGAAACTTTTTTGTTACATTTCAAGCTCCTGCCATTGAGGATTGCCTTCCTCTGAAATTCTCTCTTTCCTTTGACTTCTGTTATACAATTACATTCCTCGTTTCTGGTTTTTCTCCTTCTATGGCCAGTCCCTATTCGTCTGCCACCTACTTATCAGGTCTGATGTGTGTAGGGGGGCTGAGGGGCATGGGGGGGGGTGATGACGCAGAATCCAGTGGCAGATCCTATGAGTTGTGACAGTCATGAAGGAAGGACATACAGAACATTCACAGTGGGATTAAATGCTGACTAGATTCATTAATTCAGGTCAATTGGCAAAGCAGCCTACGTGGGAGGTGAAGAATCAAAGAGAACTTGAGAATTAGGTAACTAGTCATTTGAATCCTGGGGACAGAGGTGAGAAGACTGAACCCTCTGTCAGGTTTGGGTTCCATCTTAAAGCAAATTCCTTACAAGATAGTGTTTTAACCCTGGAAAGTTTAGAATGAAGTATAAATACGATGTACTAAATAAAATCCAAAGTATTTGTATTTTTAGATAAGTTTGTGGAAATACCTGTATTTAATATTTTAAATGCAGACGATATTCACAATGTTTAAGATAATTTGTTAATTAACATGATTTAGCCTTGTGATTCCCCTTTAAAATACATCATTAGATGATTGATTTAGACTTTGGATCTTTAAGTTGAAACTTTTGAGGTAATTTTGCCATGTTTTATACTAGATTGAAATGTTTACGAGAAGTGAAGCTTCACCTTATTTATGAGTATAATTTATTAGTTTTATAAAATGGCTTCAGTACTGGGGAAAGGTTTGTTTATTGGTTAGAAAACTGAAATACTTAAAAAGAAAATCTAATCTATTACATTTGTAAGTGCTTAAACTGTCTTTTACTTGAATTAACCAAGTTGAAAAATCACTCTTACAAGGATTGACAAGATTTGGAGAATTTTAAATAGAGTATAAGATTTGTAGTTGATCCCAACTCATGGGAAAACTACAATTTTGGACTGTAGTTTAACTTATTTAGTAAATTAAATATTAATCAAATACCCAAATCACTGCACGTTTGTCTTTTGGGTCCCTCAGGGATACTCCAAAGTCCCTGTTGCCATTTCCTTCTCCCGGTTATTGATGCGCCCCCGGGCTTCGTCCTAACCCCCACCCAGTTCTGCCCACTCGTCTGGCTCCCTGACCCACCTCTGACGTGTCACAGTGCGTGCACCACCACAGCTAATATACACATGACACCAAACACATGCATCCGCCCGCTCTCCCCACACTGCTACAGAGCCATTGAAAGCAGCTTCCTGCAGGGCAGATGTACTGGTATCCCCCTGACGCCTCTAAATTTAACCACCGGGAACCCATCACCGCCCTACCCCACCCCCACTGCTTTCCTCTCCCTCCTATTACTATCTCAGCTGATGACATCATCTGGTTTCCCTGGCCCTCGAGGGCCACGACTACTGTGGCTTGGGCATCTTTGACCCTACAGTGCCCACTACCTGACAACAGTAAGTACTAAAACACTCAATCAGTGACTACAAAGGCCAAATAAAATATAGAATGACATGAATACATATTTGGGGATGAGCGGAAGGGAAAGGCCCCATATCATGTTGGTATTGGTTACAATCTCTTTGTCAGGAGAGCAGGAATAGCTGACATTTACTGAGCACCAATGTGCCAGGCATTCTAAGTGGTTTATACACATTGCGTAGCTTAAAGGGGTGGGCTCAGAGAGGTTAAGCATGCCGTTCAAGATGACAAAGCTAGTCAGTGACAGTGCTGGAACTCAGTCAAGGTCTGTGTGACTCCAGAACCCACCTCTTAGCCAGCGACTGCTCTTCAGTCTTACCCACCTCACCTCGCAGTAGCTGCTGTCATGTTCGTTTATAGGTTAGATTTCCTCTGGCTGATTTTTATGCAGTGGTGTTAGTGCTGTGACTGTGAAAATCAAGTGATACTTAGAAACTCACAAATTAGTTTATCAGCATTTAGTAGACATTTTTTTCATTTCCTGATAAAAGACCTCCCTTCACCTTTTAGACAGATCAGAATACCTAGGCTTAATGATTTCAAAGACCAACGCTGACACTTATTGAAGATGCGTTAACAGAATCAGCTCTCCTGACTTCTCTGCTTGACCTGATGCTGGTTGAGGAAAAACACCTTCTCGATCTTTTTACTGCCAGACCAAGAAAGATGCGTCTTGGTCAAACTGGGCACAAAACGGTGGATTTAAAGGACACGCAGTCACAAGAGTGCTTTTTAAGAAATAAAATTGAGAAATCATCCTTCTCATATTTCCTCCTTCCCGCTCTTTTATACAATTCATAGAAACAATGCTCCTTTTTTCCTCTGAGCACTTGAACCCCAGCAGAACATTAATGAGTGGTAAAACTGGACCTGCTATCTTACCTCATCCACCCCACCCACAGTCCCACCCCTTCACCCCTACGGAGGATAAACCCTTTAAATACAGGCTGCCAAGTACAAGCTAAAGATTTGTGATAACAGGGATCCTTTGCTCAAAATAAACATTTTAAAATAATGAGCATTCTAGGCTATATTATCCAGCCCTAGTTAATTCTGTCCCAGACAAAAGTAGAATGCTGTATTTGTGAAGATTCTTGAAGTTGGGGGAACTTCGGTGTAGTTTCTCTTCAAGGAATTATATATAAAAATACACCACCCACAGCTCTATTTATGAATTAGTTTGGAAGATCAGTTTCCTTGAACTCTTCTATTTAATGGAGTCACATATACAAGTTTGAAAATTGGGAAGAGCCTAGATAGAGATATAATAATTATATACGTAGCACCACAGAATAGATTTCCAGAAAGGGGTTGCAGTGAGCAGGACCTTTTTACTAACAGTGTTTAACTAGAGCATGAGGAATTTTAATTTCCAGAATTGCTTGTAATTGTGGCCAAAATTCAAACTAAGTTTTATTATTGGAAGATAATGTTTCCTCAACTACAAGGAGTAAAAGGAACTATTTTACATAAGGTGGGAAATAACCACAAAACTGAAATAATCTATCTGGTTGCATTCAGAGAATGTCGTAATTCAAGAGAAACTAGACTTGTTCTTTCAAGTGCCCAGACCAAAAGGTAAAGGTAAATAGCACATGTTTCAATGCTATTTATCACCATAACCCAAGGATAATTGATGTTCTCATTTTCCAGGTGGGGTAAGGGGCGCTTAATCTCAGGTCTTCCTTTAAATTGCTCTGTGGCCACAGAAATCACCTCCCTATTCCTTAATTTCTCAGTAGATACCAAGTTGCTTTTTGCTTTGTAAAATTGGAATCATAATTGTGCTGACACATAGATGGGATTGTTGTCGGCCTAAAAGCTAGGAATCAAATCATGCATGTGAAGAAATTTTGTATGTTACTTTGTAGAACTTCTGTAAGCAGGAAACAATTCTGAAAGACACACTACTTCATGATAGCCACCCATAAGAATGGCCATACTCAAAAAGATGGGCACTAAGAAGTGGTGGTGAGGTGTAGAGAAGTTGGAACCCTCTGACACTGCTGGTGGGAATGTAAAATGGTGCACACACTTTGGACAACAGTCTGAGAGTTCCTTAAAAGGTTAAGGTTAGAATTACGGTATTATTCAGCAGTCCCACTCCTAGAGAAATTCTACTCCAAGAAAAATAAAAACATGTTCACACAAAAACTTCGCACATGAATGTTCATAGCAGCATTATTGCTAATAGCCAAAAAGTGGAAACAACCCAAATATCCACTGACTGGTGAATGGACAAATAAAATGTGATACATCCACAAGTAGACTATTATGTAGCCATAGAAAGGAACGAAGTACTGATACCTATTACAACATGGATGAACCTTGAAAATATCATGCTATGTAAAAGAAGCCAGGCAGAAAAGGCCACCTAAGATTCCATTTATATGAAAGGTCCAGAATGGACAAATACAGAGACAGAACGTAAGTTGGTGATTGCCTAGAGCTGTGGGGGTCAGGGAGGTGGGGCAGATTTGGAAGTTTGTGGCTAAAGGATACAGGATTTCTTTTGGGGGGTGATGAAAATGTTCTGAAATTAATTGTGGTGCTGGTTGCACAACTCTGTGAACATACTAAACACCACTGAATTGTGTACTTTAAGGGGGTGAATGATAAAGTATGTGAATTATATCTCAATGAAACTGTTAAAAAAATAAAAAAGAGGCAGACTTCTAAGTGAGTTCGGTAACCTTTTAAGCTTAAGACTTTTTAGACAAGAGGCCCGTAGACGTCTGTTTATTACCCCATCGCGGATGGGTTTTTGACTTGTCCGTAGCTTTTGAGAGCCCAGAGCAGTAGTTTTCCCTTGTATAAAAAGAAGCTTCAACTCTGATCTTTGTTTAATAGTTTTATTGGGATTTTTTCCTGATTGCAAATTAATATGAGGTTGGTGCAAAAGTAATTGTGGTTTAAAAAGTTAAACATAATTGCAAAAACCGCAATTTCTTTTGCACCAACCTAATATATACACATTGAGGAAAACTCAGAGAAGTGTGCTTTCAATGCATAAATTATAGAACACAAGCAATCCTGTGACTCAGCACAATGTCCCTTCCGGACTCCTTTTCAGGTGGGAAAATCTAATCTAAAACTTAGGTTTTAGAGACTCAAGTTCTCACGCCAAGTACGTACGTGAACTACGTTTTAATAGAACCATCTCTAAAATGATCCCTTGGACCTGACAATCTCATCTTTCTAAAGATGGATCCCAGTCTAGTACAGGTTAGATAAGAGGCAGTCACAGTTTGTGTGAATTTAATAACACAGCCCCACTAACTTTGCACTGCCATTAGTGGTCTCTCTCACCCCACCCCACCATGTACACAGTATTTTTCTCCCTTTTATTATTTATGCCAGGTTGTAATATTATTATTTACCTGGTTCCGATTTCTCTAAGGCTGTATGGGGACCTCTGGAAATAATGGGTTATGAGGAAAACGCTGCCTGGGTCTCTAGGCCGGAGAATCACACTCTCCCCTGGGAGACTTCTTCACGTGGGGCTGGCTTAATACATCAGATGAATATAGTGCCTATTCTTTGTTAGGCAACAAAAAAAGATTAACTCTTTGGCTTAAAGTCCACCACACTAAGGCTGGCTCTAAGAGCAACAAGAACATCCCCCAGCTCCAGACTGTCCTTCAGTAAAAAAAACTGAAAACATTGGAAATAGTGCTTTGATAAGGAACCAGATCTCTTACAGTTTGTTCATAAAAGAAATATTTATAATTCACCTTATAAAATTATTTTCCTGAGTTGGTCTCAAGGAAATGAGTTGATAATTAATGTGAGCTACTTTCCACAGGGAATCCATTTCTATGAAGAAACATAACTAGAAACAATCTCATCTTAACTCTCTCAGCACTTCCTGCCTCCCTTTCACTCAACCCCTATCTGTTGTTTGTATTGCTGGTTATTATTTCATGTGAAAGTGTTATTTTCTAAAATGGTTATAAATTGTTTTACTGTGTCCCATAAACATCTTTCTGTCTCCCACAGTGCCTTAGTTAAGGCTGAGCTCTATATATTTCTTAGTTAATTATTTGCCAGTAAGCATGGCTAGCCTTCCTGAAGTATGGGCATTTGTGATCTAATTATGTAGCCTTCTATCTCCCTAAAGGGACGATCAGAATTACTGTCCACAGGAAAACAGAAAAGAGTAACTTTGGGGGAGCAAAATCAAAACATTAAAAATGTGGCTGTTCATTATACTAGTCTTTCAAGTCGTTGAAAAGTTTGAAAATTTTCAAAATTAAAAGTTAAAAAGAAACAGTTGAACATCCACATACATCTCCAGAATATCATGTCCTTTCCTTATTCAGCTTCTCAAATGGGTTATTTATTTCAAAAGATGTGAAGTTACAGCAAATCACTGCAAGACCTTTCTCCTTTAACCCTGCTCATTTTCTTTCCTTGTAAAATTTTTTTACATTATGTTTCAGATGTGTCTTCCCCAAACCTTAATCAATACATTAACTGGGTATTTCCTAAAAGACATTCTACAAACTCGGCGTTTTCCGCCTAGAAGAAGGAGGTTCAGGTATTAACCAAATATTAATAATCACACAAATGTAAACTTGCACTGGTGACCAGTGCACTGTGAATCAGTAGTGGAGGAATTTGACCCAATAAGGGAAGTACTCTGGGGACGAGTTATCCAGGGGGAGTTAACCAGGAAGAAGGTGAGCGTGAGCAGAGGCTTTTGGTGGGCAGGAACCAAGCAATGTGGGGCCGAAAGGAGACCCGTAAGATGGAACCCAGAGAGGACGATGGTTCAAGAGAAGTTTGAAGAAGTGGAACAAATTTTGTCTTCTCGTCGTAGGAGCAATGGGAAGCTACTGACTGAACTGTCTTTAAAATTAGGGAGTTGGCATAATCCAACCTGTACTTGCAAAAGATTCCTCCGGCTGTGCTGTGGAGAACTGATTGCAGAGCACCCGGCAGGCGTGGGGAGACCCGTCAGTAAGGTTTTGCAGGTCCTGTCGTCCACGTTTGAATGGCAGCTTGGTAGAGAGACGTGAACTAATGCAGGAAATATTTAGAAAATGAAACTGTCAGGCGATGTTGGCATAGTCCAGGTTTCAGTGAGAGTTCAGATAGAAGGAAACTAGTTCAAAAACTATTTCGGGGACGAAGTCAGCAGGCGATGGTTTGGAAATGAAAAGTGAGGGCAAGAACGGTGTCAAAGAAGACATCCAGGTAATTGCATCCTGTTAGGTTGCGGTTTTCACAGTTAGTTTTAACCGTTTAAACCGCAGTTACTTTTGCACCAACCCAATAATACTATGTGCAGCAGCACCTTAAAGCTTCTGAGAAGTTCTATAGCAAAGAAACCTGACTATACTCCAGCATTTCCCCAACCGCTTGAGCCCAGAATTCCCCTTTTCTTTTACCGGTATCAGTTACTTACTTCCTGGGGACATCCTTCAGACAGCTAGGAGTTAGGCTAAGTGGGCTTTTATTTTAAACTATTCCAAGTATTCTTCACATATATTTTTTTAAATAAAACCCCTGTTTTAGACTGCTAGGGCTGCCATAACAAATTACTACGGACTGGGGGGCTTAAGCGACAGAAATGCATTGTCTCGCGTTTCTAGAGGCCAGAAGTCTGAGATCCCGTCAGCAGGGCTGGTTTGTCCTGAGGCCTCTCCTTAGCCTGCACGTGGCCACCTCTGGCAGTCTCTTCACATGGTCATCCCTTGGTCTGAGCGTTGCCTGCGTGTCCTGATCTCTCTAATAAGGACACCAGTCAGATTGGGTCAGGGCCCGTCTAAGGGCCTCACTTTACCTGAATTACCTCTTTAAAAGTCCTCTCTCCCAATACAGTCACATTCTGAGGTACTGAGGGTTACATCTTCAACATACAAATTTTGGGGGGACACAGTTCAGCCCAAAACAAGCCCAGATGCATAAACTTGCTCTTCTAGAACCGGTGCCACCATTGAGCACCCACTACCTACACCACATCCAAAGTCGGGTGGTCCTGTGTCATGAAGAGTCAGCCTAAAATGTCCCCGTCGTCAGCACTGTCCATGGCGAAGTCCCGATACGCACTGTGGAAAGGTTTTTATGACTTATGCAGATGTTTTATTAGTAACCCTATAAAACACCAACAAAGGATAAGAAAAATGCCGCAAACAGTATCCTCTGATCAACCCCATACACATATATTAAAGACGAGAGGTTAGTGGAGGAGGGAGAGTGTATCTGGATTTTTCTTCTAAGCCAGTAGGACCAGCCTTTCACCTGGAAGCAGCAGAGCACCTAAGCCCCGGTGAACCAACATCCATGTAATCAGGGCTCTTCCCTGTGGGGTGCGAGGCAAGCAGTCTGTGAGATACATGGAAACTAAAGTTCAATCCTTACTTCACTCTCTGCTCACAAAGCAATTCGTTCAACTTTTTCTTATCCTGGGAGAATGGCTAAGATTATGTTGATGGATCATTCTATTGTTAAAACAAACCAAAACACTGCCTATAAGACTCACTTATTCCATACGATCAAACTGGGAAAGTAGTAAGGTGTTCAAAACAGTATGGGTACATTGAATCAGCAGCTCATAAAACCCACCCAAGAAGGAAATATTTTATTGTTATTTTGCACACTATTTTGTATTCCATATTCTCCACCAAAGACACCTGCAGTTTTCCCAGTTTCAGCCAAGCTTTTAAATGTCATCATGTCATCTTTATTGGAATTAAGTCTCAAATGAATCACAAACCAATAAAAACTGCCTGCTTATTTGCTGATTATATATAATTTATGTTAAGGAAGGAGCCAGGATTTCTTTTTCTCCTCAATCCTATTAAGTCTCAAAGTCTGTTTGCTTTTTGGAATCTGGATACCATGAATTGAGTCCTTTTCCAACATGACATACAGAAGAGGCTTAATTGAAGGTCAGTCAGCTGCTTCCTGAGAAGAGATTGACTTTGCTTTACAAAAAAACACTATTCTCTCCCTAATAACAGCACAGCAGGGGGTGGGAGTGGGGTATCTATAAAAATAGAAGGAACTGACCAGATCTCCCTGAAGTTGTCCAGTGTGGGGCCCCTATGGCTAATTTGTTCTGATACATCCGCCGATGCACAGTACTAGTAGGAGCTGCTTCATGAATCAGGTTTGAATTTATGGCCTCTATCCGTACCTCAGAAAAAAGTTAATCAGAGACTGATAGGTCTTTGTTCAAGGCTAGCTTACTGGATTTGGTGTGTGTGTGTTTTTTCTAGTAGATATTTACATAACTCATATATTGTTTCTAGTGCTGCCACAGTTGCCACAGTGCTCCTGAGATGGCTTTAGTTCAAATCCGGCTTCTGCCACTTTCCCAGCTTGGCACTTTATCGGTCGAAGTGGAAGTTCAGAGCCTCTGACTCCTCGTTTTAGGTGAAGATATTTTATCCCTGCTCTCGTCACATGTGTGGCTCTGCAGGTATCAGGAGCCGTGGCGACTAGGCAGCCGGTAATTACACTGTTTATTTACTAGTTTCACACAAAACCAAACCAATCCCAGGCACGCCACCAAGCAACCTTTAAGGAAATATATTCCCAAAAGCTTCACTGAAACCATTTATTTATTGACACTCAGACATTAATCATTCTTCTGAGCAAGAAACACTTAGCCCAAACAAGGAAAAACCCAGCCTTTCAAACACCTGACCTTTTGTCAAAGGTTTATTGAGAAAGAAAAGCCACAGAAGATCTGGAGGTGCCAAATCCAGGCAGCCTTTGTCACACCCCATTGCCAGGTGACAGTATCATATGGCATCGGATATGAGCTTAAGAAAAAAAAGAACAGGAACCAGGTTCTCCCTCTATAGAAACTGGATTAAAGTTACTGTTCCTTTTTATGGCTTATAGTATGTTATCTTATTTCTTAAATGTTGCTTCTCTCAGTTCAGCTACTACCCCCAAACATACACACAACACACACCGTCCTATACCGTCATAACCTATTTGAATAATGCATTTTGCTAACAGACATTATCTGTGACAACGTCTGTCACAAACATTATCTTCCTCTTAGACATGTGTTTGTTCTAGTTCCTTGCCATCTGGTCGTTCTGAAGACATGACTCAACCTAGAGCTTTTTGTTAAACAAGAAAGAAAGCTGTTAATTTCTAGGTGAGGATAATAATGTGTAAAGTAATTAGCGTAGTGCTGAGGACAGCCCCAGTGATCCAGAGATGGTGGTGGCACACTGGTACTCATTGATAGTTGGTATTATCAGAATGAAGATGGTATGTGTGACATTTTAAGATCCATTTGTTAAAATCGGGCAAGAACCATATGAAATGCTTTGCTTAACAGTAGCTTTGCCCAAAGGTTAATGAAATCTTTCAAAAAGGCAAAAAGACATTCCTACATACCCTCACACTTTTTAGTATAAAATGTTTTTAAGCTACCGAGAGGTTGAAAGAATTGCACACATGAACCACACTCACCATCTAGAATCCACAGTTAACATTTTGTATCTTTATCACATGTCTAACCACCTCGCTATCCATCAAACCATCTTTTTTTTAACTGCATCTCAGAGTACGTTGAAGATTTCAGTACATTTCAAACATTTCAGCATGTATTTTGTTAACTATGAGTTGTTTTTACTTACTGTTCTCTTCTTCCTCTCCTTTTCCCCCATCACCCCTCCCCTTCCTCTGGTATAATTTACATACAGTGAAATGCACAAATCTAAGGGTATAATTAGGTGAGTTTTGGCAACTACATAAAACTGAATAACCCAACTCCCCATCAAGGTATATAAAGAACATTATCACCCCGGGAAAATCCCCATGCCCTTTTGCAATCAATTCTTGTTGCTATCCCCACGGTTTCAGTCACTATTCTGATTTTTTTTTTAAACCATAAATTAATTTAGCCTGTTCAGAACTTCATACAAATGAATCATACAGTCTGTCAGTTTGCTCTCTTTTGTGTAAGGCTTCTTTGACTCAGCATGTTTTTGAGTTTCATCCATGTTGTTTTAAATGCCAATAGTTCATTCCTTTTTATTGCTCAGTAGTGTTTCCTTGTAAGACTATACCACAGCGTATTATACTGTTAACGAAGACTTGGGTTATTTCCAATTTGAGCCTCTTATAAGTAAAGCTGCTATAAACACTCTTGGGCGAACCTTTATGTGGATACATATTTTCATTTCTGTTGGGTAAATATCTAGGAATTAGATTGCTGGGTCATAGGGTTGCTCCATATCCTTCGTATTCATGCTTGCCGGGCTCAGATTTTCTTGGAGCAGTAAACCCCCAAATCCGTTCAAGTTCAGAATATATTTTTCCCCATACAATAGCAGAACAAGGGGCAATAACAGTTATTTTTAGGTTCTAAATGTCCTAATGATGTTTCTGCTTGAAGACAGTGTATTTCTCAACCAGTATGTTAAGATATGTTGGTGTAGGGATTGGTGGGGAAAACAGCACTTTGGATATTGTAGGTAACTCCAGCTTACCTCATTTGTAAAGCAGCCCCTGCTGCAAAAAATTGATGATAGACTGTCCATCATTTGGCTATTTTTCACACTGTATGTTGAACAGAATAGAAACAAATTGAGACCTTCTTCTGTTATCCGTGGGCTACTCAAGCGTTGGTAATGTCAGCTGGTCCCTCAACATCGCTCAACTACCTTTTCTTTTGTCACTTCTCTCTGCCATCCTCTGTTGCATCCATTTCAAATTCCCTTTCCTCTAATCAGGTCTCAGAGATAGTCACCTTCTACCCCTTACTCTTAGTACTACTTCACAGTAGTGGTTCTCAACCAGGGTCACTTTGACACCCCGAGGTGACAATGTCTTTGATTGTCAGGAAGAGTGCTACTAGCCGACCATGGATCCAGGCTGCTGAACATTCTACAATGCAGAAATAGTCTCCCACCAGAAAGTTATCCATTCAAAAATGTCTGGAGTGCCAAAGTTTAGAAACCCTGCTTTACAGGGAAAATAGAAGACATTAAAACAGGCTTCTTAACAGGTATTATGCTTTATCAGTCTGTTGAACCCTATGGAGCCCTTCTCAGAATATTTGTAAATGCATAAAATAGCATACATAGAATTACAAAAGGAAAAGAGTACTTTTTAAAAATTGTGGTATAGTAACATGTGCTCGTTTATAAATTTATTATAGAACAAAATCCAGCAGGAGTCTAATAATTACCATCGTTAACACATAAACAGTATTTTGAGGTCTACAACAACTCCAAGATATGAAAATACCTGTGATTTCCATTAAGGCAAAGTCACAGAAACTGCAAATGATGCTATAGTTTGATGCCTACATTCAGAACGGAAGAAAATACTAAATTTTAATGAGAGGTTAGTGAAGAAGGAGATGTGACTTTTTCTCATTTAAGTTCACAGATGCTCTGAATTCTGTCTAGGAACCCCTTTGTCTCTGCACACCCCAGTTTAAAATTTTCTGGATTTGAGGAGATTGTCATCACCAAAAGAACTAATTTATCTATACCTACACTCATCCTTTCTTCCTTCTCTCCTGATTCAAGAATAGATGTCCCCCTCTGTCAGAATTCACTTGCAGAAAACAGAAATTACATTAGCTATTGCAAACAAAATGAAATGTGACGCATAGAATTCAATTTTTACAATATCCTTGGAAAGGTTAGAGTAGCAAGTAAGTTTGATAACACCAGGAAATGGATCCTCCCAGAGCACTGGCTCCTCTTCCACAACCAGAAAGGAGGGGGATTTGGGAATGATCCTTGGAACTCTTGACTCCAGGAACACTGCCTTAGCTGTGGTGAGCTGGTGAGCTGCTGCAAGTGATGGCCCTGGAGTCGCACCATGCCTAATGGATCGGCATCGACAGAAAAAAACACGCCCCTCATTCTGCCTCTTGCCGTCCACAAAGTATCTGGACACTAAGACACAGCTAAAGAAAAACCCAGTCCCCATGGGGCCTGCCAGCAGAAAAAGCAGAAGTCGCCGAATACAACCTCTGCCTCATTTCCTGCCACATTTCTCATCTTGCATAGGATTGTCTGAATCAAACTCTGCAGGAGAGTCTGGGACATCTGTTTTGCTTTCTAGTCTCTGCAGAACAGGAAGACACATAAAATGAAGACCCTGTCCTCAAGTCCACCTTATTCCTCACCCGTCTCTAAGTTTCATTAATTCTGCATTGTTCTCTCCTGCCTGCTAATAGACCTCGCCCAAGTGATATCCTGTCTCTTTCCTAGCTTCAGCTCTTCACCTTTTTCCAACTGTCTCCTGTCAACATATCCCAACAACTTGAAAACTCGCCCAATTTAAGCAAACCTCCCTTTAATCCTACCTCCTCCTTTCTCACTCTCAGCTTCCATTCACAGTTTTCTTCTGAGGGTTAATATGCTTAGCATTTCCACTTTCTCACCTTCTCCTGCTGGTTAACTCATAACAATCTAGCTTCTGGAGTCACTTCACCAAAACTGTGAATTACCTCCTTGGTGCTATCTCTAAGAGGCATGTACAGTCCTTTTCTAACTGTACCCCTGAGTCATTTAACACTGATTGGCCAGTCCTTATTCTCCTCTCTCTCTCTCTCTCTCTCTCTCTCTCTCTCTCTCTCTCTCTCTCTCTCTCTCTCTCTCTCTCTCTCAAATAAAAGGTGTCACATTACTGAGCCAACCTACTAGTACAGAAGCATAAAAACAAAGAGAAAAATTATTTTCCCAATAAGACTTGTTCAACTATCCAGATAATGGTGATGTTTTCAGCTTGATGTGGGAAGATGCTAAGGACTTTGATAAAATATAAATGTAGTGCCATCTCAAAGTGTGATTCCTTATAGACCCAGCTTGGTTCTTCTCCAATGTCTCTTTTTCGAGTTGTATCTGATTTTATTACCAGTTTTCATCCAAATCCATGACAGAATAGGACAATTCTGCTTTTGTTTCTTGGCCAGAAATCACTTGATCCTGAAAGTGTTGTGAAAAGACATAGCAAAGGATGGAGTCAACCCTCTTTATTCTTTTCCCTACTTCCTCTGGCTGCAATTTATGAATCTCTTTTGTAGTCTTTTGTTTGTTTGCTTATTTGCTTGTTTTTAATATTAAGCAGTGTTCTTCGGAATTCAGTCTTTTCTTTCTTTATCACTGTATACTTAGTGTCTCTGTTTTCTTATGAATCTCATGGTCCTATTTATTGGCTATATTATTGGTGACTCTGAAGTCCTTATATTGAGCCCAAATCTCTCTCGTAAGTTTCTGGCTGATATATTCATCTGCCAACTGAACAACTCCCTTTGAATGCCCTCAAGTACCTTAAATACAGAATGTACCAAAGTGAAATCTTTTCCTCATCCTCACACCTGCCACCTCCTTATTCCTATTACCCAGAGATGGGTAACCATTCATCCCTATTTGCCCAAGATGCTTCCAGTTGATACCTGTTTTCTTTGCATGAAAACTTCATCTGCGTACCACTTTATGTAAATGTGCTTTTTAAAGAGGAGGATAAATAGAATTTTTTTTTCTCACAAGGAGAATTTTTAAAATACAACATATACTTTGCAACATGCTAGAGAAAATTGAAGCAAAAATTAAAAACAAAAGTCTGAAAATAAAGAAAATAACCAGGAGGCATTAAGAAAATGGTGGGCATCCCAGTTTCGAGTACCCCCTCTCATGAGAGAGCTGTACTTTTGCTTTAATAAAAATCTCTGCTCCTCTACCTCTAAGAAAAAGAAAAAGAAAATGGTAAAATAAGACAACAGAAGAGAGATTCAGCACATAATTTAAATGTAAATAGTTTAAACCTCTCTAAATTAAACATCAGATACAGAAGGTTGGGTCAGAAAAGAAATAAAGTTAATTGATGTTCACCCAGAATAATGTGACACAGAAAATAAACAATCAAAAGAGAGTCAAAGATAAGCAAACAAATGCAACAGAGAAAACTCAGGGGTTGATTATTAATAGCAGAAAAAATACATTTAAAGAGAAAAAATAAATACAGTACTTCAATTTTTGATCAAGAGTATAGTTTCCAACAAAAATTAAAATTATGATTTTTGTATATGTCAGATAACTCAGGCACAGATATAAGAAGAAAAAAAGGTAATAAAGAAGAAATTAAAAAAGGACAAATGTGGAGGGAGAATTTCACACAAGTCTCCCGGTATTCCAGGATATTCCCTGAATCTGTAGAATAAACATGTTTTTCTTTTTTTAAATTAATAGTTCTTTCCAAAATGTGCTTTAGAATAATATTCCTGTCCAGCATCATACGATACATACTATCTTTAGATAACAAATCGACTATGGAGAGAGGCTGCCAATAATACATTTCATGGTTAAAAAAAAAAAATCTGGCCCATTTTGGACAAAAATCATAAGCTCATCCTACTACCTATCCCAAGATGACGTTTGTTTGCATTTGGGTGCATTACTTTTGATTATATATGTGGTGATTTGATTATGCTAAAATTGAAACTACATTTTATATACATTCCCTTTTTTTTTTTCATTTGGTCTCATAGCCTGTTTTTTTTTTTCTTTCCTCACTCATACGTGTTGTTTTACCCTTTTCCAATTTATGGATATATCATAGTTAAATATATTTTTATTTTTGGACACTAAAATTGTTTACATTGATCTACACTATTAAAAACAACTAAGTGGAACACCCTTTAAAATTGGTTAGACTTCAAGAACAGGAATTTTTGGAGCAAAAGTTATTGCTATTTTAAAGGCATTTTACTACTGGCTGTTAACAAAAACAAAAAGGTCAATTTCTTAAGGGAAGCTGTTAAAAACAAAAAGGTCAATTTATTAGGGGAAACTGTCATCCAGTTACTTGCATTTATTTCTTTAGTTGAATAATTTTTCATGTTCATTGTTGTATTCTCCTCTTAATTGGTTGATCAAGCTGTTTGTTATTTTTTTGGTGTATTTAATAAATATCCTAATGAATTATGAACTCTTTTAAAGTTAAGGATTAGTAACCACTTATCTGTGTCACAAATACTGTTTCATTTAGTCTTTGCATTTTTTGATGGTGTCTTCTAAGGTGAAAAATGTCTACTTATGTAGTCTATTAATTCTTCGTTTCTTTCAGAACTTTAATAACGGAAAAGGCCTTCCTTATTCCTAAATTAGATGAATATTCACTTGTATTTCCCTCAAAATAGTTTTTCTCATTTAATATAATTCAGGATCTAACTTTTTCCTAATAACCTGTTCTCCTAGCACCATTTATGAAATAATTATAAAAATCCGTGGAATCTTATATGTAGAAAAGTCTAAGGATTTTACATACACACAAATTAGAATGAATAAATGAATTTAATAAAGTTGCAGAATACAACATCAACATACAAAAATCAGTTGTATTTCTATTTGCTAACAACAATCTATCTAAAAAAGGAAATTAAAACAATCTCAGTAGAGTAGCATTAAACAGGATAAAATATTGAGAAATAAACTTAACGAAGGAAGTGAAAGACTTGTACACCAGAAACAAAATATAGATGAAAGAAATAAAGACAGAAATAAATGGAAACATATTCCATATTCATGAATTGGAAGACTTACTATTGTTAGAATGTCTATACGTACTACCCAAAGCAACCACAGATTCAGTGCAATACCTGTCAAAATCCCAGTGGCATTTTTTACAAAAAAAAAAGAAAGAAAGAATCCTAAAATGCATATGGAGCTACAAAAAGCCCAGGATAGTTAAAGCCAAGGTTTCCGGGTAGTAATTCCCGCCCATTTCCAGGAATTTTTTCCGCTTTCCTGTTCCCGGATCCCGAGATACAAACTGTTTTCTGTTCTCCAAGATGAATCCTTTCCACAAAGTGACAGCTGATACTACGGACCACCTGGGTTCAAGGAGCCGATTTTCCTGATTTCCCAACCAACTTTTCTCGAGAAAAAATTCGGGAACAGAAAAGCGAAAAAAACTCCTAAGAATGGGCGGGAATTCCCGCCCAGAAACCCTAGCAATAAATAGGGAAAATGTCTAAGAGATACATTGTGAGTAGTACATTTATTTCCCATTGTGGGTATTACTGGGTTCAAGGAGCCAATTTTCCTGATTTCCCGACCAACTTTTCTCAGGATTCGGGAACGGGAAAGCAAAAAAAAAATTCCTGAGAACAGGTGGGAAGTCCTGCCCGGAAACCCTAGTTAAAGCAATCTGGTATTACACTTTCTGACTTCAAAATATATTGCAAGGCTACAGTAATTAAAATAGTCTGGTACTGATATAAATAGGCATATTGACCAGTGGAACAGAATAGAAAGCCTACAAATAAACTCATACTGCCAAGAATAATCAATGGGGAAAGGACAGTCTCTTCAACAAAAAAGCTGGATATCCACATACAAAAGAATGAAATTGTATGACCCTTATCTTACACCATGCACAAAAATGAACTCATAAGGACTAAAGATGTAAACATACTCGGAAGACCTGAAACTATAAAACTCCAAGAAGAAAACAACTGAAAACCTTCGTGACATTCATCTTGGCAGTGATTTCTTGTATGTGACACCAAAAGCACAAGCAGCAAAAACAAAAATAGACAAGTGAGACTACATCAAGAGCGAAAGCTTCTGCATAGCAAAAGAAGTAATCAACAGAGTGCAAAGGCAACCTGTGGAATGGAAGAAAACATTTGCAAACAATATATCTGATAAGGGGTTAATATTTCTGGGAATTTTTAGGAGAAAAAAATAGCTCACCACTAAAGAGTTCCACTCCCCTAGGATGACAGTCTTCATTAACTTTTTTTAAATGTAAATTACACATATTATTTTGTGATATGGTAACCTTTCATTTAATATAGTGGTTTGGCCTGTAAAGTTTTAGTATATGCAGAAAAATGAATGAGAAAAATAAGACTACATTCTTAAATGAGATAATTGTGGGTGACTGTGTAATGTGGTTATTTAACTTAAGACTGTAAGAAGCATACCCAATGTATTTTTCCAGTTTTAATTCAACAAAACATTTATTGAGCACCTTCTCTATGCCAAATATTGTTGAAGACCTGGGATAACAAGAAGAAGGAGTGTTCCTAAATCAGTCATTGGACTACATGACTTGGCACTAGAACGAAACTTGATAAAATACTCATGCATCCGAGTGCCAAATACATCTGGCAACCAAAGGAAACTTTTAGTGTCAGATTCAAAATGTTAGTGCAAATGAATATAACCTGAGATTTTACCAAACAGGATTGCTATGGTAGATGAACAATATGTTCCTTGACTTTTTGAGATTGACTTGACCAAATTTGTCATGAGAAATCCTCTCCTCTTAGATCTTCTGTTATTCTGAAGATCAGGTTACCTATCTGACAGAGAGGGAGAGAGAGATTCAAGGCCTCTGCAAATCAGTTATGTTCTTTGCATCTATTTTTAGAGAAGTTATATCAAGGCACCATTTTCAGTGCTCGACAGATGTTAACACACATAATTCTCCTAACCCACATGGAATAGGTATTAT
Organism: Rhinolophus hipposideros; assembly: GCF_964194185.1. Classification (NCBI taxonomy): domain Eukaryota; kingdom Metazoa; phylum Chordata; class Mammalia; order Chiroptera; family Rhinolophidae; genus Rhinolophus; species Rhinolophus hipposideros. The sequence goes on along the minus strand of NC_138047.1, from coordinate 85,122,718 downwards.
TGTTTTCAATTTATGGACAAAGAACTCAGGGCCCAGAGATTGTGATTCACCTACAGTCACAAAGCCAGGAGGTAATGGGAAGTTTGAACTGGACAATCTTCATTTTTCTCTTTTATTCAAAGCTCCATACCTGCCCCTTTCGGTTTTAGTGTAGATATTGTTAAAGGACTAGCCATGCCCTTCCTTGGCATGTGCTAGAGAGGAGGCAAGTGGCTTGGCTATGCTACTAAAATTAACATTGATTTAACTCAAATCCCTACCAGGGTTTGTAGCACTTTCCTTCCTTTTTCCCCCCACCAAATTCTCCAGCCAAGCTTAACTCACTAAGGTGGATAAATATTAACTTTTCGGTCAGTATCACCTTGCATCACAGGCCAGAGTCTAAACAGCAGGGAACTTTCGTCTCTTCCTGGGTCTCCTCTCACATGGCCAGAGGAAGACAGAAATGCAGCCTCAGGCGTTTCTCTCCAAATGCGTACACGATTGTGCTGCCTTGTTCTTCTTCATTCGGTAGGATCGGATTGTGTCTTTGTAGACATGTGGATAATGCATACTAATTTTTAATGATCAGAGTAATCAGGGGAGTTCCACTGTTGATTATCAGCTCTCTGTGTGTTTGTGTTCACAAGTCCAGACAGTGGTACAAAGAAATGCAAAAAACACATGTAGAGGTCAACGGACCTTAGAAATTATTTAATCTGAGCATCTCAGTTTATAATATAATAAAGGAAAGTGAACACCCAAAGTATTATTTCACAAAATCGTATAGATGTTATTTTGAAAAGCAGTCACGTTAGCTCTTCATAAAATTATTACATTTTAAATTACTTTTCAAATTTTTCATCAAAGTTATGTGGTAGGAAACAGATTAAAGGACCTGCTAGTTTTACGATGTTTCTTATGAAAGACAACAGGTCTCAGCTCCCCAGTTCCTCATTTCCTCTTCCCCAAAGAAACCACTTTCAACTCTGCTTTTTTACTTCCCTTCTATACCTTAGTGGCCGGAAGCATTGCCACCTGAGTTTTTTACTTCGGGCATTGTATGGTGACTTTCCCCTCTGGAAAATTAGGACTTCGTACTTTATTCTCCTCATCCACACCATGCACGATCAATTCCCATCCTCACAATCTAGTTACAGCTCAGTTTTGATTAGAAAAATATTCCAGGTTTACATTATTGTGACTATCTATGCTATTCAGACATTAGGCATATATGAAACTACTTTTTTCTTACCATCACAGCTTATTCCTGGAGTTAATAATTTTCTTTCTACTTGTTTATTTATTTTTGACTGTTTGGTTTTTTTGTGTGTGTGTATTTTATGTAATTACCATTCATTCAATACTTAGATATTTGCCGATTGTCTCAATATTCTCTCAATATGTTCCATGATTCTGTCAGTTTCATATCAGGAGTTACATCAATTTCACGCTTTTACAGAAATCTCTCTCAGAGACTTCTGACCTGCTTATCTAGACTGTTGTCTCCTCTGCCAGGTTACACTGAGATCTCCTGTCAACAACATCTGAAGAGTCCCTTCACTTTCTCGTGTGTTGGAGACCCTGTTTCTTAGACCTCATGTCTTCTTTTTTCTTGTTTTCATCCCTAATTTTCATGGACCATATCCTCCACAAGCTTTTTTAAGAAAAAATTATATGGAGGTAAAAATGATTTAAGTACATACCTGCCTGTCTAAAAATGTCTGTATTCCACCTCCCCACTTGATTGGTTAGAGTGATCATATAGAAAGGTCTATTTTGGAAATCACTTTCACTCAAAACTTTTTTTTCTTCAGAATTTTGGTGTCATTGCTTCATTTTTTCCTCTGGCTATTGAAAACTATATCACTATTCCAATTCCCAGTCCTTCACATATAACTTTATTTTCTTCTCTAGAAGTTGGTTAAATATCCTTTATCCTAGTGTTGTAAAATTTCACAATGATATACCTCAGTACAGTTTTTTGTTTTGTTTTTTTTTTAAATCCATGGTACTGGGCACTCAGTGTGCCCTTTAAATCTAGAAAATCAATCCTATAGTTTTGGGAAATTTTCTTGAATTATTTTGTTAGTGTTTTCCTCTCTCATAGGTGTTTGGTTTTGTTTTACTTTCTAAATCTCCTTGACATTCCTGGATTGTTTATCTGCTTTTCTTTCCTGTTATTTATTTCTTTGTCTTTTCACTCTAACTTCTTCAATTTTAACTTAGAGTCTTTCAGTCGAGGTTTTTATTTACACTGTCATGTTTTTAATTTCTAAGAGGTCTCTTTTGCTCTCTGAATGCCTTTTTTGTTTGTTTTTAACAGCAGCATCGTCTTGCTTCATGATACTTTGTATTTCTCGTATCTCTATGAGCTTTTAATAATTTTTGAAAGTTTCTTTTTCCTGTATAGTTCTTGATCCCTCCGGGATGCTTGTGGTCCTCAGTTAGTTGGTACCATGTTTCCCCAAAAATGAGACCGGATCTTATATTAATTTTTGCTCCAAAAGATGTATTAGGGCTTATTTTCCGGTTAGGTCTTATTTTCGAGGAAACATGGTAAACTTGGTGTTGTGCTCATATGTGAGAGTAGGGTACTAAAAAGTGAAGTGCTAAACATGAATTTGGGGGGTGGGGACACTCCTTGATGGTGACTTTTACTGGAATGACCTGGCTGAGCCAGTTGCTAGGAAACTTCCCATGTCAGTATCTTTCAGGATTTCCTCATGGATTGGTCAGGTCCCCTAAGAAAACTCCCCCAAACTCTTGCCTGGAGAGTGAGGGCCTGGCTGCCAGCGTGTGTTTGGGAGATGACAGTGAGAAGTAAACTAGAGGAATCTCGGTATGCTACATGCGTGTTTACTTAATCCTCCTATCTGTATATAGTAGCCCACCCCCAACATTGCCTGGTATTTCCTCTAATCTAGAGACCCTCTGGTTTTGCCCTCACCACAGGATCAACTTTTAGGCTTCTGCTGAGGTGGAGGAAGTGCTGTCCCCCAGATGCGCACAGTAGGGGACAGGAGGGGGGGTGTCAACTGCTCCTTAAACAGTCAACCCCTCCTACCATTCAGTATCCGCCTCTGGCTGAGGCACCTGCTGCCACCAAGCCTGGAGCCTTTTGAGGACACTGCATGTAAATTGTGGGTACTCATCTGTCTCACTTCCAGCTTCTAGTTCAGCTTTCTCAGGTCCACTGAGTCAGTGGCCACTCATCCACCCGCTTTCTAGCTTCCAAAATGCTGTTAGTGTCACCCTCCCACTTCTATTATTGAAAAGATATACATGTATATGTATGTGTGTCTGTGTGTACTCATATAATTATTTTAGTTTTAGTAGGATTCAGGGGCAGGCCAAAATTGATGAGTCTGTTAAATAAAGGTGGTTTTTACCCACATATAACCACACAGAAGTCCAAGAACATGTAATTATTCATCGTTATTACTAATGAATCACAGGGTTCCAAAATTATATTTTTTAAAATTGTTTATCAAAACATAAATAAGTAAATAGCTTAATGCACCTGTGAACATAAATTTGTTTTGGCTCTCACTTCCTAGCATATCATTTTAATGATCATTCTGGGCTTAATCAACAAACATTTATTGCGTATCTGCTTTGACCATAACACTGTAGCAGTTACATTCATTGCTACAGCTCTTTCATTATGATGTGGAAAATACTCATAATTTTAAATACAAAAAAAAGACTAGAGGTAATCACAAATGATGGGTATCTTTGATTGGTATTCATTACATTTTTACTTCATCTGTATGTTCTGAATCTTCTGCAATGACCTTGTATTATTTGTGCAATAAAACAGCCCCTCATAGTGACTTCACTGACACACCTATAGCCTTGTGTGCCTAACAGGACATGAGTCTGTTCTTTTGCAGTTATTGGAGTTTGCCAGTCCATCTTACAAAACTGTATTAGTCCATTTAGGCTGCTATAACAGAAGACCGTACACTAGATGGCTTGTAGACAACACACATTTATTTCTCACAGTTCTGGAGCCTGAGAAGTCTTAAGATGAAGGCGCAGGAAGATTCGGTGTCTAGTGAGGGCCCACTTTCTGATTCATAGATGTCTACCTTTTCACTGTCCTTCCTTGACAGAAGGGGTGAGGGAGCTCTCTGGGTCTCTTTGATAAGGGCACAATCCCCCATACATGAGGGTACTTCCCTCGTGACCTAATAATCACCTCCCAAAGGCCCCACCTCCTAACACCATAACATTGGTGTTTAGGTTTCAACATAGGAATTTGGGGGGGCACAAACATTCAGTGTATAGCAAAGACCAAAAGGAGGGTCATGTGCTGTCTCTGTTTTCCTCCACAAGTGAACAAATTACATTGTCTTGTGTGTTATATACACATATGTGAAACATTCCTTTCTTAGTTCAGGCTGCTATAACAATTTACCATAGACTGGGTGGCTTAAATAACAAATGTTTATTTCTCATGGCTCTGGAGACTTGGAAGTCTGAGATCAGGGTTCCAGATTAGCCGGGCTCCTGATGAGGGCCCTCTTCCTGGTTATGTGCTCACATGGCCTTCCCTTCGTGTGGGCACACTGAGAGAGCCGGAGAGCAGTCTTGATTCTCTTCCTTTTATTGGGACATTGAATGTAATCCTATCATGGGGGCTCCACCCTCATGACCTCATCTAAACCTAATTACCTCCCAAAGACCCCACCTCCAAATACTATCAAAGTGGACATTAGGGCTTCTGTGTGAATTTTGGGAGGCACAGTCCATAGTATTTTCCTCACAGCTATCTTAGCATTTACATTTCAAAAAGAGAAAGTGGCAGAGAGTATAACAGTGGAGTATAAAATGGGTTCCTTCTTTGAAAGACTTTGCCTGCATTAGGTTATCTCCAGTATGAAGCCATTTGAGAACAGGAAATGCATTCTTAACATATTAGTTATCGCTGCATAACAAGTTACCCCAAAACTCAGTGATTTAAAACAATAGTAAACGTTTATCATCTCTGGCAGTTTCTGTGGCTCAGGAATTTGAGCATGGCCTACTTGGGCCTTTCTAGCCTGGGGTCTCTCATAAGATTGCAGTCAGATGTCAGTGGTGGCTTGAGTCATGGAGACTTCACTGGGACTGGTGGGTAGACTTCCAAGGTTGTTTAAGTAGATTCCTCCCATGAGGCTTTTCCACTCTAAATGTGCTCACAGCATGGCAGCCAGCTTCCTCCAGAGTGAGCAACTGGAGAGACCATTACAGACGCTGTAATGCCTTTCCTTACCCAGCCTTGGCAATCACGCTTTCTCACCTCTGCCATATTCTGTCGGTCACACCGGCGAGCCCTAATTCAATGAGGGCAGAGCACTATAAAAGGAGGTGACCTTGCTAACCATTTCTCACCTTTTACTGTTTAGTCAAGAAAGGGTTGTTTTGTTTTGTTTTTTTAATGAAATGAAGGTTGACTACCAGATACCCTCTTCCTAAGTGTATCTAAGGCAATGACTGAGGTGATATTGAGAGAGGCCAAAGCAGTGATTGCCCATGGAGAGTCCAGGAAGTGTCAGTGGGCACAAGGGTTCCAGAATAGGGTAAGGAAGAACTCTGGGTACCAGAAAAGGGAAGGGAAGGTAAAGGCTAGAGGATTCCAACCTCTCTTTGGTGATTCACGGCATCCAGATTAAAGATGGAGCCAACTTTACAATTCCAAAATTTGTTCAGTCCCAGGAAACTAAAATTGGAAAATAGAAAGAGGTTATACCGTTCAGTTCTGTAAACATTTGTATGTTTCCTCTGGGATAGGAAAAGTAGAATAGTGGGACAGTAATGCAGGGAAGGGAAACCAGCAATGAATGAGCGGCTAACTGGGCTATGTATGCAATTGTTTTTAATATTTATAGTAACCCCAGGAGGAGTTATGATCCCCCTTAAATGAAACTAAAATTGAACCTAGAGGATTATGGTCAGCCACATAACCAGTTAGTAAGGGCCCATTGTACTTAACTTTAAAAATCGTAGATCTTCTCAGCATCTGAAAAATCAAACTAAATTGGATCAAGGTTAGATAGTAGCCACAGGAAAGCTTGAAGTGGCTGAGAATTATCCACTCTCAACATCATCCCTGCCAGGATATTAAGAAACCAAGTCCCAGACCAAATATTCCACACATATATTTTTGAAACCACATTTATTATTAGCAAGCAGGCACGAAACAGTACATCAATCTGTTTTATAAACTTGGATCCCCAATCTTCTACCCTTCTAGGTTCTCCTACCACCACTTTACGGGAAAGATACTTGAATCATACCTGACAATATTCCATACGTACTAGGTTTCTGTTACTCTTCCAGACAGCATCAGGCACCAGGAATCGTGTAATCCAATGGCAGGTCAGAGAACCAGGAATCCAGCTTCGTGTTAATAGGTGTCAGGATGTAGACACTGGATTCTTATTCTCTATTCATACTGGGCTGGGAAAGCCACCTGCATACCTAGAAACCCACAAGTAGTGGGATTTTTTTAACATTTATTTTCCTGATTAATAAGCCACTGATTTCACCAACAAAAAACCATTTATGCCATTCATTCGTTCATACCTTAATCAGTGGACAGCTGGAGTTGCATGTAGTGCCTACTTCTGTGTCTGATCTTCGTGAGTACATACTAGTTGATCACTACTGTAAATTTCTGACAACCCCGAGGGTTTCTTAAGCTAAACATTTATATCATACTGGTTGAGATGAAGTAAATTATAGACATCAAAGTAAAGGAAACCTGTAAATTCTTAGCCCAGAGAGTGGATGCAGGCAGAGCTAAGTTGAAGACTGCCATCCCACTGGAATCCAGTACCATGTCATTTTATGGTTATTGTCAAATGGCTTCATGTGTTGGATTGGGCTTCCTAATTAGATTATTAAAATTATTGGAGAGAGTGAGTCATATCCTTTTTAATTTTCCAACAATGGCTAGCACAGTGCTAAGTACATATAGGTACATATGGGTGTGCAATAAACACTTTAGTTATTAAAATTTACAGCAACATCTTACAAAATATTTGGGCCTAAGGATTCTATATTTGCTTCAAAGTTCTAAAGTGCCTCAGTGGACCTAATGACATTAAAAAACTGCCTAGCTCACTTGAAATTATTCAATGCAATTTGCAATGAGTGATGGAAATGGTATATACATTTTGTATAGTTTTTTTTGTTTGTTTTTTTTAATGTCAATTCACAGCCTTGCTCCTAACATATATTAAGCATCATCAGGGAGCAAGCATAAACTATAACCCATAATATGCCAATATAAATGGTGATATTTGGCTTCATTTTATAATTTTTTACATTGAGGTTTTTCCATTTCCACCAACTTAATTATGTCAAGCATCAACTTTAGGAGATGGAGTAAGCTGTGGCTTTTTTTTGACTCAAGGCAGGGCTTGAATGCTCATGGTTGAAAACACCACAATATTTGACCCTGAGGAGCCTTGACTAAAGGGATTTCATGTTTTCATTCATGTCTTCAGCGAGGAAAGGTATACAGCACCTTCTATTTAATATGTAATCACTGAACTTCATCAGCAGTTAGTGCTGAGTGTTTGATTTTTGTGAAGCAATATCCCTCAGCCACACAGTCAACCTGCAGCCACACCCCAGCCAGAATGGCCCAGGGCTGGGTTTTCTGTTTGGTTTTTAACCATTGCACAATTGTGTCAAGTTCTAAGAACCTGCTAGTCTTGGAATGTAATCTTTGGGGGCGCCTCTTTTGGGGGAAGAAAGGAGAAGAACCAGCACAACAGTTCCAGTATAAGTCTCATAACGTCACAGGCTGGTGAGGTAAGAAAATGCTTCCGAAAAAATACAGAAAAACGTAGTTCCTCCTGCAGTTGCCCAGAGAGAGGAAGGAGCCCATACTGACTCCCCTCAGTGTTTTCCTCCGCTGGAAACCCACCTATGATAGTCCAGGGAAGGGAGGGTTTGTGATTAAATTAGAGAAACTGATCCTGTGAATTTACTTTGCATTCCTTCCAAATTCATATAGAACTGTACGTTCAACTGTACATAACTGTACGTTCAGGGTATGTTCAAGTTTAAAAGTTTTACAGTTTTAAGGAACTGTTCTCACGAATAATTCTAACCCTAGTGTACATTATATAAACTCCACCAGGAGAGAAAAACTTCCTACTTTTTTCCAGCTTAAGTTTGCACATATGCATGCACACACACAGCACACACACACTTTTCCATTTAAAAAATTCAATTTAGGTAATCTGGTTCAATGTTCATGGTTTAAGATTTTATTTCTGACAACTGGTCACATTTGGTTTATCGTATTTTATACTTTTTTCAATTTAGAATGTCTTCTGCCCAGGAATATAGCAAGTTTTTATGAAACCTGATGCTATTGCAACTAGAACTCAAATCTCAGAATTTGAATGATGCTAAATTTAACAAGGTTACCTAAAGTCTTTATACCTTCAAATGTTTCTAGGCTAAATTCTGTGATTTCCCCGGAAACACATACCAAATTGTCTTCCATACTGTGCTATATAAATATATGTACTATGATGTAGGTACTTTAGATTGCAGCTATTAATTATTTTCTTTTCCTAATTCTAGCTTCGTGATTCATATGTAATTCTTCCTTTGTAGTGGCTCCCCAGCCATATGATCATATATTGTTGATGCTATAAATTCTTACTGCCTTAGACTAGGCTGACTCCTGGTGGCTCTGCTGTACCTTCTGTGCTTGAAATGCTTGGCATTTGTTGAAATTGCCCATGGCTTAACAGCAAATCCTTGGTGTCCCTGAAATCCAGAATGAAAAATAGGGTTTATAAATGTGTATAAAATAAAAAAGCAAGGGAGCTCTTAGAATCTCTGACTTCTTTGAGATTTGATCTGGTTAATAACTACCACAAATAGGCTTCTATTCTTTTTTTTTGGAAGAAAATACTATCTTATCAAGGGGTAAAAAATGGAATCAATCCTACTAGTTTATCTGACCATTTAGAAGACAGGAGGAAGCTGGCTTCTTCATAAGTATTTTGTCTGTGCACCCCACTCCACCCCAGGTAACCTTGAGTTGATTGGAATGGAGGGGAGAATGCATATGCTACTTACAACAGCTACCATTAGTCATACACCCCAGGAGGTGTGCTGGACACATTTCATGGACTGAATCAATCCTTTCATTCACTTAATATAATAAGTCTGTGAGATCTGCATGATTACCCCTATTTCACATACTAAAAAATAATGTAAGCCTTTTTGTATTTGTTGTTTTTCTTTTTTCTTTTTTTTTTAATGCCTGCTTTTAAAAAATAAAAAAGAAGTGGTAAAGAAAGGATCTTAAAGAGGCCTGGAATCCCAAAAGTGATGATAAATGTTCCAGGGCAACATATTTTTGAAAGCATCACAAACTCTAAAAGATTTTATCTTTCATTTAAACATGATGCTCCCCAAAATGACATTAGTCTGTGCTGATTTCACTGGTGGCAAATGAGCCTTCCTAAATTCTACCCCGTGGTTCCAACATAAAATATTTACTGTCAGAAGTTACCTTTGAGGTCTGTGCTAACACTTTCCAGTTACATATTTACCTACTCGCTTTCTTTTTTTTGTATTTCCTGAGAAGAGGTGAAACTAGTAATCGTTGGGAGGCAGGTAACAATCTTCCATATACTCAAGTAATCTGATTGTGACCGGGCTTGTTGTCAAACTCTTCAGTCAGTCACACTTGAAAATTGCTTTTCTAAGCTGATGGTTGCCAGATGGGAGGGGGTATGGGGGTGGGTGAAAAGGGGGGAGGGATTAAGTACAAATTGGTTCTTACAAAGTCATAACTGGGATGTAGGGTGTGACATAAGGAATATAGTCAATAATATTGTAATAACTATGTATGGTATCAGATGGGTGCTAAATTTGTTGGGATGATAGATGGGAGGGGTTTCGCGGGCAGGGTAAAAAAGGTAAAGGCATTAAGAAGTACAAATTGGGAGTTACAAAATAGTCATGGGGACGTAAAGCATAGAGAATATAGTCAAATAGAATAATAACTATGCACAGTGCCAGGTGGGTACTGCACCAGTCAGGGGGATCACTTCTTAAATTATATAAATGTCTAACCACTATGCTGTACACCTGAAATTAATATAAAATAATATTGAATGTCAACTATAATTGAAAAATTTTTAAAGATGGAGGGAAAGGTGAAGGGGAATAAGAGGTTCAGATTTCCAGGTATAAAACAAATAAGCCATGGGGATGTAACATACGGCATAGGAAATATAGTCAAGACTATTGTGATAGCATAGTACAGTGTCACATGGTTGCTGGACTTATCATGGTGATCATTTCTTTAGGTATATAAATGTAGAATAACTATGGTGTACACCTGAAACTAATATAATACTATATATGTTAGCTATATTTTAATAAAGTCTTTTAAAAAAAGGAAATCCTGCCAATTCTGTAGGTGGGGGAATGTAACTTTTCATTTGTATTTTTATTACTAATGAGATTTGTTGCATTCCATTATACTGTATTTCTACCACACCAATACAATAGCTATAAAGAACATAGAAAACAGTAAAAGAATTCGGAAAGGTTGAGTTTTGAGTGTTTATTAGCTTCATTTTTAAAATAATTTGTTTGCCTATACTTTAACAGAATTTAGTTCTTTAATATCACCCCATTCTACCGGTGAGGAAAAGTATCGTCCCTATTGTACAGGTGAGGAAACTGAGTACGGCTTCCATGTCAAATGACGGTGCTGAAGTCATTTTATTCCTCTCACTAAATGTTAATACTCTACTGGAAACTTAATGCCAGACATCCCACCACTTAAGATAGATTAACTCAGCAGGGGAAGTTGGGCTGTAGGGTCACTGTTAATTGGAGGTCAGTGGTGTGTGGATGAGGGCAAATTGTCTGAGAAATGCATTTGCCCTTCAGGCTCAGAACGCTGAAATCTTGTGCTCGAGCCAGCCAGGACTGGCTGGGGAATTTTAGAATTTCAGAAATGTTTTGAGGTGATATTAAAAACTTAAATTCTATGAAAGTATAGGCAAACACATTATATTAAAAACAAAGTTAATAAATACTCAGAACCCATCCTTTCCTAATTCTTTTACTGTTTTCTGTGTTCTGTACATCTATTGTATCTGTGTGGTAGAAATACTGTATAATGGTACCCAACTAAACATTTCTTTTCAACTTTGTGTTCAGTGACTTAACATTAATTACTACCTTGAAATCAGCCATGACAGGAGCACTTAAACCATGGAAACTGGCAAGTGCTATAAAGTGTCGGTTTAATGTTTTGTTGCTTAACTATGCTTAAGAATATGATGAAGAAAACGTTAACGCGAATTAAACATAAACGTTTGTTGTCTGTAACCATTACGTGAGAATAACACGAAAAATTCCTGAGGAAATTTTTCTTCCAGTATTCAAAAACTATTATCTGATTCAGCAAAGAATTTGCTCATGTCATTACCAAACAAGTGGCATTCCAACATACGTGCTCATAGTTTCACTGTCACCTAACTAGTTAATATAAATGAAAATATCAACTAACCTTCACGTCGGAACTAAACTTGTTCATCAGTTGCAACTGTAGATTGACTATGAATAGAAGAGTCCGGCAAAATTCAGTTAAAGCATTCTGTGATGATCAATTTGTCAATGTGGAATTTATAATGAAAAGAAAGTATTATTTATCTTATTTTGTAAACTGTGTACTATACATCCTTTATTTATAATAAACATTTTTTTGTTTCTGTAGAACCAGTTGTTAAACTTTTGCCAGCATACTACTGCCTGTGAGGTACGACTGGTCACAAACATTTCACGTGCCAGAATTCATGCCTTCCCCAAAACATTGGCACTATTTTGAATGTAGTTGAAACAGGAACATAACTCTTTATCTCGATGTTTAAAAAAAAAAGAGGCTAAAAAGCATGCCATCTTCTTCTGGTGTTGAAATTTCTGCATTAGTCCACCAGCCAAGAGTGAGTACTGTCAAGAAATCTTCAAACTACCCAAAATGGGTTACCGATATGTTTCTCCTGAAATGTCATGCATTTTGTTTCTGGGTGTACCTGTGCCCTTTTTTCCTAATGAAGATTATAGGATCCATTTCCAGCTATCTCTGGCTTACACAGCAGGATTCCCCACCCACCCACCCAAAGAATGTAAGTTAATACACTTTATGTGTTAGCATATCAAGTTAAGAAAACATTAAGGATTGAAAAATTGGGAATTTAAATCAGTCTCATATTTACTTAGTTGAGTGAATTAAAAGTTGGTCAAGAGCTTATCAATTTCTGGTTTTATTTTACTTCTACCCTGTACCACTCTCTAGAAATACTCTTGTGATCTGAGGATTGTCACGCATATTTTTATATGCTCAGTTACTTAGATCTACTTTAATTGGTTTGGACTGTTTCCACAACACTATGTTTCCGCATTACATTTCATTCCACACTGCAGAAGGTGGGGCTGTTCTGTTGATTTTAACTTATAAATTAGCAAACTTTCTGTGACCAAACTTTTTTACTTTCTCTGAGCAAACTTTCATATACAAAATTTTGAGAACAGTCCTCCTTCCCATCTTACTCTGATAGACACCTAATATTTGTTAATAAAAAACCAAAAAAAAATAAATGAATGAATGAAAAAATGACTTCCAATATTTTCTGAAAAAATGTTTATGTAGGATTAGGAATGCTTAAGTGAAAAGAATAAAAATAACTGGGCAAGTTATATTTGACTCAAATTTGAACAGTCATCTAATGGAGACAAATCATATCTGCTGAGTTCTTGGTTCCCTTAGAAAAGTAGATGGATTGCCAGGTAATTCTGGGAATTACTTGCAATGTACATTTTCCTGGTGATTCGTAGGCAGAATGTTTTCTGGTTTTGATATTAAACAATATCAGGTTCTCTATTTTCTTGGGATGTCTACATCAGAAATGATACTAAAAGGAAAGCCTGACCAAGTTTTTGGACTCTTGAGATTTTTTTGTTCCCTAGTGGGGAGCGATATTGTTTTTTGTTCTTTGTTGTTGTTGTTTTTTTTCCAGTGGCATTTAAAGAAGCAAGATGAGACAGGTAGTCCATACAGAAATAGCAAACCTTTTTTTTTTTAACTTTTGAAAATCACCGCTCCAGGAAACATACAATTTAAATCCAAGGTCATTGGCTGCGATATGACCAAAATAGATAATACTTTTCCTAGAGGACGGACACACAACATTGATGTTATGGTATCACGAAGTCTAGGAATTTAAGTTACAAAAACCCATGTCTGAAAAGGTTGGAGTCCATTCTGACCTGGCTACAGTTAGGGCTTTGGCTAGAGTCAGGTGTCTTCTTAACCTTGAAGCCTTGAATTCCTTGCATTCTACTTCCTTTAATCAGACCATACTATCTTGAATCTAATAGTATGAGGTCAGATTTTTAGGACAAGTCAGTTAAGAAACATTTATTGAGTTTCTACTGTGTGCTTATCACTGGATAGAACCCTAAGTAGCTTCCTTATGAAATTTACGTTCCAGCATAGAACAGCCAGAATAGGTGAAATTCTTTTATTATTAAACTAAAATCGATTGAATGAGAGAGAGGAACATGGCATCCTCATCATCACTTTATGGGTGAGGAAATTGGTTTCCTTTGTGTAAGTGACTTTGCCAAGTCCACAGAGTGGCAGCTCCAAGACAGGAGCCACATATCCTGGTACTTTGGGTCCCAAGCAGCTTCAGCATTAGTCAGAGTTCAGGTCTTGGCTCCACCACTTGCTAGCTACAGGATATGAGGCAAGTTCCTTAAACTTCTGCTTCCTCCCCTATGAAATAGGTGTGAAAGTACTACCTACCTCAGGAGGTTGTTCTCAGGGTTACATGAAGTAATGCACGGAAAATGCTTGACACGTAGTAAGCATTCAATAAGTATCATTAGTATTCCATTATGAATAGTGGGCACTAAATCAGGTTCTGTGGTTATAAAACTGAGTAAGACAGCACCAGCCAGGGAGGCAGACATTTATGTAACTGATCACATGGCTGTGGGATAGACTCTGAGTGAGCAGTTGACACAGTGCTTTGATGGTTGGGGTCATCTAAATGGTTGGGACCATTTGGAGCTGGGAAGTGGGGTCCAAAAGTCTCCACAGAGCAGATCACAGTGGGAGGTAGAATTTTACTCACTTTGAAAGGGTGAGCCCAGCGAAAGAGGCACAATTGTATTAGTTACCTATTGCTGTGTAAGAAATTACCTCATTTGTTACCTCATTGTTTTTGTGGGTCAGGAACCCACACAGCCTAACGGGGTGCCTCTGGCTTAGAGTCTCTCCGAGATTGTAGTCAAGCTGTTGGCCAGGGCTGCTGTGGTTCTTCCTGTGCAGTGTGGACTGGAGCTGGAGAATCTGCCTCAAGGTCACTCAGGGGCCTTTTGGCAGGCCTCGAAAGGTTCACTTTAAAGTTCACTCACATGGTTGCTGGCATGCCTTAGTTTCTGCTCACATACTTTCTTCTGTAGAGCTGGAGTCAGCACTTTTTCTGTAGAGGGCTAGACAGTAAATATTTCAGGCTTTGCCATTCATACAGTATCTGTTGCCACTACTTAGCTCTGCTATGTAGCGAAAAAGCAGCCATAGGCAACACATAAGTGAATGGCCAAAGCTGTGTTCTAATAAAACTTTATTTACAAAAAAAAAAACAACAGTGGCCTAACTCCAGTTCTAAATCTCTACAAGGACAGCAGCATGGTTTAGCAAAAATAATACTGGCAGTCACTTAGCTTCTCAGAGCTTCAATTCCCAATCTGTAATACTTGGGGGTTGGATTAATCTTTTCCCAGGGCCTTGTCACCCCACAGTTGCTGTGAGTCTAACTTTAATCTTCATTCACAGCAGTTTGATAGCCATTTATTTGTTTTGTCTCTCTCTCTGCTAAAACTAACAGTAACCAGATTGTCAAGTCACCGTACAAATCTCACTGTAGAATGGGAGATATTCAGCCAGGGACAACTTAAGTGTTGCGTTCAAATTCCTCCTGTTAGTACATGTAGCCTCAGTTACTCGTGGTGTGGCTGGCCAGCTTTGGGGCAGAGAGCGATGGGCTCACAACTGCAGGGGTCTTGCCTGACTCCATGAGAGGCCCAGAAGTTAGAAGACCAGGGGCATCATAATATGGCTGCTGGTGGTCGATTGCTTATCTGCGCTAATACAAAGTATGTAATCCCTAAGCAATCAGCATTTCAGGCTCTTGAGATACTATCAATACTTAAGGAATCACACATAGTAGAGTCTCTACAAAAGGTATGTGAGAGTAGGACCCCCACCCCCCAAGAATTTCCCTTAAACTTATTGCACAGAAATCTGTCTCTAATATTTCCTTTGGTATCACACTTGTGGTGAACATACAACCTGGTTTTTCTAGAGCAGCAGTAGTATCCGATGAAGGTCTCAGAAGTTGAAAGAGGTTTATGTTACATTTTGTTGTTATTTTCGAGGCTCTCCGTATATTAAAGTAGTGAAATAATGGCAAAACAGGATTATAAGAAATTGAAAAATATTTTACATGCTTACATCTACAAATCACAATATTGCATACATGCATAAAGGTGATAAAATATTCCTATTCTCAAGATAAAGTATTAGTTCATAGGAAACTGCAGCTGACTTATTACGGAAAAATGGGGCTAAAGTTGAAAGCTGTGTGGCGAACATTAACTTTCAATCCTGTCCATATAGCACTGGGCATGTATTTGGAGATGCTTGTCAAGAGTCTGCATTTGAGACCCTTCATGAATTACCTGGTAGCCCAGGCAATTGACCTCCTGTATCCCACATTCCCTGCCCACCTTCACGATGATAGGCTTGGTTGCATACACCCTGTCATATTGAAGACTCCAGGGTGTCAGTGGAAAAGCTTGAACTCTGAATCCTTGTTCCACCATTTACTAGTTGTGTAACCTTACGTGAGTTAGTTAACTTGCTATCCATAAAATGGAACTAGTAGTAATGGTTATTTTCATAGTTGCTGGGAAGAAAATGATACGGTGTAAAGTATCAAACACATGAATGCTCAAGTGTCAGATACACACACACACACACACACACACATTCATGCATCAGATTCAGAGCCCCAAGTTTTGGTTTGAAAATGTGTTGAGTGCAACTATACTATCTGCCTGGGCCCAGTGACTTCTGGCACTCGCCTCCCTGAGCCCCTGTGTATAAATAGCTGACAGCACTACAGCTGCAGGACTTGGCCCTGGGCTCAGCTTCCCTTTGCCCTCCCTCACCTGCCCTTCATAACTGAATATAGTTTGCACATCGGAGACAAATCCCTTATTGCTGCATCTGTGGGAAAATTGAGACAGAATAAGAATTTTATCACTAGAAATGGTAATATCCAAAGGGCACGGGGGCACCTACAGAGTTATGGGATGATAGGTCCTGGGAACCCTGCTGCTGAGAGAGAGACACACACCTTGCTGCCTCCACCTGGTAAGAGCTTGTGCTGCACAGACAGAGAAAAGAATAACTTTTAATAGGAGTTAAGAATTCAAGTCTGATTCCCTGTGGTCTATTGTGCAGGGTCTTTAACTGTTTGGGAAAGGAGGATTTCTGCCTGGGACAGGTCATTGCTGCCTGAGACAGTGTGGGGACAAAGCCCCAAAAAACAGTTTCCAGGCTCTCGGCCTCACAATAGAAAGGTGCTGGCTTGGGTAGTAAATGGCCATCAACTGTGATCAGATGGCCAGCAGCTGTGGCTAGTTGGCCGTCAGCTGTAACCCGTAAGCCATTGGCCACTAATATAACGGCTGTGGCTATGCTAGCAGAAAAAATGGGGGCCAGCAAGAAGATGGTGGCTGGCAAGCGCGGACTGCTGTTAGGCAGATTATGTAGATCCTGCTTCCTGTGTCTCCAGCCCAGCCGCCAGCGAGAATATATTGGTTTGACTCCCCTACCTATGGCTCCGTGGGTGTTCCTTTTTGGCCTTACCGTGTCCTGCATTCTTATGTGGGGAGCCAGAGCTGAGACCCCGCAGGCCGCCTGCATGACAGACAGGTTGTCCTTGCTCTTTTACTTGGAGTTCTGAATTTGAATAGCAGTGATGCCTTTTGGATCCAGCATTTCCTGGTTTGTGATGGAGAAACAACTTCCTGGCTGGTCTCTAAGGGCTGGGTCCTATAGGTCCTCTGGACTTATATCAGAAGAAAATGAAAAAAATGGAAAGGCAAGGAAAAGCAGTATCATCTCACACATTACAATTACGTACAGTTTATAATCAGCAACGTAGACTTTGAACTTGGAAGGAGGGTAACTTTACAAAAATGGAAAGTTCCCAAAATATTAAGCTATAGAGAGGAGTGGTTAGTTAGCTAACAGAGCGGTCACTCGTGGAATAATATGCAGTCATTTAAATCAGTCATTGTGGACATTTTGTATTGTCATGGAAAAGACTAGAGAGACATAATGTTAAGTGGACAAAAAAAAAAAACAGGACATGAATATTATGTGAAATTGGTATTTAGATGGGCACAAACTAAAACAAATCCTGGAAAAAATTTTACACCTAACACAAGGTGAGGTTGCTATGGTTATGGCTGACCTTTTTTCCCCCTCTTTCCCCAAACTTTTTTATAATTATATCTATGTTTACATATGTATATTATATATATATATATACATATGTATACATACAAATATACATAATATATCATTTTTAACGTAAAAGGTCTTTAAGCATTTGGAAAAGATTAGAGATATTTATGAGCAGAGCAGATGCAAAATAAAAAAGGTTTTCTACTTTAAAAAAGACTTAGAATTTGGTATATTCTAAGGACTCAATTTTAAAATCCATCAATAGATGAGTGGATTTTACACTCTACTGCAGATATCTGTGCTTTACTGAAGTAACTAGGATCTCTCTTTTCTCTGCAGAGATTCTAGATATAAATCATGGTTTTGTTTTCCTTGGTTTAAATGACATTCCTCTTTGATCATTCCTTCACACAATGAGAAGATATTTCCTTGTGCAAAGTAGTGGTTAACTTCTCATAACCTCAGACAACAAAGGGGCCCCTGTGTGAGGAGGCAGGAATTCCTCTTGGAATACAGGGAAGGCCCCCAGCTGAACCGTATCCAAGGAAGATGTTGCGAAGCTTGCAAAGCTTGTTCGGAGAAAGGAGCCCAGCTGGAGATCTTTTATTTCTATTCAGATATTGGCCCTGCCTGGGGGTGGGGGTGGGGAAAACCCATAAAAGAAAGCCAAAAACAAGCTTGAATGCATTTACAAATTACAAGGGAAAGTTAATTCTTGCAAGGAGTGTTGGTGCCAATTCAGGCTTATCATATTTAGCATTTAACTCCCCTTGGAAAGAAACTTTTTTTTTTTTTTCTCATGGGAGTTAAAGAAGGTAACAGAGATGGACTTACCCACTGTATGGTAAAAACTCCTGAGTAAAAACCTGTCTGAGGATAAGTCATGGGCAGGCTCAAATTCACCTTGGCTTCTTCCAGTGCGTCCAACGTGCTGTCACCAGTTATTATTATGAACAACGAATCTCATCAAGTCAGGCCCTTAGCATGGCACCCGACCTAACCCCAGCTCATCTCTGTGGATTTATGTCCCACCAGGCTGTCTTTCCCAACACCCACAAACCTTCCCCTCCAGCCACCTTCCTCACTTCTTCAACTCCCTCTAGGCCTTGGGAGAACTTATAGAATGACATAAAATACTTGCAAGTGGGTCTGGCATGTCCTAGGCCTTCAGGTAAATGTCACTGTTCTTCCCCTGTCTTCCCTCTGCCCTGCTTTGAACAGAAATTCCCCTTCCTGTAATTGGTCTTAAGTTCCTGGTCAATAATAGCTCCTTTACGAAAAGCCAGAAAACGGAAGTGAGGAGAAGAAATGAGAGGTGAGGAGAGCCAGCTCTCTTCATTGAGGGGGTCCCTTTTTACCAACCCACTTCTTGAAAGTTGGAGATTCAGAACAAGAGAAGAATGACAACTGTCATTTTGTGCTTCTGCTTATCCTGATTCATGCATTATCTATACACTTCACATCTAAAAACACTAAGGCCCAGGGTGGTTGAGAGATTTACTCCAGGTCACACAGCTAATAAGTAGTGAAGCTAACATTCCAACTCTCCCCTCTTACCACTACGCATAAGTGCTTTCCCAAAACTCACAGACTTCTGGTCACCAGCAGCATTTGCCCCCAACATCTGTGGGTGGCCAAACAGTATCAGGAGGTGTAAGAAATACTCCTTCCTGGCTCGAGGGGTGGCTCCACTTGAAAACTAAGTTTCCAACAGAGTAAAAATTCCATTCCTTGTACAGATAACTTAGCTGGTTAAATATCAAGCTCTGTAAGGCTCTATTTACTAATAGACCCGTGGAATGTGATCCCCTTAGGGATTTAATGTACTTGAAAACTCTGTTAAAAAAAAAAATCACCATTTAAGAACCTCGAGACCCACACCATCTAGAAGAACTTTCTGCAATGAGGAAAATGTTCCGTGTCTCACTGTCCAATTAGCCACTAACCACATGTGGCTTTGGGACATTTGAAATGTAGGTGGCCATTGTGACCAAGAAACTGTTCATGTATTTAATTTTAAGAAATGTAAATTTAAAGAGCCACATGTGGCGAGTTGGCTAGCAGTTACCACAGTGGACTGCACAGCTGTAGACTATTCTGCAATGTTGATTGCTGGTCCCCACATTTTCATAATACTTTGCCTATAAGCTCATTTATATCACTGGATCATAATTATTTGTTTATGTTTTGCCTTCCTGACTCGGTTGTAAGCTTTAAGTCTTGTGCATCTGCTATGATCATCTGTAAGCACATGGCCTGGCCCACGGCGCTTGATGTTAACTAATTAATGTAGGTGAAATGGTTGTGAGCTTGCATTTTCAAAAGCATCCTTGTTTTCACTTGCTATCCTCTAGACCAGGGGTGTCCAAACTGCAGCCCGCGGGCCACCTGCGGCCCGCGATCCATTTTTTATTGGCCCGCAGCAAATTCCAAAAATATATTTAGTTTACTTAAATAAACCGGGTGAGGCAATAGTACTTCACCTCGAGTGAGTGGCCCGGCTGTTTATGTATTTTACCGCATATGGCCCTTGGTGAAAAACGTTGAAAAAAGTTTGGACACCCCTGCTCTAGTTTACCGTTTCTCACGACTTTCACGACTTCGCTCTTATGACTAGAATGGTTCCCAAATCTTCAAATGCAACCCAGACTGCTCACTTGTGAGCACATTTTCTTTCCTGAAAGGAAATCACCTTCTGGCTCGTTGTCTTTGTTCTTTGCCAATTTCTCTAAATGCATGCTTCTATTACCATTTCTTGATTTTTTTTTTTTTTAACATCATCTTCTACTACAGAAGATAATTTAGCTTCCTATTCTCTGGCCCACCACACATAAGGAATGTTCCCACTCCCCACGGAATCCCACCCCACCCCCAACCTCCAGTTTTAGTTAGATGAATACCTAGTATTTATTATAACTGTGTGAACGTTATTCATAAATAAGCCAGGTAGACAATTATATTTCCTTTCTGCACAGCTTTTTCTCTGGAGGTAACGATTGTCCCTTTTTTTGGTTTGTGAAGTATCCCACATACTTAGCACTGATTCGACTGCAAATTCTTTCCCTGTTGTGTAAATCTTTCTCTTTAGGACACTTCAATTATTCCACCAATTTCATCTCTTAAAGAAAACTGCCCAGAGCCTTCTTACCTTCTCCAATCTGAACAAGCTGTCCTTTCAACCTTGCACACTGCTGGCTTTCTAGGATCGCCCATCACCATCTTCCTGGGGGCATTTTGGTCTCTCTCCTGTGTTTAATGCTCTGCTTCCTATGTCCTTCCCTACCCCTCCTGGTTCCGTCCCTCATTTGTTTGTTACATCTTCTTCTAACAGCTTCCTTCCCGGGAGAGGAAGGTATAGGGATGGTAAAGTTTTTATATCTGAAAATGCCTTCATTCTACCCTCTCACTTAAGTGGTAGTGTGGCCAGGTTTAGAATGATTTCTGTGTTTGTTGAAGAAGTCCTAAACCATTCTGACCTCCAGATATTTGTATATCTCTTCTTTCCTTTCTGAAAGCCTGCCGGATCTTTTATCCCAGTTCTGAAATATGACAATGATGTGCCTTGACGTTGAGTCTATTTTTATTTATTGTGTTGATCACTGGTGAGAGCTTTCATCTTAGAAACTTACTCCTTCGGTTAGGTGAAATTTTCTCAAATTATTTTGTTATGAAATCTCCCCTCCTTTTGTTTGCTCTCTCTTTCTGGAACTCTTATTATATGGATATAGGACTTCATGGATGGACCTCTAACTTTTTTTTTAATCTTTTCGATTTTCTATGTCTTTATCGCATTTGCTACCTTATGTGAGATTTCCTTTTTCTTTAGATTCTCTATTGAAATGTTTGGTTTTAATTTTTAAATCAAAGAGCTTTTTTGTTATTCTCTGTGTTTTTAAAATAGCCTTTTGTTCTTTTTGGATACAAAGTGACGTGATGAAGATTATAATTGTTGATTTTTTTGTTTTTGTTTTTGTTTTCTTCTTCCTACTCTTTGTTTCAAGAACTTTTTTGTTTGTTGGTTGCTTGGTTTTGGTGCCTTGCCTGTTAGAGAGTTTTCTCAGATGTCTGGGGGAAACTACCGGTGGCTGCCAGCATTCCCAGAGCCAAGGAGGGGAGCAGGCTGAGGGTCTCAGCATTCCATGTGCAAACATGCACTTAATCACCCGGTTTGGGGTTCAAAACCCCTACCCTTTGCTGTGTGTTCGCTACTGTATTCCTGGCCCAGAAACCCTCCTTTACTCTTCCTAGATACTAAATTTACCTTCTTTGGTTGAGATGGAGAGTGGAAACCACCCCAAGGCCAGGTGCACCAAAAGGGATTTAGGAGCCCAACTGCTTTTTAAACACCTTCCAAATTATCCTGATTTTAGTCCTCCCCTCTTCATTCCAACTTTCCTAACGCCTTTAAGGATTCTACAGGCTATACTGAGAGGCTGACTTACCAGATCAGCTCCTTTACATCCATGGACTTTCGGTTTTTATCTCTTTTGTTGCTCTCTATGTAAGTTTAGCGCGCGCGCGCACACACACACACACACACACACACACACCTTTTTTTAAGTGTGTTTTCCCAGGACCCATCAGCTCCAAGTCAAGTCATTTCAATCTAGGTGTGGAGGGCGCAGCTCACAGTGGCCCCTGCGGGGATCTAACCAGCAACCTTGTTAAGAGCACCGCGCTTTAACCAACTGAGTGAACTGGCTGCCCTCATGCCCTTTTTTTTTTCTTTTAATGAAAGATGACAGCATGCCTTTTTTCTCTCCCATCTTTCTCTTATGGACCACTTCAACTCAGGAGGCTAAAGGCCGAATTCAGAATCTCTTAAATACTGCACATGGTTTTCCTTCCATCTTCTCTGTTTATGGAACCACCATTCTTCCCATCTATCAGCCTCCAAAAGTAAGAATAATTTTAATAATTCCTTCCTTTGTCACCCAAATTCCGGCTTTCATGGATTTCTGGCATCGCCACCCTCCCATCCCCCAAAATTCAGTACATACGTGTGGAAATCCTACTTTGTATTCCTTTTTGAAGAAACAACGATACTGAGATGCTATCTTTGGACTCAAGGAATTTCCAACAGTGGCAGAGAGAAAAAGATAGAAAACTGACTAACGATGACAATGATGATGATGAATGAAAACCATATCATAGCTGACAATGTTTAGATTGTAATTTGTGCCAACCACTGTGTTTAATACTCTACTGTGTTCTTTTACTTAATCCTAACTGTTCTCTGAAACAAAAAAAAAAAGTGCTATTATAATTGTCATTTACACATAAGGAAACAAGCAGCGAGGCAACAAAACTTTCCCAAGACACTATATAAAATAAGTGTATAAACCAATGTGCTCAGAAAAAGATGGGATACTAGAAATTAATGCTTAACTTGAAAATCAAGGAAAATTTAAGAAACTAGATTTCTAAATTTGCTTTTTTTCCTCTGGATTCCCTTTGATACAACCACACACCAGGCTCTTTTCACATGTCACTTAATTCAAAGGATCGACTCTTAGCAAGTTTCTCTGTACTTAACCCTTTTAATTTTCCCTGCTTACTACTAGCAGACGAAACTTTCTAATATATCGCTGCCATACTGTCATTCAGTGCTCAAGAATCTACTCCCGTTTGCCAATCATGTCATGTTTGATCTTCTGGGCCTATTTTCAAGAGCCGTGGTCGCCTGATCATAGATGCCATAGCCATCCCCCAAATCCACAACATGGGTCTCTTTGCACAAGTCATATTCTTTCCTACCCTTTTGCTTTTACTAAAACTGTCCTCTCTACCTAACTAAATAGACCCATTGCTTATGGCTCTATTTTTCCATAAAGCATTTCCTGGAAGCCCAACCCCACTGGGATTACTTTTGCTCCCAAACTCCCATGATGCTTAGCACTGATTAGCTGTACTAGTTGTTGGGTCCTCACCATGTACAACCCAATTTAATGTCAATGCTAGCTTGCCCATCATTTAGCCATGTACCCAAGGCACCAGCAAAGCAGATATGCCAAAAATATTTTCTGAAATAACTTATTATTTCAAAATGTCAGCCTGAGAAAAAAATAGAATTTCTTTGTGTCTTATTTTATAGTTATTGTTTTTATTTTGACACATGATCTTTAGAGTACATAGAGCTTTTAGAATTCTTGTTCCATCTCTGGATATTGTCAGTTTGTATCTTAGAAAATTCTTTGGTAACTGGACCATGTCTTATACTTCTCTGTATAATTATGCCCAAGGTAGACACTCATTTAACATAGCATATTTTTAATAAAATGTATGCATAATATATTCCTGAGATAAAAATTATAATGTAGGACTCAAATATCATATTTCATTGAATGTTAGATGTCACTGATTTTAACATGTACCATTAGCTTATGCACTAAAAAAAAAAGTAGAAAACAGTGCTGCTAGTGTAACCATGTCGTGCCAAAAATTGTAAGATACATTCTAATTTTAGAGCTGTTAAAAAAAATAAATGAATACATGTGCATCTTGGATTTAATAAAACATGTACATTATTGTTTTGTAATATTAAACATTGGTATTGGGCATCTTAAAATTATCAATGACATGTTTCAGTAAAATTCTTAAAAGACATGCAATATACCACCTAAATGCAAGTTACTGTGTGAGGCAATATAACATGTAGATAAACAATGAAACCATGACCTTCCCTTACTGAGAGTTTACAGTCTAATGGAGGGAACGTTGTATAAATGAATTGCTACGTATCATCCGGAGACAGAAAGTGATCAAAGCCATCCAAGAAGTTGAAGATCTTATAGAAATTAA
Source organism: Rhinolophus hipposideros (assembly GCF_964194185.1). Classification (NCBI taxonomy): domain Eukaryota; kingdom Metazoa; phylum Chordata; class Mammalia; order Chiroptera; family Rhinolophidae; genus Rhinolophus; species Rhinolophus hipposideros. The sequence continues at coordinate 85,098,348 of NC_138047.1, read as the reverse complement.
ATGAATGGGGTAATTGCCTTTAGTTGGGGTTCAGAAAAATCTTCATGGAGGAAATAGTGTGTGAAATAAGTTTTAAAGGACAAGTAGAATTTGCAAAATATCGATGACATGGAGGCATGCCATCTGGGGAAAACATTATAGTATGTATGAAGGCATAGACACAGAAAAATATAGGTGTGTTTCAAAAATAGTGAGAAATCCATGTGGGCTGGAAATAATGGCTGGAGGAGTTTCAGAGATAATCTTGGAAGGCCATTGGTGCCACATAGGGATGGCTTCAGTGCTTAGCTGAGTTCATTAAAGACTTGGAAGACAATGCAACCCCATAAGGCTTTTTAACAGGGAAGTAGCTGGTAGGATAAGAGCATTTTTTGAAAAATTTGGGTCTATAGATAGTGAATAGTTCTAATAATCACAGGGAAGTTGGTAAAAAAAAAATCTAAACATTTGCTTTACTTTCAAATTCTATACATTATTTTCATTATAAGCAAAGCTATTTTGTAAATGAATTTTGTCGAAATATTATACATATATTCATGAACTTTGCTCTGTCTCCAAGAAGCAAATCGCTTGGATTTCTTTCTGCTTAGTTGAAATTTTACCCATCAAAGAAAAGGCATGTTGTCATGTAATGTTTGTCAACAGTAATAAAGCAATAGCTTTTGCTTATTGAACAATTCCACCCTGCCCAGCATGTGATAAACAGCTCATATGTGCCATTTAAAAATCACTGCAATCTTATTTTATAGAAGAAACACTGAAATGTGGGTAAATTGTTAATTGATTGCCAAGTGTCAGGAGCTGGACTGCAAATCCAGGCAGGCCTGGTGAATTTTAAAGTGCCTGTCTGTCAGGGCTGATTGTTCCAGGTCCGAAACGCCATTTCTCTCACACCACTGCCTAGTGCCCCTCAGAGAATGCTCTCTACTGTTCACTTTGTTGGTGCAACTTGGCTGCAAAACGGAGGCAACTTGTAGACTTCAATTTTCAACTTTTTTGTTGTTGCAGGAAGACAACTTAAACTTCCAGAGAAATCTAATGGACAATCTCTACAACAGGTAAGCAATATTTTTTTTTCTTAACGCTTTAGGAAGAAAAAGTCTATTTCGCTTTTTTTTTTTTTTTTTTACTTTCCATTAAATTTTCTATTACTCGGTCATTCACTACAGTTTTTATTACCTAAATCGTTAAAGCCAGGAGACAGAACAGTCCCCAAAATCTATTTCTTTCTGGTGCATTCAGGTTTGAATTGAACTCCATTATTTCCTTTCTACTTTTGTTGTTTATGGATACAATTCTAAAACATGTGACATGAGGCATGACCCAACTAAATCTTGACACTGAAAGATTTTCAGTTAATGTCCCCAGGCAATTTGGCATTTCTCCAATAAAGACCATCCCTCCAATAAAACCATCCTTCTAAAATAGTGATTCTTGGAGTATAGTCCCAAGACCAACATGATCAGTCTCACCTGGGAACTTGTCAGAAATGCAGATTCTTGGGCCCCACCCCAGACCTACTTTCAAAAATCTGGGGATGATGCCCAGCCATCCAAGGTATTCTGATACACTCTCAAGTTTAGGCACCACACCCTGGGATTATAGATCTTCCTTTCTTTTGTTTTTCTCTGGGTCTCCTCCCAACTCCCTTTTCATTTCCATCTTCAACCTGACGTGGGACATGATTAGTTATATATCTTACTCCAGTGGAACAAGCCTTTTCTCCCGACATTGTGATCCTGAAAGTAGTATGTACACTGTCCTCATTCCCCTTTGCCAATTCTAGATGGTCAAGCTGCCTCCTTCATTCAAAACCTTATCTGCCTTTGAGGTTCATGACATCTACCTATTCTGTCATTGTCCCCACTTGTTGCTATTCTCTGGGGACTTTACAGCTATTCCAGATCATTCAGAACCTTAGGCTCCAAGCCTTCCTGACTGTCTGCACTCCACTTATCCCTCTTCCACTACATTTCAGTTAATTTCCATGGATACATCCTGGGCCATGTCATTAACTATACACTTAAATATACCAATGTCGAAACACCATCTTTTAGCTCTCCAAATTTCTCATACTCAAAGGTGTGAGCCACTGGTGTTTTTTAAACCTCATTAGGATCTCTAGTCCCCAAGACTCCCCCTCTCCATTAGCTAAACTCTTGGCAGACTGCCCTACCTATCTAATGTAGACCCAGTGGCTCATTGCTTCGGCCACTCTCGTCAGCACCCTTAAGATCCAAGCCCTATTGTCCTAACCTGGGACCAATGTAATAACCCACATTTATGGGCCTTTACCAAGATGGCTGAACATTGCTGGGAGAGGAAAACATTACAAGAACTACACATATTGGCATCACTCAACTTTTTGGTTACTGACTGCAGCTAGCTGTCAGCACTGCTCAGCCATCTTTCGATGGTTGCCTTTCCCCACCACACAGCATTCCAAACCTTTGACACTGAGCTTTCACTCCTAATCCCTCCAACAGACAACCTGGCCTACCATATCAATAAGAAAGTCAAGCCTTTAGGATATCTCCTCTTAGCCTCCCTCTTTCCCTCTAGGCTCCAAGGAAGAAGTGAATATCCTCACTTCTTTCTAAAGATTATACCTTCACGATTGATCTTGACTTGATTTCCTCTATTTCCCCTCACTCTATTCAACTTCTTTCAATTATCTTTTTTCTCCTCAGCATGTGACATACTTAACTCTCACTCCCTGCAAAAGCAACCTATAGTCCTGTATCTTTCTACGTTATGACTACTCCCTTCTTCGTCCCCATGCCATCCAAATCCAATTCTCCTTTCATGTGTTCCATTCATTCCTCAACGCACTGCACCCCAACACCCACCTCCGTGGTTCTGTAACTTTCCTTCACTTCTTACTGTTAACTTCCTTGTTACTAAAACCAATGTGCACTTTTCCATCCTCTCCTTTTCTCTGAGGCATGTGACACCTTGTGGTGGCATACTCCCTCATTTCTAACTCCCTCCTCTCTTGCTTCTTGATAACAATGCCTGGTTTCCCTCCTCCGTCTCTGACATACTTCTCAGTCTCCCTCAAGAGCTCACCTACTTAGAGCAGCTATGTGGGGGATGGCAATGACCAGGAGACTCACAGGATCTGTATAGTGGAAAAAGCAAGAAAGACATCACAACCATTAATTAAAGAAAATGATTTCAGTTGTGCTAAGAAGGCCAGGTGAAAGGTGAGATGGGTGTGGAATAACCAAGGTCTAAGCTGGCTGGAGGTGGTGTGAGAAAGCAAAAGAAATAGCCTATGACCAGGAGAAAACATAAATTTAAAAGAATTTAAAAGTTTAAAGGTTTTAAAGAAAGCTACTGTGGCCACGGTAAAAAGGAGAGATGATGCACGATGGGGTGGTATAGAAAAGACTTGGATTTTTATTTTAGGGGATTCTTACCAGTTTTAAGCGAGTTATTTCTGTTGATTCTCATTAGTCACTGTAGTTATATTCTATAGAGTCACTTCAAACAATGAGTTAGTGGATAGTGAACCATCGCTCCCTGGAGAAATACATACTCGTATGTGGTTAGGTTCCTGGGAGCCTCTGGTCACCACATTGTCATCAATCAAGCAGTACATAACTTTGTTTCATGTGGGTTTCTGTTTAAAGGTACTTTATTTAATATACAGAGGATGCCAAAAAATGTATGCACATTTTAAGCAAGGAAAAAAACTGTATTAAAATTGTAATACAATGAATGACGCTAGCATTCATTTGATGAACACCATCTTTTGAACAAACGTCAGACTACCCCTTGCTACCGTAATTCAATTCAACTTCAAAAAGTAATACATACATAACATCTCTTAACGTGTGTACATTTTTTGGCACCCCTGGTATATACATTATGTTATATATGTAAATATAAATATAGTGTTAATCCATCGGTACTGATCTCAGGGCTAAGCACCACAGCTCATTCAGGAAGGAATTTTCTCTATAAAGTATATCGTAGTCTTCTTGCCCTCCGGAACACTAGACAGCACTTCAGCACCATGCTTCGGGGCCATTTAAACAGCAAAATTACCAATAAGAAACACAAAAATGTAGCACTAAATAGACTGAAAAGGCCACTTGCTTACAATATGAGAGCTGAAGAGAAGACAGAGTGTTGCTTTGTTTGAGCTTAGCTGGAAATGTGTGCATTAGACGACTCAGATTTTTTTGCTGCTCTGTACATATCCACGAATGACCTCAAAAGCACCCCACGTATTGGTTTTAGGGTTACAAATAAATTTTAGCAAGTAAGTGAATCTACAAATACAGAATCCACAAATAAAGAGGATCGGTGTGTACCTCAAGCATGTAGATTGATTGACAGGTGGTATCTAGGAAGCTCTATGTAAGTTTGATAATTTTATCATCTTCTTCATTGTTACATGTTTTTAAATATCCCAAGGGCGTTGGACACCTTTGTGAAGTTTTAGGCAGGGAGAGTGATGTGATTCACATTGTGTCCTAAAAAAGAGTATGTGACTCCTATGTGGAAAATGGATTAGGAGACAGGAGTGATACAGGTGACAGGAGGTTATTGCAGTCATCCAGGTAAGAAGAGGTGATGATGTTTTTATTTAGAGCAGGATGATGGCAGGGCACATGAAAAGGGTGACTTTAAGAGAGCCGGTCCAAGAAGTAGCATCCCTGCATTCCTGAGTGGGCATTGCATGCCCCCCGGAACATGCCCTGGAACTCCACCAGCATGTGATCTGCTCACTTTTGCCCACAAAACCTGTTTTGATCTTCCCAAGTTTATGCAGGTGCTCCTCACCTTATGTAACATATTCTGTGACATTTCAATCTAGTACTTATAACACGGTATTAGTCATTCATTTGTATACCAGTCTGCCTTGCTGGACTATAAACTCTTTCCAGATCCCTGGAATCAAGTTCAGTACTTGGCACATAATAGATGCTCAGGAATGTTTGTTGCGTGAGTGGGTGATGACCCTTTTACCAGACAACAGAGCTCTTCTTCCTCTTTATGTCCTAGTAACAAGCAGAGTGTCTTGCCTCCAGTGAGTACTCAGTAGTGAAACTTACTCAAGTATTTTCAAATGCAAAATGTATTTTTCCTATAATTTAAAGAAACATTGGGGTCCCAATTCTACACACATAGCATCATCTACAAAGATGGGACAATCTGCTTTTTCTTGTCCTCTATTTCATTCTTCCAGCCTTGAGTCCACATTTTTAAGATAAGGTGCTTAGGCGGGATGTTCTCTAAGGTGCTTTGTGGCTTGGGCACTCTAGGACTCCAGGAATTACCCAGAACTAGTTCTCCCAAGCATCTAACCCGAAACTGTCCTTGCTTTTAAAGCCATCATTATTTGTAACCTCATAAGGCTGTATAAAGTTATAAACTTCTGTATAAAAGTATAAACTTCTCTCCATATCATCTCCTTCAAAACGTCCTCATCATTTCCAGAACTTAAGTTTTTCTAAATGTTTCAGATTTCTTCCAGATTTCCCCTACCTCCTAGATGAGGGTACTTACTAGAATTGGAGACACACCCTGGATGGGAGACATGCACCAATTCCCATGGGGTTCCCCAGAGTTTGGTCAGAACATCACCCATTTTTATTCAGAATGTTTAAAAGTAACTAGCACCCAGTAGTTAAAGAACATTTTCACAGACGACAACCATGAACACGTATGGCAGCCAACATTTATTAAGAACCTACTACTTACCAGACACACTTTGCCAGGTCCATCACATGTTTAAATCACGTGATCCTCGTAGGAACCCTGCACAATTCAGTGCTACTATTTTCTCCATCTAATGGTTGGCAAAACTGAGATTCAGAGAAGTTAAGCAATTTACTCAAGGTCACTCAGCTTAGCACAGGCCAATCCAGATTGTAACTCCAGAGCCCGTTCCCTTAGTTACAACAGACAGACTGTCTTCTAGGTACTGGATTCTTAAGTTCTTCTTGTTCTTCTGAACTCCCTATGTGATTTCGTACATATTTTCTGACCAGTCCTTCTGGTCATATGGACGTAAAAATAAAATCGGTCAGGCACTAATGCCAAGGGTGTCTCTGAAGTTTCTAAGCAGATACCCTATGAAAGATTGGTGACACTAAGCTTCCTATGTAACTTGAACCAAAGTCAAGTAGATTACCCCACAAGCTGAGTCAAGACCAGATTTGTCAGATGCCACTGTTACCATGTGGTCAAGAGTATGCTAGAAAGAGCCCACTAAATCCCACATGAAAAAGACATAGAGGCACATGTTAAGTGAAAATACATCATCTTCATTTCAGATGTTTAAAATCTGCTTCTCAGATAAACTGTGCTTGTGTTACCTGAGGATTTCCCCCAACTGTACTTGATCATATTACCAGAAACCGAAAGCTATCCAGAAGGTCCTGTCTGCCCCCAACTTCAGTTGGGTCTGATTTGGGGGGCTGCAGTGATTGTCCCTGAACAATAACACTTGGTTTGGTCTTGAATGGCGTGATCTGTTCATCAGCGAGCAAGATTCTACCCAAGTAGCAGAATTTGGGGAAAATGTCTAATTCCATATCATTGATGAACATCTGTCATTTTCAATGAGATTATGTGTACGGTTAATTCATCTCTCTAGATGATCTCAGCCACTTTCTCTTCTGGGCTGTGTGTGATAATGTGCATGACTTCCTCAACACATACTTCAAAAGCAGAGTGAGGAGCACATGGTGAGATCTGGATTACCAAGTCCAAGAGTTTTAGATGTTTGCATTAAGCTGTTGAACTGCAGCCTCACTGAGGCGTTGAGGGGCATATTAAAAACCAGCTTCCTGCCACTGAATTGATCACAGGGATGGGGTAATACGGGCTGGCGCCTATACAAATAATAGGGAGTACCTTCTGTATGTGAGCCGACGTAGTCTAAACTTAGTTATTAACCACCATACCTCACACCCATTTAAGATGTTGAATATTTTCAAGAGATTACTCAAAAGAGTGTGAAGGTCCTTGTGTTGCTTATGCTTGCTCCAGGGACAGTTTTAGAATATCTATATAGGAGGAGTGTAGGAGCTTGGCAGGGAATCTAAGAGACTTGTCCAGTAGTTACAGTGTGAAACAAACAGGCTGATTTGAGGTAGGAAAGACAAGCAAACTTGACGGAGATGATGGAGGGGCTAAAGTCCCTTCCCCAACCAGAGTTGACATCCTCCTGTGACCTGTCCTATGTCAGGCATGAGCAAGCAATACTATGTACAGTGGACAATACCAATTTTTGCGGAGTCCAATACTGTTGTTGTGTATTATTTGGTAGCATAGCCAGAAATCCTTGGCCAGGATATTATTTGTATTAGGCAAGGTCTAGCCAGGAAGGGGAACCTCTCCTTTCAAACAGAGGTAAGTTATATAGCCATTGGATTATGCAGGTTTTGGAAGAGCTGGGAAATCAAATGAGATGATGAAGTAACACAGAGATGGTCAAAGCAGGAAGACCTTACCACCCTAGGATGCGACACAGAACCAGACGCTGGGGCAATAGCTGAAACCAAGGTCAGGCACCTTGGTTCTCACTGGCACCGTGGAGGGTGGAGCTGTTGGGCATCTAGGCTGTGGAGGAGATACAGCCATTGCCGAGACGGACAGGATACCGTCCAAAGCAGAGAGAGCAAAAGTGAAAACTACCCTGGCATCTCCTATCTTTCCCGTCTAGTCTGCTACCAGCACCTTCCATTGGTAGGACCTACCAACATCCAGAGGGCAATGGTTCCTCAGCTTTGTGGTACCCTGAGAAACCAAACAAGCAAGGGAAGCAGGAAGGCAGTGGACCAGTGCAATTCTGAGGTTTTTCCCAACTGTTCCCCAATTATTAAGTATTTGGGTTCAAATTAATCCCTTATTATTGGACGCTTGGTTTATTTTAACTTTTCCCTGTTACAGCCCCCACAGAGAAGAATAAAAAAACTGGACATAAATTAGAAAGTGTTTAAAAGCAAATTCTGAAAAACAGACAAAAGTTTAAGAAACTTAAGAGGATTATAAAACTGTACCAGTTGGGGATGAGATTGGAAACAGTGACTATGTGTCTTAGTTTCTGACCCAAGTTATGTTCTAACCAAATTATCATGTTGGCCATCTTCATTTGGGCTATATATTTTGTCACCAAAGGGGCCAGTGGTGACGATAGCTACTGTGTTTCCCTGAATATAAGACCTACCCCGAAAATAAGCCCCAGTTAAGATCATCAACCAGGACGCATTTAGTACATTACGACGATGTTCCAGAAGAAGATGACATGACTGTATTTGAATAAATGTAGATTGTTGTACATGAAAAAATAAGACATCCCCTGAAAATATGCCCTAATGCGTCTTTTGGAGCAAAAATTAATATAAGACCCGGTCTTATTTTCGGGGAAACACAGTACCTCACTTTTTGCCAGAAACTCCACAAGCCACAAGCATTCTTAAGGTGTTAGCCCTCCCCCTTTAAGTAAAGCTCACCTAGAGCAACCAGCAACACAGCAAAGCAGAGAGGCCTGGACTGCCCTGATATTCTGGCACCACTAAATACAGCATCACCAGCACCACCTTGGAGTTTGTTAGAAATGCACATTATCAGGCCGACTCAGACCCACGTGGATTCCTTATGGACCCCATGCCCTCTACCCCTCTGTGTGTCCCCCAGGATCCTCACCGCTGCTACACGCACACCCCAGTTTTTATTCAATAATGAAATGCATCTTGTCTGCTCCAGACAGGAACCTACTCCCAGGAATTACAGTCCAGAGAATAGTTGTATCGTTTCTCAAACTTTTTCCCTCAAACAGTTCCCACCAAGCGTACAGAAGGATCTGGGGCTGCTGGTGAGGCATCTAGAGGGCTGACCACTAGCTACTCACAAACCTGACAATTTCTGTATGCCTTTTGTTTAATTCTAATACATGCAAATTTTGCCTTTTCAAACACAGTATTCTGAATTTATTTTTAAAAAAATAATGGACTTCTTCCAAAAATTTGGCCATAAGTATTTTGTGGTTTATCTTTACCTCCTGCTGCACGGCCAAATATCCTTATTCAGAAGATGGGGACCCAAGACTAGCTCACATCGTGGGCGGGCTTTGGGGTCCCCAGGGGGAGGAACTGGACCTTTCCATACCCACAGGTGCCTTCCACCCCCATCCTCTACCACAGAATTATTGTCCAGATGTACAGGTGCAAGGGAGCAATCTGAACTCAGCCATTTGGGGAGTTGGTGAGCAGCCATTGTGACAAAAGAGACCTCTATAGAATTGCAGGAGCCTTTGATTCCGTAATGGTCTGGCCAGACTATAAATTAAACCTCATACCTGGCCGAGCTGAGTAGGCCCTGCCATATAGTGGTACCACGGCCACCAGGAGTTAAAGGTGACAGTAATTGTCTGAAGTCTTTACCATGTCACCTACTGTCTAACTTTGCCACATGGCAACACACCTACACTACTTGTGCTCCAATTCTCATGTTTTTCTGAGGCCTTTCTCATACCAAGTCACTCTTGAAATTAGATTAAATAACCACCATGTACTGCCATCTGGTGGTAAACGGATAAAACCACACCTATGAAATTCAGTCAGAGCCCAAATCAAGAGGATCCAGTTCCCTTTCGCAAAAAGAAAAACTACTGGATCACAGGCTGCTTCTTATTGTGTAATCCAGTGGACTCGGAAAACAACAGAACCTACCAATTAATAGGAAATATTGTATTACAGATACACATAATTATATAAATATTATATAATATAAACATATATAATATAATCAGGAAATATTAATAGAGACAATAGCAACAGCATTAATAATAGCTATACTGTACCACTTTCTAACTTTTATGTCCATTTACTTATCTATAAAATACCGGTTTCCACCTTAAAGGGTAATTGTAAAGTTGAAATGAACGAGGGCATGAAAGTTCCTAAAAGAGTACTTGATGCACAGTAAGCACTCAACTGTTACCTACTTATTATAATTATTAATAAGTACTGGCCATATGCCAGACATTATAATAAATGCCTTACATGCTTTTGTCTGATCTGATTTTCAAAACAAGCCTGACAAACAGGAATTATTATTACCATTTTGCAGATTAGACAACTAATGCTCTCAGAGGCTTAAAAATCTGCCTAAAGGTCAGAAAGCTAATAAGTGGTGGAGGTGGAATTGGAACCCACAACTCTAGATTTTTCATGTAACCACTCTGCTGAACTGCCAGTGTGTTACGATGAATCCTCCTGAATGTTTATATAAATTCCATCCCACTTCGCGCGCACACGTGCACATACACGCACACAAGTGTTAAATTTTCTCAGGGAACACTCAGGATACCATTTTGTCCCCAGAACCTAGCACAGAGTCTGATATATACCAGAGGTTCAGTGGACGTCAGTGAAGGCACAATGGTGACAACAATGGTGACAATTCATGAATAAAATCTGTCTTAAGGACCACAGACTAATGACATCAGAAAAGAAAAAGACAAGTTATCAGATCTTGAATAGAGGAAAATATCATATGAAATGTTTATAGGATTCATCAACATGATTGTAAATGCTAGTATAAGGACCATAGGAAATAAAAATGGAATGACATTACCATTATGGTATTAAAAAAAACGTATTGTTTCCCCATTTGACACAGAAATCAAGAGTCCTGTACACCTAGCAGCAGTAAGGTCATGAGACCAGGACCTGGCTTATTCCTTAGAGTTGATGCAATGGAGATGCCATAAGAACAGTGTAGACACCTGTTCAGGTGAACAGCACCAGCCTTGGAAAAGGACAGCGAGGCAACCTTTTAAATAAATTCCATTTTTCCCGAAAGTAAGACCTGGCCGAACCATCAGCATTAATATGTTTTTTGGAGCAAAAATTAATAGAAGACCTGGTGTTATGTTGTTTTGTTATGTTATGTTATGTTATGTTATATTGTTATGTTATGTTATACATGGTCTTATAGTAAAATAAGACAGGGTCTTCTATTAATTTTTCTCCAAAAGCCGCATTAGAGCTGATGGTCTGGCTAGGTCTTATTTTCAGGGAAACACGGTTTGCATGGACCCAGGGCAGCCTTTCATCAAGAAATACCAACTTCGGGGGCCGGCCCAGTGGCTCAGGTGTTTGGAGCTCCGTGCTCCTAACGCCGAAGGCTGCCGGTTCGATTCCCACATGGGCCAGTGGGCTCTCAACCACAAGTCTGCCAGTTCGATTTCCCGCAAGGGATGGTGGGCAGGGCCCCCTGCAACTAATGATTGAACACGGCACCTTGAGCTGAGCTCCCGGATGGCTCAGTTGGTTGGAGCGCGTCCTCTCAACCATAAGGTTGCTTGTTCGACTCCCACAAGGGATGGTGGGCTGCGCAACTAGCAACGGCAACTGGACCTGGAGCTGAGCTGCACCCTCCACAACTAAGATTGAAAAGACAACAACTTGGAAAAAATCCTGGAAAAATACACACTGTTCCCCAATAAAGTCCTGTTCCGCTTCCCCAATAAATTAAAAAAAAAAAAAAAAGAAAGAAATACCAACTTCAACCCTGACATTTCACCCTCAGAAACTGATTCCTTTGGCTCCTGAAAACATAATTTTTACATCGTTTCCTATTAAAATACAGATCTACCGGGAGGCCAAGACCCACCAGTGCTCTGGGACCCACGGGGAGCCCTCCGGCCAAGTAATCTGCACTTCCCCTGGCCCATTCCAGTGGAGAGGGGGGTTCAGCAGATGCACCTCCTCCTCCCTCACAGGGTCCCCCCACCTGAGTCCTCATCCCTCCCAGGGACATGGTTGTTACACTGTCTCCCCATCTCAAGACTCTAGCAGTTCCTCCTGGCAGAGAGGCCGAGGAGACGTCTACCAGACAGCTGCAGACTTGAGGGAATGAGACGGAGAACTTGGGGCCTAGAGGGAGGGAACAGTAGGAAAAGCTTCTTACATCCAGTTAGGACCATGGGTAGGTGAGTGTGGACTTCAAACCCAAACACACCTCAACAGTAGCATGATGGGGTGGTTTACAAACCATTGAGCGGGGTTCCCCACCTGCAAAAGGGTCATATTGGTGCCTGCTTGACAGTATAGGTCTCAGGATTCAATGAGGTAACTACGTAAAACCAAGTTAAAGAATTCCCCTTCTTTCTCGATTCACCATTTAGATTGTTGGATGTGGGCGAGAGCTTTGATGTCATGGACTCATGTTGAGAGATGGAAGAATCAAAAGATTCAACAGCTTTCTCATGTCTCCGAGGTTGTTGGCGAGGGAGCCGCTGTCAGGACACCTGGCACAGACTTTGCCTGGCTGAGTTCCCCCAAACACCACATTACACTGTTAGCTCAGGGCACGCAACTCCCTCTGATGATTGGGACTGTCATTTCGGCAGTTGTTTTCCTCAACATATTCCACAAAATACAGGTTTTGTTGGTTAAGAAGTCTTTCGTGGGGGGGGGACAAAAAACAGGTTCTGTGGTCATATAATTTGGGGAAATCCTGGGTTAAACAAAGTAAAATAGTTCTTTCTCATAACTATGAATGTGTTCATCTTTACTCTCTGCTATTCCCAACACTATCTGACCAGGGAACCCTTTTGGGAGAGTGGGAGGACCTACAAACACATCTACGCACAAACATCCCATCAAAGCCAGTTCTCGGTGATGCTAACATTTATATCATACTGCATCACCTGTTGAGAAGGCATAAAAGAGACTGTTTGCTGGTGCTGATAAAGGTCTTAAAATAGTCTTTCAGGTTCTCCAAAGTCACTGAAGCTCAGCCTCGTTAGGAGAAAGGAAAGCACATCAGAATAATCTGTCCCAGAGAGTTTTCAAAGCCTGCCCAGAAAGGTTGTAGTGGTTCTGCCAAGGAAATAGATTGGGTAATCAAGAATTTATCTTCTTGTCCTTTTTCAACTACAGATTGAGTATTGACTGTGAAGTTGGGCAGGCAGCCTTTAGTCACTTGTATAAAGCAGCCGGTAGTTCCTTCAGGCCTAATAGATTCCATGTTTCCCCGAAAATAAGACCAGGTCTTATATTAAGTTTTGCTCTAAAAGACGCATTAGGGTTTATGTTCAGGGGATGTCCTCCTGAAAAATCATGCTAGGGCTTATTTTCCGTTAGGTCTTATTTTGGGGGAAACACGGTATTTTCATTCATTCCTCTTGCATGCAGGAGCTCAGTGCTCAGAAACGACTCACTAAATATTGGTCAGCTTCACCAGCTGACTAAGTTACGTGAAATCCCAATGGTTTTCTAGAAACATTGTTGGCCAGTTGGTTCAAAACGGAGCTATAATTTAAACATTTAATTTTATTCTGTCTCTCTTCCAAGCAGACCAGCGTCTATAAATTCAAACCACTTTCCAGCAGCTGCTTTAAAAGCTCGGTGAATAGAGCCCCTGAAGCAGAATAGCCTTGACCTTGGAATTGCTTAAGAGAGGTTTTGCTGTTTCCCAAACACGGATGGGGAAACCACGGTCCCACCCCTCTCTCTCAGTGCATGCACTTAGCTTTTTGTTTTGGACCACAGGGCAGTGTGAATTTGATCATGGAAAGGAAGACCCTCTATTGGAATAATAACTTCTACAGTGTCGTACCCGTCACTCATTCATTCTCACCTGTCACTCACCAGCTATCCTTCCTTTGAATAACAAGTAGGAAGTATTCTGTGTGAGCTGGCCACTGAGCCGGGTTAGGCATTGCCTATGAGGAGCGTGGGTGGAGTAGGGTGGGCAGACAGCTGACAAACTCCATGGCATGAGACCAGAAGTCCCTATCTCAGATGCAGCAGCCTGAGGACAGGAACCACACATGTGCCTTGAGGGTTGTGGGCCTGGGACTAGCTATTGAGAAACAGTCTTCAGTGCATACTCAAAAGGACAGCTAAATTCAGAAAGGTCTGTGGCATTTTGATGAGCTCCTTTACACTTCTTTTTTTCTCTTTTAACTTTTTCTTTTGACATTATTTCAGACATACAGGAAAGTTACAAGAAAAGCACAAAGAATCCCCACATATCCTCTACCCAAACTTCCCAAATGTTAACATTTACTACATTAGCTTCATTCTTCTCTTACTCTTTTTACTCACACACACATACATTTTTTTCCCTGAATCATTTTAATAAGTTTCAGATCCCCTGCTCCTTACTCCTAAATACTTAACTCTGTATTTCCTAAGAACAAGGGCATTTTCTTATATAACCCCGGTACAATGACTGAAATCAGGAAATGAATGTTGATTTAATACCATTACCTAATCTACAATGGCAGTCCTCGCCCGCTGGATAGAGCCTTGTTCTACATTCCCTTGATTTCCTGGTAAAAACTCAGTTTCTCTGCCTGGTTAGCAAACTCCTGGCTCGCCCCAGCCTCCCCCCTTCTTCTCAGCAAGAAACTTGACTGGTAACTGGTGGGACATTGCTAGGTCCATCTTCAAGGACGGGACTGTTTAACTTCAACACAAAACACAGGACAGAGTCAACCCCCAACACAGGACTCCAGGAGCAGGCAGGTGCCAGTGGTGATGGATACACGACCCTAACGGTATTTGCTTTTCCTCCGTGTAAACAAGGTGATGGTGGTGAAGGATTTGCCCTTTGCTTTTCTGTTCCTTTTTTATACTCCAAAGAGAAAGCAAATTTTGATTCTGTTGAGTAATAAAGGGCAACTGACAGCTGATTTCTCACCTTTAAGCTAGCTGTCGTCAGTGGGGTGGAAGGAGGGGGGAGGGCAGAGGAAGTAGATAGGCTGCCCATTTTGAACTCAGTCTTCAAAAGGACATATATTTTTTCCATTTCCATATGTCACGCTGGACAAGGGGTGTTTCCTTTTTGCATCTGGCAATGGGAGACCACCTCACGAAAAGCAAGATGTATTAGATTGGTGCAAACGTATTAATGCCGTTTAAAAGGTTAAAAATAATTGCAAAAAAATGTAATTACTTTTGCACCAGCCTAGTAAATGTGGGAGTGACATATGAACAGAGAAATAAATTGAATTTGACATTAGGAATCATCCTATAAGGAAGAATAATTGTAGATGTGGGCAGGCAGGGGCTTGGGTGTAACTACATTAGTCCCCACCCTTTGCTTCAGTGGTCACACAACCTCAGACGCTACAGCCAGTCTCACTGAGAGAAGGAATGTCCCTGGGGAAGGAAAACACGGGGCCAGGTGAGAGAGGGCAGAACCTCTAACCGGGAAGAGGCTGCCTCCGTGGACCTTGGGAGAGGCGCAGAGCATAGCCCTCTGGTCCGCAACCAGGTCTGTAGGTAAACCCATGTGGTGTGCCCTAGAGGGAGGCAGTGGGGGCGAGAAGCCAACGGAAACTTGATCCTGAAAAGGGAGAACCACTGAAACATCCTTTATAATTACATGGCTTTGAAGAAAAATATAGATCCTGTGGTTTACGTCGGGGAAAGGGAGGGGAGCCTAAAAGCCACAGGTGGTGTGTGAATTATATAAGAAACGAGGAAAAAGTGGCTCTGGAGTTGGGCTATGAAATCTTAGCGTCAGTGCTTCTCGGCACATGTTGCTTGTGTGACCACAGCCACAGCAGCAGAGGGTGGGGACAGATTCTCCAGCTCCAGCCTGGCGAGCGTTCCCCAAAGTTGACCTTAGTCTCTGCGACACTGGGAACACAAGGTGTCACTCACGACGTGCCTTTCTTTCAGAAGAAACCCTTCCCTTTGGACAGCTCTTAAACTCACCATCCTAAAGTGGACCTATCTGATCTTTTCCAATGATTAATATTTCACAATTGCTTCAATTGCTTTATTTTGACCCACAGTCTGCCTTCTCTCAAACACTTCAAAGCCTTTTTTTCCTTTTTCTTTGGGCCCTCTATCCTGGCTGGTTGGGGCTTTTTGTTTGTTTTGCTTTGTTTTGTTTTGTTTTAGCACCCAAGATAAACAAAGGTACTGCCAGCATGGAAGGGGGCAGGATTTTAGAGCAGGGTGTGGAAGGGGGAGACCTGGGGGTGAGGTTCACGTAGTACTTTTTATCCTATTCATCCAGCTGATATACGAATTATTAGCAGAAAATGGACACAAATGGGGAGCAGAGGCTGAACACAAAATCCTGGGCTTTGCAAATGGAGTAATTTAAGAAGGAAAAGGTTGTACACACATATTACTGGCTAAACTCCAATGATTTCTCTGTGGGACTTCTACTCACTTGGGGTTTGTGTCTTTCAATTGGTGCCACAGTTTGATAGAAATATACCCTTTGGCCCTTAAGCAAGAAACAAGTATTCCTTAGTGTTCTTAATGCTCTTGTTTGTATGTCCATGTCATGGCAACTAGATTGCATCTTTCTTAGGAGTGGGGCCTCCATCATTTTTTTTTAAAGCACAGTGCTTTAATAAGTATATGCTGAGTAATAAGTATATGCTTATTATGAATATTAACTCGTATAATCCCCAACAATGCCATGCACTAGATATGTTATCCCCATTTACAGATGAAATACTGTAACTGAGGCCCAAAGTCACACAGCCAGTAAGAGGCAAAGTTGGGCTCTGAACTAGATGATCCAAGCAAATCTCCCCACCTCAGATCTGTGATCACGTCTGCAAAGATTTATTTTTTTGGCATATGAGGTAGCATTCACAAGTTTCAGAGATTAGGATGTGGATTATCTTTGGTGTGGGGGGGGAGGCCATCAGTCCTCCGTAGGAGGTTATTTGTGGATTTGATCTATCAAGGTAAACCTAGTCCCCTATAACCAACCAACAAGTCTGTACTTCTTAGGCTCTTTCTCTGTGGTAAAGGCTTATGAAGTAGAATCCTGGGAAATTCATTCATGACTGAAAGAAGAAAAGAAAGAGAACAAGGGAGGCAGTGACACAGCCAGCAATGAATGATCTCTCTCTTCCAAGTGAATGCGTCTTATAGAGACAAAGGGACTGGAGCTTTAGATTATGTTATTGGCTTGTCTTTTTAAAGGTTGTAGATATTAGAAATGGAGAACAACTTAAAGATTCTCTCACACTCATTTTTAGGATTTTCAGACCAGTACAATGTGGTTGGTTGGTTTTTACATGAAGAGAAGACTTTATTCAGAGGGCAATTATCAGAAAAATAATGCAACCTTGGGAAAGGGTGAGGGACAGTGGACAGGGGGGAAAGGAGAGCAACACAGACCTGGGTCCACCTGCCACCAGGAAGTCCAAAAGGGCACATGCTTGAACTGCAAAAAAAAATGGGATCGATGAATTATAGCCAGGATTGGCCCAGGGATAGAAAAGGCAAAGCAGGAGCAGTTTTTAGTCCAAGTAAAGCTTGTGGTGATGACTGTGGCCATCACCTCCTCAGGTCTGTAACGTGGAACACAGATTAGCTGCCTTATCCTGATGTCCTTTAATACTTTAATCCCCTAGAAAGGGAGCGTCTCACTCTCACATCTCCTGCTACTGCACGGTGGCTGCACCCTGGTTAGTTTCCGGTGTCCCCAGAGAAGGCGGTAGACTAGAAAATGCACAGATCCTTTTCAGTCCCACCGTTCTGTCCCTAGTATTGTTCAGCCTGTATTTCCTCATTTGCAAAATGGAGATGGCATACCTAATTCTTAGGGTATGGGAAACGGTCAGGCACAAAGACCTACAAGACATAAATGCTTGAGAACTATGAAACACTGATTGTTAATACCTAGAGACATTCGAGTAACTCCCTGATCCACTAACTTTGAATACCTAGGAAAGAAAAAGCAAATTTCTATTAAAATTATGTTTTCTTCTTTTTATACTTTCTTTTCCAGATGGTAACAAAAAATAATCCAGATGGGGTGCAGGTGCTGTAAAATGATACAAAGGTAAAGTTGAAAAAATACCTCAATCGAATGGAGGAATGCTTGATTACCGAAGAGTCACTTTTAAAGACCCTGCATGGATTCAGTGCATTTACCCAGCTTGGGGCATAACCAGCATTGCCAGGAAATTAAGAGTTTGGAACTCCTTGGATATCATTTAAGAGGACAGGTGGCCTAGAATGTAAACTGCATTTGAAATGGCATCACTGAAAACAAATCACTGCAGTCACATACCTCTATGTTTTTAATATTGTCCAGATTCTATTTCATAAAAATTTGGATAGCAAATAGAATTCTATATAAAATAAAGAGGAAAAAAATGAACTGATGATTTTGCTTCCTTAACAAATAAAATCATCTTTATTATTGTAGTTCTGTTCCCTATCTGTATCTGTATACGTATACATATATTTTTTACATATATATATTTTTTACATATACATATACATATATATATATATATATATATACATACACACAAATATACGTATATACATTTTACTCCACTGTAATCATAATGTAATCTTAGGCTTTATTCAAACAACATTTATTATAGGTATCTTTCATGTTAGTCCAGATTTCTCATTTATCATTCCAGTGACTGTATAATATTCCATTGAGGTAATATATACCATCATAACTTAACCACTTGTTTCCCTATTATTGGACATGTGTTTGATTTACTGTTTACTTTTTGTTTCTTTTTAAATTTTATGAACCACTTTGTAGTTTACCTTCTTCCCGCCCTGTTTTGGATTTCTTCTGAAGATCTATTTCCAGGGGCAGAATATTTTTACACCAACTATATCTATTTGATTTAGACACACATATAAGCTTTAAAAAGTAATCACAGAAATTAACAGGACGGGAAGAAAGCAGCAGATCCTATAGTAGAAAGTATTGATGAAAGGTCGTGATTAAGCAAGTTATTAATAAAATGAATGATTCACCTGACTGAGCTTCATTATTCTCACCCCAGCTATCTCTTCGATCCGGTTCAAGTGCCCTCCCCTGGCTATGTCAACGAAGTGAGCAGCTGCAAGTTAGACGAAGACGGCCCCGTTAAATTGAAAGGCAAACAGAGCCCCGAAGCCCTGGTGCATACAAATGCGGTGCCCAGAGAGGCTCTGAAGAGGAGTGTGAGCAGAAGCAGAACAGCTGGGCCGCAGGAGCCCGGCTGGCCTCACCCAGGCGCACTCCCTCACGGGGACCCCGGCGGCACCACCAATGGCATTGGCCCCGCGGCAGCTGTGCAGCCCACGGGGGATCCTGGGCCCCACCAGGGTGGCCGGGGGTCCTGGGCCAGTCCCGCGGACAGCATGCACCCGGCGCAGCCCTTTCTCGACGGAGGGGGCGCCAGGGCACAGGCCTCTGCGCTGCGGGACGCAGAAGAGACCCGGGTCCCCCACAACGGAGACGCTCGAGCCCCTTCCGAGGCAGAATGCCCTGCCCTGCAGGTGCCAGCCCGCGTCCTCCAGATGCCAGCCCCAGATTACCCTGAGCGTGGGGGCCCGGCTGGAGACAGGAGTGGGGAGGTGGGGGACGAGGACGCGGACGTGGCAGAAGCCCTCGCAGCTCTGGAAGCGGCGACGGCAGGGGAAGATGTGGACGCGGTGGATTAGGGGACGAGCCTCACGCGGGCCGCCGAGCCAGGGCCCCCGGGCGGCTGCCTCCTCGCGGGCGCTGTTGTTTACAGCCAGCACCTGTTCTGATGATGGCGAGTCTGTGGCCTGTCGAGAGCAGGCCGGTGGAGATGGGCTGTCACTCCGGGCACGAGAACAAAACCCAGCGTAGGTCGTGGTGCCGGGTGTCCAGAAAGGAAACGTCCTGCCGCCACCCACCCAGCTGCCCTGCCCCCCGGGACGGGTGGGTCTGGTCGGGGATGCGCCCAAAGGCCAGCGCCTCGTCCCAACGGCACACACGCACAGAAGCTTCTGTTTGTGTGACTGTCACTTCTTTACCCTGCCTTTGAGAGCCAAACGTTTTGTTGGACGCACACTGGAGAAGGTAACTCCCCCCACTTAAAGTGCCTACGGTGTCATCAGAGCACGGCTGACCTTCAGGGACAATCACCCAGGGAACGAATCGCTAACCGCTTGTTTGACAGCAAGTGCAGCTCGGCGGCTTTCCGGGTGGAGCCGCAGCCACTGGTAAACAACTGGTTGGTTATTAGCTATGGTACTACGATACCTTGCCCTTAACTTTTTTTTACATTGTTACTTTTTAAATCTCCTTTGGGAATAGGGGAGGCTGGTCAAAATAATGCTGAAAACTGCTTGTCATGTTTGGGTGTGAAGTTCATGAGATTTGGAACCGCAAAGAGCTATGTGGCGTGTTTTATGCCGTTTAATGTCTGATTCTGATTAAAATATAACAACGTATATACGGCTGCCTGTCCTAAGTCAGTGGTGGTTCTAGTTTTCCCAGACTGAGTATCCATGACCCTTGATGTTTCTTTCAATTTAAAGAGCTACACTGCAGTTGAGGAGGAGACCAGGTCAGTTTGCTGAGAAGGGCTTTGGCTCTCTGTCCCTGGGGTCCGAACTCTCCACACCATGATTACGTACATGTGCCTTAAGGATGAACAGGCCTGCTCTGGGTTTCACCTTTGTAATTTATACAAAATAGGGACAGCCATTCTACGTGGCTTGATGGAGAATTTATAGGATGATCAAGAGTAGAAAAAAAGAAACATGGAAAATGCTATAGTACGGTGTTTCGTAACAGGCTCTGTAATCGGACCTGGCCTTGGTTTGATTTCCAGCTTTGCCACATGACCTTGGCCAAGTAATTTATCCCCTCTATTTGCCTATTTGTTAAGTGAGAATAATAATAGTATGCACTCATAAAGATTAAACAAGATTACGCAGGTGTTTTCTGCCCAATGCCTGGCATACAGCAAGCACGCAATAAAATGATGTCTCATTAATTAAAAACACATCCTTTAAATGAATTTTTACATCCTCACAACTGAAAACTCTAATACTGTGAAGTATCTACAACGTCATCAGTGCATTTCGGTAATCATTCAACATAAAACATGATTTCTGAGCCTTCCAGCATCTTTAAGTATGGTACCCTTGCAAATGCTTACTAGACATACGTACATTACCCTGGGTTTGTTTGGTGACAAGCCATCTCTACATACAAGGCTACTCAGAGCCCTTAAAAGGTAAACTGTTGCCATTGTTAATTGCATTGTAGATACGTTTGCTATTGTATTTGGTACACCCAGTGCTTACTATTTCAGTGTTTCCTTCAACAGTTTCCCAGGTATATCTGCTGAGATTAGGTCCCACATGTGATAAATGGCTTATAAAAATAAAGATTTACCTCTTAGTAAAAAAAAAGTCTGGATGTAGCATTTCGGACTGGTAGTGTGTTCCATGGTATCAGTGACACATGCTCCTTCTGTTATCTTGGCTTCCTTCTCAAGATCACTTTGTAGTCCAAAATGGCTGCAGGGACTCCAGTCATTACATTTGCTTTCTATGTAGGAAAAACAATAAAGGTTCAGAACATCTTCCTCTCTATGAAGGACCTCCTGGAGGTATCATTCAACCCTTCCATTTGCACCTCATTGGTCAACGTCTGGTCACTTGGTCACATCTAGCTGCAAGGAAGGCTAAGAGAACTTACCTTTCTAGCTGTGTGTATGGGTTTCCCAAATAAATTCAGGATTCAGCTACTGAGAAGGGGAAAACAGACACTGAGCTTGGAGATGGTCAGCTTACAGTGTTTAACATATCCTCAAAACACAAAAGCCAGGAATAGAGCCAGTTTGCAAGAACATGGAAGATTATATTTACATTTAGTAGAACACAGCGGGGTTTAAACTTTTGGCCCAGGGGAAGGAAGACTCGACCTCTCCAGCCATCTCAACTTCCCGCTGGTATCTCAAACAGAAGGATGAAAGACAAAAATTCAGACGAGAGGGGTAAGGTGAGGTCCTAGTGCAGACAACTCTCTTTCCCCTGCACAGAAACACACTTCTGTATTTACATGTGTACATTATTTTACATTTGAAGACTGCTGCAAATATTTCACCGTGATTAACAACTCCTCTAAGTGTTGAGGATTCTTTTCTGTGCAAACAGTTGCTTCAAAAAGATTAACAGAAGACCAAGGATTTCAAGTTTTTTGTTTCTTTTTTTGTTTCCTTCTTTTGTTTGTTTATGTCAATCCTGGCCACTTTTGTTTTCACCCCAATATCCAGACTCCTCCAAAGGATGTCAGAGGAAAGTCAAAATCTTTAGGTTGAAAAGCAACTCCAGACTTGAGCTTTATCTACCAGGCTGTCTAGCAGCTGTCTGAGCCGCCTGCTCTACGTAGGGTCTTCTTTCTGGAGCCTGGTGCTCCGTCTTATCAGAAGAGTGATGCTGACAGTAGTGAGTCTTGGCAAACGTTCTGGACAATTTGAAAGCACAGATGCTCTTTGAATGTAAGCCACTGGCTGTGATTAGCAGCGAACATTACAGTTCATAGCTAATGGCATTATGTGGATATTCACCATGTTACATCTCGATTTGGATTTAAGATTTCTATATTACCTATAGCTTTCTTGAGATAAGAAGTTACATTTCACTTTTTAGTGGGGGAAATTGAACGATCATATAAACATGAAAGTAAAGGTTTTCCCCTGGTTTCCAAGGCAAGTAGTTTCAAGTTGTTATCTGTCAAACCAGATCCCCAATAAAATGAAGAGAATTTGAGCTTTCTCACGCACACTCATTTGTCCATGCTCAGTTGTTGGCCATTCACCCTTTCCCTCTTTCTGCCTCACTCTGCCTCTGACCCAAAGGGTAATGTTCTCTCCTCCTAACTCTTCCATCAGTATCTCCAAGCAGGAGAACCTAGGAAGAATGACAGAGGCACCAAATGTAAGTCTGTAAGCAAAGATGTCCTGACGTCCTTAGTTTTGTCATCTGTGTGCAGACACAGGAACGTGCCCATCTCCAGCCTTGGACTTGGACTTTATCCTTCACCAACTGGACTCCTGTTTGCATGAGGCTTTATGATGAAAATGTGGTAATTCTTCCTTACTGTTTATTTTTTTCCCCTCTAGATTAAACCTCATTCATTTTAAAATCTATGTTGGAACTAGTGCGAATGAAATGGAGACAAACTGATATTTTTCATGGTAAATACCTTCCCTGTTAATTTATGGAAAAAATAAGTTGCTCGTTTATTTACTATGTAAGTTTCTCCAGTGCATAAGGTGTATGGACATATCTAAACGTCTGACTTTTGAAGTCCCCTCAGCTACTTCAAGAAACAACATTTTACGCAAACCCATTAAATATGCTGATTACAGCTGCACATTTAAGTCTGTCACTTGGAGTCACCTATCAGCAATTTTTTTTTTTTCCAATTGAAGCGACTGATAAGTGCCTTTTGCCTGCATCTGGTGTAGCTTATGGCACAAGGTGGGAACTCAATACATTACTTGTGGAGTGAAAGGGCGACGCTGTCACAGGACAGTTGTGGTATGTTGTCATGAAGGCATAAATGCAGAGCTGCGGGAGTACAAGTCTATGTGAATTTGAGAGAAAAGAAATTACATTTATTTTTCATGGTCTTCACTCTCAGACTTCCCTGCTCCATTAGAACAGTGAGGCTTCACGGGAGGCTGTGGACAGAAAGTAGAATCTGAACAGCCAGTGAAGGTTTGGTCTCTAATGAGACCCTGTTACCTTGAGGAACTTAATCCCAAATTGAGACAAAAAGCATAAGAAAACCAATGTTTGAGACAAGCAGTGGGAAGCTCGGCTGACCACATTTTTCAGTCAGTTTGAACTCAATCTTTAAAATACTGGCAAAGAAAGAAATGTATTTGTGTAATGAGACTCAGATGTCGCTTTTCTCTTGACTCCCAAAGGTGGGAAAAGTACCTGAGGATGCCTCTAGTAACACCTGCAGCCATGCGTCGTGACCTCTAGGCCTTCAGAGGGCACTTCACACATGCACCTCTTTCATCCTCATAAACCTGGGGTGGCATCAGCCTGTGTCTCTTGCTGATGGTATGACCTTGGGTTTAAGTTTCTTAGCTTTTCTGAGCCTCAGTTTTCTCATCTGTGAAATGGGGATCATTCCTACTTCACAAAGTTGAAAACAGACATTCTTAAATTTCAGTGTGCTTTTTTATTTAAAAAAAAAAAAAGCCATCCTCTGGGCCTCACTTCTCAGAGATTTGGAGTCAGTAGGTCTTGGGTGGGGCGCAGGCAACTGCAGAGTTCATGTGTAATCTTCCAGGCATATTTAGAGAAACACTAAGACGATGGCAAGATTTGCCACACATCCTTTTGATTTTGCACCAGTTAATCAGTAAAAATTTTTGCACTCTTACCCCTACTACGTTCACAAATACATGTACTATCCTCTTGTAATAATAATGTACCTTATAAAGCAATATTAAGGTGAGATCATTAAATATTAGAGTTTTAATATTTTCTTTCTACACCCACGAGTTATACGAAACCTACTTTGAAAACCACTGATTTCGAAGCTCAAATGAACTATCTATAAGAGCACTTTGTAAATAGACAAAAGCAGACTAATGTACGTATGGCATGCGTACGCACGTTAGCCATACACGTAGAATATGAGCAAATGTGAGAAGTCATATCCCAATAGCACTCATCTGCTGTTCGTGCTCACTTCACCCTTTGAGCCTGATTTTCAGGAAACATGTATTTTCTGCTTTTAAGCATTTTTGGAATAGTTGATCTAAAACTAGGGTAAAATATGACCCAGAGACCAAAAGGCAGGAAAAGAATTTTACTTTCCTCCCTTATCAGACCCACACATTCCAAACGAATTAATATGAGACAGGTGGTGGACAGGCTGTTTAGGCTGGGTCTTGCTAGTTTAAAAGCGAAACCATAACATTTTCTTTCGATGTCAGTTACCAACCTTAAAAAAAAAAAAAAATCCCACAAAAATAATTTCATTTCCAGAATGGAAACAAAACTTTCATCCTTTTCCATTCTCCAAAATAGTCCTAACGCTCTGGAGAATGGGGCAGATAAACCTAGGTTCTAATATAAGGAAGCAAGATTTCACAGGTC
This sequence comes from Rhinolophus hipposideros, assembly GCF_964194185.1. Classification (NCBI taxonomy): domain Eukaryota; kingdom Metazoa; phylum Chordata; class Mammalia; order Chiroptera; family Rhinolophidae; genus Rhinolophus; species Rhinolophus hipposideros. The sequence goes on along the minus strand of NC_138047.1, from coordinate 85,073,482 downwards.
AAGGAGGGTTTATGATTTCTTCTTCTTAACTAATGTGCTCTCCCTGTCTTAAATGGTGATGCTCAAAAGTGTTCAATTACCCATTTATGAAGCCGTACGATCGTAGGCTCTAACATTTTCATGACATAAGCTATCAGCCAGGAGACGACCCAAGAATTGTTATAGTGTTAAAAATAAAAGTTTGTAGGGGGGAAAAATTCATAACAAGAAAAAACATGTCTGCAAAGACACTATTTTATCATTTTTAGCCAAATTGTGCAATTATTGATATGGAAAGCTTATTCAGTAATAATTTCTGGGAGCCACCAAGTTGTGGTTTGTGATAGTGCAGATGCAGCGTAACATTTTTTTACAACCACCATTTGTTGAGCATTTAGGACACGCATCACCTCCCTTAGGTCAACCATTACCCTAGGACTGCTGCTACGATTATCCCATTGCACAGAGGGAGTGGAGGCTCAAAACAGCTACATACCTCATTCATAGTCACACAACCAGCCAGTGGCAGAATCGCATTGAACCCAGATTGAACAACAAATTGGTCCTTTTAAGGAAAACATAATACAGCCTCTCTGTGGAGGCAGCCACGTTGCCATTAGACAAAACGAAGGGCTGAATCGAAATGTGAAACGTCCAAGCAGAGAAAGCTTTTGGTGTCCGTTATTTCATGGAACTTGGTGATCACAACAATAAAGTGAATGATGATATCTGAAAGGTGAGGGGACGTTAAAACAAAGTGGTGAAAACAGGACAATTCCATTTTGGAAACGTGAAGGTACATGTATTGTCAATTGGGGAAAAAAAGATTTTGGTGTCTGTTTTTTTTCCTGGTTCGGCGGAAGATTTCAATAAAGAATTGAAAAGTTATAATCAAGGTCTTATCATTAAAATATCTGAGACTGGCTACCATCAATGATAGTTGTGTTTTTACATTGATCGTGGGACCACGAATTTCTTACCCTAAAAAAGTTGGACCCAGGGCCAATATATGCTTGCCATGTGAACTGCCAGTGCAACGTATCTTGAAATTCCTTCCCTCAGTTTTGTCCCCTAGGAAGCAGATGTGATGGCTAGACCTCCCTCTGGGCTGTCATGAGACTTATGTAGATACAGAGTGTCAAGTGGTCAGCACATACGCAGCGCCGCGAGGGAGAGAATAAATGTTAGGTGTGATTTTCTTACCCAGTAAAAATCATCTCACATTGGACCACTTTTTAGGAGTAGCACTCAACACTTTTTTTAAAAAAAACTAAATTTTGGTTGCTATGACCACCAAAGCTGTCTGAACAACTTCTAATAATATTAAACAATTTCTAAACTAAATTAAGTCCTTTTCTACCTACATCACAAACGATCATCTCAAGGCAAAAATGCGCCTTGGAGGCACTTCAATTTAGTATATTTTAAAATTCTCATTATTTATTTTCATTATTTTTATCACATAAACATCGTAGGACACATAGCCATTTATGTTTAATTACTATTTTAAGTCATACTGCGTTTGAAGTGACTGTTTATGTGATCTACTTCTTTTATCCTTCCTTTTCGCCAAATAAACGTACGCCTTTATAAAATAAAATGCATGTGTAATGCAAGAAAGAAACCTTGTATTTGGCAGGTTAGGTTGGTTATTTCCGAGGGGTGGTTTTGTTTGGTGTTTGTTTGAGTTGGTCAAGCATTAAAATATACATCCATAGGCAGCTTTTGGAGGTGTTAACCCGCTGCCTTCTCAGACCACCAGTGTTGTGATAATAACTGCTTATTCTATGACTCCCCGCCCCCCAAAAAAAATTCATCCATAATAAACACACCCATACATTTTGCTGTTTGGGTATAATGTTCCAATTCCAAGAGCACTTTACCCAAGTTTCTGAGCTAGATTAACTTGCAGATAAAAAGCAATCAAGTTCTTTTTAAACTCACTGAGATGACTATATACCAAGTTCATGTCTTATCTTAAGAGTGATAAGATGAAATAACAGCCTAAACAAAAACAAAACTTGCCCCTTACCTTGTAGATCTGGGTCCATTCAACATCAGGACAATAAGATTACTATCACCCTTCAGGTACGTGACCTGGCACCAGGAGAACCTCAGGCTCAGTAGATGTAACAGTTCCCTCTTCTACCTGTTTCCTCCTACTCTCCCATTTCTCCCATCCCCACCCCAGGCCCATCTTCTGACGGTAAGCAATGTGAATGTGGCAGAAACATCAAGCACTGACTGTCAAGTGGCGAAACTCCCATCACTCTATCATTTCTTTCAGGAACGAGGGTCTGAACTTGGGAGCTCTAAGGCAGCACCCTGAGTGAGCATGACCCTGTGCCACGTGCATTACATGCCCAAGCTCATTTATTCCTTGCAACCACCCTAAGAGGCACATGTTATCTTCACTCTAAGGTAGAAGGTTGAGATCCAAAGAATTTAAGGTCACGATGGCCAAAAGCATCTTACTGCCCAAGCTGTGCCCTAATGGGAACTATAAGCACAAGCTCTACTGCGAATCAGGGAAAGATGGTGGATAGGAGGTTACCCTAAGGCAACGGAGGGGAGAGGGTTTGCAAGAGCACTTCAGGACAGAAACCACACCATGGCTAGGCCCCCTCGCTACAGACCCAGGGCAGCTCGGGCCATCTCAGCGGTAGGGCTGGATGCCAGGGCTTCACCACTTAGCTCTGTAACTTTTCATCTATCTACTTTTCTGTGAATCATTGCATTCATCGTGAAGTTTTATGGCTGTTGTTGTTGCAAGTGATAGACACTCAACCCAGAGTAGGTAAGGCAAAAGAGTAATGTCCTTGGAACGTTCATAAAACTCAGCGGGCAGTGGGTCCTCGGTGACAACCGAGCCTGGGGCATAGAAGCAATCAGACGTGCCTCTCTTCCCTCTGCATGTTCCCTTTCTTTGTTCAGGGTGGCTTATCCCACATGGCAGGAAACATGATCTCCACCAGCTCCTGAGCCTATAGCTTTACCCACTAGAGAAATAAATTACTTTCTCCAGCTCCAGTTGGCAAATATCCCCGGGAGGGCCTCCACTGGACCAGGTCTCAGGTGGATTACATGCCCACCTCAGTCATGTCCAACTGCAGTCAGGGCAGCAAGGCACATGGTTGGATTCTAAAGGGAAGAAGAGTTTGCCAAAGGAAGTAGGCATCATTTCCAGAAAGGAGATCTCTGGACTGGTGGATTCTCAGCTGCCCCCTGCACACACTGCTTCTTCATCCTCAGATCTTTTTCCTATCCCTGGACTTCCATCTCCTCAAAATTTGGACTTTCCTCTACTCCATGCTCTGCCATGAGGCTTTTGGACTCTAACTGTGGTTCAGCTTCAAAGCAAGAAATTTACTGGCTCAGCTCCACACTTGGACAAAGCTATGTGTGCTGGGCCACCTCACAGGCCATCTCGATCAGCTGTGGTGGGACACATGCACACAGACCCTTTACCAAGTGTCATGCAGGGACTCAGCTCCAGCTCCCTGCACAAGAATGCAGGATATGGTGAGGGCAAAAAGGAAGACCCACGGAGCCATAGATAGGGGAGTCATAGCACTATATTCTCGCTGGCGACTGGGTTGGAGATACAGGAAGCAGGAGTCACATAATGCACAATCTGCCGTCCGCTTCTCAGCCAACCAACCAACCAACTTGCTAGCTGCAATCCGTGCTTACTAGCATAGCCATGGCAGTTATATTAGTGGCTAATGGCTAACCAGTAACAGCTGAGGCCAGCCAGCCACAGCAGATGGCCACCTGATTACAGCTGATGGCCATCTAATAACCGAGCCAGCACTTTTTCACATGAGGCCAAGAGTCTGGAAACTGCTCTCTGGGACTGTCCCCGCACCAAGTTCCCAAGTGTCACACGGGGTGTCATGCGGGGTCTCCGCTCCCGCTCCCCGAGTAAGAACACAGGATGTGGCTAGACCAAAAAGGAACCCCCACGGAGCCATAGGTAGGGAAGCTATACTACTATACTCTCGCTGGCAGCTGGGGTGGAGACACAGGAAACAGGAGCCACACGATCCACAACCTGCCGTCCGCTTCTCTGTCAACAAGCCAACCACTTGCTAACTGCAATCCGTACTTGCTAGCTCAGCCACGGCAGTTGTATCCGTGGCCAATGGCTAACCGGTAACAGCTGATGGCCAACTAGTCACAGCTGATGGCCATCTATTACCCGAGCCAGCACCTTTCCACGTGAGGCCGAGAGCCTGGAAACTGCTGTCTGGGACTCTGTCCCCACAATAGGTCATCTGACAAATAGGAAAAGTGCAGTTCAGAAAGGTACAGTAATTTTCCCATTATCACGCAGCCGTGAGTGGCAGCCAATATTCAAACACAACAGCAAAGGCCAAGCTACTTCTCGAAGACCATATTGCTTCTCACAGTCACAACACTTCTATGACAGGATTCAGGGCCTTCCTCCAAAATAGTGCTCAATCATTTCTACAGGAATCCCGGGTAAAACCTGCAGGGATACAACCTCTAAGGTAAGAAACTGGAGTTTCTGAGGAAAAAGATTAAGAGACAAACTGCCAGGGTCAGAAAGTGGGTTAGGAAAAACCCAACTTTAATTTTCATTCCCATAAAATGCTAATGCTATTGTTTCGTTTTTTAAAGGTAGAATTTTGTTTATTCATTCAGCAAATAATCATGACTACTTTCTGAGTATCAGGTCCTGAAAGAAGACACAGCACAACCAATGGCCTAGAGACCCTGCAGTTCTCGCATTTGGCCAGCAGAGGGAGCGAGTGCCCATTCTGCGAGGCTGACCACCCTCTGTCTGGGACACCCGCTGAATTGGATGAACAGCGACACCAACTGGACCTCACAGAGCGCAGGGGACAAAGAAATCCCAGGTGAACCCACAGGTGTTTGGAATTACAATGAGGAAACCTCCCCCCAGGGAGAGCTGAGAACAGACCTGAAGACCAGTTCTGGGAAGATGAGACATGATCAGAGGACCTGGGTAAAACCAACCTGCCCTACAGATAAGAGTCAGAGGCTCCAAGAATTGGCAAAGACCTCAGGTGCAAAACACAGTTCCCTTTGACCACAACTAAGGCCTGGGCGACCAGCCCTGAATCATAGGACCCCACTTTCTAGCCCCAACATTCCGCTGTCCTCAGTGGGAGGGAAGGAAGGTTCCTTCACCTTTCCGCTGTCTCAGATTACGGTGGAGGAAGCCAGCGGTCAAGATAGATTTGAGAAGGGAGTGCAGGAGCATACATGGCCAGGGACCGTCACCCTAGCAAATTCACCCAGGACCTGCTGGTGTCTGGAGAAAGCTGAACTAATTGTTCTGGCAGGCATTGCAAGACTGATGTTCTGTCTCCACGCGAAACAGAATGGCCACAGGTGTTTCACATGCTCCCTTAAGCTGAGACACCAAAGCAAAACAGTGACTCGGCCCCACCCATTCCGCATTACCCTGTACTAGAGAAGATGTAAAAAGGCGGATTAAGAATAAAACCTGTCATCCCAAGTGACCCCTTTTGACTATAAACTAGAAGATTTGGGGGAATTTCTAACATCCTCCCTGGTGCAGACATTCTGGGTTTCTTCATTTTCATGAACTGAAAATTATAAAATCAGCCTTTCCACTTTCTTAGCATAAGCTGTTATTGATTATCTTGTTTCTAAGGCAAAAAGAAAATTCAAAATCAAAATCCAATGAGGCATCCCAAAGGGTGAAGTTTGCTGTGTATAAGTTTCAATTTTTTTAACCAGGATATGAAGGAAAGATGGAATGCAGATGATGACACATGATTGTGTTAAAACTGAATCACATAACCACGCTAAAGGGGTGGGGAACAGAGGAGCTGACCTAAGTGACTTTGGCAGAAAGCTTTTGACTAGATACTTAAGGCTAAAACTAAACAAACTGAATATAAACACTGTGCTCTAGTGGGTAAATGTGTTTTTCCCAGAGCTGAAACTACTATCTATTCAGCTACTTTACATGTATGCTAGGGTTGAACAAATATGTAAACAATTATAGATAATAAGGGCCAGTTTTCTTCACTGTAGGAGAAAAAGTTACAAAGAAAGAAAGTGGGAAGGTTCGCATGCGTTCTGTGGAGCTAGACCGGAGCCAAGTTATCAGTCTGGACTCATGCTTGTTTTCAAGATAGATAAAAAGGATGGAAGCAAGAAAGAGACTGGAGCCATATCGAAAGGACACAGGCAGCAACCTGAGAGAGCCAGTTCCACAGTAAGAACAGTTTCAGGAAAGCTCCACCAGTGGATGGGGTACTGAGTTGTGTCCCCTAAAAAGATACGTTGAAGTTCTAACTCCAGGTTCCTATGAACCTGACCGTCTTTGGAATTCGGGTCTGTGCAAATGTATCAAGTTAAGATGAAGTCATGCGGGATTACCATGGGCCCTAAATCCATTGACGGGTGTCCTCACAAGAAGCAATCAGAGGTACACACAGGGAAGAAATCCGTGTGAAGGCGACTGGCAGAGAAGCAGCTGAGAGGCAAGCAACACCAAGGACTGCCCGCAACCAGCAGCAGTTAGGAGAGAGGCACGGGGCAGATTCACCTTTAGGGACTTCAAAAGCAACCATCCCTGCAGACACCTGGACTTCAGACTTCTCATCCTTGAAACTGTAAAACAATTCTGTTGTTTTAGACCACCCAGTTTGTGGTCATTTGTCACAGGAGCATTCAGAAATTAATACGGATGGTAAAAATTAGAAATTAATACAGATGGTAAAAAGTTTAAGCAGTGCAGAGACGGAGTCCCAGAGAGCAGTTTCCAGGCTCTCTACCTCACGTGGAAAGGTGCTGGCTCAGGTAATAGATGGCCATCAGCTGTAACCAGTTGGCCATTAGCCACTATTGTTTTGTATATAAGTGCCATGGCTACGCTAGCAAGCGTGGATTGCAGCTAACAAGTGCAGTTAGCGAGCGGATTGTGGATTGCGGATCCTACGTCCTGTGTCTCACCCTGCCTCCACCAGCGTGACAGGGGGTGCAGGAAGACTCCTGTTGGGGTACTGGAGGATGTTTGCCTTTGTGTCTCGACCAGCTGCCATCGAGAATATAGTGGTATGACTCCCCTATCTATGACTCGGTTGCTGTTCCTTTTTGGCCTCACCATGTCCTGCGTTCTGGTGCGGGAAGCCAGAGCTGAGTGCCTGCACGACAAGCAGAAATAGAATATTTGCCTAACCTCAAAGTATCCCACCTCAAATACTTATTAAAAGGAAAATAGTGACTTTACCAAAATGAAAGCTGGTAGTCACCCCCTTGACCCCCTTGACCCAATGACCAAGGCTGACATCACAGTAATACGTAACACATAAGCCATGTTCCGCCAGTATGATGCAATGGGGGAGACACATCACCTGTGGGCCCTTTTCCTACTGCAAAACCTCACGCTAACCAGAACCAGCTGGCAAACTTCAGCCGAAGGGCATTTTACAAAATAACGGACGAGTACACTATCAAGCGTCAAGATCACGAACACAAGCAAAGACTGATGGGCAGCCACAGATCAGAGGAGACTAAGGAGATCGACAACTAAATGCAGCGGGGGGTCCCGAAACAAGAAAAGGACATTAGTGGGATGATTGGTGAGATTGGAATCAAGTTGTGGCTAAATTAGTAATAATACACTCATGTTCCTTTCTTAGTTTTCATCATGTTCTGTGGTTATGTAGATGGTAGCATAAGGAGAAATGGGGTGAAGGGTATACAAGAACTCTTGGTACTTACTGCTTTTGCAACTCTTCTATACATCCAAAATTATCTCCAAATTAAAAAAAAAAAAAATCTGGGGGCAAGGGTGGGGAATTGTGTTCCTATGGGGGGAAATCCAACGAGGAAAGTCAGCCAAAGGATCACCTGACAATTCAGACATAAGAAATTAGGCACTGGAATAGTAAGCTCCATGGATTATGCTGCCACATTACACTTTCAGTGCACAAGGCGCCAAGAATTGAATCATTCAAAAACAACACACCATGTTTAACATTTTTATTTTTAACTCCTCTTTGGTAGTACAAAAGTCATAAAAGTACAAACCAGACAGTTAAAAATACACTTGACACTTAAAATGGTGAAAAATTTCCTTTACAGATTTTTACATCAAGGTGGTAGCCAACTCATTTACATATTACACCAGAAGTTAATCCATCATTAGTGTTTTGTATAGCAAGTTTGTTGTGGATCCCCAATCCTTCTAACAAAGGAGGAAATCCACAAGGCCTGTAAACATCAGTTGCTTTGGGAACACTTAAGAATTCTTATTAGATAATAGAAACCAGTAAAAAGCTTATGTGTTCAAAATATTGAATGCTTAACTTTTGGCATATTTGGAAGCCAGCCTGACAAAAACTGCTCAAGTATTAGAAAATATTTAAAACGTACTTCTTGGTAAAAATACAATTTTAAATATTTTTGAGTATTCTCTTGCCTGTTGTATTGCTATTAAAAGAAAAGTGCTCTGACCTGAATAAAATTAAAAAATAATTAAAGCTGAAGAATCTTTTACATTTTATCTCTCATCATTTTGAGGACATATTGTTTAAACAAAAAATGATGTGTTTTTTTTAAAACCAACTATTGGTCTAGATGACATATATGTTATTTACACTAATACACAGTCCCAAAATTCACATATTGTTACTTTCTGAGCCTCAGTAAAATTTCATACTGACTTCCTCTATCATCTAGTCCACTGTGTTTATGTATGGACACACATACACTTTCTAATTAGTTGTCAGTGAAAATACACATGAAATTGAACCTACCATTCATTTAAAAGGTTAGAAACTTTTAGTTTGATGCCAGAAACAGAATGGAATGAATATATTTACAGGAAATAGTTTAAAGTACATTTTAAAGGAAACTATCTTCTGGAAGTCAAATGAGAAATGTGCCTTTTCTCTCTGAAATGAAAGAAGTGCCCAAGGCACCACACCAACACTGACATGGAAGTGGGCCCTCTCACCCCCTGGCCCAGACCTATAATAAATGTACTACTTACTATCTTTGCCTCTGAGTCCTTTCAGGTGTTTCATAAAAGGTAAGGCCAAAAAATAAAAAAATAAAAAAAATAGGGTTTACCAAGCTGAAAAGGGAAATAACCACCAAGAATCTTTTAAGTGATGAGCATTAGTCACAAGATGGAAAACAGCAAGTGCACCAAAGAAAACATGCCAGAAGAAGGTGCGGGCCCATCCTGCATGGGAAATAGAGGGGTTTTTTGTTTTGTTTTGACCTTGGGTTGTCACAAGAATTTTTTGTTTGTTTTGGTGACTTTAAACCATTTCCCCTTTATTTAATGGACTAAAGAATTGCTTAGCTGAAGTTAAAAAACAACAACAACAAACTCTCAATATAAGTGACCTAAGAGTGGTAGCAGAAGTCAGTGCTGAATTCTTGGTCTCAAAATCCAAAGTCTGCCATCTAGTTCCATCTGACTCCAGGATCTCTCGGGGAATCACGTTCTCAGGGCGACACTAGGTTATATCTTCCAGGACCGTTCACCACCAGTCACCTTTATCTTTTGTAACAGTTAAACTCTAAGAGGATCTTCTTACAACCAGTAGTAAAATGGGAAGTAAGGGTTGGGGGAACAGAGTACATGCACGCACACACACACACACACACACACACAAACACACACACTCCAACAGCATCAGCTCAGACAGTACACAAATAGTTCCACTGCACATAGTGGTCATACTGGGAAAACTGCAGTGTGTACACTAAGGCCGGGCAGGAGGAAATGGAAGAGGTGGGGGCAGAAGGTGGTTGGGAAGATAAAAAAATAAGCTCTTTTCTTCCCTAGAAATGTAATAAATTTTTCATGGACATTTTTAAACCAAAACTTGTTTCAAAACCAACTGATTCTGTATCCAGCAGAGCAACCACATTCCCTTTTAGCTTTTATCCATATGCCTGCAGACTCCACGAGAGAAATCGTATAAAAGATAAAAATATTCCCTAGGTAACTTCATATCTTGTTAAGTTTTCAGTCTCTTAGAACTCTTCAAATAATGTCATTCCTGAAAGAGAAATCAAAACAAGGTAAAGCTTTATATAAAGTAAACATCATATCACATATTAATCTGCCTGAATATTTGAAAACACAGAGAAACTGTAATCCATCCTCACCTGTCCCACCCCATCCCATGGATTCCTTTCTCCATTACACATTTCTTCTAGAATTTAATCTAAAGAAATTTAAGTACCACAATTTCAAAAGAACCTCATTATCAAGGTTTTCTAAATGAATAAAGAATAGAATTTGAGACCCACAGTGGACTAAGAGTATCAGTCTGTTTTAACAGGAGTTTCTAAGGTGGGCATTCTCCCTGTGAATCATGTGTCACTTCTGGGGACCGTGTTCTTTAACTCCTTGGCCACATTCTCTCAAGTGCACATGCTCAGTCAGAGGGAACCGTGTACAGAAGGTGTCTTTCCTAAGCCAAACCAAAGAGAGTTAACTCTGGGTCTCTCTGGAGCACACAATGCACCTTGGCTGGGATTTCCCAGGGCAAGTAAGAACACAGTGATGAAATACCCATAGGTCTCCATTATACCTCTAGGGCTCTGTATTGTGTGAACTTCTTCTGACAACTGATCCCTGTTGTTACATTTACATTACAAATGAAACCCCTTGTAAACCTGTAAAACAGTTTTCTATTTTCCAAAGTTTGGGTTTTTTTATTAGTGTCTCATCAAAGTGACAGTTATATACCTTTTTTTGCTTTCCTGTTTTGAAGACTGGAATAACCCAAGACAGGACTGAAATTCTAGAGCTGCCTGTGTGTCTTGAAACATGCACACCATGCAGGCCTACTCCAGGTTAAGGAACAAAACACCCACTTGTCTACCAAAACTGTGTTTGCCTATAAATGCTAAACAAAAACAGAGATGAAACCAACTTACAATAATGTGAAAAAAATAGCAAAAAGTCAGTAGAGATAAGTCTTAACTTAAATATCGCATGGTGCTTATTTTATAGCTCATCCTTCAAGCTATATATTGTAATAGTATCCATATTATTCTATTCTGTCACTCTGTAATTTATAATATTCCTAGTGGTTGAGAGAGAGAGAGAGAGACAGAGACAGAGACAGAGAGATTTACCAAACTAAGTAGTTTGGGTAAAACACCCTTATCTCCTTAGCTAAAAAGAAAATAAAATATCTCCTTAAACAGCATGAATCATGTTATTAGTTATATAGGAAATAAGCAATCCCCTGCACTGCACTGGTAAACCCAGCACAGCCGAACTACGGATCTGGACTGTAAAACTGAACAAAGCCAAGTCTGGGAATACTTTCAACTGAGAGTTGATTAATTTGGAAGATGCATGCAGGGGAAAAGGCAGAAAGGCCAGAGGGGAAGAATAAAAAATAGTCCTAAAAGAAAAAAATAAGCTAAAAATAAGTGACAGAATTTTCCCAGTGAAACTTCAAACTGGGCCATCACCTGGAAAATAGGTATTCAACTCTTTTTATATCTCCTTTTTATCATCTACTCCCTTAGACCTAGACTTTTTTCTATCAAGGAAAACAAGAAGGTCAAGGTTGAGGGACGTCAGGCCTAAAAGGTAATGTTTCATCACAGTACGAGTTTTCATTCCAATGTAGGAGAACTTCCCACTTAGAGTTCTTTGCACAGATTTGCCCAACTTGAAGGACTGGATATGCAAGACGGAGGGCTGGGCTAGGAGAGCGGGGTCTTTTCAAATCCAGACCCATACGCCTAGCTGTTGAACCCTGGCCGCTCTGGAGCACTCCCCCACAGTGTAGTTAGGGGGGTCCCCTAGATGGTACATGGACAGTGCTGAGCAGGGCTGGGCAGTCAGTATGCACCCCAGGGTTAGCTCTCAGTGTCAGGATCATCAGCCCGTTCTCTGCCCTGAACGATCCCACTGGCTTTCTTCAACAGCTGTCTCGTGTGACAGATTCAAACCGAACTGTACACAGTATCTTTGCAAGAGGAAGTAAAATACAAATTGCTGCTTAGAGTCCTTACTACTAAAACCAGAAACTAAGCAAAAAAAAAAAAGGGGGGGGTGCTGGGAGGTGAGGAGAGGGACATGGGCAGGGGGAGTTAACCTTTTTAAAAGCTCTACTAAAGCCACCCGGCACTGATTTGCAGTTCTGGGCGCTCTCTCCCCAAGAACACACACTTATTAACAGGTAGCACTTTACCAGCACAGCAGCTATCAGTTTCCAAGTAAATATTGTCTTATCGGAAAGGCACTCTATCGGAAAGGGGAAAGAAGACACCAACACGCCTGTATACTTCCAACTGTGTCCTTATTTTGGGGACTGTGTTACAATGCATTTTCATATTGTTAAATTTCTTCTTATTTTATTCTACAGTGGTGACTATATCCATATTGATTAAAAAACAAAACCCACAGACTTTAAAATAGTATTTCTTTACCACAGCACACCGATGTTAAAAGGTGCCTTCCATATGGTCATACAGCAGTCAGAAACCACAAGGGCGCTGGCATAAATGCTAGGGAACGCCAGTAGCAGTGGACGGGAGCAGGAGAAATCACGCCACCCAGCCATTATGCTTGGTTCCTATCACCACGGGACCCCACCATACTGAGCAAGCCTGACGTCTCTCTCTCTGGGGCGAATTTGGTGATTATCAGTGAGTGCTCAAGCTGGAAGAAATGAAGCAAAACTTCCTTATATTGAAAAAATAATTCAGAAATCCCAAGTGTGACCATTTCCCTGATAAAGACTGATGGAAATTTAGAAACTCAGAAAATATTAATCTGGAAAGAATAAAGAGGTCCTTTTTTTACTTAAAGAGTATTGTTTACTACACAATTCTAATTATAAAGATAAAGCCACAATTCCATTATTAGGCTACGGGTCCACAGAAGCCACCTATACAGCAGTCCCCCCGTATCCATGAGGGATACGTTCCAAGAAGCCCAGTGGATGCCTGAAACCACGTTTTTTCCTATACATCCCTACCTGGGATAAAGTTTATCAATTAGGCACAGTAAGAGAAATCAGGGTCACGTGCACACAAGCCCCGGGATACCGCAACAGCCTGTCTGATAACCGAGATAACTACTAAGTGACGAGCAGCGGGGGAGTATAGAGCGTGGAGATGCTGGACAAAGGAATGATTCACGTCCGGGTAGAACGAGCAGAATGGCATGAGATTTCATCACATTACAGAAAGACTTGCAATTTAAAATTTATGGATTGTTTATGTCTGGCATTTTCCATTTAAATTTTTTGGATCGCAGTTGATGGGGAGAGGGGGTAACTAACTAAAACCGTGGAAAGGGAAACTTTGGATAATGGAGGTACTCCGTTTTGATTAAGAGGTATATATGTCCCTCGCTAAAAAGATTCTCTAGGAAAAAGGATGCGATCCCTTTAAAAATTAGAAACACCTTTTAAAACATTAGAAACCTAAGCAGATTAATGGATAGTGAGCAGTAGGACCTCCAAGGACAGGGTGTTAAAGAAGGAAAAGACCAGCTAATTAATACCAGTAGCTGACATTTACAGAGTGCTTTCCATATGCCAGGCACTGTCGTGCTAAGCACTTCGGATTCAGGGACTCAATCTTTCCAATGATTCCATAGGTCGACGACAACTCCCATTTTCATAGGGGGAAACAGAGGCTTGCAGTTCCGGGACCAAGGGCACACAGTGCAGCGACTCCATCACAGGCAGTCAGACCTGGATGCCCACACAGCCCCCCCACAGGGCACTGCCACACAATCACCACAGAGATGCCAGTGGGTCGAGCTCTGGCCGACAGCAGGGAGGAAGCCTGAAGCAGACCCTGCCCAGGGAGTCTGCGCAGGAGGAGACAGCTGGCTTTGGGGGCAGTTCAAAGCAAAACAAAACAAAAACCTTGGTTCCCATGTTGCCTAAATTCTGGGAATGCTTATAAATATGTTTTATAATCTCTTCTGTGCACAGAACGAGGCTTTGGAAGAACAATTTAGAATATCACAGTGATGACAGCAAAGTATGTTTTTAGGTCCACCCCAAACTCTCAAATTACGTCCATAAATGTTATGGACCTATTCCCAACAACAAAGAACAAATAGGGCACAGAACTACTAGCCATCAGCGTCCACAAAAAGAGAGGGCTGTATATACATATGTTGTATACGCATTGTATATGCACAGAATAACCCTGGGAAGATATAGGGAACACCAATATACGTGGTCCCCTCATGGGAAGGAAACTGGGCTGGGAGATGGCGTGTGTGAGGTGGGAAGGAAGGGGTGTAGACAGTGTGAAGACTTACATTTTTTTAAGACTTATTCAAGTATTGTGTGCATGTCTTATTTTTCAATTTTTAAACAATGATTCCATTTCAGGCACTGTTGATAGCCAGTACCTCGCAGGAAGAAGGGACTGAACCATCAGGAAGTCCAGAATCTGGAATTAACTACCATCACGACCTTGAACAACACATAGAACTTCCTAGGGCCTCCCTACTCTGAAACAAGGGAACCAGGGGCACAGGGGAAAAAAGTCTACGATGAGAACTAGAACAGAAACTCCACGAGCGCGTGGCCTTGTCTGTCCCTTCCACAATGCTGCAACCGTGAGGCCTGGCCGTGCCTGGCACATAGTAGGTGCTCAGTATATACTTTGAAAAGATATAACTGTACCAAAAATTGACCTGAACCAGCAATCACAGTTCCTCTGAGATCTCACAGTCTGTGATCTTATTCTACCTGTAAGAAAAGAGAATAGCTCCCAAACCTGATCCAAGGCACACTTCTAACAGCCAAATAACATCAGAAGGACCCCCCCAGGACACCAAAGGACATCATACCTACTGAAGGCTGATAACGTCAAAATGATCACTACTGTGAGCTACTGGGCTAAACTGAATACGGATTTTTTTCCTCTTGTTGGAGAAAGCAAAGCTCCCTCGAACTTTAAAGCCACTTGGCGTGTTAGCTCCAAAGTGTGGATTTCTTCCCATCCAAGCCTTCCCACTACCTAGCCCAGGGACCTGGGAAAAATTAATCCCTCTGAGCCGGTTCTTGTTCTGTAAAGTGAAGAGATTATCACTCGTAATTCATAAAGGTGCAGTTTCTTTTTATAAATCCATTGCCCCTTTAAGACCAGTGAATTGAATGAAGGAGCTTCCATCAAATCTGAGGTATTTTCGCTTTTTAAGAAAATACATATTTCTCCCTAAATAAATATAAGCTACAAAGAAAAATATTAATTTAGTAGCAGTACCTGAAGTTTCTCACCATCCTCTCCTTCCCTGGAGAATTAACAAAAGAAGCATGAATACAAATAGAGCAACACAATCTCAGGGAGGCCCCATGGGGACCCTCCACCACACTGCCTGTCACAGAGTTGAAAAGAAAGTGCCTTTCCTCACTGTTAGACGAAAAAACAAAGGCACCAAAAGTCGGAAAACCTGCCCTTGTGATTGGCCGAGATGCTCTTGAAGGAGGAAGCATGACCCACAAGACCGTCAGGGCAAAAGGAGCAGGGCAGAGCCCCAGCAGAGTGGCACAGCTAAATGCTGAAAACTTTCCAGTCCTCGTTACCTCTTAATTTAAACCATCCTCTGACCTTTACAATGAATGGAACTTAAGTCTGCAAAACTTTTCAATGGCCTTGTAACTAATTCTGATTCCACCTCCAGTAAAAGTGGAATGGTTATTTCTAAGGCTCTCTTAACACAAGCAAGAAATGGCCCAACCAAATTCCTAAGGAACTTGCCAAATATCTACTTTTGGGATGTCATAAGAGTCCAAAGCTCTAACGTTCTTAAGAAGGAAACAGGGATTCATAGAACCTAAAGCTGATGCTTGAGGAATGGGTTAATAAATAACTAAGGCCACCGAGCATGAGACGAAAATTACTGATAATAGTGAATATTTAGGAAGTACTAACTGTGTGCCAAGAACTGATTTCAGAACTCTCCAGATGCATTACGGCATGTAAACCCAGCAACAACCCCACTTTAAGGATGAAGAAACTGAGGCTTCGAGGAATTAAGTAACTTGTGCAAATTAGTGGCACAGTTAACATTAAGCCTAAGCAGTTTAAAATTCAGCTTTTAATCACTAAAATAAATTACTTAAATAAGAACTAATAGAATAGTTTCAATAACAAAACAATTTAAAATAAAAACCAGTGATAATGAAGACAAGGCAGTGGCATTTGCAGGCTGAGAGCAATTTAACTTTGAAGAACAAAAGCTTATTCTTCTAAGAAGAAATCAAAACACATTTTCTGTGGAAAAAGAAACCATTTTAACTGCACTGCCAAAATAAATCAGGCAGAGGCAAGTTAGATCTAACTATTCAGGCCAAGGAAACAGACCGAAAAGAGTAAGGGGAGGAGGAGACAAACAACTGATTTTATTTCTTAAAAAAAGAAGGAAAGAGAGAAATCCTGTCCCAGCCTTGATAATGTTCTATTTAGAACACTAAGTCTAGTTTCTAGTAACGACCACCTAATTAGAAAAAAAGAAAGAAACCTAACCAATGAGTAGACATGCATTTGAATATTTGAATCCATTCTACTGTAAAACAAGGCACTCCAGTAAAATAATGTGGCTAAAAAATCCACATTTAAACAAAAACATATTTCAGGAAAAAAGACCACTCTGAAAATTGCATAAAAGACACCGAATACTCCTGTCCTACTGCATTAGCGACATTTTAGAGTAAATCCTATCAATTCAGTCCAGAACCAGAGATTTGGGCTCAGAAAGAAAAGTTTCAGGACTTCTCTAGTTGGAAAAATGAAGTCATGTTAAATACCCCAAAATATTCTTCCTGGGAATGAGAAATATTAAGAAACCTAGCAAGAAAAATTTTAATGATACATAATTTTTTTAAAATGTCAATGAATACTCCCTTCCTTTTTCAGAGTCCATTCTCTGTTGGAGTTATCAGACATGGTCACTCCACAAGTCCCCAAACCCAACAGGCTCTAACCATAGGACCTGCTTTCCCTGGTCCCAGTTGGGTGGTGAAGTCTGTGATGCCAGAATCTAGGCTGCCTGGGTTGCACTCAAAACTCCATCCCATGCTTGTTGATGGCTAAATAAGTTGTTTAAACTCTGCGCTTATGCCCTACGTGTGCGAATTGTTGCTGTTGTGAGGATTAAATCCATTAGTACATGGAATGTGCCTTTCAAAGCATGCAAGGTACATCCTAAATAATAAGCAGAAGGTATTAGAATTCAATTACTCCATGACGTATGAGCATTCATGATACTATTCACTCTTTTGAGTTTGTTTGAAAATTTCCATAATACAATTATTTTTATTTTTATATTTCAAAATTAATTACAAGTGGAAGGCTCAGAAAACGCAGCCCTTCTGTCATTCGTGTGCTGGTTTGGATGGCACAGCACCAGGACTCCCCTCCGCTGAGAGTCAGCTTCACACCAGACACTCGCCTGGCATGTACCTTAATCAACACGTTTAACATCCTGTTTCACATTCCAGGAAACAGGGAACAAAGGCAGGTAGGTACACTTTTCAAGCGGTAAAGTTAGGATGTGAGTGCATGTCTTCTGATCAAATTCAATGCTCTTTTACATAATCCTGGTGGATGATTATGTACTTCGCAGGGAATATCAAATTTAAACGAGTTAGAGATAGTTAGGACTTCAGATGATTGGATCAAATTCCTATAGTCAGACCCAGACAGAATTTGGACCAAGAAAACCTGCTCAGCAATCCTAATTCTTTAATCATCCCAAATCTCAAGCTCCCATCTCCAGGCAATAGTGTTGATTCCAGCCCTGGCTCTGGCTCGTTATCAGCAAGGCTCTAATCAGCCTGAGGCTTGGCTTGCACTTCCTGCCTGAAGCGAGCAGAGTCTTCTTCCGCTTGGCCTGTTCCATCTGTCAACACACCCCAGGCCCATGACTCAGACTGTCACCACAACCCATGCCTTCTTTGCCGCCAAACGGACTGGGCCTTCACACACCTTAGACTTGAATAGCCAGACAGACAAGTCCTCATGACTTTTATCAGAAGACGTCGCTGATTTACCCAAGTCACTCAGGATTCCAATTCTATGAGTAACATCTACGGTACTGTCTACTCCGTCCAATAAAACTTCCTGCAGCGACGAAAAGGTCCTGTACGTGCGCTGCCCGATAGGGCATACCCTAGCCCTCTGTGGCTACTGAACGTTTGTAATGGGATCAGTGCAACTACAGAGCTAAATGTTTGATTTTCATGAATTTAAATTTAAATAGCCACAGGTGACCAGTGGCTGCCATATTGGACCAGGAGGTTCTAGACCATTGGTGGGAATGTTCCCTATTCACGGGTGTAGGGCTGTCCCTTCATGAGCATTCTAGGGTGGTAGAAGAGTCTAACTGGTCCTGAAGCCAGAGACCCAGGTTCACATCAGCTCCTCCTTCCAGCTATGTGAACCTGAACATGTGGCTTATCCTTCCCATTCATTGGCTTCTCATCTATAAAACTGGGATCACAGCATCCATTCCACTCCAAGATGTTTAGAATGGTGACATGTGAGATACATATGAGTACAACACCCAGAAGCCTAGAATACTGACATAGCTGCTTTTATTATTATTTTCAGCATCCTCTTCCTTTTCCTAAATTCCTCTTGGTTGCATTCTCAAGACACCAATAGCTGGCTGAGAAGCCAAAAACCGACTTCTGCGCTCTCTCTTCTTTAAAGAAAGCCTCTGTTCGGCTCCTGAACTCAGGGGCAGGGGGCCAGATCTCCCAGGGGGCAAGACTGAAATAACTAGCACTGGAAAGCTCTCACAGCCCTATGTCTATGGAATTCAGGAGCACACTCTTCCAGATGACTTCCAGGTCATCCTCTGAGCACGGGCAGATTTTCAGAGAAGCTTCACTCAGAAGCCACTTCTCTCCCCCACTCAGGCCTACCAGCCAAAAGTGAATGAACGAATAATAATCAGCAGCACGGACTTAGCATTTCCTAGGTGCCAGGCCCTGAAGTCTCACTGCCACCCCTTGAGACAGGTAGCATCACTTCCATTTTCTAGTGAGACGTAAGATGCCAAAGTACCTTGCTCAGGTCCCAGTGCTAGTACAGTGCAAACCGCGATGTGAATCTGGCCACCTGACTCGAGGGCTCAGGTTCAACCTTGCTGTTTCCCTGGACCTTCAAGGACCCACCAGTCCATTCTCCCAGACCCATCCCCCACTCCTTTGCATTAATGTTCAGGCTCTGATGGTTCCATTTCAGCGTTTGGAGCACGAGCATGCCTGAATTCTCCCACTCACACATTTACATATAACAGGAAACACAAAAAGGATGAATGCTCCTCAACACAAAACAGCAAGAAAAGGGTAAGATAAAACGCCAAGCCAATATCAAATTATTACAGGCTTATTTTTTTAAGCAACAGCTTTCAAAATTAAAATTTCCAAACCAAAAAGCCTTCACTTTGCTTTTAAATTGCTTCAAAATATTTGGTGGAAAGAGTAATATAGCTACTGGGCATATTTTAGAACTATGGCACCTCAATGAAAACTTGTTTCCAACTCAATGGAAAGAGCTTGCTCCAGCATTTTTCAAATGTTTATCTAGAAATGATGACAAGATTACATTTCATTTCATCTTCATAGTTGTTTTTTTTAAAAGGAAATTTAATATGCTTCCAACATTTAAAAACCTGTGGTGATTTCACATTTAACAAGTCTAGATTTCTACCTTTTCTAACATAAGAGGCTAGGAACACCAAATACCGTCTACCTTATGGTAATACAAGCCCTATAAATGGGCTGTGTGATTTTGGGTTGGCCACAATCCCCATCGCTCCATATTGCCTCATAAGTAATCCTCTCTCCTCATTATTATGTAGGCCAAGCCCCTGAAGGCACCCAAGAGTGTGGCCTCTTTATAAGAAGCTCTGGATAGACAAGTAATCATGCGCAGTCCCCTGTCCACCAGTTCCAGGAGAGCATTCACTTTTCCCTGCCAAGTCATTCCTGTACTTGGAAGGTTCTCAGTGCCTTCTCCCCACATGGCACTGACACATCCCAATGTCACCACAACTACAACTCACCTGCTACTCCGTGCCACTTCGTTCTCTCTTCACAGGTGTCACAGGAACCTCCCCATTGACGCTTTCGGTCCCACTAACCAACATCAAACTTCTCCGCTCCTTCTGATTTGACTTGTGTTCCACTTTTGTAACTCTAAACCTGAGGAGGCAAAGAGATTTGATGGGTTTTGCTTTTCCAGTAAACGAGGATTAGAAGTGAATCAAAAAACATCTGGGGGATCCCACACAAACTCAGCCAAAAGTTAGGACAGCATACTCAACAGGAGGGGCGTTCCTACCTAAAAATTGCCCCTGCCAAACTTTCCAGCTGATTTTCATGCAACACAACACAGATTATGCTGGATACTTTATAGAGCATGGGAAAATGCATTAAAAACACAGTACTCAAATGTTACACCGCCCCAGAGTTGTGGTTTCTAACGATGACATGAGCTTTAACATCAGTTGTTTTAACCACAGAAGGCTGGAAAAAGCATGAGTAGTCTGCAAATCAGACAGACGTAATGACGTAACAAAAGTGTTCACTCAAGAACTGTCATATTCAATGTATACCTGTCAGAGTCCAATCTCCACACACTCACAGCCAGAGGAACTCCAACTGTGCATTTTATCAGTATCAGTTGGCGGTAGGGTTTTTCTGTCTAGTTTCTGTCTGGTTTTTTTTTTTTTTTTAAAGCAAATTTGGGTTAATTTCCATTAAGGATTAAGCCAAAAGGGAAGTTAGGAGATTTTCATTAAGAATTAAGAAAAAGTTACAAAGAAATGTGCTCGGTTTGACTTTTTCTAGTCCATCATCATCAAATCCCTAGTCTTTCATAATAGCTTCTCTCTAGTTCTGGCCATAAATTCCCTTAAAACTGTGTCACATAAATTCTTCTCTCTGCAACACGAGATCACCCACCATCAGCAGGAGGGAGACTGAGGAAGTGAAAGGAGGATCAGGGAAGAGTTGTAACCACAACCCTATGTTGTCCAATTGTAAGACGCGCTTTAAGCAGCACGTGTTGAAGAACAGTGTGCAACAATTAAATGCTCTAGTAGTCCACATCCAAGAAAGAGAGACTTGGATTTGGGGCATTAAAAAAAACAAACACCATGTTGAATCCGAGCTGAAATTATCAGCAGATTTGTTTTTAAAGCAAACAAAATACACTTTGTCTAAGGAAGCTACATATTCTCATTTCATTGCACATTCATAAATTCCCATGACTCTGCCTCTTACTAAAGCAGTGTGGTCACAAGTTGTACTGTTTTGCTGGAAGTGGCAAACAGTCCTGCAGTCTTCTCCTCGTTGCTTGTGCAATACATGATAAAATTCAACCGAATTAAAATAATAAAATAGCCGACATTTCCTGAGTGCATTATAAGTGTCAAAAACTAGTCTAAGGCTTTTACATGAATCACCTTATGTAGTCTTCAAAGCAACCCAGTCGGGTGAGTGTTACTGTCATATCCCCATTTGATAAAGGGGGAAACTGAGGCATGGCGAGAAGCAAGAGTGTGTAAGTAGTGGTACCCAGAATCAAACAAGGGAGATGCAGTGAGTCTAAGCTACTCTTCCCAGAGTTTGTCAGTAGCGAAAGATGGATCATGCATGCAGTACTGTCAACTTTTCCTCAGAGCTTCCCCAGTCGGGCTTTAGTACCCACACTCTGCTCCGACTTTCTAAATTTAGCATCAGCAGTGCAGTTCCTGCGTGAGACTCAAAATCAAAACAGTAGACACTGCAAAAGCATTCCACTTCACAAATGCTCTACAGACAGTCAAGGTGATTTATCATTTGAACTGCACAATGTCCACACCACATATGGGTCACAAGTAAATAATACTTTAGAACTGGGAAACCAGGACTCAGGTGAGCTGAACGGAAAGAAAGCAGTCACAGGAATCCACATGGATCTTATACGGCACAGACTGGAGAGCTGTGGACCAACTCCAAACCCTCTTTTTCCTGGCACATGACTGGGCATTTCCCAGCAACCTGACGTTGACATGTGGCCGAGTGATTGAGTTCTAATCAGTGGAATGTGAGCGAAATGAAATGTGCCACTTCCTGGCCCACCTCATTAAAACCTCTTATGAACAATCCTCCACGTGATTTCTCCTTCTTCTGGCAAACCTAGCAGAGCCACAAGATGGAAAGAACCTGGGGTTCTGGATGACTGCTTGAAGAGCCACTCACTGATCTTTCGATTCCCCACAAGTGAAATATAAACTTCTATTCTGTAAATAGTTGAGATTTGGGCATTAGCTATTACAGCAAGTGTTGTGGTTAATCTTATGTGTCAACTTGACTGGTAAAAAGTTATTTCTGGGTGTGTCTGAAGGGGTTTCCAGAAGAGATTAGTATTTGAATATGTAGTCTGAGTAAAGAAGACCACCCACCAATGTGGATGGGCATTAGCCAATCCCGTGAGGGCTTGAACAGAACAAAGAGACAGAGGAAGGGAGAATATGTTCTTTTTCTTGAGCCGGGATACATGTCTTCTGCCCTCGGACATCAGCCCTCCTGGTTCTCAGCCCTTCACACTGGGACCAGGACTTATATCATCAGTTGCCCGGTTCTCAGGCCTTTGGACTTGGACTGACTTCCACCACCAGCTTTCCTGGGTCTCCAGTTTGCAGATGGCAGACCATGGCCTCCACAATTGTGTGAGTCAGTTCCTATAATAAATCTCCTCTAATATATCTGTATCTAATATCTATCTATCTGTCTGTTTGTCTGTCTATCTATATAATCAATCTATCTAATCTATCTACCATCTATCTATCTATCTATCTATCTATCTATCTATCTATCTATCTATCCTCTATCTAAATACTGTTTCTGCTTCTCCAGAGAACCCTAATACAGCAAATAATCCATTTTTACCTCAATTTATATATCTGACATCTGATCGAGCAATAGCCACCTCATAGGATTCCTCTGCTACTAGAAAAATGGAGAACTCAGACCAGAAAACTCCTAAGAAGCCCGGAGAGCTGACAGGAACCAGGCTAAGGAGAATATACTCTGTATTTAACAGGTCAGTACAAATCCACACCCCACAGCAACCGTGTCACACAAACCCGAAGCATCCACAGGGATCTTACCTGCCCACAGAGAGGACGGTGACCTCTCCTTGACGCCTTGGGCGGCTTTCTTTTGACTTGTTGGTGGGTTTTATGAAGTGCCACCGCTTGTGCCTACACCGATGACACACGTCCCTCTCGACAACCCCGCCCACGGTGTGTAGATGGTGGCCACAGATATGCTTCCCTGGGGTGCCACCTGGTGACAAGGGCCCGGGGCTCACAGGCGGGCTCCCGGGAGTGCTGGGGGTCACCGGGCTAAAGTAGGAAGAAAAAGAAACAGACAGCAGAACTGGTTACTTAAAAGAAACACCAGCGAAGGCAATCTCTCCCCTGCCATGTAAGAAGCAAGTTTAAATAAAAAGAAAACAATGCCTCTTCCAATTAAACAACTGGGCTTCGTGAACTGGTCTTAAGACAGCAAATACTCAGCTCTTACGCCTATGCACGGACAGCTCATTTTAAACAGCAATAATGTGATTCATCACTTCTACAATGAAATTAACTGGCCGGACATAAACCACTGCTTCTTCCGATGATACCCTGTCTTTAAAGGATTAGGTTTCTTTCTGAATGACTGATCTCCATTCCCATGTGATCATACTCATCTCTTACATACACAAAACAAAGTGCTTGCTTAGATTTCTAAGCAAAGAGATGCCCTGGACAATTGATAAACTTAAATTCCAATCCAATTATCAAATGACTTAAGATAGAACATTTGATCCAATCTGACTATTGCACCAAAGGAAGAATGCTTTTAGGTTAAGATATCAAAAGTGATGCTCAAGAGATGTTGGTAATAGTAATAAAAAAATATTCCAAGCATTTGCTGTATGTTAATTTACTTAATCTTTACAGAACCTTATGAGGTAGGCATTATTAACTACCTTGTTTTAAAATGTGAGGCTCAGGAGACATTCAATAATTTGCCTAAGGTCACACAGCTAATAAGAGATGGACCTGAGGTTCGAATCTGGAAAGTCTGAGTCTAGAAACCATGCTCTTAACCATCATATAGTGCTTCAGAAACAGGGAGATCACTTTGATAACTTGAAGAAATCCAGCCAGACCATCCAAAATATAAAAAGCAGAAGTATATAGGCCAGAGGCTGGCTACTTTCCAAAGGCATATGTCAAGGCTCTGGCTCCCTAGGAAAGGAGGAAGGAAACCAGAACAGGCCGGCCTGACCAGGGAGCAGCCCTGTGACGTGGTGTAGGTGGGGAGATACGTCACAGCGAGGCCTGACACCTGAGACTGTGCCAAGAGCCCCAAAGGCACGTGGAAGTCTTATGACTGCATAAACCAGCCTTTATGCTGCTGAAGCCAGCCTGCTTCCCATTAAAAAGAAGTGCAACCTCTGGTTGAGGAAATAGTGTCAAACATCACAGACGACCAATTGCTTCCTGGTGCTCGTTAGGGAGGCTCTTTAGAGCATTAAAATAAAAACACACAGCAGCAGCTTTCTGGGACTAAACAATGTTAAATTAACACCACACAGGGGCGGATAGATGGCTCAATTGGTTAGAGAGTGAGCTCTGGGCAACAGGGTTGCTGGTTCAATTCCCACAAGGGCCAGTGAGCTGCGCCCTCCGCAACTAGAATGAAGACAACGAGCTGCCAATGAGCTGCCGCTGAGCTCCCGGGCAGCCGGAGCGATGGCTCCGTTGGCTGGAGCGCGTCTTCTCAACCACAAGGTTGCGGTTTGACTCACGCAAGGGATGGTGGGCGGTGCCTCCTGCAACTAAGATTGAACAACGGCAACTGGACTTTGAGCTGAGCTGCGCCCTCTATAACTAAGGCTGAAAGCACAACAACTTGACTTGGAGCTGATGGGTCCTGGGAAAAACACACTGTTCCCCTTCCCCCATGAAATCTTAAAAAACAAAAACAAAAACAAAAAAACACTGCATAGTTAGAAGGTTAAATTGAAAAGTTTTAACAACACTCGTTCAACATGCACTTATCAGGTACCCACTGTGCATAAACCCAATGAAGGCATGATATGACGCCCACAGATGACAGGGGCAAAGGCAGCATGAGCTAACACGGTCCTAACACCAGGGGTCTGGCGCTCAGGGCCGGAACGTGGCGGAAATCACAGCTTGTGTGTCTCTGCGAACTACACCACCACAGCTTCCCAAACTGACGGTCCAGCTCTCAGTCACCTCGCTAAAATGCAAAGCTAACATGACTAGTTTGACAAGCACCTATTAAATATTTAAGGTGTGCTGGGTGCAGCACCCACAGAGCAAGCAGAAAAACCTTGCCATGTCACTTGGTCCCAACTTGCCTTCCTGGCCCTTCTTGCCTCTGTCCACAGCACGTTCTCTGGCCACCCCAGAATGAACTTTCCCAGGTGTGTTCCACACTTTCCTGCTCCAGGGCCTTTTCTCCTGGACCTGCTTTCTCTGCAAGCAGCCCCTGCCTGTGGCTGCTTGTCACGTGCCTGGCTCAGATGGCACTTGTTCTGTGAATCTTCCCTGAGCTCCCAGTGGCCCCACGGAGCCCCCAGTCTTTACTTCTCCTACAGCGTTCTCACGTTCTCCATCATAAGGCCTCACGCACATCTCCACACCCCACCAGACCGAGTCCTCCATGGCAAGGATCTGAATGCCCAGCTCCAGCAGTCCCTGGCACACAGCAGGCACTCAATAAATGCTCCTTCTTGGAGAAATGAACATGTACACCACAGTACAGTTCTGTGATTAATTAGGGAGGACTCAGATGCTCAGCGACCATAACCTAAAACTGGTAATACAGAAAGCAGCCCAGATTGACACCTAATCATCATTGTTCATGAAGTCTTTCGCTGCCCAAGGTATTTCGTGTTCCTTATGATAACCCAATGAAGCTGGTATAGTGGCTGTCTCCATCTTACAGGTGATGGAACTTGAGCTCACAGTGGTCAGTTAACTTCCCCAAGAAGACATGCTCAATACGAGTAAGCAGTGGAGGTAAGACTCAACCCAGGCTGCTCAACCCAGCCCCAAACCAAGGCTGTTACTTCCTCCCATCACCATTCTCTAACACAGGACTTCTCAACCGGGAGCGATTCTGCCCCCAGAGGACACGGACAATGTGCCAAGGCATTTCATGGGGAGGGGACACTGACATCCAGTGAGCGGAGGCCAAGAATGTTGTTCAACACTCTCCGGTGCATAGGACAGTTCCCCACAGGAAATAATTATCTAGCCCAAATGTCAATAGTGCCAAAGGTGGGAAACCTGCTCTAGCAGACAACTGAAAAAAATGTCCCATTGAATGGGAAAAGGAGCACTCACCTTTCAGGATCACACAAGCTGTTATCTGCTACCATTGCCTTTAAAACATCAGCGTTTGCTAAGGGGGAAAAAAACAAAGAATTAAAATGGCATGAAAAAGATGAGTAATCACAGAATTATCACATCAGAAAAGCTGTTGGAAAAACACTAATTGAGTTCCTTCCGTTCATAGTTCCTTCCGTTCAAGGCCCTGGGGCCCTGGAGAGAGGAGGGTCTTTCCCAAGGTAAGCCTGCAATATGGCGCCACCTGCCAGTAACTTTCACCACTTGGGAATTTAGTATGAGTGACAGGGAATCTTCACAGAGGAAAGTGGATCTATAGGGTTTTGCTTCCTACAGATCATTACAATGTAACACGGAAGAAAACATTTCTCCCCTCCTCTCACACCAAAGGGAAAATGTACATACTGTGGCTCCCCTGCATTTAGCTCACTTTGTTAAGTATGTAATGAAATATATGTCTTAAGAGACCTATGTTCTTGATTTCTACGTGCCCACATAATACGTTCTAAACTCTGGATATGCACGTACTATCAAGACTATCCCACATATGATTTTCCAGGTGGGTCCTTTGGCTTACCTCTGCTTCCTGACCATACAAAGACCTTAACTCTGGCCAAATAGCTTAAACTTCAAGTGTTGGTCACACATACAAGTAACCTATAATGGACTAAGTTAAATTAGACTCCTAATGTTAATTTTTTAAAAAATCCATTTTGTACATGGCTGTCAACAGAAGCAAACTGAACCTAAGCTTCTGAGATCCCCACCCCAGCCCCATGCAGAGACACCCATGTTTTTTCCCCTCTTCTAGAGTGGTCAAGCTCCCAAGGATAAAAGACTAAAAGTGAACATTCAAGTTTCTCTTGGGTATATAATTGGCAAGGCCAAATGTTATTACTGACTTCTAACCTTTCCGTTGATTTTTAAAGCACCGTTTTCATTACCAACCATAACAAATCCTCTAGAGAGTAAAAAAGGTCACTATTTACCATGTGAGCTAAGACCAACACTTAACATTTAACATCTCAAATGACATCCCTAGAGAAGGAAAATTAACTCTATTTCCAACACTGCTGCTTTTCATTGTTCACAATTAAAGGTTTATACAGTGTTTCTCAACTTTTTCTCAGTATCACCTCACCCAGGAGCCTTTTCTGACATTTTGTTCCCTAATTACCTTCTCACGAAATTGTAATACTACAGATATGATGTATCTGTTTACATACTATATGTATACCTGGGTTTTCTATATAAATAGTAAGTTCTTTTACCCTACAATCTAATTTTCACCCCATCACAACCCTTGCAAGTGCATGGAGTTTTTAAAGAAATATTAACAAAGTATACCATCCTTTTCTAAAAGAATCTTTTTCTTTGAAATTTATGACTATCTGTGAGGATGCCCCCATGCATTTCCAAACATAAGTTTTGCTCTAAACAAGACTTCTCATGACAAAGAAAGTCTGGAAATGGATCGGCAAAGACACAGTAACCTCTGAAAAGACAATTTTAAGTATAGTCTAGTGGTGTCAGTCATTTTTCCTTTTGACTAATGCAAGGATTCATAAAAAAAATTCTTCTTCTAGATAAAGGGATTAGGGAATATACAAGTTTGCCAGTTGACACTTATACTGTGCCATCATTTACTAAACTCCAAAACTGTAAATAAAAAAAGAAAACCAACCATGAGAAAAGTATGAAGACAAAGATAGCACCCATAGCACCCACTTACAAGAAAGCGCTTTTCAAAAACAGAAGTTTGAATAGCTACCTGAGAAAATTAATCACCATAGAATGATGACTTCCTTTAGAAACACAGAATTATAAAATGATCCCAGGAATATTAATAAAATATACTAAAATCATTACTAATACTTGTTTTCTATTGACTTCTATTGTTTCTCACATATTCATATATTCCTGTACCTCACTCTTATTTCTCAGAAATAATTAGCAAACAGCCCCTTTGTTCGCTATGAGTGAAGTCTTTAAGGGTAGACTTAAGTTTCTATGAAAATACACCTACAGCCGCCCTGCCTGAAGAAGTTTGGTATGTGGGACACATACACACACGCACAAACACCATGTCTAATTTCAAGTCTAGACCAGGGAATGAATTTCAGTATTCTGCCCCTTGGGAACAATTTTGGTTTCCTGTGATGAGAAAACTTCCTAACATAATACCACCAGTCGACTTCCACACATGCTTTAGTTTGTCAATTATTCCTCCCTTCATGGGTTTCCAGAGAATGGGAGAAGTGAGTTACAAGGCAAAGAAAACCTGTCAACAGCAGGGGAAATTTTCTGGTGGGAGTTATTTCCAGAAAATGCTTCCTCTCCTCTTTCCTGAATTTCTGCCTGATAATATGCATAAAGCAATTAAAGTCAGGCGAGAAAAATGCCCTGTGTTCTTTTCCACCACTATTCTCTTCAAAGTTTTCCTACACAATCAAGGCAAATTTCCCAAGCAAGAACTACTATTGCCAGCACCAAAATTAGAGTGTACCAGTCACTAACTAAAAGCTTTACAGACCTTCCTAAGTTTGACTTTCCCAACAACCCTAAGAGTAGGCAGAATTTCCCAACAACCCTAAGAGTAGGCAGAATTATTTGACAAGAGATAGAGATTGCGGCCTAAAGACAGTAACTGCCCAGAGTCACAGAGTTCGAGTTACAGACCTAGACATAAACCCTGGTCTCTAGGATGGGTGCTTTTCACCCCTTCAACATCCAAGTCTCTATCCAAATGATTAACAGTTCAATAGGTCACAGGATGTTTGCATAATCATTATAGCAAGTTTCAGAGACCTACTCAGTAACCATAGTTTATAAAGGAATCCTTTTTGCCATAATATAAATTGAGGTAAGAATTTCACAAAGGGGTTCCTCTGCCTAATGTGAATAATCAGGGTCCTGGGGAACAATCACAATACTCTTCATTGTCACTGTATCAGTTAGTTTAAAAGCCTAACAGACAAGCTCAGCTATGGAGTTGCAGGTACTTTCCAAATTCCCATGCAAGGCAAGAAAACCCCAATGATGTCGAAAACACTCTTCAATTCAACTCCACTTAGAAAGAAAAATTAAAGGTAGAACTGTAGTGAATCCAAGCCTTGAGATTAGGAGAAAAGTAATCAGTCCTCACGTCCGCTGATAAATTCATCCTTCAAGAGATATTTATCTAAGCTAACCTGATTTGCAACATTCACGACATGGTATGTTTAAACCACAAACAAGAATGTCACCATGAGTACAGGTGAAATATTACTCCTTTAGCCAAATTAAAAATGCAAAGCAGAAAACTAGTCATAAATCATGATTCTAAATTCTTTAAAATATGCAAACCTAGCAAAGAAAACTTAAATAAACCTGGGGAAATACTAATGACAGTATTGTACTTAATTGTAGTCCTTTTCTTTCAGTTTGAAAAGAAAACTTATGCTTTGGTGTGCTTACAATTAAAAAGAATTAGAAAGTTAAAGGAGGCCTAAACTGATAGTGAGTTCAGAATCTCTTAATGACAGAAACAAAGAAAAAAGAAAAAATAGATTTGTTCTATAGAAGATTTAAGTTTAAAAGCAAACTGAAAAGGCTAGGTTATAACTGATAAGAGACCCAAGCAGGGAACTACTCACCCAGCTGTGGTTTTGGCACAGGCTGGAAGCTAAAGAGGGCCATCGCTGGAAAAGCGATGTCCAGTGGCCAGGTGTCTTCTCGTGGCCAAGGAGGACCAAGAGCTACACACAGAATCAGAATCCCCACACATTCTCACAGGTCACTGGCCAATCACAGGCAGACAGATGAAGGCATTGATAGGATTAGAGGATAAAGAATCAGACAGAAGGGAAAGAACTAGAAAAGCAGAAGAGAAAGAATAAAAACAGTGCCTTGGGTAGGACTCTAACATACCTACTGGTGATCAACGCAGCAGAAACAGAAAGGCTACTCTCCAAAAAGAAAACAACATAACTTAAAAAGAAAAGAACAGACCTATTTGCCCTTGAGTGTGGGAGGTGACAAAATTAAACAGTATGCTTGTTCTAGGGACCCAAACATACCTCTGCTGTAATTAAGACAAGGGCCCGCTGCTGGCACCATCCTGCCATACACCGGTTGTGTGACCTTGGGCAAGTTTCTTACCCCCTGGACCTCTGTTGCCTCTTCTAAAAAATGGGGTGGCAATAGGGCCTACCTCAGAAGGCAGTTTTGAGAATTTAATGAGTTAATGTTACCAGTTTTATAAACTACCCCAACAGGAGGATGAGTTTACCATCCCTATTTCCTGCTGCCACAAAAAAGGCAGTAACAACAAGTGGTTAAGTATGGATTCTAGGGCCAGACACTACAGCTCCAATCTCAGCTCTGCCACTTGCAAGCAGTGCAACTCTGTCAAGTGAGTTCAGCACTGTGGGCCTCAGTTTCTTAACTGTAAAATGGGACTAAAGTATCTGAATCATAGAGTCGGTAGTCCCTAAAAAGCCCTTAGAACTGGCCTGGCCCACAGCAAACAGGCAGTGCGCCCTATGAAGCTACACATAAGTATGTCAGCCCCTAGCAAAGTTTCCACAGTTGATTTATTTCTATCGATTCAATGCCTCATACAACACTCACTAATTTAGCAGCTGCTTCAGCTCTCAGGAGCCCAGGTCCCCAAGGCCTCCAAGCTTCCCAAAGCCATGGGAGGCAGTTTTGAAGGCACAAGGCACAGGAGCCATGAAGGAGCCCACTCTGTGCACCTCTGCAGCAGATGGGCTGCTACGCCAAGAACATATTTGTGTATTTCTTGTGTAAATTAAAAACCACCTTTTTACGTAACAGAAGCATGCACCATCGACTGCTCAAGAATAGCATCACTAACTTTTGTTCCCTGAAGGAAGGTCTCTGGAAGACAGAGATCAAAATCCAAGTGTTCTGGTCTGTTTTGTTCTTATTTTAAACAACATTCTATTAGGTCTGCCATCTGGTTTTCCATCCTGT
This sequence comes from Rhinolophus hipposideros, assembly GCF_964194185.1. Taxonomy (NCBI): domain Eukaryota; kingdom Metazoa; phylum Chordata; class Mammalia; order Chiroptera; family Rhinolophidae; genus Rhinolophus; species Rhinolophus hipposideros. Next base: position 85,042,104 of record NC_138047.1, on the reverse strand, counting down.
AGAAACTGAAAGCTACAAACTAGAAGAGAGGAGAGGCAACATTGTACAATTGAGAGAGACCAGAGAGGCCTGGGCTGCCCACTAACCATGTGAACTCAACCACTTGGAGCCTTCATATCTTCATCTGTAACATGGACACAATAATACCTACTTTAGAGAGAGATTCCGAGGATGAAATGAGAGTGCACACATAAAGCACCTGGATCTATGCCAAATCATAAAGCGCACTCTGTAAAGAACAATGAAAATTATGCTGAACGATGTGAACCATATGAAATGGCTGTTTCTCTAAAGTCCAACTCATGGACCAACAGCCCGGGCCAGGCAGGTGCTCTTGTTGACAGCATATGGGGGTTGGGGGTCCCCCGGGCAGGGCTGCGGGCAGATAAGCAGTATTTACTGAGTAGCACACGGGTATTTCAAGTTCTGCGCAAATGGCTCAGCTGCATCAGGGCACTCCACATGAGTTAGCACTGACGAGAGCAAAGCTACAGCCCAAGGAACGTTTTCTTTTAAATCCTCGAGAGAATTCAGGGGATGAGGATCTCCAGCTATTAGGTATACGGGCGAGAAGTTGCACACTGACCACACAGTGTTATCCTATGGACATAATAACCAGTGTTCAGAACAATGACCCAAATTTATCTAATCAAGATTAAATTAAGCTTCCATTTAAGAAGATGGGGTGTACGATACATTTGAGAGAGGAAAAACTGCTTAAATCCATGAAGGTGAAACCTATTAAAAGCTTTAATACTTAAGAATAGATTATAGAATAGGCAAATCCAGAGAGACAGAAAGCAGTGGTGGCCCATGGATGTAGAATGGGGAGTGATTGCTTCATGGGGACTGAGTTTCAGTGTGGGACAATGGAAAGGTTCTGGAAGTAGATAGTGCTAATGAATATACAACACCAGGAACATACATAATGCTAATGAATTGTACTTTAAATGGGTATAATGGTACATTTTACATTATGTGTATTTTACCACAGTTTTCTAAAAGCACAAAAAAAAGGAACAGATAATACTCGAGCACTTATTTTACTAAGCGCTTTACGTGCAGTATATCGTAACAATGCTATGAGGTAAACATTAGTATTACCCTCATTTTACAGAGGAGGAACTGAGGTAACATGACTTTCCCCGTATCAAAGTGAGGCCAAGATTTGAAGGTAAGCCACCACCTCCAGGTCTGACTATGCAATGCTCCAACGACTGGCTCTTAGAAAACTCACTTATTTGAAACAATCATGGTTGGATAATGCCAGAAGCTGAGCTCTTAGAGAGGTCAGGAAAAAGGTGCTGCCGATAACTTCAGAAAATCGATAGGACAGTCCATATAAAACTTGACTTTTGGAAACAGGTTTTTAATCAAACATATAAATGTTGAATTGCTCTGAAACATTAAAACAGCCATACCTTCATTTTTCATGATATAGTGGACAATTCGCCCAACAGTGTCACTATTTTCATTTATACTGTCATTCAACTCTGAAAGAGAAAGGGGAGGGGAGAAAGGGTCACAACTGGTCACTTGCATCAAGTTAATGAGATTCAGTTTTAGAACCCAAGACTTCGCTGAACCGTCTCCAGAAAGCTCAGCCGGTCACCCCTGGTGCTAAGAGCTTAGGCTTTCTTCCTTCAGCCCCAAACTGCCCGATGCAGAGCACACAGTGACTTTTGGCCTAACAGGCATAAAAAGGATCAGAAATGCGTCTTTCAGTCTCTTCTCAAGTCCAAACACCTACTCACTTTCCAAGACAACTTCATGCATCTATATCAGTCCATACTACTATTATTAATATTTCTCTCTCATCATTTTTCTTAAACCCGTAGGGGAAATGGGAAGAAACAAGCTTCTTGGATTTTAATAGCACATGTACAATATACAAATGCAAAGTATCAATTTCTTTTTTAAATTGGGTCATTATTCATCCATGTTTATAAGACTCTCCTTTCTTTTAAGCGTACTTCCAAATGATCTAAATTTTGGCCGTGGTTCTTTACCCACAAACTCAGTTTACTTTGGGAGATTCTGTATATATGATAGTCTTTGGAAAAAAAAAAAATCAAACCTCTGCTCTGAAACCAGTCTGTATAATTTTTTGCAATCAGACAAGAAGAAGAGGGCGGGTTGAAACACTCCATCTTAGTTCACAGAGAATGAATCAAGATATCCCATGTCCTACCTGTGTATCTGGAAAAGTGCCTCTTCTATCTCAGTCTCCTCCTCCGCGAACATGTGTTTGATTAGACAGTGCCAACGCGGAGTGCTAAGCAACCTGCAAGCATCTACCAAGGAGGAGAGGCGGGGGCTCCACTTCTGTTGACAAACACTCAGCTTTGGTTTGCTCATATCTTACACATGACTCATCGTGCTATGTGTTCTTCCTCTGCTTCAAAGGTCAGTGAGGGTGGGAAAAATCTACAGGCCAGCAAGCTGGCAAGGAATGAGGAAGCTCCCCGCCTCTACCCTTGGAGCTGGCTTGAAGGGCGACCTACTGCAAATGTCACCTTTCTGCAAAAACTATCCTTTGAGGAGCTGAAAGAGATGTGGCGACTTATCTAGTACTCCCCAAGACCCAAGTCAGGAAATGTCCCTAAAGGATGGTTGGAAAGAACATCTGTGGAAAAAGCGTAATTTTATCTCTTAGGTTTTACTAAGCCCTACCCAACAACTCCATGTTAAGAGGAAAAGGTAAGTCACCCTGAAGTTAATACAAAAGCACAAGTTTTTGCCATACTTATACTGTACTGTTCACATCACCTTTTAATAAACATAAACTCCAATCCCATACTTAAGATAGAACTCCCTCAGCCAAAGTAATATCCCCCAAATGGCGAGCTCTATTTAATTTTCCCATCATTTTAATTAGAATCTAATTCAATAATAAGGATTAAAATTTACCAAGTGGCCATCTGTACCAAACACCCAATGAACCTTCTCTCTAAATTTCCCAATAATCCTCCAAGATGAAGGTTATTGTTCTCATGTAAATGAAATTAAAATTTTAATTCATTGGCATTAAATTAATTAAAGTATACAGAGCAGAGATGCAGAGCATCCATGACTTGCCCAAGGCCACGAGGCAAGTAAGAGTAAATCATCTAGTAGGTATTTAATAAGCGAACACCAGCTTTCAAACTCTAGGTGTGGTCACTGTGAGCTCTACTCTGATACTGCACCAGGCCACCTGCTGTTAATTTACCGGGGATCATTTTGCCTCATAGAGATAGAAAATATCTATGGCTGGTATCTTATTTAAAAATCGTCCCCACCCATGCTCCCCCCAAAAGAATCCGGGTTATTTACCTATCTTTTCCACCTTTGCCTCTTCCACGTCTTGCTCAGCTTCTGTTGTACAACGATAGCCTTTCTTCTTTAGCAGGTGGCAGATGAGGACCCCAAAGAGACCCATAATGAAGAATACGGGGACCAGCACATAGGCGACATACTCTGGGTGTCCACTCCCCGTGTCGTTCGCGGGCGACGGCGTGGTCTCTGCTCTGGAGTGCATCGTGCGGCTGCCGCCATTTTCTGTAACAGGAAACACGCGTGGCCGCGTTAGGTGTCTGCAGGGAGGACGGAAACCTGACGACCCTGGGAAATGTTCTCCTTGAATCCCAGGCTGCTCTCCAATCCACGGGCCATACAGACACTAGCGGGTCTGCCCGCACAGGCACACGGGGAGGGCCCAACGGGGCTAACACAGTGCCATCCCGTCCCGCTACTGGTACGCTGGGTTCCGCCCTGGATAACCTTTTAGAAAACCTTTCCAAGCCATCTTCTGCTTCTCCATCTGTAAGGGTACCTACCTACACAACATAATCATTAGGTGCTACGATAGCACACACTCAGGAGACATGGGTTCAAGTCCTGGCTCCACCAATTGGCAGCTATGCGGCACTGAACAATGACAACAACATCTCGATGCTTCAGTTTCATTGTGAAATGAGCATACCCATAGGACCTACCCACCCTTTCTAGGTTGTTATGAAGATCAAATAAATTAATACATGTAAAACATTTAGAACCACTTCTGTACCATAGTAAATGCTCACTGCGTGCCAGGCGCCGTTTGAGGCACTTGTGATATATCACGGGGTAAGAGGAACAAAAACCCTTGTCCCCATGGAGCTTACTAGAAGGATTTAGCAAATTTACAGATCCAGAGTATACAAAAGAGGGGGGAAATCCAAGATGGCGTCACAATTTTGGCCCAGGGGTACAAACATAAAAATGGAAGCATGTGCGTTTGTTTATTCACTCACTGATCCAAATGTACATTTATGGCATGCCCAGTCTGTGAAAAGCACCTTGCTGGGAGCTGGATATAGTAAATGATAAATAACAATTTGGCCAGTGTCATCTTGGAGCTTGTAGGGTAGCGTCAGAAACAGCCAGTAAACAAGTCAACACGTGGGCCGATCAGCACAGATTAGAGGAGAAATGCCATGGGAAGTACACATGCATCACCAGAAGAAAAAAATGATAGTGGGGACTTATTTAATGATTTCAAAAATACGACAGCCGGGAAGGGGACATCTTTTGGAGAAAAGGAGAACTTTGCTTTTAGACATGTCAAAGTATCACCTGGACTTACACGAGGGGCAGCCGGGTATCTGGGCAGACCTGCAGGATGCCAGTTAGACTCCCTACATGGGGAATTAAATAACCTAAGATACAGCCAATTAAGATAACAGAGAAAGAGCCGACTGTGTGGAAAAACCAGCAAAGTACCAGTTCATGGACAAAAAATGAGGAGGGAATTGTGAAACGAAGGAGGGGGGTCAGGTAGGATGAGGACTAAGGAAAAAGATGGGCTTTCATTGAAATGAAGTCTCATTATTTGGGATACTCAGATTCTGAAGTGAGAAAATGAGGTTCTCTACATCAGGAAGATTCACACATACTGCTTAAGAAACCCAGAAATTGGAAAGCTAGATACGTTTAATTCTAATCTTTCTCAAAGAGTATTTTGATGAAAAAAGAATCTGTGTTGTAACGATTACATGGGGGACAAATCCACGTGTGAAATGATCAGATTGCATCATTGCAGCAAACAGTATCAAACAGAAGCCTAACTGCAAACCAGAGGGCTGTCTCTTTCACATGGAAATATCCATTATCTTTGAACTCGAACATGAAAGAAAATTGCTGGTTTCTTAGGTTTGTAAAAGGCTGCAATCATTATTCTATCAGACAACCTCAAGAATTCTGAATAACCTACATAATTTTTAATGTATATTTTTTCTGATTTCTATTCCAAGAATCAAAATAATTAGTAAGTGAAAGAAAGAATATATACACACACTAAACATATGCAAATACATCACCATCACCTAAATTAAGGTTTGGCCTCAAGCCTTACTTTCACTAAAACCCAGAAACATTTCCTTGATTCCTTTTATAATTCTAAATAAGTTTATTTATTCTTTCCTTTTTAGTATCACATATTCCATACACCAAGAGTAGGTGAAGCAGGCAGCATGCTAAGACTGAGAGGGTTTTACTCCGAATCATGGTGTGTTTCAATCTGGAGGTGATAACAAATTCTCTTTGGGGAGCAGTAGGAAACAGGGATGAAAGGAGAGAGGCTCAGAACTGGAGCCAAAGAGCTCCTCCTGAATCAGGTGGTTAAAAATGTGTATTCATCATTAATTTGGCAAAAACTCATAGACACAGACAATAGTTTAGTGGTTACCAGAGGGTAAGGGGGGAGGGGAGTGGTAGGTGAAGGTAAAGGGGATCAAATATATGGTGATGGAAGGAGAACCGACTGGGTGGTGAACACACAATGTGACATATAGATGACGTATTACAGAATTGTACATCTGAAACCTATATAACTTTACTAACCACTGTCACTCCAATAAACTTTAATTTAAAAAAAATTGGCATCTAGCAAACCCTTGCAAATACTACGTATTTACAGTGTTTGTCATTTACAAACACGTATCAGTCACTTAATCTCACAATTATTGTACCATGAAAAAACTGAAGAAGATATACATCTCAATTAGTGAAACATGAATTATTGACAGCTACAATATAGTCCTGAGGTTAAAAGGTCAAGACTGTCTGGCATAAATAATAGCTTGGCCACTTACGAGGCTTGTCACTTTGGGCAAGTCATTTAACTGCTCTGTGCTCAGTTTCCCCACCTGTATAATAAAATGGAGTCAAAATTGTTGTACTTTTCTAAGATGATTTTAAAACACAGCCCCAAATTCTTTGATACGGCTCCCACGGAGAGGTGAAATCTGTATCTCCTCCCTTTGAATATACACTCTGCTTTGCCTGACCAATAGAATATGTTGGAAGTTATGCTTTGTCAGCTTCTAGTGTTCAATAACCACATTTCAAGTGTTCAGTAGTCACCTGTGGGTAATTGACTACCATACTGGGCAGGTCAGATAAAGAATTTTCCCATCATCCCAAAAGTTCTATTAGACAGCGCCATTGTAGACTACAAGGAATCACTAAAAAGCAAAATGTTGACTGAAGAACCTACAGTGATCTACCTTAGCAATTCAATGAAGAATAATTTTTAAATCATGAAGAAATTATTCACTAATAATACCTAAAACATCTGGTAACTTAGGTAAGTTTAGCTTTCCATCTTTCTCCTTCATCCCCAGCTGAATCATATTTGAATTATGAACAAATTATTTGAGTCCAAATTAATAGCAAAGGCTGTTGCAGCATTATTTATACAAGTTAAAAAATGGCAGCACCTGCATGTTCGACAATGGGATAATAAGAAAATACCCAAGTCAGTCATAGTCTACCATTTGATGAAATAATGTGCACCATTTAAAACTATTTATGAAGATGCTGTGAAGATATGGCAAAACACTTATGATCCAAAGTTGAATTTTAAAAGTTGGATCCAAAATCTTACATTCAGTATGACCTAACTAGTTTTTAAAAAGGCATAAAAGAATAAAACATACAAAGAAATAACCAAAATATTAAGTGATTCTGGGTAATTGAATAATAGGAAAATTTTAAATGTTACTTGCATACCTTTCTGTAATTTTCCAAAATTTGTATACGTATTACTTTTGTACAAATGTGGTGGACACTTAAAACATACATAGAGAGAGCAGAGGTCAGCCAGTTGGGAGTCACAGACACGTTTGTAAACCTGCTGAATGCGATGGTTCCTATTCCAAAATTTTGCCTCTAATTTTTGTAAGCTCTGGACCCCAGTTAATACAAGGGCAAGTGACATGATAAAGATGATGCCCAAGTTTCTGCTTGAGCAACATGGTAGATAGTGATTCCATTCACTGAGATGAGACCTATCTGAGAAAAGGTTTGCTTGGTCTTATGGGTTCAATTTTGTCTCCCTCCCAATTCCTATGTTGAAGCCTTAACCCCAAGTTATCTCACAATGTAACCTCATTAGAAGGTAAGATCTTTTTACAAAGGTAATCAAGTTAAAATGAGGTCACTATGGTGGATCCTAATTCCGTGTGACTGGTGTCCTTAAAAAAAGGAGAAATTTGTAGACAGATGTTCACATAGGGAAAACGTCATGTGAACATAAAAGGCAGAGATTGAGGTGATGCTTCTACAAGCCAAAAAATACCAGCGATTGCCAGCAAACCACCAAAACCTAGGAGAGAAGCATGGAACAGATTCCTCCTCACAGCCCTCAGGAGGAAGCAACTCTGCCAACCTTGATCTTGGGTTTCTAGCCTCCAGAACTGGGAGACAATACGTTTCTCTATTTTAAACCACCCACTTTGTGGTGCTTTGTTACAGCAGCCCTAGCAAACTAATATACTTGGCACGGAGAGGACAATATCACGAGTTCAGTTTGTGCGTTCAGATGGAAATATCTACTGAGCAACTGGATCTACTCCATGAGGAAGCTGAGGAAGAGAAACCAGGGCTCTACCCTAGGACACAAAGGAAGGAGTTTCCAGAAGGAATGAGCAGTCAGATAGGTCAAATACTGCAAGAGAGAGAAACTAAAATAGGAAGGAAATGTAAAATGGTGCAGCTGCTAGGGAAAAAAATATAGTGGTTCCTCAAAAAATTAAAAATAGAACTGCCATATGTAATCCCCTTTCTGGGTATTTATCTAAAAGAATTAAAATCAGGAACTTGAAGAGATATCTGCACTCCTATGTTCATTACAGCACTGCTCACAGCAGCCAAGATATGGAAACAACCTAAATGCTCATCCATGGGTGAATGGATAAAGAAAATGTGTGGATAAAGACATACAATCAAACCCTACTGAGCCTTAAAAAAGAAAGAAATCCTGTCAACACGGTAAACCTGGAGGGTATCATACTAAGTGAAATGAGCCAGTCACAGAAGGACATATACTGTGTTGTGATTCTACTTGTAGGAGGTACTAAAATAGTCCAACTTTTAGAAGCAGAGGATACAGTACTGGTTTTCAGGTGCTGGGGAGAAGGAGAAATGGAAGTTGTTATTCCATGGGTATAAAGTTTCAGTTCTGCAAGATGAGTAAGTTCTAGAGATCTGAGGTACAACATTGAGCCTACAGTTAACAGTATTGTACTGTGCACTTCCAAATTTAGGAGGGTAAATCCCATGTTAAGTGTTCTTACCACAATGAAAGAAAGGAAGGAAGAAAAGAGGCAGGGAGGGAGGGAGGGAGGAAGGAAGAAAAGAGGCAGGGAGGGAGGGAGGAAGGAAGAGAAAGAAAGGAGCTACGAAGTATCTTTATAGAAAAATAATTGAGACCTCAGATAAATTAGCCCACATGGATGTTTCTAAGAACACATGGGAAACCTTTAGTTTCTAATTTAAGAAGCAACTTGGAATTTTTTTTTAATTTTCCCTTTGTTGTATTTTACTCCGTTTCTCTGTCATTTCTTGAAGTAAACTTAAAATCCTAAGACAAATACATACATACATACATAAAATGAGTAAATAAATTTTGTAAATAAAATAGAAAGGAAAACCGATCCATAGGAGGTCCTTGTGACCTTAGAGGGAGCAGGTTTTCAATGGCTTGGCAGGTAAGACTAGCTTCCCCAGGTTGAGTAATAGAGACTGAGCTTGGTTCACTCTTTCTAGAAGCCAAGTACGAGCAAAAGGGTAGAGTAGTAGTTCACTCTAAGGGTAAGGGGAAAGAATTTTGGTTTGGAACTTTTTTTTTTCCAGTGGTCTAAACCAAAGTGTTTATATGCAGCAAGAGCAAAAGGGAGAGACTAGAGAGGAAATAGGCAGTGATAATTTTTAGGAAGCCTGAGGAGATGATTTCCATGGGAAGGAGACAGATTAAACTTTTTTTTAAATTTTTATTGGGGAATGTTGGGGAACAGTGTGTTTTTCCAGGATCCCATCAGCTCCAAGTCAAATCGCTGTTTTAAATCTAGTTGTGGAGGGCGCAGTTCATTGGCCCATGTGGGAATCGAACCGGCGACATTGGTGTTATGAGCACTGTGCTCTAACCAACTGAGCCAACCAGCCGCCCCTGAACTCTTGAGAAGGAGAAAAAGCCACTTGTTCCCAGGAGGAAAAGTCACTTGTTCCCAAGGCAGGGGCCAATCAGTTGGAGCCTCTATAGCGGGCAGAAGGCAGTGGAGGGAACAGGTGGCATTTCCTCTATTTTCTCCTAACATAAGAAGAGATGGCATCTGTTGAGAATGAAGGGTGCCAGAGCAAAAATGGGGCTTTGGAGACAGTGAGGAGTGGCAGAGAGATCAAAGGAATGGGAGAGGCCAGTGAAAGGAGTGCAAAGGTATTCGGGGCACAACTGAGAATGTGTAACCCAAATCTCCAGTTGGGTTAACCCACGCAGGGAGAGCCATGGGAGCTGGAAAGCCCAGGACGGTGAGGGACCAGCAATCAGGGCTAGAATGAAAGTGGGTAGAGCCAGAGTAAAGAAGGGGACGGTGTGGGCTGGGATGGTTCTGGAAGTGACGGTAGTATGTGCAGACTAGCGTGTTATTACTTTCTTACTACTGACAACACCCTTATGGAGCATTCGTGAACCAGCACGATGCTAAGTGTTGAATCACAATAATCCCATTCCACAGTTAGTGGTATTATCTCCATGGGGAAAGGAGGAACAGAATGAGAAAGCAGCTTCCCAAGGTCATACTGCTGCTCAGCGGCAGGCAGTGCCTAGATTCAAAGCAGCAGTCTGGATCCTGCCTGTTTGTACACTGCTCCCTCTTACCTTCTCCCGAAGCCTCGGTGTCTGCGTAATGACAAGAGAAAAATTCTGAGATGTCCTCAATTAAATAACAGCAGGCCAGAGGATGGGAAGAAGAGACAAGGGAAGTTATTCAATTAACAGAGCCACAGGCCAAACCAAGCAAAGACTGGTCACGTTCCTAAATGTGTGTTGAAACTTTCAATCAACTTCCAGGCAGCTATTTCAGCTCTTATCTAAAAGGAATGGTTGACCACCAGATGCCACCACATCTTGCTTAGTCATGAACTTTCCAGACTGTTGTCCACAACCAATCTAGAAGCATTGAATACTTCTTCTGTAATACTTCATCGAATACTTCGCTGACCCCAGAACTCTCTGTGCTTTACCTTCTTCTCCTGCCCCAATCTATAGCTAATGTAAATCCTTTCAAAACAACCGACATCTTTCTTCCCTAAACTCAATGATAAAAGAGCGCCGTCAACCCCAGGGTGGTGGGCATGTTTATTTTGTCCACTTAGCCCCACTTCTGGTGGTTTAGATTGCAAGCCCCAGGACCTGGTCCTTTTTCTGGCTAGCATACAGCTCAATAAACCTTTTCTTTCTATAAAACTTTCGGTTGTGAAGGCTTTTGTGCAACAATATGTAAAACGAGGCTCATAAGAGATCACCATCAAACAAATGCCTATTTAAGGTATATTTCAATTATTTTTCTCCCAACAATATTTCATCATTTAGCTACCTCTCTGTTAAAATACTAAATGCTGGTTTGCTCTCATATTTCACAGTTTAGGGTTCCAATTAGAACAGTAGGAAGTAGAATATGTTTTGAAAATGCCCAACATAAGACTCCAAAGCAGTTTACAGAATGAACAATTGTAAAACTCTATTTGTCTGCCATCTCTGACCCGCCTCCCAACTCCCAAATCACAGCTCACCTTATGCTGGTCGCAACCTGAGTCCCTTATGCCTCTTCAAAAATAAGCCCATCGACTCATCTTGAGCACCTTCTGCATGCACCAAGAGCCATGAAACAGGAGTTCTCAGCTCTTACTGATAACCGTGATTCCCTTCTACAACATTACAAGGAAAAGATGGCTTTGATAAAAGCCAGCGTTTATCAAAATCCCTTGGGCTTTTTCTTGGCCCAGTCTGGCTTATTTAGTTACCTACACTAGGTTTAGTTAATTCACTGTATTTTGAGGACCCACTATGTATGTGTGTTTTGCCAAGATCCTGTTGAGAAGGTCAAAAAAAGATGTCAGATGAAAAAGACTGACGACAGCAAGCAACTGAGGCAGAAGTATGAGGAACGGCTAAAAGTCATCCCCCCCCAAAAAATCAAAAGCCGTTTTCTAACTTGTTTCCAAGTAATACTTGTATTGCCAACCACAATGGTCAGTGGAGCTGAGATTAAATGGCACAGAGGTGGCATTCCTCAAACCCCGTGGGCATCGCTCAAGGGTTCCTAAAATAACGGGGAAGACAATGGTAATAATCAGAGACTCCAGATAAAGAGGCCCTGTGACTTCTCCCAAGCAGCTCTGTTCCAACCCAGGCCAGGAGCATTTTGATGGTTCTGATAGCTATTCTCCTTTTATCAGGAAAGGGTTTGCATTCTCAGAAGGTAAGGTTTCCCAGCACAGTGACCCAACAACTCTGGGATGGGAAAGGGACCTGCCTGGTAAGTTGATAACACACACACACACACACACACACACACACACACACACACACACACACCTTTTTTTTTTCCTAAGCAAACATTCAAACATTCAAATCACAATACCCAAGAATGGTCTATTTTTGGTCTAGATTACTAAGATCGCTAGACATGCATTTCTCTAAAGGAGTTTTTCCTCATCCAGCTTTGCTACCAACTTCCTCCAAGATATTGAATAAGTCACTTCACCTCTCTGGGTCTCAATGTGCTGGGCTGAAAAATTATGAGCTGGAGCCAATGTCCTTTGTGGTTCTCGAAATTCCACAACTTCCCCAACCTTCTCCAGCCCCATCCACAGTTCCCTCTGGGGTGATGCTAACGGAGAGAAAAACCCAAGTCCACCTGCGCGTGTCTACAAGGCCAAATACAAAAAGCTCTGAAAACAAAACTCATTATCACTCATTTCCTAGCTAAACCAAATCTGACCAATGCATTGGTAGCAAAACCTGTCCTCATCTGATGTCAGGCTATTTACAACCTCTATTCCCCTGAGATCACTGCATAAATATAAATCCATTTGATTAGACCCCTCAGGGTTTAGGCCACAGCCCCAAGAGTGTCATGGTCACAAACTAAGAGGTGGGTACTATTATTTTAGAGAACAGGAAATGGAGGCTCAGGAGGGTGTATCACTTGCCCAAGGTCACACGGTTAAAAACTGGTAAGAGCTTGGACGGAAACTCAGGCAGATCCTGTTTCAGGACAGGGCTCATAACCAGACCTACTAGCTCCTGCAAGACGACCTACTTTAATTTGTTAAATACAGTTTAAATCAATTACCTACACTAACAAAAGGGGAGAAAGCAAATTCTACAAAACAAAATCATCCCCAAATTACTTCTATTTTTGGTTATAGAAATAACCAAAGTCATAGAGTTTTTAAGATCACCTCCAACACACAGTGCCAGTAATTGAGATACAGCATTTGCACAAATTTTATAAGCTTAAAATGTAGGGAGAAAACAAATGAGCTTATTCGGAAACTGAAAAACAATGGAAGTCAGTATATAAATAAGTACTAAATTTTGTAGTGAAACTTCAGGCAGCTGCCAACTTCCAAACAACTCCCAGATAAACAGCTGCTATAACCCCACCCTCCCCCACACTGCTGCGAGTAGGCAGGGAGGGGACATCCAGACAGGACCTGCCTGCCCAGAGTCTACCCACCCGTGATAAAAAAAATCCCTCTCAATGCATACAGTCATCCAGTTACCTTTATTTTGTCAAAGTCCTTGAAATGCTACCATGATACAGGAGCACAGAACTCAGATTCTGGGCCGCAAAGACCACTTGTAAACAGAGGAAGGCCCACACAGCTTCACACAAAAAACATGCGTAAATCCACAGTGCCTGGCCATGAACCCCTGACTTAGATTCATTTGGCTAAGAGACCCTTGAAAAATGCAGCTGTCTGAGGTTTCTGCTAATAACCTGTGTGAGCTCAGCTGCACCTGGGAGGGGGTGGGGGTGCCCAAATAGAGGGCTCCGGACAGCAGGAGCACCCCAGGATTTGGAGATAGGCATTAAGAGTGGGAAAAGTAAATAGGGAGGGGCAAGTAGCCAAAGATGTCAAAATACTGCCTGGTCCAAGACAGTTTCTTCCCTTCCCCTATACCTGGCTAAATGTGCATTCAAGATAGCTTTTGTTAGAACTAATATGACCAAATCCAGTAAGTAAACCTTGACTGGAGTCTGGGTCAAAATTTTAAACAATACTAAAAATTTTAAAACAGCTACAAAGGATATTTTGAGGACAACTGAGGAAATTGTGTTAGACTGTATTAGAGGCTTGTTTGTTTTCTTAGGTTTATTATTAATGGTACTGTGATTATGGGGAGGAAGTCCTTCATCCTGTGAGTTGCAAGGTAGAGGTAGGTGCATAAGGGTGAAATGTAACAATGTCTGCACCTAGATTTCAAATGGCTCAGCAAAAAGAGAAGATTGGGGGACAAATCTAATCACCCCCGAACCCCAAGTAGCTACCAGAACAAAGGACTGAAACTAGGGTAATGTCAATATAAAGAAAGACACCTAAAAAATAACGATGGAGACTGAATATTTACCATCTTAGGTTTTAATTTAACCCACAGGGGGTAAAGCTAGCTTTGCAGCGTCACAGCAAGTCCCCAGCATTCTCCACAACTGGATCAGATTCACTACCTGAAGTGATTTCTTAAGGCCAAGAAACTCCCTGACGGAACACAGTTCTCCAAGGACACCCAAGGATTGAACACAGACTGCAGTCCCACAGCTATGTCTTGGGAGGGTATTAACTGGAGGATCTCTGTGTTTTGAGAAGCCAAGGATCTCAAGTTCTGGACTCTTCCTGAACTTCCCTGAGTACCTCAAACAATGGTGTGCATTTAGAAGACAACAGAAGGCTCATCTGACCTGGCCGCACCCCAGACCAGAGCAAGGTCAGCTCACCAATGTCTGCACTGGGACATAGGCCAGGAAGCCACCAACCGCGGCTCTAAGGCAAAGAAGGCTGACGAGCCCCCAGCAGACCGCAAGCGGGGAGACACATTATGAGGTCCTCAGGGGGGTGTAAATCCAAGGGGCTGCAGGGACTGAGAGAGCTCTGAATCTACCCCCTTCTCTTTTCCTGTTCTCCTGCCCCTTCTCCTGACTCTTCTTCCTCTTGTTATTTTCAATGTTGTCTATTTGGGGATTTTTTTGTTGTTAAGTCTTTACTTAACTGATAGCTATGTCTCCTGGAGAGGGGCTGAGTGGCTGGAAGACAGGAATGGAGTGAGACTGACTGTGGACCTTTCTGCACCTTTCAAACTGTACATTTCAGCCATTTAAGAAAGACATGGAATTTTTAAAGTCATTTGTTTAGAAATATTCACTTCAGATTCTTCTCAAAAGGTGGTATGTTATGAAGAATGAATTGCTACGTTAAAATAATGGTAAGGCAGCATTTCCTGAATTTTTGCAGTGCAGCAGGCACTCTCCTAGGTGCTCCGTGCACAATCTCGTTTCATTTGCACAACCTCTGTAAAGTAGGTCCTCTCATCACCCCCGTTTGCAGATGAGGCATGAGGCACACGGGGTTCAATAACAAGCCATAATGTGTAAGGCAGGACAGGATCCAAGCCAGGCAATGCGAGCCAGCGCTCTGTCCTCTTAGCCACGTTGTTTAACCGTGTCTGTAGGAATGGAGGTGGGCTGCTGTTTTATCTAGCAAGTGACACACACCTCATAGTAAACTGGGGTGTGAAACTTTCACCAACAGACCATACAGCTGGGCTGGGACCTAGGTTCACATCTGCCCACTCGAATGCCTTTAAACCCTAAAAAGCTGTCTCTCTCTAAAGAGCCTATTATGTATGCTAAACACTGGCATCTGCACGCATCTTTTTTTAATGAAAAAACCATCTTCATGAAAAAATGATTAAAGTCAGCTACAGCAAGATGAACTTTATATTGATTTCATTTGGGGAAAAAAACCTCAGCTGCATAAAATTTCCCATTATTTATTTCAACTGCATAAAGCAGGAGCTGACTCTAAAGTATGACTCTATTTTGCCGCTCCCAACTAGTGCGAAGGTAAAAGGAAGACATTTTTCTATCTATGGAAAAGCATCTCGTCCACCTATATATGTTGTCACATTATTAGTCACAAACTATTGTGCTTGGAATCAATTCAATAGTTGCCACAAACATAATTTATACTTACCATGTTAATTACATGACAACTGAAAATCTTTCAGAAAGAAAACAGGAAGGGAGGAAAAGAAGGAAGGGAACGGAGAAGGAAAATCTTCAATCCCACACATTACCTAGAGACAACATACAAGTATAAAAGTTCCCACCCAAATTCCACTTGACACTTCCACATTCCTTTTGTCTGAAACCTCTAATCCCCAGGAAGCAGCCAAGAGAGTGAATGAGATCTCATTTTGCAGCTAAATCAGTGGCCTAACATGATAACACTGGGTAGAGGCTGAGAAATGAGCCAGGCAGAACCAAAACTCAGGGCCACCATCTTCCCCACCCATCTCCTTATAACACACATCATTGGAGCATTCTGTGGTCAAAGTTAGGACACCAAATGCAGCATAGAAATCGCAGGAAAAGCCCCACTGATGTTAAACTGCCCTGTTTTCCCAAGTGGAGGGGTGGATGTCCTGTCTGTACCTCTAATCCCTGTCAGATAAGCTGGAACACCCTGGGGGCACCTTACACATTTGCTACAGGGAACCTGTGAATGCAGAGTCTGGCGTTCAGAAGGACACCTGGGGCGCTGACCAGGTGCCACTTTCACTGCGACTTGATGAGCAGCTTTGTTAAAATGCTATTTGGTAGGGCAGAATGGCCAAGGTACTCACACCCCCATTTGCCAAATACCAACAGTTTTTTTAAATATAAATTAATTCTTTTCAGAGCTGGCCGGCTGATACACCCCATAGCTTTACACACTTGTTGGGTAAGCTCTTTCTGAAAGATGTAATATGCCAGCAAGCTCCTATGCAGGACTTCAGCAGAAGGTTCCAGTAAGCAAAGATTCATACGAAGGCCACAAATAGCACATTCCTAAAACCAGCTTTGGGAATTGCCCTGCCATTGCATTTTTCCAAGATTCCATCACATTCCAAACTGCCAAGTCCTAAGGGAGCGGAGATGACATACCCTCACCAAAGACACTGCCGTCTTTCCACAGGGTTGTGATTCCTAACAGATCTGTTCGGGCACATTCCTCACATGAGACCGAACAGGAAGTAGGTTAGAAATTATTTAAACTACAAGAGGAAGTTAAACGGAAGTGCCAGACTAAACCACCAAATGGGAAGAGGACAGGTCCAGATGGCCTGTTTTCAGCAGAAACAGCAAGACTCAGGGCCAGGGGTGGGGGGTTCTCTTAGCAACCAGTGACTCCCCTGGAGCTTCACCAAAAGAGAGCTGACACAGAGGACCAGACCTGGGGGAGCTAGGTCCCCGATTTCTGGGTACAACCGGCCTCTTCCAGGGTCAGAGTCTAGCCAAGTAGTTTCCTCCGGGCAGAAGACAACACAAAGCAACCACGTGGGACAGTAGGGTACTGCTGAAGTGGCTGGAGCTCAGCAAGGTCTTCAAAGATGAACACCGGCCCGGCACCCAGCCTGGCAGAGGGACAGAGGGAGGCACTGATCGATGTGGAATGTGTTCACCATTCATACACCCACGGCCTCAGGAAAGTTCAACTCCTGTACTACCAACTGCAAACAGCAGCGAATCTGCACTGCACGCTTATTTCTGTGTCTGGGCGTGTTTACTGGCAGGACCTCTTTTTAAATCATCACAACTCTTAGATAGGTGTTATTACTAAACCCATTTTAGAAATGGAGATATTAAAGAATAAAGCATTGAAGGCAAGGTCACTCGTCTGGGGAATGAATGGCCAGGATTTGACCCGAGGGCTGTTGCGAGCAGGTCCCAAGCTCTGCACCAAAGCTGTGCCCTTGAAAGAAAGGTCAAAGCAGAAGCTTAGCCTTTCCTTGGCTGCACTGTGTTCATTCAACTTGTTTCCTGGCTGAGAGACCACAAGCAAATCAATTAACTTGCCCGTGCCTCAGTTTCTTCATCTCTAAAATGAAGATAATAAGGGCATTGTTTCTGAGTATTAAATGAGATGAGCTCGGGTTCGTCTGAGTGCCTAGCACATAGTAAGTGCTCAAGAAACGTTAGCTATGGTTGCTCTGATGATTACTAATGGCAGTAAGGGTTAGCATCACTATCCTCACAAAGCTTGCAGCTCAGCTGGAGATGCCCAACAAAACCAGCAAACAGGAAAGCTGAGGAGGCAGTGTTAAATGTCAGGGACAGAATAATTACATAAGCCCTGGAGGTGAGGGAACAGCTGCCACAACCATGCTCCGCTGGCAGCACAGCCAGGCCAACCAGTCAGCGGCTCCCAAACACTGATACCAGCCTGCGCGTTTCTCCTCCTTCCAAGAACAGGAAGTAGATAAGGATTAAAGAGAAAACTACACAAGTCCTAAACACAGGCTTTTCCCATTAGTCAGAGGTTAAGTCAGGCAGGGCTCCTGCAAGACAGGCATGTGACTTGCCTTCTGGGAATATGGGAATTGAAAAACAAAGATGAGTAAATGTGGACGGCCAAGGTTCTGTCCCACTGAAGTCCTCTGACGCGAGGTCTCCACTAGTGCTGTGAGGGAAAGAGTAAAGCAAAAGAGGGATTAGGAGAGGAAACAAAGATCACTCCAGAAAAGGCACACAAAAGAGAAACTACGCAGAATTAGGAAAACACAAGAGATAGAGAAGTTGCTTTTAAGGGGAAGAAATGAATGTGAACATCACTAGCACAAAATCAATAAGAACTCTGAAAACCAGTAGCAAGAAAAGTACTACTCCCCTAAACTTGGCTTGTTCATTCTTGTACAGCGTCTTCAATAAAAGCAATCCTACCAAAAAAAAAAGTACTATTAATAATCGTCATGCATTGATGCACTTTGTATAGTTACTATTCCAAGCAATTTACAGGTATGAACTCATTTATTCCATACAATAACCCTGTGAGGTAGACTGTTTTTTTCAAGTCCATTTCATAGATAAGAAAACTAGAGCACAGAGAGGTAAGTAACTTATATCAAGTCACACAGCTAGCAAGTAGCACAGGTGAGATTTTAATCCAGGCAGCCTGGCTCCAAAACCCATACTCTGTACTCTATTGCCTCTGAAGTATGAGTTAAGTTTTGACCTTCAGTAAAGTTCTACAAAATGGGATTATCCATAGCTCATCTCTAGTTGAGTTAGGGTTGAGTAGAAAATCTATGGGTAATCACTACTCATCTAATTCAATAACAAATCTAGAATGACAGAATGATTTTTCCTAGTTAGTCAATTATTGGGAAGGGAAGGTTCATTTAAGTTATATTCTCTCCAAGTCAATTGATCTTTTTTTTTTTTTTTTGACATCTACTAATTAAAAAAAAAATCCTGCTACCATTTACAAGAAGCAAAATCAAAAAGCCATCCTGACCTACAGTTAACACTGCTGAAATTGTTAATTACTTCTCGGAAATCCTAAGTTTCCCTTTGACTTTTAAAACAATAAAAACAATTTGTATGAAGGAATCAGATTTGCCATATCCCTTTGTCCAAAATTACCTCAGTTGTTAATGACAAATGTTAAGTGAAGACATTAAACACAAGGCAGTATTTTGAGCTAACATGATCTCAGTATTATTGAAGAAAAAGCTACCGAAATGTTTACACTAGTTATCTGTTGAGTGCTAAGTTTGTAAGATACGGTTCAACCTAGTAGTAATATTAATGCTGTCGCGGAAAACCAGAATACTGGAAACTACCTGTAACTGCAATCCATAATATTTACATGCTAGATATTTCTACTAGCTAGAGGCAGATAATGCTATGACATCTTTGCTCTACACCAGAGGAGAAAAGGTTCAAAGGAAACCACAGTGCTATAACTTCTACCTTATTATACTATAAAACCCAATGTACATACATAAACAATAAGGCACTGACCTGACCCTTTTTTTCTTTCCCACTATATTTTTTACATGATTTTGAGTCTTTATCTAAAGAGTAAACCACCGTAATTTCAAGATTATTCCCGGCACAATGTTTTAATATTATGAGTTGGTCTTTTCCCAATAAGAAACACTTGACTGTTTCATTTTGCCAACAACCAATTCTCTATCACCAACCGGGTGTCCTACAGTTCAGTTCAACTCGGAGACTAACTACCTGGAATCAGTACAAACCCCACAGGTTAAAGGGCTCCGTCCCACAGGCTGCCCCCTCTTCAGATGGCAGCTGCAAACGGGGTCCCAGGCTAACCAACCAGAAACGCAGGGCTTCCCTTCATCTCCCTCAGGTTTGACATTGCTATAATGACATAGAACTCAGGAAAGTGCTATACTTAGGAACTTTGGATTACTATAATTGTATTATAAGGAATACAATTCAGGAACAGCCAAATATGAGATGCACAGGGCAAAGGGGTAGGGACCAGAGCTTCCATGCTCTCTCCAGACATGCCACCATCCCAGCACATACACGTGTTCACCAATCCAGAAGTTAACCTCCTTCTTGTTTCAGAGTGTTTATTGGAAGTTTCATTATGTAGGCATGATGGGTTATGTTATCAGTCACTGGATATCCTTCTCCATTCCCGGAGATCAGGGGTAGGGCTGAAAGTTCCAACCGTCTAATCATATAGTTGGTTCTCTAGGCAACTAGCCCCATCCAGAAGCTATCTGGGGGCCCACCAAGAGTCATTCATTAGGTTAAGCTCTAAAGGGACTCATTATCAGTAACAAATACACTAACACTCAGGAAATTCCAAGGGTTTTAGGAGTTCTGTGCCAGGAACCAGGGACAAATACCAAATATATATAATTTTTATTATACTACATTGACTCAAAGTCAAGAGTCTACTAATTTATATGTCAAGATGAAGCACTGAACAGTGTGGGATAATCAACTATTTTACTGTGTTTCCCCAAAAATAAGACTGGGTCTTATATTAAGGTTTGCTCCAAAAGACGCATTAGGGCTTATGTTCAAGGGACGTCATCCTGAAAACTCATGCTAGGGCTTATTTTCTTGTTAGGTCTTACTTTTCAGGGAAACACGGTATCAGGGTTCAAGCAAAAGATTCTGTTTCCCTCCTTTAAGTCTCCCCCCTCCTACCCCTCCCCTACAGACACTGAGACACACCAAACCTATCTGCATAATTATTTCCATAATACGTAGGCACCTAATGTATACTAAACTACTTTCAAGGGGTTATTTTTCCTCCTTCATATAGGGTCACATTATAAGAAATCAAGAGACTAAGAAAACAGACTTGCCGAAAGTGGCAGGGAGATGGAGCCATTGGCCAAGCAGGGTTTTATAAACCACCCCTGTGCTGATCTGTGTGTTTTATTTAAAGACACTGCCCTGAACATCGACGGTGGAGAGGGGGGGGGTTCAGAGTTAGTCACCCCAAGATGTGCTTCTGTGGTATGCAGATTGTTTTCAGCTAAGGGGAACTTGAACTGAGGATTCAGGAGAAACTTCTCCCCTACCTTGACTACCCAGAATAAAAAGAATTAGGGGTCTTTCCCATAGATAATTTTTTTTGGTCTATCTGTAGGCAGGACAAACTTCTATTTACTAAACAGCTGCTCTTCTTATCATCCTGCAATGACCATTTAAAGCCCCCAAGAGGGTTACCTCACCCCTAGCTCAAAATGTCTTATCCCCCCTTTCTCAATGTACCTCAACCCCCCTTTCTCTTCCTGAACCTCTCGTGCATGTGGGGTCTCTGACTCTCTCGTGTATGTGGGGTTCCCATACATACGTATGTATTAAATGTGGTTATTTTCTCTTGTTAATCTGTCTCATGTCTATTTGATTATTAGACCAGCCGAGAGAACCTTGAAGGGAGAGAAAAGTTTCTTCCTCCCCCATAATGGCCAACACTGCCCTTGTGGAGGGGGACCAAAAAAAAATAAAGGGTTCTATGTAAAGTAACCTAAAAGGGTGATCTGACTGTAAATTCCTAACTGGACAAATCATGGTGAGTAGTCATGCTTCTGGTCTATAACTTCTTTAGCGAAAGGTTTTAAGCCAGTCCTTTCCATTGTTCCTGTGCAGCTGGGTTAACACACCTTTGCAATACCAGAAGCCATATCCCTAAGGGGGTACTAACCCTCAAGAGAGCACATAATCTTGTTAACTATCCTGTAATCTAGTCTCCACCCTGCTTTCTGCAATCTTCCTTACATCATGTCCCCTCCTTAATTTCAAGTGCATAACAAAGCTGCCAAACTGTTATTCTCTGGAGCATTTGAGATCTTGCTTCCCGGACTATGTAATCAGTTTGGCTCAAATAAACTCTTATAAAATTGTTTCTATCTATATATCATCTGTATTATAGTAAACCTATATACCATATAGGTTATATTTGTATTACTTACAAAGGATTATAATATTTGATCCTCCAAAGAACTCTGAGGTGTATAAGAATAGATCTCATGTTCCTTCTCTCTCTCTCCCTGTTTCTCCCTGCCCCCTTTCCAGATGAGAACACGGAAACAGCCTCTTAACAGCCTTGCTGAAAAGTACTGGCGCCATGTCTCAAACTCAGGTCTTTCTGAGCTCACCTCTGGGGCTCTTCCATCAGATCGCAATGCCTGAGGGACCCCCTGGCCCCACGTCCTCCACTGCAGCCCATCCGCAGCCCCCACACCTACACAGTAAAGCGCAGAGGCAGCAGCTCCTCAGCCTCACCTCAGCCTCCTCTCTGCAGTCTATACCAGGTCTGCACTGACTTTTCCTTTCCTACCTCCACACCTTTGCACAGGCTGTTCCTTTTCCCTACACTCCCATTAAGGTCCATTTAAAATACCAAGTTTTAGGCTATTAAGTCTTTTCAATCTCTCCTATCAAAAGAAAAGTGTCTCCTCTGTGATCCCACGCAGCACGTGTAATTCTCTGATTATACCAAACACACTGTCCGTTATTCCATAATGATTTGTTTTCAGAGCTTATCTTCCCCTTCTCAATTACAAGTTTGTGGAGGACAGAAACCAAGTTCATTGTACATTCTACTACCCACACAACACCTAAGAGCAACTCAAATTAAGGCCCTCATTTTTAAATGAGTTGCACACAGTTTGTAAGAAATAGCCAAACGTTTTTTTCGGAAAGGACTATTAAGACACTGAGTTGGCAACCATGCAGAGGAAATGAGTTTTACCTTCAAAACCCAGCTTCTTGGCTCTATCACCTAGCTTACGCAATGTCCAAGGCCTTTTTTTTTTTTTTTTAATCACTGATTGTTTTGTGTTTTGCCATTAACAGAGAGGAAGGAGCATGCAAAGAATTGAGGAAACAGCAAAAGCATTCAAGCCTTACGAACAGATAGCACAAACACGCAAAGAAAAGTGAAGGAATGCCTGTTCATTAGCCATCTGCCACTTGCCCAATGCCAGGAAATTCCGGGCTGCCGTTTTTTATGTGAATAATTCAGATGATTGTGTTGGAGACTTCCAGCTATGAAGAGCTGGTAGAACATTTGAAAATTAGTGTTACTGAGTTATATTGTGAGAAAGCCCAGTGAATTCTTCAAACTTCCACCCCTGACAGGAATCTCGGAAAATCACATTCTGTTTGTATATATGCATGGGGGAGGAAGGCTTGGCACAGTAGATATTGAAAAGAATTTCTTGTGTTTTAACCCTACCTATTACGTGACATTTTATGTACAGTTTCTTTATAAATCTTCAACTACTGGTAAACTTATCAGTCCAGTCAAGAAGGGTAATAGGATAAACTATCTTATTTGTTTCGGTTCAGGAAACTGAAATGGATTTTCTCTTAATATCTTCCTCACGCAAAATTTTCTAAAACTCATTTATAAACTTAATGACATATAAATTGAATTACTCCCTTCAAATATTTACTCTAAAAGCAAATGGACAATTTCTGAAGAATTCCTTGGATAACTGCCCATTTTCGACTAAAAAAAAATAATCTACAATCAACTTATAAAATGCCTTGGTTTTCGCTTTAAGTAGATGGACCTACAAGGAAAAGTGAAAAAAAAATTTTTTTTAATATAAAACCTTCCTTTTACCAGTAATGCTGAGATCAGAGTACATGCAATTTCACATAACACAAAGAACACTTGAGAACAATAAACATACATCGAGCTTTGGTTTCCCCTCATCTGTCACTTGAGCAAGACATTTCATTTCTCTTCATCTTGGCTGTTCTGTAAATCTGTTTCCTCATGTCGACAAAACAGAGAATCTGGTAACCAGCTCCTCATAGTGGTTGCAAGAAAAACCTGATCAGCAATCAAACATTTGGTCATGTCTTACGCGCGCTGCTGCCTCAAGGAGCTCTAGTTAGAGAAAACGACCATAAATAATTAATTATATGTTAAATAATACGGGATGGATGCAGCATGTATTCATGGACTCGACCTGTATATTCACAGGCGATAAAATCAGTAACAATACCCAGGGAAGGATTCCTGGAAGTGCTACCCTTGATCTCAGCTTGAGATGGCTGGAGAATAGGATATGGTTAGCCCACAAGGAGGGAAGGGAGTTTCAGGGTAAGGGAAACATAACCCACCTCTTATCTTTCCCACTCACGTTTGATCCTTAGGCAGCATCCGCTGGGAATGTGCTAGAAAAGCAAATTCTCCAGTCCCTTCCAAGACCTAATAACTCAAATGCCCTGGGGTGGGGCCCAGTGATCCTTGTTTTCACCAGTTAATTCCGACCCATACTCAAGTTCACAAACCACTGCTGTAGTCTTGCTTGCTCTCACTTCCTCTCCTCCATGACCACTAGGGTCTCTTCACCTAGCTAATGCCGGCATTTTTACAATTTTAAACTTCATTTCCTCTGGAAATTGTAGCTGAACCTAGACTGGACTCATCCTAATCCCAGCCTCAGGTTAGGTACTCTGGCCCTGTGCCATACTTTATCAAGGTAGCAATGACACTTTATCCTTATTACTCATTTAATTATCTTCCCTGATAACCTGCTAAATTAATAAATAAGTCAATTAATTAATGCATGAAACCAAAGTATAAAGGAATGGAATAAAGTATTATGGAATATATATATATATATATATATATATATATATATATGTACACACACACACACACACAGTTAATATGGAATATATATATATACACACATATATACACACATACACACACAGTATATATGGAATATATATATATATATATATATATAAAGTATTATGGAATATATATATATACACACACACACACAGTTAATAGGTGCATATGAAGTGCTGCCTATAGAAATACAACTCAATTTCGTCTGAAAAGAGCTTCATGAATGAATTTTGGTTTTGAAAACCTTTGCACTTAAAAATTTCACGGACACTTCCCAATGTATCAATGTCTCACCACACTCACCTGATAAGGCAGTGCTTGCTAACTTTTTATTGTCATTCTCTATTTCTCCAGGACCAGACTTTTCCACCTCAGGCTTTTGGAGCAATATGGCCTATAGAGACTGGCAGACAAAGCAGCCTCTCACCAGTTAGGGAATGGATGGGGAGAGGAGACTACAGCTAAGAGTTGTGGGTGAATCTTAGAAAGCCCAACTCTTTGCTTTATTATAAAGAAAAAAATCCTTGGGCTTAGGCAGAACACCTGGATTCCAGTTCTTCCCTCGTTCCTTCCTCCCTTCTGTCCTTCCTTCCTCACCGAGCTGTAAGCAATGTCCAAGGCCTTTTTTTTTTTAATCACTGGTTGTTTTGTGTACTCCCTTCCTTCCTTCCTTTTTTCCTTTCTTCCTCCCAATATTTAAGTGTCTGCTCTGCTCTGGGTTCTGTGATTGGATCTGAACCTTGGAAACACTGACCAACACATACAGAACCTCCTTTACCAAACTTAATGGTCTGCTCCTCTGCTACTTCTACGGACTATGGCCCTTCATGAATTGCACAGGCCACTGAACCTCTCAGGCTCAGTTTTATTACAAGACGACGACCAAGTCCCCTCTGACTCTAACATCATATGCCTAAGAAGAACACAATGAGTCTCAGAAGTCATTTAGCCAAAGTCATCCTTCTCAGGGCCCGCTCAGCCCAGATCCAGAGCTGAGAAACCAGACCCTGGCGCATGAGGACCAAGGGCACGTGTAGACCAAGGAGCTTTGCCAGCTGGGTTCACTTCAATGGAGAGCCGGCTCTGACACAATGGGAAGAGGCCTATACAAAGTAAAGAAACCCCAGTTACGTCCTGGCTTTGTTTCTTCATCTACTAAATAAGATTTGAGGAAATGATCAAGGTCCTTTCTAGCCCTGAGGCTTCAGGATTCTATTTCTAATTCTAATTTGTGTTTTTTTTCCAACACCACCAAGCAATTAACTCAGTTCTGACACTATCTGCCTGGAGATAGCATCAGACCCCCCTAGGTTAGGGCTTAGATCTACCAGACTGGCCCCATCACACACACTTCAGATGCCAATCACAAGTCCAGGTTGCCACCTGTGTTTCTGACCAACAACAGGCTATAGACCGCAAGTTCCAAAGACCCCCTCTTCGGGTTCAATTAATTTGCTAGAGCACCTCAAAGAACTCAGAGAAACATTTCAGTTACTGGACGGCTGTTTTATTATAAAATGCTGCAACTCAGGAACAGCCCGATAGAAGAGATGCACAGGGCAAGGTAGAAGGTGAGGGCAAGGACAATGAGTGTCTACACTCTCCTGGGCTCCTCTCATCTCCACAAGTTCACCAACCTGGAAGCACACCAAGTTTAGTTCAAGAGTTTTTATAGAGCTTTAACTGCAGCCTCCCAGCCCTCCGTCCTCCCCTCCGCAGAGGCCAGGGGATGAGGCTGAAAGGTCCGACCCTCTAATCGCTGTCAGGTGAAAGTCCATCCTGCGGTGTGTAGAGGTAGCACTCTAAGTCATCTCATGAACATACATTCAAAAGGATATTCTGAATAATCAAAAAAGCATGCCAATAGGACAACTACATTAAATCTCAGAGAAAAACTCAAAATCATATGACTATATTGTTTCCCCAAAAATAAGACCTAGCCAGACAATCAGCTCAAATGTGTCTTTTGGAGCAAAAATTAATATATTATAAAATTAATAAAATTATAAAAATAAAATATTATAAAATTAATAAAATATAAAATTTATATTATATCATATTATATATTATTATATATTAATATTTTATATATTATATTATTATATTATATATTATATTATTATATTATATATTATACTGGGTCTTATACTGGGTCTTATAGTAAAATAAGATCAGGTATTATATTATATTATTTTACTATAAGACCGGTTCTATAATATAATATAAAATATAATATAATATAATACCTGGTCTTATTTTACTATAAGACCCAGTATAATATAATATAATATAATACAATATAATGTAATATAATACCAGGTCTTATATTAATTTTTGCTCCAAAAGATGCATTCGAGCTGAAAATCTGGCTAGGTCTTTATTTCAGGGAAACACCGTACCTATAGATGGACTGGCTAGAGATAAACCAATTGGTGAATCTTCCAAAACTCTTCCAAAAGAAAGTGTCATACTCTACCCTTATAAAGGTAATGGTTTCTTTCCTTTATATTTCTCTCCTTCCTCACCTAAATTTGGTAGCTAAATGACTCAGCCCCACATATGCCCTGTGTCCCAAGAGAACCCCCTGCCAAGCCTACTGCTCCCTATTCCTCCCCCCAACCCCAGGGCCTGGGGCACTCCCCAGTACTGCTTCCTCAAAACCACCTGCCCATTACATACCAGCATCAGCATCCAGGGCTCGAGAGCAAGAGGAGAGAGGGGATCTGAAAGGAAAATTCTGGAGCAGTTAGGAACTTTGTCCCATCCGAGAGCTTTGAATGGTTAGTATTTGCTTAAGAACAAAATAATATATTTTTAGCACTTACTATGTGCCAAATACTGTGTCATGCATTTTTTATCTCCCATCCAAGTACTAACCAGGCCCTGCTTTAGCTTCTGAAATCAGACAAGATCAGGCACGTTCAAGGTAGTATGGCCCGTAGGCAATGCATATTTCATCAGGAAACAATAATCCGTGAGACAACTCTGCCATATTTTCTTCATAATACAGATGAAGAAAGTGGTTTAGAGATTTTTCCCCCCGTACAATAGGTACTTTATCAGCAAAGGAATGCAGTTATACATAGGGATGTGCAAACAAAATGGGGGTATGGGAGTCAGGGAGAGCTGGCGGCAGCTTGGAATCCTGGGGTGAGCAAAGACAAGAAGGTGGGGCCTTGGGATATCTTGAAGGGGTAAAAGAAAACCAGTTCCCCCAAGTTCAATGGGTTTGGCAAAAGGATCCTCAAGGTGAGATGACGGGGCTCAGGAACTTGGTTTGCCTTGGGTATCTGCCACCCTCTACCCATCCCTCCCTTACCAAAAAGTCCCTTGGGTGGATTCTATTTCCTTTCTCCTTCACAAAGAGAGCTGTGTCAATAACTGGCAGAGGAAAGCAGAGGAGAAATCTGGCCCAACTCCTCCATCAAGTTACCATTATAATGGGCAACTATCCTGAAAGCCACCTAGAATAAACAAAACCTCAGCTTTTCCCAGATATCTTTATCTTATGAGATTCCACACCAGAATATCGAAATAGTGCTTCTTTTCGTGAGGTGCCACTCAGGACTTATTTTCTCCATAGGATATTTTCCTATTGTGAGTAATTGTACTGTTGGCTGCCCACAGACACGAACAGATGAGTCATGGAAGAGAAAATTCAAAACCATAATTCCTTTTCTGAAAACCTGGGGGTCAGATGTGCTTCAGAGGTCAGATGTGCCTCAAATTTCAAATTTCGTGACTCTAGAAAAGTAATGAAATGCATTTAGCACACACTATGTAAAACTCCAAAACCAAACTCATTAATATAACTGCAGCAGAACTTAGCAATATTCACCTTAAGTGAGATACATATGTACTACAGAATCTCACATTGGTTCAGGTTACGGTTTACCACCAATGGAGTATGCAAAAAAACTTTTGGTTTTCAGAGATTTTCAGATTTCAGAATTGTCCATAAAGGATTACAGACATGTGCAAATGGCTCAAATATTAGGAAAAATAGTGAACCTATTAATAATCAAAGACATACAAATTAAAACAATCAAGGTACCAATTTTCTCCTTACAAATTAACAAATACATTTTTCAGAGAAAATGCCAACAGTGTGAAAAGTGAGTCCTTTGACCACTGCTGTGAGAACATAAACTGGGACAACTTTCAGGTCACCAATACTGATGTCATCAATGCCTCAAAAACACGAATACCTTTAACCCCAAAAATGCCTTTTCAGGAATCCTTTTCCTGGGAAGTCATCGATATCTAGACAAAGCTTCACACTTAGATGTTCATTGAAACAGGGAGTTTTAAAATTCATTTGAAAATAATTAGCAATAACTGAAATCTCCTACAATGGAGGCCCAATGAGGTAAAAAAGCAGTGAATCCATATAACAGAATATGATGCAGCCATTTTTTTTTTGAGTGTGGGGAAATGGTAAAAAAAAAAACCACAATGTATAACATTAGGTGAGAAACACAGGATAGAAAATTATATTTGCATCATGATCTTATCCAAGTAAAAAATATAGAGAGAAGACTAGAATGAAATGAAGTAACAGTGGTTGAAGGCCTTGGAATAATGAGATCAAGGGTGATTCCCTCCCTTTTCCCCCAAACTTTAAATCTGGTGGGGAATTTTCCAACATTACCAAAAGCCTTGTATTTTAGCTGAGGGAAAATGGCTCAAGCCCAAGCTCCAAGGAGTGCTTTCTCAAAATATTCTGTCTGCTGACTACGTGGATGTACAGCTGGGTAGCCACCTGGCCAAAGGAGAACCCAGAATTTAATAAAGCTTATCTTTAGCATCTAAATGAAGAGTCAGGAGGCTGCATGCAGCCCACACAGCCCAGAAGAGAGCACATCTCTTTCACCAGCCCCCGTACCTTTTCCGCCTACTCCTTTATAGAAGGCAGTGCCCGCTGTCTGGCAGAGAACTAAGAAGCCAAAAGGTTGAGTAACCAAAGAACTTAAGGGCATAAATAAGCCAAGATGTGGAAAATCATCCCTTCTAGCGCTTGTGGTATCTAGTTTCCAATGCTGCTACTATGGTAAGAGAGAAATTTAATGAGATTCTCCTACTAGGCGGGAAGTAAAAGGCATGGCCACTGCCTACTGTGAAGTTATCCATCCTTTTCTCTGCTTCCCACCTTCTAATAATCACATGCTTACATTTTTATAATGTCCTGAACTCCCTGTTTTAGAATTTCAACAAGGCTGCTGAGGTTGATTTCTGTTCTATTTTCTCTCCAGGCAACAGTAGGTACAGTTGAAAGAGAATGAACTTTGGAATCAAGCTGACTAGGTTATCAAAGATAAAGATATATCTACAGATAGATACACACACACACACACACACACCTCCTAGTAGTTCTGCTTCTCTGATTAAATGCTATCTGATGTACTAGATATGTGATGTTGGGTCAATTGTTTAATGGCTCTGGGCCTGTTGCCTCACTGAAAATAAGAACTTCCTAGGGTTATGAGAAATAAGTATTAAAAAGCATATGAAGTGTTCAACTTGAAGCTTGGCACATAGCAGACACTCAACATTACTTCCCATTTCTTTCTCCCAACTTTCCTAAAACATTCCCTACAAACCTTAACACTGTCTTAGATTCCAAGGGGAGACCCAATTGACTGGTCAGACACAGGCCTCAAGTCACACTGGCCAATTTTACTCCGTATCTTTTCCTTTTTAGATACCTCATTCTTCTAGTGTCCACTTTCATCAAAAAAGTTACTGTGCAATTAGATGAGAACTTTCTTCATTGCATTCGCATCTTCAAGAGCTGGGTGTTACTCAGAGACCCATGGCAACACAAACTTACTCTAGGAATGGATTTCTTCAGCTGATGGCTGATTACATGCACCATGTGCTGAATTTTAAATAATTTTACTTCCAGATTAAGCTCTTCAAATTCTAGAACAACTGACTCTAGCCCTCTAAGTACAGCCTCGAGTCCAATTTGAACCTGATTATGCACCTACCTGTTTCAGCAATGAAACACCAGCTGAAAACCAAAATCTCCCATCTAATAATACCTGTCTCTAGTTACCATCTCCCTGGGGGGAGTGGGGGGATGGTTGAAGGAAATACAGGTCTGCTAATAAAGACTCAGGAGATACATTATCTGTCACATTTCCTTCCTAACATGTTTTGGCTTCTATGAAAAAGTGAAGGCCAACGTGATAAGCCAATTTAAAAACTGCAAGTGATTGGATTGGAATCTTCTCAGGAATGAAGAACAGTGTATGTGTTTTCATTGAGGAGACAGTCACCGTTGGAAGGCTGCCAGTTGCTTATAATTTGGACCCGAAGAGGAGCTGCTCAAGCTTAGAGGAGCTTGCTGACATAGGTTCCAGGCCGTGGTAACCCCAGTTCGCCAAGAAAGTATCCGGTTATTATTGTTTTTAAGCTAATGCAGTAAGGAGGATATAAAAGGGGGAGAACAGTGGTAGGGAATCCCTGATTGTCCATGGTTATAAAAACAAGAGGGTGAGACAGGACTTTCTTAAAAGTTACATGTCCTCTTAGATTTCAATTAAAAACTGCTGCTCCAAGTTCATCACTGGGGACAATACTTCATCATCTCAGCTAGTGGCTTCCTGCTCCAACCACAGAAGGTTTCTATGGAATCGACTCAAAGAAGAAAAAAAAAAAAGTAAGTTTACAAACGCGTCTTCTCTATTTCCAAGCCTGATTTACACAGGATCTATGGGAAGAAATCTGAAATCCCCAACCTGTTACAAGAACTCATTAACCACTAACAAATGAAAACTTGGAAAGGAAATAAACTGAAACTCCCCAAGGTTTTAAGATATAAAAAGGGGAGGCGGCGGCGACAGCGCACCCGGTCCCGTGTCACGATCTTCCGCTCGCGAGGCTTTTGAGGACAAGAGCGGCAGGAAAGGGGTTCGCTGGGCTCTGGGGTGCGGGGCGGAAGGGCACCCGACGACGTCGAGACCTGGCCTGTCCCTACACCCCGGGCAGCTCTGGGGTGGGGGTGGGGGGAACAGGTCCTCAGCGGAGCAGGCGAAAGGAGTGACGGCGGGAGCCCCGCAGGCGGGAAGGGAGGGAGCGGAGCCGTCGCCACGCGCCACTCTCAGCCCGGCCCCGGACAACCAAAGTTCAGCGCCGGGCCCCCGCGGCTGTGCCAGGGCGAGCGCAGCTCGGGGCGCAGCAGGGCTGCTGTGCAGGTCCCCGCTTTCTCCCGCGCTCCCGGGCCCTGAAAGGGCACTCACCCGGGGCCACGAGCGGCGAACTCACGGCGCCTCCCACGAAGACAGCAGCGGCGACGACGGCAGACCCTGGGAGTCCCTGCGGAGCCATCGCGGCGTCCCTTCGCCCTCCTCCCCCGGGGCGTCGCGTCCCCGGCTCTGGCAGGCGGCGCAGCTCTGGGGCTGGCAGGCAGAGTGACAGAGCTCGGCCCGGCGCGCTCCGAACCCCGCCCCGCCAGATGGACCCTCCCCTCCAGTCCCACCCACGTCAGCTCCGCCCGCAAGCCCTAGGCTCCGCCTGCAAGGGCGCGGCCCCACCGCGTGGCCCCGCCCCCGGACCCTCCCACCTCACTCTGTCCCCGCCTCTCTCCGTCAGGCCCTCGGGCCCGCTTCCCCACCAAATCCGGAGGCCGCTTCAACCGCCCGGATTTGGCCGTGGCCCTGCCCGTAAGCCCCGCCCACAGCGACCCGGCCCCACCTCTCCCCGCCCTCTTAGACCCCTCCCACCTCAGCCTGGCTCCTCCTCTTCTGGCCGCGGACCCTCCCTTTCCCAACCTGGTTTTACCCGCAACTGCCAGGATTGGCGGGAGCCGGAGGCGGCGGCAGAGTCGCCTCGGCTTGTCCTCCCTGGCTCTGGTACCCGAGGAGCTTGAGAAGATGAAAACAGAGCGAGGGCAGGAAGCTCTGGATGAAGATAATGGACAGCATCGGAGTGGGCACGATTTTTTTCCTCTTTTGGCATCTTTATTCAGCCGGCATTCCCCTCGGTAACTGGTCCAGGAGGGGCACTGCGCTGGACATCAAATTCCAATGTTTGAAAAGTGAGAGAAGGCAAATCATTAAATTTCTTCCTCTCTGTGCTTCCGTCGAAGCGACTCCTATTTGGGGAAAAAAACGTCTACATACCTCCAGGAATAAATTGCTTTTTATAATAAAAAAATAATGTGCGTACATTGCATCTTGCAAATACTTCCACGAAGTAGCTCTTTAAGTGCCTAGTCACTTATTATCTCCTTATATCATCACATCAGCTCCTTGAGGTGAGTAGTATCCCCATTTCACAGGCCAGGGAGTAAACCCACAATGACCGGGTCACCCACCGTGATAAATTGGAATTAGCTCCTCTTTATTGTGTCGGCTCATTGCTGTGCCCTCTGTGCCTGGCTTAATGACAGCACACACTAAGAGGTCAGAAGTGGTTTTTGAAGTTGAATCATCATCTCAGGCATTGATTGGACTCAGAGCCTTTGAGTAGTCCCCTCCATACAGCACTTGAGAGACTCCTGAAGCAGGGTGGTCAAGCCTTGAGCAAATGCTAAGAACACCAATAAGGCCAGGGTCTGGGGGCTAGAGGTGTTCACAGAATGTGGCTCTTCCTTGGCCTGACCAACAGCTTCCAATTTTCAATGGAGGACTGCTTACCTTATTGAGTACTCCATTCAGTCTACGAACCCCTTAAAAACATTTGCACTGATGTGGGAATTGCCATTGGAAAGCGCCACTGCTACAGATGGCTGGACTGAAAGATGCGGCCTCTGCCCTTTGAAGCCAAAGGTGGGTGCTGTGTATCCTGTGCACAATTCTGTAAACATCCTGCAGTATGGGCGGTGAAGCAGTTTTATACCAATATAAAAACGGAGAATGACTGCAGAGGAAAGAGGTCGATGTAGGTTTCTAACTAAAGAAAGGAGCGAGTCTGGGGCCTAGAAATTACACTGTAAATTATAAGTTATAGCCAGGACCAGCTATGTAATTTGCAGAGCCCAGCATAAAATGAAAGTGCAGGGCCTTTTGTTCAAATATTATTAAGGATTTTAAGATGGCAGTAACAGAGCATGAAATCAATCATGGAGCCCTTCTAAGCATGGGGTCCTGTGCAACTGCTCCCATAAAGCCAGCTCTGATTTGGGAACTTAAAATGTGGCAAAATGTTTGGACCAAGAGATCTATTCAAAATGTAAAATAACATTTTGAAATGGAATGGTTTCACTCTTTTCTCACAGATTGAACTTATTTTAAAAAACAGGGCAGTAGTTTGCAGTAGTTTCCAGCAGACTCTGCCCAGCCCACCGTCCTCTTACTTTAAATCTTCCTTCTATGTTAAAAAAAAAAAAAAAGACAGGACTTGCCTGATATTTCATACCTAGTATGAGTCAGGGTTGGAACCCAAGGTTCTGAAATTTCTATAACACTTAGCAGCTTAACACACTCTCAATGAATATCTTACTGTCACCTAACCCCATACGTGTATGTCTGCATTTGTACATCTTGTTAAAGGAAGGGCGAAAAGGAGGAAGGAAGGAAGGAATGAAGGAAAAAAGGAAGGAAAGTAGGAAGGAAGGAAGGAAAGAAGGAAGGAAGGAAGGAAGGAAGGAAGGAAGGAAGGAAGGAAGGAAGGAAGGAAGGAAGGGAAGGAAGGAAGGAAAGAAAGAAGGAAAATGCTTAAATTATTTTCCAGATGCTTACTGCTACAGATTTGTTTATACAAAAGTGAAGGAAATGTACCAGCGTAGGTATAATGAAGCTGTGGAGACTAGGATTTGAGGGATTAAGTCTTTCACCCAAATTACACAGCTGCTCTGCAGCACTGTCAGGACTCAAATCCAGGATCAGCTTGCTCCAGGACTGCACTTGAACTTTTGCTTGTACAGTTCTTATACAGCCCTGAAATGCAGGATACTAGCCAATCAGCTCTCCTCCAATATAAAGTCTGTCATTGCACGCTTAACCTAGCCTTTTTTAATTATGTCAACAATTACTTGCTTACATGTTTTTTTCTCCAAAGGGAATAATTTATTTTATTTATGGGAATGGGTTATAAATAAGAGTTCTGTATTTTACTGACGTTTTTGTTTGTTTCTCTCTAAGAATTTAATTATTCCCCTTAGTAGAAAGCTTTCCTGTTTTCCTCTGTGTGGCTAAGGTGGTAATTTTCACCACCATCATTTAAATATGTAAGACTCAGTTCTGGCTGGTATTTACTCTAACTAAGGTGAAAACACTTCCTCCGAAGATCTCTGTAGAATTTTTTTCTTTCTGTGATTTAGACGTAGTCATCTTTTCTTTTGAGATGTTATAGCCCGGAGAAAAGCTTACAGTTCTTTAAGAAAAAGCATGTTTTCAGGGCAATAAAATGATATTTTATGAAATCGAGGGGACAACAAGTATGTATTATGTTCTTAGTACTGGGCTGAGGGTAGAGAGTCACTGAACATTTAATAAAAGATTCTACCCTTGCTTACAGAAGCTTTTTAAACCTACCTAAGAGAAAGGAAACAACAGCCTAGTGAAATGGGACTGGTGTGAGGCTCAGGAGTCAGGCGTCAAGTCTTGCCAATGGCTCCCTCTGTGACTTTTAGCAGCTTCTCTTCAGTCAGTCTTCTTCCCCATAAAATTCAGGGTGGGGAACAGGCTGATGTCTACAGGTCCCTATCCAGCCCTGAGTCCACACTGTAATGAGTAATAAATGATAAGGTTCATGGTGCCAAAGTCAGCGTAGGGCTTCTTAACACTATTGACATTGCAGGCCAGATAATTCGTCATTGGGTGGCTGTTTTGTGCATTGTAGGATGTTTGGCAGCATCTTTGGCTTCTACCAACTACATGTCAGCAGGTCCCTCTCCCCATCACCCCAGTTGGGACAACATAAAAATATCTCCAGATATTACCAAATGTCCCCTTGAGAGACAAAATTGACTCTAGTTGAGAACTACTAAGCTAGAGGGATTCCAAGAAGATGATAAGGATTGCAACCGGAGGCTGTGAGCAATGCTTCAGGAAGAAGGTGCAATTTGAGCTGAGTCTAAAAGTACAGGGATTAATGGAGAAGTGAAGGAAATGTATCAGCGTAGGTATAGTGAAAGAATTTGCATGGTGCAGGCTGCACAGTGATGAGTGTGCATGAGAGAAAGAAGGAGAGAATGGATCAGCAGCAACTGTAGGTCACAGCTGAGCACAATAACCTCAGAGAAGCGAGAACTTCAAATGCCCAGCAATGATCACAAATTATCATAAATGATTCCATCACCAAACTGGATATTGTTAGGGATGTGAGAAAAATTTCCACTATTCAATCAGATATTTTTCTTCATAAAGCAGGAAGCTGCAAATATGGAGAAGTCCTAACTTTGCTGATGCTTTCATTTGGGTTAGCAATGGTGTCCATAATCTCCGCCTCTGTCTTGGACCAGAATGTTGGGGCTTGTTTCATGGGCACACGTTCTTTTGAAAATTGCACGTAAGAGACTCAGACCATTAGCTGGCAGAGGCTCAAAATCGGGGATATGCATTCATACGGTTTTTGCCAGTAAAGCGTAAGAGAGAATTAGTGAGGCACCGCATGGTTCTGGCCCAATAAAACCCACAAGTGCACATTTCAGAGGACAAATGTTACAAGATACAAGGTGGCTATCTTAGACAATCTTCATTTTGACTGTAATTAACAGAAACCTAAACTAAAACTACACTGTTTTCCTGAAAATAAGACCTAGCAGGACAATCAGCTCTAACGCGTCTTTTGGAGCAAAATTTAACATAAGACCCAGTATTATATTATATTATGTTATTTTACATTACATTACATTATATTATAAAGACCAGGTCTTATAGTAAAATAAGACCAGGTCTTATATTAATTTTTGCTCCAAAACATGCATTAGAGCTGATTGTCCAGCGAGGTCTTATTTTGGGGAAACACGGTAGCTCTGTAAACAGTAATTTTATTTTAAGGATAAAGCACTCTCACGGATATATAAAAAGCCAGGCCTCAAGTCCTCAAGCAATCCGGAAATGGGAACAGTGAATAATAAATACAGGAAGTGAGGTGACTCTCTCTGTCTCTTTGGGCTGACACGCTTTTCTCACTTCTACCTCTTAGCAAGTATATGCTTCTACCCTTTCTGTCTCTCTGTCTTTCTCCCTCCATCCCTCCCTCCCTCCTTCTCTGTATGCCATCTTCTGGTTATTTATTGCTTATTCATCTTGGCCAGGGCCTCCCATGGCGCTCTCCACCCAGATTCTGCTCAGGGGGAATCAGGGGAATCTAAGGGGATGACCCCCTTAGATTGTCTGAGGCCCCATTTTCTGTGTCTCAGGATAACATGGCGCTGCCAAGCCAGGGACCCTGAGTGTAGCTGTTCCTACTAGACAGAGACATTGGGCACAGTCCTCACACTGAGTGGTAGGTTCTGTTTGGGGAACTATCATAGAAGCCAACAGAATCAAGAGTTTCCTGAAGAAAGAGGTGATCATCAATGTCAAATGTGCAGAGCAGTCAGGTGAAATAAGTACTGAAAAGATACCCAGTAAATCAGGCAACATGGAGGTAACTGAGGATCCTTGTGAAAGGACATTAAGGGGAGCAAGAGAGGGGGAAGCCAGAGTGTAGTTGGTGAAGAACTAAAAATAGTCATAGAGAGTTCCCTTTCCAGAAGCTTGGCTGAGAGAGACAAAAGAGTAGTAGATGGGGTCTTCGGAGTCAAGAGAAGGCTTATGTGAAATGGAATTGTTTTTATGGGATAACTGGAAAAGAGGATGTGAAGAGGGGATAACCAATGTAGCAACGTCCAGAGGAGACCCCTAATGGGATCAAGAGCATAGGAGTTGTTGACCTTGCACAAAAGGCAGACACCTCATGTTCTGAAATCGAGGAGAAAAGGCAAAAGAAAGACGTGAATGTGAATATATTTGCAGGTGGGGAATAGAAAGCTGAGGAGGTTTGCATTCACTGAGGCAAAGCCATCTTCTGACAAGGGCAAAAATAAATGATGCAAGTGTTTTGAGACCATGGTGAGAGCGATCAGTACAGGTGTCCAGGGTGTGTACTGCACAAAGGTACCATATATTAATTTATTCAGAACATGAAGGCAAAAGATTCTGGCTTCCTGGTCAAATCTTAGAAAAGCAGAGGAAAGCTTCTTCCTGCTTAGAAGCCCACACTCTACGCAACGCCATACACACATTTGGAAGAGTATACCTGTACACTCTCACTGGTGTTTACACACACACACACACACACACACACACACACACAACTGTGTCCTATGTTGATCATGCTCTGAGCATCCCTTGAGATTTCTTCTCTTCCACAGAAGCCTGATTCATGCCCACCAGAATCCAACCCTGCTTCTCTTTCCCTTGGACTGCGGATCCTAGAACGTGAGGGACCCAAAGTTGGGGGGCCAGTGCACAGGTGGTAAGAATTTGGACCCATATATGTGTGCAGCCAGGGATGCTTCCCCCTGAGGTTCTGACAATCCTGTTTCCCCCAACCCCCAGGGCAGAGCTCTCCAGATGGTGCAATAACATCAGGACAAACTAACTGGAGAAAGGGGAACTCTTTGCTGATTCTCTGAGATTCTGAGAGTGGTAAAGGTTTGCATGGGCACTGAAAGGAGCAGGAGAGCTGCCCAGTGTGTGCACTGCTGTACATCACGAAGTGTGGAGCTGGGTTGGAGCCCATGAATTTTTCATGGGCCAATCTGCATGATTAAACGATGCTCGCTAAGTGTGCCTAGCAGCCCAGGGGAAGGAATGAAGAAGGATGTTTAGGGGATGGATCCGGGTTTAGGGTCCTTCCTTCTTTATTTTCAAAAACCTTGAAGTGAAATTTTGCACTTTCTTCAATTATGACTGGAAGACCACAGCGCCTGCAATACTGGCAGCTAGAGAAAGCAAAGGTATTTTCATAGTACATGATAGCTATGCAGTGACTCAAAATACTATTTATGCCCACTATTATTTTGAAATTAATTTGAAATTTTAAATTACACATTAAATGATAAGATTTAAAATAAAATTTTAAATCTTGTCGTTTAAGGTGTGAAGCACACATATCACAATTTTTTAAAATATTTCAGTAACTATTTCAGTATAATTGGTCCTCTTTGTACATATTTCATTTTATATATTTGAAAATATGACTCTCAGAAGACCTTCCATAGCTATGCCAGACTGCCAAAGGGGTCCAAGGTGCACACACACAAAAACTCTGAACTGCTTTCCCGGGCCTGCCTTTGCGTAATCACACCCACTGAGGAATTTTCATATGCAAAGATTATCTTCCCTCATGCTGCTCTTCTAGAAACATCTGTAGCTATGACAAAAGTTTAGGGGATGTAAATAAGTTTATCTAGCTAGTTAGATACACATTTCCATAAGTGTATTCTGTGGGGATTGTTTCTTTCCTTGTCCATGGATGAAAAAAAGAGCAAGCCCCATAATTTTCCTGCTACCTTTAAGGGGTGTCCAAACTGCGGCCCGCGGGCCAGCTGCGATCCATTTTTTATTGGCCCGCAGCAAATTACAAAAATATATTTAGTTTACTTAAATAAACCAGATGAGGCAATACATATTTCACCTCAAGTGAGTGGCCCGGCTGTTTGTGTATTTTACCATATATGTCTCTTGGTGAAAAATGTTGAAAAAAGTTTGGACACCCCTGCTTTAAGGTAACAAAAAACTATTCTGGACACAAATTAAAAGTCCAGTCTCCTGTAATGGTTAAAAACTCCTGCCTCAGGGGCCAGCCCGGTGGCTCAGGCGGTTGGAGCTCTGTGCTCCTAACTCCAAAGGCTGCCAGTTCGATTCCCACATGGGCCAGTGGGCTCTCAACCACAAAAAAGTTACCAGTTCAACTCCTGAGTCCCTCAAGGGATGGTGGGCTGCGCCCCCTGCAACGGCAATGGCAACTGGACCTGGAGCTGAGCTGCGCCCTCCACAACTAAGATTGAAAGGACAACAACTTGACTGGGAGAAAAGTCCTAGAAGTACACACTGTTTCCCAATAAAGTCCTGTTCCCCTTCCCCAATGAAATCTAAAAAAAAAAAAAAAAAAAAAAAAGACTCCTGCCTGGAGGTAGCTGGTTAACTGGCTCAGTTGGTTAGAGCATGGTGCTAATAACACCAAGGTTGCCAGTTCAATCCCCACATGGGTCACTGTGAGCTGCGCCCTCCTTAAAAAAAATAAATACATAAAAATAAAAAAATAAAACAAAAATAACTCCTGCCTCTCCCTGCTTGTGCCCCTGCAGACAGGATGGTGGTGTTATCAGTGTAGTAACACTGTGACGAGTCATCCACAGGCGTGCCACAGGCGTGCCTCAATTGATGCCAGCGGCTGGAGGAACAGCCCTGAAGGTTCTCAGCTGAGTGGCTCTCTGGAAATTGGCCTCAACCAAAGGGAGCTACCTCATAGTCAGGCCGCTTTTCCAGGGGCAGCCGTGAGCCAATGACTGGTTAGTGGGACAGGAGTGGAAGGGAACCCTCTTCCAAGAAGGGACGATGGTAGAAGGGCCACCTGGCTCTAGAATTGCCCCATAGGTAATTCTGAGGCCTCTGTAGCAACTGCACCCCAGTTCAATGTCTTCCTCTGCCCAGCCACACTCCAGACAACCCCGCCGCCACCCCCCGCGCACACAGAGTTGATGTGGGAAGCACTCCCTAATAAGCCTTCTGCCTAATAAGCCTTCTGCATGCAAATTTCCAACTCAGAGTCTGTGTTCTGGAACCCGATCTTTTTCTCTCCTTACCTGTCTGTCAGGTCCTTCTACTCTTCATTCCTCGTCTTTCTTACCACTTATTTTTTTCTTTTTAATCTTTACAGGCTTGGGCTGTGAGGGAGAGGAGAAAGAGCAAGACAATTCTACTTTAGTACTCTCATCAGAGCTAAATGATAATGGAAGGTGTTAAAAGCAGACTTTTCCCTCATGAATTTTGATGGGTTTTTTTGGAGACACCTCTGGCCACCCCACCCTCCATTGCTGCTCACCCCTGGGAATCTATCTTCCCTATTTCTCTTCAAAGAAGGAGAACATCTACTCTGGCTGTCTCTTCACTTCCTCAGGCTCTAGGCATCCAGTGGTACCTCTAACTTCTTTGGCCTGAGGTTTGCTTGCCTATCTAGACCATCCTTGAAGGCAGGACCTAAGACCCCTTCACAGGCCTGCACTACAGGAACACATTCTTTCATCAGGAAAAGTAGGGGAGTCACCGCCACCCCTTTCCCCAGTGAAACCACTTCTCTTTTGCTCCACTGTCAAAACAGCTGACCAAGACATTCCTTGTCATTTAGACTTTTCAGATGAAAGGAAGACAGACACCAGGAAGAGGGCACACATTAAGCTGAGTGGTACTGGCTGCTAACGATCCCCATTGCCTTGAAGTAAAGAAGAAAGCACACACCCTTCCATCTCCTCCTTGGCGGTGGTGGTGGTGGGGTGGTGATTAAAGCCCACAGCACATCAGCCACTCTTTTAAAACTCCTCCCTTCTCCTCTTCAATTAGTTCCAACCTTTTTATACCTCCAGTGTGGATAAGGAACTCAGAGTCATGTTACCAGTTTTTGGCTACCTCATTGGTAAATCAGCTGCCCACTCCTCACTTTAGAATGTGGTATCTATATCTTGATGCCTTAGCTGAACTAGCCTTCTACACCTGTTGTAATCTACTTTCCTTCCTTCTTTTCTTTCTATCTCTTTTTTCTTCCTTTATGTCTCTCTACAATGTTGGACTCTATTTCTTGATCTCTCGTTATTCCTTTTCTTAAATTCTATGCCAAGTGTCTACTTTCAAGTTTACCAGAAGCCCCATAAATATTCCTACCTGCGTGTTCTTCATCATCTGTCACCCTTCAATATCCTTGTGCTTTCACCTTTAGGGATCAAGTCATATCCCAAATCTATAAACACTGTTCTTGACCGTATCTATTGGCAGTTGCCATTCTGTCCTCAAATTGAGCAACTCGCATCTCTTGTATTTTGTTACTTACTGTTCTATGGGATGCCCCACTCTCCCAATTAGACTGAAAGATTGTTGAAGGTACTAACGTTTTATGTGAGTAATGGGACCAGAGAAGTAGAATTTTTAA
Source organism: Rhinolophus hipposideros (assembly GCF_964194185.1). Lineage (NCBI taxonomy): Eukaryota > Metazoa > Chordata > Mammalia > Chiroptera > Rhinolophidae > Rhinolophus > Rhinolophus hipposideros. The sequence continues at coordinate 85,000,518 of NC_138047.1, read as the reverse complement.
AATGACACCAGCACATTCTCTGTCTAGATAGTAAGGCAATAAGTCCTTTTGAAATAGGTATTCACTATTATGGGATGTGGGTGGGATAATTTGAGTATGCCCCATTGCCCAAGATAAGGGTGTGACTGGACTTTTGTGGCTTGAACAAAAGTGCCCACCAACCTCTGTGGTATGCAAGGCTAGTAACTACAAAGGTAATAGGTGAAGTCACAGGGGTGTGAATAAGATTTTTTTGGAGAAAGGTATCTCCACAAGTGTTTCTCAGACTTTAATAGGAATATATAGAACACCCAGGAAATCTTGCTAAAATGCAGATTCTGATTTAGTCTGGGATGGTGCCCAGGCTTTTTTGCATTTCCAGCAATCTCACAGATTGACAGTGTAGCCACGAGCCACAATTTAAGTACCAAGAACTGCACTTCAAACTATACTTCTGAGGTTCAACATGGGGAGAAACTGTTTTATAAATTAAGATAGCCCCCACTGAGGGTTACAATAGGTGTAGATGGCTATTCCAGCTAAGGCATCAAGATATAGATACCACATTGCAAAGCGAAGAGTGGGCAACTGATTTACCAATTGGCGATTATATTACGTACCTGTTGCTCCGTAAAAAACTTCGTGCTTTAAAACAACACACACACATTATCTCATAGTTTCTGTGAGTCTGAAATCCAGGTATGGTTTAGCTGGGTCCTCTGCTTCAGGGTCTCTCATGAAGCTGCAATCCAATTGTTGGCCAAGGATGGGGGTCTCATCTGAAGGCTTGGCTGGGGAAAGGACCACTTTCTAGTTCATGTGGTTGCTGATGGGACTCAGTTCTTTGTGACATATGGGCCAAAGGCCTCCCTCAGTTCCTGGCCATGTGGGCCTCCCCAAAATGGCGGCTTGTTTTATTAAAATGTGAAAACTGAGAAGGCAGTAGAGAGTCGGTATCAAGATGGAAGTGACACAAATGTGCCACTGTGGTAGAGAATGTTGACCATAGGGAAGGCTATACATGTGTGGGGGCAGGAGGTATATGGGAAATCTTTGTACCTTCTGTTCAACCCTGCTGCAAACCTAAAACTCCTCTACAAAATAAAGACTATTAAAAAATGGAGGTTACAATCTTGTGGAACATCGTCATGAGAATGACATCCCATTCCTACTGCTATTCTATTGGTTAGAAGCAAGTCACAGGTCTCATCTACACTCAAGGGGAGGGAATTACAGAAGTGGATAAATATGAGGAGATGGAAATCATTGGTATCCCTCTAAGAGCCCACCAGCCACAGTAAGAAAGAATGGGATAAGCTGCTAGTGTAATAGGCAGAATAATAGTTTCCCAAAGAAGTCCATGTCCTGACTCCTGGTAACTGTGAATAGAGCAAAGGTAACATGGCAAAGAAGAATTAAAGTTGCAGATGGGATTAAGGTTGCTAATCAACTGACTTTAAAATAGGGATATTATCCTAGATTATCTGGGTGGGCCCAATGTAGTCAAAAGGATACTCAAAAGTGGAAGAGGTCTGTGAACAACAACATCAAACAAAGGGATATGTGACTATGGAAGAAAGACACACAGAGATGCAATGCTGCTGGCTTTGAAGATAGAGGAAGGAGGCCGAGAGCCAAAATATTTGGATGTCTCCATAAGCTAGAAAGATCAAGGAATCAGAATCTCTCCTAGAGCCTCCAGAAAGAAACCGAGCCTTGTTCACACTCTAATTTTAGCCCAGTGAGACCCATTTCCTTTTCTACCATACAAAGATGTAGGATAATAAATTTGTGTTGCACAAGTTGCTAAATTTGTGGTGACTTGTTACAGCAGTAACAACAAACTAATACAGCTGTATAACTCAACCTCCATACAATGGTTATTGGAGGGTTAGTAGAGAGAGGCAAGACTGAACACCTCTTGATTCCAGCCCATGGGTCCTGTTTTTAAAATAATGTCTGGGTGTATAAGTATGAATTGAGAACTATTACCTTGGAACAACACCAAAGTAAAGCTGAGGGTCTAGACCAGGTAGGACTCAAAAGAGTCTGGGAAAAGCATCCACGACTTTCAGAGTCCCGTCATCATCAATACTGACACAGGGACCAGAACAAAAATATAGCTGCACTGACCAATCCCTCTCTCCCCCGTTCTCTCTCTCCCAAGGAATTATAAGATGTGTCCCATATTGTGTCATCTAATTTATTAGAAAAACAGCATAAGTTTACAAATACCGAAGCTGGTTATATCTGTCATTGCAGTCCTGATATTAAACAAAGTGCCATGGACTCATTATGCACTCAGTAGATGTATTGACATAGTATCTTAGACATTCATTGTGATGTGAATAAATTCAGCAGCTCTGTGATAAGTCATGTGAGTTTAAATGACAATCTAAGCCAAGATCATTATGCCAAGTTCCAGGGAAGTAAACAAGAGATGAATAATGCTTTTTTTCTCTAATGAATCTTATCATAATTTCTGAGTTGGAAACATTATGAAAAGATTAGTTCCAATATTCTTAACATCTGCACTTTGCTGATTAAAGCTTTCTATTTAAAATTGACATTTGCAAACTTTGTGCAGTTTGTTTTTTATTCCCTCTCTTACAGATGAGGACTGTCAGACGTGATAAGCAATCTGGTCATGGCCACGAAGGAGCAAAGCAGTAGACTGAAATGCCACTTGGAGAACTCTGTTCCTCGACCTTTCTTAAGCAGTTGGAAGCTACATTAGGGACGGTGGAGGAGGGGAGATATTAGAATATTGTTTTAGTTCCAAAATACTGTGAAATGCAACAAAAATCTCCACAAAGAGATTAAAGTAAAAACTTTAAATTATTGGATCATCAGATGATGTGAAGGTGACTTGGCAGGCTCTCGGGTGATAGTAAGTGTCCTGTGTCTGGTCTGTGGCATACTCCAAGTGGCCAAACACAAAGCTCCAAGGCAAGATGGGTTTTAGGATCGTGGCAGGGAATTGCATCCATCATGGTTTTCAGCAACATTGTAAAATGGATGAAATCTGCTTTGAGTGCCTTCACAAATTGTTTGATTCACTCTCTTCCAATCATTCCCCTGCCTACCCTCAAAAAGTTTCCCCAAACTAAAATTATGAATTTTCCCAGTCTTTAACTCAAAAGCCAGTGCAATGGGTCTCAGCCAGATAAAAAGTGATACAATGATTGACTGTCAGTTCTTCCAATAAACATTCTTATTTTCACTAGGAATTTAACCTTTAAATCGGTCTCTTAATTAATAACTACATTTTTACATTCACTAAATAACTAAAAGATGTCCATGTACGTGATACAGTCATTGAAAAGAAAAGGCCGGGCAAATTTATTTAAAGTTTGATTTATTATAATAGCTAGCATTAAAGTACTTATACATGTACATATTTCATTTGTCTTTATAGAAATCATTAGACATGTGTATGAATATTACAAATATATCTAAAATGTGAAGTGTGTGAGATCACTTATAAAACTGCTAAAATTTCAACAAGGCTGCTTCATCTGCAAAATAATAGGTAAGCCCTGAGACGAGTTTGAAAAAGCTGATTGTATCAAAACTACTCGTAAAAAGTTAAGATAGTAAATTTAGAGATCACCAAAATTAAGTAAAGAAAATGGTTTTTTAAAATAGTTTTTAACTCAATTAAGGTGAGGTTTTGAGCTAACTGGCTTTTTATACCATAACATGTCAGTTTCTCTGTGTTTGAAACCATTTCCTTATTGTGGTCTGCAGATGGCTTGGTGGAATGCTACTTGCTTTAATGTCACCTTCTGCAGTGCCACCAGCCCACAAACTTGTTATCTGAATCACACTTATTAGATCCCCGATGGGTAACAAGAATGAACAAAGCCTGAAGACAGATCCAGGCCTGGAAATTGCTATCAAAACGCTTTTACCATCAACAACCTTTCAATTACTCACTGAAACAGAAAAGGAGTCCACCCGTGGCTTACTTTGTGCTTTAGATTTTATTTTATTCACCGATCTGCTCCAAAGCTCAAATATTTGCACTTTTAAAAAATATTTTTTCTCTAGCAACTAAATAGTTCATCCTTATTGAAAACAAATATGGAAAAGCATAAAAAACCACCATAAACTGATATCTGAGAAATTACCATATTGAGTACATTTTGGTATCATATTACATTTACAAGGTTTTCCTCAATATCATTAACATTTTCTCCTGTCATTAAATGTAAGGATGTATTTCTGCAAGTGACATTAAGGATTTCTAATGTTTCCCAAGACACAGAAATAAAGAGAAACCCATTTCATCCAGGCTTGTGCAAGGATGCTTCCTACTTTTTTTTTTTTATTAGTTTCAGGTGTACAAGACAGCTTCCTACTTTTTTATAACGACTAGAACTTCTGAAGCAGTGCTGTCCAAAAAAGCTTTTGGTGATGACAAGAACATTCCACATCTGTACTGTGTAATACGTAGCCACTGAATACTTGAAATGTGGCTAGTGAGAACGAGGAACTGAATGTTAAATTTTATTTCATTTTAGTTATTTTAAATCAAACTTACACAGCTACATGTGGCCAGTGGTGATCACGGTGAACAGTACAGTGGAAAAAAGCAAGCTATATTGATTGTATCTGGAGTTAACAAGTAATATCTTTTAAATTTTGCTCTAAATGCAAAATCCACATTCTCTCTAATTACTGGCATTTGAAACCCTAATTTTCTAGCTATGACACCTAGTTTCTGACCCTTATTTAATTTAATAGTAGGCTTTGATGAGTGGTAGTAAACTAATGACATGTAAACAATCTAGATAACTTGTACCTTTACAGAAATGGTGGTGATTTTAATCACTATAAAGGACCTAAAGACTCCTAAGAAGTTATGTTTGACAAAAAGCAATTATGACATTCAGCTTTTCAGAAGTATGACTTCTGACAATTAACTTCGCGAACTTGCTGCCATGCGCTTACACTGGCAGCTCTGTACAAACAGCTTGGTAAGGTTTCATAAGCTTGGTATATCAGTGTCTCACAGCTGTGTTCATGTCGCAGCTTGACATGTAATAAAACATGACATGATTCAGAACCAGAGAGAGATTTGAAAGACAAATTACTGCAGAGTATTACTAAGTATTCCATGTTCTGGAAAAGGAAGCACAAAAATCAGTCCACTGTGTGGTTCATATCATCTAAAAAGAAATTAAATGAAAATTTTGGCTCATGTTTCAGTTTGAAAAATTTACCAAGTTACACATTTTCAGGAAGAAACTGTCTCTGAAATACGGTCTTACCTAATTCACACTTATGTCAGTCCTTTCACCATCTCCTTCACTGTTGAGTCAGCCAACACCAGTGACGACCTCAGCATCATCCTACATGTTCCCACTTTGAACACTCTTCCTGCCTCCTACCACCTTTGTTGTAAAGAAGATGACTTCTACTCATCTTCCCACCCTACGAGTTGGAAGTGAGCAACATTCATTGCACTCCTTACTTATTATTCAGTGTCTGTCTTCTCCTCTACAGTAGACACTCCTTCAGGTTGGGGACCATGGATCATGTTGTCGTCTTCATCACTGTATCTGCAGTGCCTTTATACACATACAGTAGATGCTCCATAAATATTGGATGAATTTGTGACTGAATTTAATCTTCACAACCACTGTGTGCGGAGCAGATTTGCATCCCCACTGTGGTGGAAGAAAGTGAGGTTCAGAGACAGCTAAGAGGTGGGACAAATGGGATTTGAAGTCAGGTCCCTGATTCTTAGTCCGGCGTTTTTTTGATTATATGAGAGCTGTCCTCTCATTTTCCTTCTAGGTTGTAATGGAACATTCATCTTTATTTCCCTAGCCCATGAGATACATGAGCAATGAAAGTAATTCCAGTAAGAACAGGACTGCAATGGAAACGGCTGTAGCCACAGAAGGGATAACTGCAAGAATGGAGCTATCTCCAGAGTCAAATGCTCTTCTCATTCAGAGTGAATTACCACTCTCTCTCCAATCTGAAAAAATAAAACACAAGGCAGCTCCCTTTCGTAATAGTTTGTATTGTAACAGCTCAATTTAATCACCTTTAAAATAATCCAGGTGGAGTGCTATGAAATTTTAGTAATTACCATTGTCTTATTACTATCCCAAGTATCCCAGGGTATCCGTGATTCGGCTTTAGTTAAGCAAATCATGTAGGTCTTCCGATAACAACATATTTCACGAAGTTAGAATGAGGATGGATTTTAGATACACCCCCTTTTCCTGCCATAACCTTTTTCAGATGTAGGACGTAAGGTTCAGAGAAGTGAGAAGACTTGCCCAAGCCACACAACATTGGGGTGAAAACAAAGCGATCGTGCTTCTTTGTCCAGTGGCCTGTCTACTTGATCAATGATCTCCAGACACCAAGCTGCAGGGGGGTGTCCATCTATGACATGGCCCCTATCAGTCCAGTGAAATGAGAATGCTGTCAGTACAGTGAGCTCTACATTATAATTACCCAAGTTTCTTATTCATTATTTGTTCATTTGTTTGTTTTCTACCAGTCTCCCTCATTAAAATATCAGCTTTGTACATGAACGAGCATGCCAGTCGTGTGCCAGTTTTTCCTTTTGCACCAGGCAAACTCCAATCATTCAAAGCTCAGCTCAAACGTCAACCCCCAGGGCTGCCTTCATTGAACTCATCAGTCAGAGCGAGGACTCCCTCCTGGCAACTTCTGTAGTAACTTCAATTTGATGAAGGAATGAGCTTAATATGCTTCTTTTTTTTTTTTTTAATTCTAAGGACATTACTCATATGTTTTGTTTTACGAGGGCTGTAGTAACAAAGTACCATAAACTTGGTGGCTTAAAACAACAGAAATTTATTCTCTCAGTTCTGGAAGCTGAAGTCTGATATAAAAGTGTAAGCAGGGTCATGTTTCTTTCAAGCCTCTAGAGGAGGATCCTTCTTTGCCCCTTCCAGCTTCTGGTAACCCCAGACTTTCCTTGGTTAGTGACAGCATAACTACTCTCTGCTTCCATCTTCACATGGCTGTATTCCCTGTGTGTGTGTTTCTCCTCTTCTCTTCTTCTAGGACACCAGTCAGACTGAATTATGTTCTCACTCGACTCTAATGTGACCTCATCTTAACGAATTACATCTGCAATCTCTATTTCCAAATAAGGCCACATTCTGAGGTAGGAGGGGTTCAACATATTCTTTTGAGGAAGACAATTCAATTATAAACAATGTATATCCAAACATGTATGTTTAAGTTCCCAGTTCTACCTCAAAGTGAAATGAGCCGTGTAACCAATATCCAGATCACAAAATAGAACATGGTCAGCACCCCAAGTCCTCTCATTGTCTCCTCCAGTCATTGGCCCCTGCCATCACCAGTGCCCACTAACCTGCCTAACCTGCCTAACTGAATGGGTTGTTTCTTTCTTTCAGTCATCATTCATATACCATAAAGTATGTCTTTTAATGTATAAAATTCACTAGATTTTACTATATTCACCAAGTTGTGCATCACCACTATCTAATTTCAAAACATTTTCATCAATTCTAAAAGAAATCTTGTTGGGTATCCGATGGGCATGCGTCCTATTTGGGAGACCACCTCAGAGATAATGTGGATGCCTGATCATGGCATTGTACACCAGAAGCTAAACATTAATGAATGCCAACTATAATTTTATATATATAATGTGATGGCTCGGTATGAGGTCGGAGGGATAATGGATGGGGGGAGGGCGGTTCACAGTGTGAGGGATATAAATGATGAACATCTAAGTATTACCTTGTCTTGTACACCTGAAACTAATAAAAAAATAAATAAATAAATAAATAAATAAATAAAAAGAAATCTTGTATCCATTAGCAGTCTTTCCAATTACCCCCTGGTTCCTGCAGCCCCTAAAAACCACTAATCAACCTGTCTCTAGTGATTTGTCTCTTCTGGACATTCATTTCTAATCAATGGAATCATATAATATGTGTCTGGCTTCTTTTGTGTTGTATAATATTTTTAAGGTTCATCGATGTTGTAGCATGTATCAGTACTTCATTTCTTTTTGTGACTAAATAATAGTTTACTGTATGCATATACCACAGGTTGTTATTCATTCTTCAATTGCTGTATACTTGGGTTGTATCCACTTTTTAGCAATTGTGAGTAATGCTGCTATGAACACTTCTGTATACATTTTTGTGTGGGTATATGTTGTCAGTTCTCTTGGGTATGTACTTGTATGTTTTTGTACCCTACCCATCCAGTACAGTTCAAGGCTTTTGGTAGATACCAGTTGATTGATGGCAAGTTAAAAGCAATCCTGGTCTCGAAAAGGCTAACCTTTTCTACATCAGGGAATAATTGGGACACTTGAGACAACTGTGGAACTCTCCTGTGTTTGATGTATTGTCTCTTTACATTCATCTCTCTCCTGTGTTTGATGCATATTGTCTCTTTACATTCATCTTTCCAAATAATCTTTCAGAATCATTCCTTTTCCATATCAGTGTTTGCACAGGAAGCAGCACTCTGCTCATGTGCTCAGAAAACGTCATCAGGAGTCACAACTGCCTTATAAGATAATGGCAAATTACTTTTCAAACTGGTTATACTGGTTTGCACTACTTTTGTGTTAGGAGTTCCCTTTACTTTGTATACTTCCAATTTCTAGCTTTCTTTTTACTATTTTTCTTTACTATAATTAATTCATTATTTTCCTGTGTTTTGTGTGTATGTATATGTGTTTTTATATTTTATTTATGGTATCTTTCCATATTCAAAATCATTTCTTATATTCTCTTTAATATTTTTAAAGTTTTGCTTTTGACATTTTGGTTTATTATATCAGGAATTGATTTTGGTATCTGATATGAAATGGACATTCAACTTCTACTTTTTCCCATGTGGAAAAATACCACATCCTGATACTATTAATACACTTCCCTTTGCCCACTGATGTGACTTATTACAACTGGCACGTATCATAATTCCATCTTTGTTTTAGCTTTACCTGGGCTTTTTATTCTGTTCCATTGATCCCTTTTTCAATCCATGTCAGCAATGCATTCTCATAATTGTAGCTTTATAATAATATTTAATATTTATTATAGCAAGTTTCCACACCTTGTTCTTCTTCAGAAGTATTGTGACTATTGTTGGCAATTTGTTTTTTCTTTCAAGTTTTAGGATGAGGTGGTCAAGGACCATGAAAAGCCTATTGAAATTTGGATTGAAATGAAAGTTTTCTATGGATCAATTTTGGGGAAATCTGACATCTTCAGCATATTATATCTCCCTTGCCATTATCATATCTCTCTACATTTATGTAGACCTTAGTTTATGTTCTTCAATAATTTTTTATAATTTTTTTCTAAAGGCTTATCCAACTTTGTTAGATTTAAAGCCTTTTTCTAAAGGTTTTATCCAACTTTGTTAGTTACCTTAATTTTTCTCGGTTTGGTTTTCCCTATACACAGACTCTGAGACAACTGGTTTAATGGGAGGTCATTCCAGGAAATGCTGATAGGGGAATAGGGAAGTGAGATAGGAAGTCAATAAATGACATGTTTCCTACTAAGTTTCTACTGTGTGTTACTAGAGCTCGGTCTTACTGGGGACTCTGGGAGACAGTGAAAAGCATACCTGAATCTCCTGCTGAGAGATGAGGGAGTTGGATTTGTATCCACTATCTCCCATTGGCCACTGGTTGTGGGATCTGCTGGGCAATGTGTGTGGGGTGCAATGGTGATTGGATGATGGTGATGGTGGTGGTGAATTCTCCAGCTCCCCTGGATACTCTAGAAAGCCCTTAGGACTTAGACAAAGAGTTGCAAGTTCTGGCCATTAAAAGTCTGGCAAGAAATAAATACTCCAAGGGAATGTAAGTGGAGCTACATATCCACCCACCATAACTAATATACTATCTAGTTCTGATATTCATTCCAAGTTTTCCATATTAAAGAATGAAATGAACCTGCCACCAGATGTTGTTGAAGGCTCATCTTCATTCCCTTTCAAACACCTTGGTGTTATATCATTTGCTGATCCCTTTTGGGGTCCCATTGCCATTCAGGTACCAGCTTGTTTGCCTTGGAGTGGTAACACTGTATTATCTTGTAATGTTATTGTATAGAATTTCTCTCCATCTGCAGTGTTTCAGTATCTTCATTGACAAGGTGTAAGGAGGATTGTTTTCCTCCCGTAAACACTCTCCCTGAACGGCCTGCAATTACCATTTTGCCCACAATCATTTTACTGTAATTGCTCTTAGAGTGGCATCAAGAACAAAGTTATTACACCCACCTTCATTTCAGAGAGGAAGATCCCTGAGTAGCTTCAGGATTGGCTGAGATTTGGAGTTGACTCCTCCCTCTTTGCAGAAGTGATTGGTTCTCAGACCCACCTAATCTGGCACTAAAATCTGTCCATCCTCCCCTGCTATACAACCAGAGGATTTTTTTCCCGTTTAACTGTTTCAGGCTATCAGCCATGAATAAGCTATCTCTAGGTTGATATTTTTAAATATCAGTTTTAACATTTAATCTTATATTTTATAGGAAGGTGGTATAACATAAGATTCTGAGGTAGACTCTGGCATCCATCCCACTGGCTGAAATTCTGGATTTCCACATCTCCCTGTGCCTCCTTTTCCATAGACTAGACGAAATGATCATATCTCACACAGAACTGTCATGGGTATTGAATAGGTTAACACTGTAAGGCACTTAGAAAACTGCCTGGCACAAAGTTAGCACTCAATAAATATTATCCATTTTCTAATTTAGTTCTGATTAGAGCTTATACCTCCTTTTGATATCAGGATTTTTTTGAGTCTGCCATTTAGGAACTAAAGAGTAAGTACAATAATTCTATATTATGTTGTCACTTTAAAGTCGGAAGTGAAAAAATATTTGCTTTCTCACAGGCCATCACTAATTCACGACTGAAATTGTGCTGAAATGGCACAGGATGATTACATTGTAAAGCATCATCCTACTCCTCACCTCTTACCTATATTTACAGGAAACCTGCCAAATAAACGAGCACAGTCCTGAGTTGCCTCTTCCCTCTGACAATGAGTCAGTTAACTTTAATTACCTAGTAGTTCATGTGAAGAAATGAACAACTATGAAACGATGTCCATCTTCCAAATGCCTAGTAACACATTTGAAATAAAAATATAGGTGTTTATGTATAATGACATTGTTGGGATCACAAAGTTTTCCTAAGATATGCCCTGGCTTGTGAATGGCTCGGTTCTCCACTCTGTTTGCGGGCTTGCCTCTTGGCAAGGATTTGCTGCTTCTAACAGGAGTAAAGCAGCATTACAGTCACTCTTTGAATTGACTTCTATCCATTAGCTCATTGGAGCCTCACAACCATCTGATGAAGCACATGGAACAGGTAGTTTTACTCATCTTACACCTTATGTACCTGTTCATTGTTAGGCTGAAGACTGTATAACTATTTATATTGAGTCCTAAAAATAGACCCACTTTTAGGGCCATTAGGGCCTGGAACCATGCGATTCTCTTTTCCTTACCCTATTTTTTTTTCTGCCTGGCGATGTAAACCAAACTAAACAACGATAATAACAGCAAAAGCACCAAACAAAACAAAAGCCCTTTGAGTTTGGACCTCATTTCAGTTCTACATGTCCAAGAAGCTGCCTTCTCCTTTATGACTTCTTACAAGATCATCGAGGAACTTGAGAGAATTTGCGTTTGTTCCAGAGGCATGAAAAGAAAATATAGATAAGCAAACAAGTTTCCAGAGGGAGAGTCAGCTGTAAGATGGCCCCAGGAATGTCAGGCCTGATCAGAGTGTGTTCAGCAGAAATAGGGGTTCACTCTAAGTGTTAGGGTGCGAAGCAAGTCAGGGCGAGAGACCAAAACGTGAACTTAGGAGTCAGGCCTTGAGCAAGCATTTAATGTCTCTGCGCTTCAATTTCCTCTTCTGTAAAAACTGAGGCCCACGATACATTATAGGATAGGCGTCAGGACAGGATTAAGTACAATCATATACCTTTAAAGTAGACAAAGCTTTCTTTTTTCTCACCAAAGTTTTCTTAACTGACACACACACAGAAGACTGATACATTGGACTTCATTAAAATTGAGAACTCTTATTAACTGCAAGATACCATTAGCAAGGGAAAAAGGAAAGCATGGCAGGTCGTATTTTCCAGAAATGTCTGTGACAACATTTCCCATCTCACATGCTTATTCAGAATTTTGCCACTGTCCCATCAAGATTTGTGTCCCAGTTTTATGTCCCTCCCTTGAACCTGGGTAGGCCTTTGTGACTAACTGACTAACGCAATCTAGCAGAAGCACTGCCATGGGATTTCTGAGGCTAGATCATAAAAACCCGTACAGTTTCCACCTCTTTGGGGACATTTATCTTTGGAACTCAGCCACCACATTCTGAAGAAATATAAGCCAAGGAAAGAAACCCTTACAGGTAGGAACAAAAGCGAACAGTCCACATCAACTTGCCAGGCATGTGAGTGAGCCTGCCACATCTGAGCTGACCCAGCTGATGCTGTGTGGCACAGAGAAAAGCCTTCCCTGTGGAGTTTTGCACAAATTGTGACAGCACATAATTTGGATCCTTATTCAGCGCCATGACACTTACATCAGGCTCCATTAGTAGTTGTATTGCTTTCAATGGATTTGTGGACTTACTTTAGCACAGATAGGCTCAGTAGGTCACAACATGTGCCAGCGGCCAATGCTCTTTTCTCTAATTCTCTATTCCAAGAATGCATGCACTTTTAAAATTCAGCATTCAAAATGTTACCAAAGAGACTTCTGGTGCCTCTGGTGGTGTGGTACCATGTTTCCCTGAAAATTTGCTCCAAAAGATGCACTAGGGCTTATGTTCAGGGGATGTCATCCTGAAAAATCATGCTAGGGCTTATTTTCCGGTTAGGTCTTATTTTCGGGGAAACCCGGTAGTTCCTGGTTCCAGTGTCTGCAGCTGTATTATAAAGATGGTAGAATAGGATCATTCATGTACCCTAGATTAATCCCACCCCTTTCTAGGGCCAATTATTGATGAGAGGCTCTTGGGAACAAGGTCACACAGATATAACACAATCAATAGTGAAGGAGAAATGCTGAGCTACTGAATGTACTCTGCTTGAATCAGAAAAATACACATGATTCAAAATTTCACTTGGCAAGTCTCCACAATGCCTGGTTTGGGGCACTTTTCTGTGTTATTAATAAGAATAGTCTTATGAGCTGAAAAAACATGAATTATTTGAGGGTAGGCACAAAATCAGGCTCCCACCAAAATCTGATTACACTATGATCATATCATATATTTTATTTTCTAGAAATGCAGTGATGTAATCTAAGGTTTACAAAATTATAAAAATAACTTTAAATAATTTTAGTATGTACTGGAGATCTGTTTAGAATCAGATGGATCTATGTTTGAATATTTTCAAATTAAAGAATATGTGGTAATTATTTTTACCTACTAATACTCTAATTTTCCATGATAAATTCTAATACAAGCTGTTTAACTCAGTAAAACGAAGGTTTCCCAGAGACTTAGAGTGTAATCACAACTATAATTACCATCAAGTAAAAAATACCATAGTCAAGGATTCAAATGAATAATTCTTAGTCTCCTTGCTATATCATGCATGGAAATCAAGCTTGTGTCTATTTTTAAAATATTAAGATCATAGGAAACTTTTAAATTATTTATATAGGATATCTCTGTTAGGACATTGATTTATTAATATATTGCCACCTAGACACAGTGGGGATCCTTGATTGCACTGTCCTAACCACAAATAAATTGGTAGATTTTCCAACAAATAAATATAATCATATATTAGAAGCCAGAAAAATATTTTGAGCGTATCTTTCCATTTGCATTTGAGTTTCAACCATTTCCCTGTAAAAAGTCACACATTATACTGCAAATGTGTCAGTATTTCTTGACTAGCTATCTCTGAGTAATCAATTTTCCCTAATGTGGACATTCTGGACACCATGTCTAGAACTTGGGGCTTCTTGGGACTCGTCCCAGCTCTTGTACTCTCTGCTTAGCCCTGGGTGAGTCACTGCCAATTCCCAGAGCCACATTTTTTTCACTCTATCAAATAGGATGAAAATCTGCCAGCCTTTCCATCTTCTGTTCTATATAGCTCTCAGCACTAGGCAAAAATATGATCTCCAAGGATTCTTGTAAGGTCTAAATAGAAAATGTTGAAGTTTCTCAGAAGAAAGATGCAGTATCAATAGATGTAAAGACTTACTATGATGTAATTGAAAATCTTTATGAAAGCATTGCAAACAAGACAGCATGCATAACTACCTAAATAAAGTTTGAATGTTTATCATAGCATCATTTTTCTGGTTTCAAAATTAATACATGTTGGGTTTGGAAAAGACAGAAAGTATAAAGGAGACAATAAAAAGTCATGCCTATAATTTCTCCACACAGAGATAGCTGAAAATATAACAAAAATTTAAGATTGATTACCCCCTTTTCCCCATGAGAATAATGTTCAAAATAACGCACTGCTTGTCAAAAGAAAATCTTTGTTGAATTATATGCATTAATATAAATATTCATAGTGTTTTCTCTTTCCTGTACCTCTAAGAAATGCATTATATAAAAATTACATCACACCTCTGGCTAACTTAATCGTATTCCTCCATTAACTCTCTGTTCTTTCTCCAGGCTCTTCCTTCTATGTCCTCCCAACCAAGTCTCTGTTCTCTATTTTCTCTCCCCCTCAATCCTCTATTCTCACTCCAATATAAGCAGCTTCTAAAACTCCCCAAGCAATTCAGTTTTTGTCCTCAGCCTGCACAGTCCACTTGGCAGAACAAATCCCCATATTTAGCTGAACAGTAATCAAACCTTGTTCCTCAAGCCTGCCCCTGAATGGATTAGCTCTCCTACCATGTTCCATTTTCGAGAGATGTTCTAAAATAATTTCATTCTGACTCAGTGTATGGTTTCCAGAGAAATTCCCAAACAACTTCTAAGGTAAAAAAAATGTCTACGTAGAAGAAGCTCCTAAACCTAACCTCAAACAGAGAGACAACATCCGAAAGTCTACAGGATTGGATGGGATTTTATGAAGCTCAATTATAATTGCCATAAAAATTACAAAGTTAAAAAAAGAAGGCTCAAAGTGCAGATGCTTAACAAGTTTAGAGGCAAAATCGATGTATACCAAGAGAACACAAAAAAGCAAAGCTAAGGGAAAAGTTTCCAATTGAATTCTAGGCTCCCTGCTGCCAATTATCTCCTGATGATAGATGCTGGTTACATAGCGGATGAGTTTGTCCTCGGATGTGATGATTTGCACAGACTTCACCAGTTAGTTTCCTGATTTTCCTGGCTAAACAACAGTCACCTGAAAAAGAGCCAGGCCGAGCCAAGAGTGCCCAAGTGCCAAGGTGACCAGGAGGCAGCAGTGTCAAATGCCTGTGACCTTGTCCACATTTCCAGTTACTCCACCCACCCCGAGTTCAGCAGGCAGAGAGGGAAATACCTTAACTCTCTAAAGATATTGAACCTTGTAATAAACCACAACAGAAAGACCCTTTCATGGTTAGCTAGCTAGTGGTATAAGCCAGTGGTGCCTGCCCTAAAGAAAAATAATAGGAGTGAATGACAGCCTTTTGAAAAGAACCATTATATAGAAAGGTATGTGAGTGTGCACATGCAAAATGACAGCACTCTACTTTTCATGTCGTCAGGATATTTTTGTTTTAAGAAACAAATACACAATTTTACTTGATGCTAACCTTATAGGAAAGGTTACGCATCTCATCATTCTTTGAATTTGCAATAAATCTCTACAGCTTCCCTGTGTTTCCTGGCCCCCTGTTACTGTGGCCTCAGAAGAAAACAGACAGCCTGGACTGCGGGTAGAGAAGGAGTCACAGCAGTAGCTAAAAGGCTTTCAGATCAGGAGGCCAGAGAGCCAGTTGGGGCAGAAGAGGAGCTTTCCAGTGGCCACTGTGGCCGGAGCAAAGACAGAAACTCCCTCAGAAGGCAGAGGCTATGTGATGGGAGGAGGCAGGGAGAGGGTTGGAACAGACGTACCCAAGAATCACTATGAGCTAAGGATAATTAGGGACCCAGACCTAAATCTTTAAATCCTAAATTTATATATTTCCCATCTCAAGAAATTCTGAAAATTTATTCTATTAGTCCTTCTCCTACTGCATTGCTCATGTAGTAAATGGCAGAATTTTGGAGGTTTTGTAATATGTATGCATTCCTTTCTTCAAAGACTCATCAGAGATTTCTTGATGGAAGGAGTATCCGGAATTTTGGGCCATGTTTTAAAACTGCCGTGGTAGCTTTTGGTAACAGCTCTGAGCTGCCAGTAAGAAGTTTGAGTATCCTAAGGTTGTCATGCTCTAAGGAAGTCCAAGGCACATGGGAGGTCTTGCGTAAGAACTCCAGTCAACAATCCTGGCCTGGCCCATTCTTTACCCGTCCCAGCTATAGGGACAGAGTCCCAGAGAGCTGTTTCCAGGCTCTCGGCCTCACGTGGAAAGGTGCTGGATCAGTTACTAGATGGCCATCAGCTGGCCATCTGCTGTGGCTGGGTGGCCATCAGCTGTCACCAGTAGATATTAGCCACTAATATAACTGCTGTGGCTATGCTAGGGAGTTAGTTGGTTGGTTGGTTGGCAGAGAAGTAGATGGCAGATCATGTGGCTCCTGCTTCCTGTGTTTCCAACCCAGCCGCCAGAGAGAATATAGTGGTATGACTCCCCTATCTATGGCTCCGTGGATGTTCCTTTTTGGTCTCACCATACCCTGTGTTCTTGTGCAGGGAGTGGGAGCTGAGACCCTGCATGACACCAGCCCAAACACCAAATGTACACGTGAAGAAGCCATCTTGGAAGTGGATCCTCCAGTCCCAGCTCTTCCAGCCTCCACCCATTTACTATACCCCTAGCAATTCCAGTCACTCCGCTGAGACCCCAGACATCGTGGAGAAGAGAAGAGTTGTTCCTGCTGTGCCCTTTTTGAATTCCTGGTCCACAGAATCCATGAGCATAATAAAAAGGTTTTAGTTAATACACCACAAAGTCTGATGTGGTTTGCTACTCAGCAATAGATAGCTGCAGCATCTACTCTTTGTCATGCACTTACTCTGTACCAACATTCTACATGTGTGTAGTTTTATACCGATGAGAAAACTGAGGTTGAGAGAAGCAAATAACTTATTACAGATCACACCTCTGAAAGTGATGTGGGCTCGGTTAAATCCCTCTCATTCAGATCTGAAGCCAAGCTCTTAACCACTCCAGGGGACCAAGGGAAATCCCTCTACCAAGAAGGGAGAGAGAGGTGGAGAAGGGTGGTGTCTCTGCCTTTCTCCCAAATCTGTATTGATTCTTCCATGTAAAATATGAGCATTGAGTACTTCATTCTCCTGAATATTTCTCTTCTTAATTCTAAATCTTCCCAAGAATGAGAGATACTTATCCACTAAGAAATGTCTATGTTTTTAATTTTAAGGGGAAAGTGGTTACCTTTTCATGTAATTTTTGAAGTTGATTTCTTTGCTTGTTTGAGGTTATGAAATGACCTAACTGGGCTGTTGTCAGGGTGTTTGTTGGTGACTGAGTTGGGGTATTTTTCTCTCCTTCTTCTTCTTCTTCTTCTTCTTCTTCTTCTTCTTCTTCTTCTTCTTCTTCTTCTTCTCCTTCTCCTTCTCCTTCTCCTTCTCCTTCTCCTTCTCCTTCTCCTTCTCCTTCTCCTTCTCCTCCTCCTCCTCCTCCTCCTCCTCCTCCTCCTCCTCCTCCTCCTCCTCCTCCTCCTTCTTCTTCTTCTTCTTCTTTTTTTACATTCTGAATCTATTTGAAGTTTCTGGGCCAGTGCCTTTTCAACTTCAAGGGAAGAGAAGTGTTATACGGTTCATTTGGCTGGATTCAGTTTATATATAAGCTAATCCTTTTACCTACTTCCAGAAGTTTGCAAACCACCCTCACCCTGCTCACTACAATCATAGCCAAAGAAGCAAAGAAAGATTTCTCCTGTTAAACACCTCTATGCAAATGAAAAAACTTTGAACACTTATAGGCATATCAATATTTAAAGTTTTTAATGGGAAATGAGCTGCTTCTTTCTTATTAATTTAGCTAATATAGGTTAGATTGGTAACAACACTATTCACTGAGGATAACACTCATAATAGGTAAATCAGTGTCACAGTATGTTAACAGAAATGGAAGAGATATTAACGTAGTTTTAGCATACTGAGGATATTTATTAACTCTTACCCCAAATAATTCATTTTCAATCCTTCATTAGCAGCAATTTTTAACAATTTATTCTGTTAAATTTTAGCTAAATTTATATTATCTTTGGATAAAAGAAATAGATTCTTGATCCAAGAATTTCCCAGATGTGAAAAATAAAATTCAGAATGTTCTATCAAATTCCTAAGTTGTCTGGTGATAAGTTCTCACATATCTAACTCATAACCTACATCACTAATAATCAGTGTTAAGACAAATGTCATAACAATTTATAAAAACTCTGTTGTTCCAAGTTTCGAACTTGGGTCTACAGTACACATTTATCGGAAGATCTAAAAATGCTTTATTCTGAGTATCTCATTCATCTTCATGATACAAATATGTATTTCATATATATTCACAATCAGGCACCAAGACAACATAATAAACAATTCATTTTCTTTGCAACCAATCACCAGTGTCACATTGAGTAAAAATCCTGTCATTGACATTGCATGGAGATATGACCTAGAAACTCACGGGGTGTAATTCACTATTACTGGTGAACTGTAATTCACCAGTTCAGGTCCACACAAATTCATTGAACTCCTACTAAGTGCTAGATGTTGCCTTAGATACTGGGGACACAAAAACAAAATGAACAAATACTATTCCTACCATTAGGAAAATTCTGGATATGTTTGACAGGAGAGGCCTAGTTTAGGCCGAATGCCAAGGTTCTGACCTACGTGTGAGAGTCCTCAAAATGGGAGATTTTGGAGATTTGCTTGTAGAGGGTTTTGCAGCATAGGCAGTGCTCCTATTTGGGTGTTACCCTGGTGATAGGCTACAATACACATCTACTTTTCAACTGTGGCTTCACAATAGAGGTCATTATTAATGAGCTTCCAGCGTGTAAGCCTTGAAAATATACATCTAACTTCAGACGCAGAAGTTTAGAGTTGGGCTTTTAAATTTTACTTTATAGAAGCTTTTTGGATAGATGAATCCCCACTGTCAAAGAAACCACACAGGAAGTCACAGACAGATGGCAGTAACAGAAGCTCTAGGGAGCACATAATGATATTCCATATGGCATATGGCGTGGGGCTCATAAAAGTGATTCTAATACCCAGAAATGAATTAACCAGCAGTCACAGAGGAATTAAATCTTCTCTTATGACGTTTATTGCCGTGCAGAACTCCATTTCAAATCAGCACACAATGCAGCAAGAGTAAGTGTGGCAGGGGTTGGGAGAACAAACACAGAGTTAAACCAAAATGAACTGCAAATCAAGCAATCAGCAGCAGAGCCATAAAGCTTCACAGACTTGGAATTTTAACACAGGAGCCATCTTCTAACTTAGGTGTGAGAACACCACAGCCTGCTGGTGAAATGGGGCCCATCGCCTATCTCTGTACAGCCTTCAAGCTAAGGAGGGATTTTTAATTTTTAAACTGTTGGGGGGAAAAATCAAAAGAAGAATAATATTTCACAAAACATATAAATTATATGACATTCAAAGTTCTATTGCAACGTCCAATAGACTTGCAAAACTTCCAGTAGTTTTACTGGCCCACAGCCATGCTCATTTATTTAGGTATTGGCTATGGCTGCTTGGTGCTACAACAGCAGAGTTGAGTAGTTGTGACAGAGACTGTGTGGTCTGCAAAGCCTAAAATATTTACTATCTGCCGTTTACAAAAAAAATGTTTGTGCACCTGTGTTCTAGCTCAACATCAAGAATTTTAAAATGAGAAACTGATGCCTGCTGTGTAGGGGTTTTGCCACAAAAATAACTTTTTTAGCACTAAGGATTGTGTATTCAGAGCAAGGATTTGTTGTCCTCACTTGATTAGGGTTCCAGTGCCCATGTGGTTGCCTTAACACTTGTCTAATTGTCCTCTCCCTATGATTGTAAACTCTGTCTGGGTAGGGGGAGGGTCTGCCATGTTCACTTGCATATCCACCCTGCTATCCTGATGCTCACATGTATTTGTGGGTTAAATGATTTCCTTCAAAATTCTCTTTACTACTGCCAGTGAGATTTTCCTAAAATTAATAAAGCTGTTCTCAGGATAATGAAATTTTTACATTAATAAGTAATAGTTGGACATGGTACAAACTTAGAAATGCACAAAAAGTAAATGGTAAAAAGTGACATCCCTCTTACTCAATCCCCCAAACAGCCAACTGCTCCTCCCAAAGACAAATAATGCTACTGGTTTCTTGTGTCTCCTACCAAAGGAACTTTATGCAGACAGAAGCGTACAAATATTCTTTATTTTACCCAATGTTAGCATGTTGTACACACGGATCTGTACTTTGTATTTTCATTTAGAGCACATTTTGAAGATTGTTTTATACCAAACATAAGGTGGCCATCAAGTCTAGAAACGTAAGAAATATGTTTTCTAAAATACAGCTTATTGATATAACATGTGATAAAATAATATTTCCAGATTTTCTAAACAGGAGATAGATAGATAGATGATAGATAGATAGATAGATAGATAGATAGATAGATAGATAGATAGATAGATAAACAGATAGATAAATAGATAACAATATATGCCTTTCAAAACTAGTTTTTTAAATATATACCTTTTTAAATTCCCTCGGCAGCCTCCTCCTTTCTTTCATGGTCAGCGCTCCCCTGAACCCAGTTGTCCCTTCACTCTGGGACCTGGATGAAACACCACACTGCAAGGCATCAGTCACAGCTTCCAGCGTGCTGCTAGGGGCAAGATGACATAACTGGGAAGTGTGCACCTCCACCAATTGGAAAGCAGAGACAGAAGGAGCCAAGCAGTTGACTTCTCCCTCCTTTTTCTCTTCTGTGGACTACTCTGAGATGGTTCCTACCCATAACCCATTTGCTGAGTGAAACACTATCTCTTTCCAATTCATTGATCTAGTCAGCGTGGTAATACACTACATTGCATCGTACCTTCTCTTGACTCACTTCCCTTTTGCCTCACCCTCATCATCCTGGGCTTGTACCTCCCAAATAAATTATTAGCTTTGCTTTCTAAAGACACTATAAATTTGCCTCATTCTTTTTTAACAGCTGCATAATTTTCCATTCTTGTATTAAGGTATACATTTATTTAATCAATCCTCTATTGGTGGACATTTAGGTCATCTCCAATCTTTTGCAGATATGAATATTTAAAATATTAATTACTTTTGGACCTCTATGCTTTCATATCTTCTCTTATTTGGTGACATAATTATTATTTTTATCCTAAAAAAATGAAAGCTAAACACTTTTAGAAGGATTGCGCACTTACTTTCCCCTAGGGACTCATTTTCTGGTACTCTTATCTTTAAATTTCACAAGCCATTAATACTGAACTACTTATAATTCCCAGAGCTCTCTTAAACCTCCCTGCCTTTTCACAGACTGTCCTCTCTGTCTGGAATGCCCTCCCATAGACTATCTGCCTGGAAAACTCCTATTTGTCCTTAGGCCAGCATCTTGTGCCAAAATTATATCCTCCATGAATCTTTCTCCAATCCCCTTCCCAGTAGGGACTTCTTTTTCCATGATCTATGTTTATTTTGAATATGTGACCATTGTAACAGTTATCATGTTAAATATTAATCCTTTGTTTGCATTTCTGTTTCTCTACTGGTCTGTAAGATTTCAGAGGACAACAATCGCATTTTTTTTTAATCTTTGTAACTCCAAGGCTGTAAATAATCAACAGTTATCCAAAAAAGCTATAGCATATTTGCCTCTGGGGACATCAACAGCAATCCAGCTTAAGTGGACTGGTGCTCTTTTTTGTGAACAACTAAAGCTTTTATCTGTATACCAAATATTTTGCCCTATGAATCTCTAAAAACAAAAACAAAAACACAAAACAAAAAAGCAAGCATGTTTTCTTAAGAAAAGCATGACTCAGTTGAAATATACCTGAATTAGATTTGCTGGTCACTAACTTGCTATCTTGCACAAGTCACTCCCAACTTTCTGAGCTTCGATTTCCTCACTGGTCAAGTGGCTGTAATAATACTTACCTCGTGGTAAGGATTAAATGTAATAACACATGTATGTACACTGTCTTTCCCGTACCTGAAATAGAGGGAAGATGATTTGAAGGTGTAAGTTTTCTCACCCTTCCCTTTTGTCCTCTGTTTTCTCTTTAGCATACTAGTTTTATGTGAATTGTGATACATCTTCATTCCAAAAGTGTTGAGATCTATTACAACAACAGCACTTTATAAAGAGCTCCCATGTGTCAAGCAGTATTTTGTTTGCTTTACATATGTTAACTCAGCTATTGAAGTTTATTAGAGCCTTGCCTTGACACTGTGATCCTTTGATGGTTTGAATTAACTCTCAAAGTACTGCAATGATCCGCTATTTTTTAATATTAATATTTAATATTATCTTGGGTAGTGAACTCCCAGGAGTTCTCTAGCCTTGTATGTCATCCCTGGAACCCCAAATGGAGGCTAATTATGTCTGTTAGGGCACCAAAAAAGTTGTAATCACACACACACACACACACACACACAAAGTTTTTTTGCAAAAGTTGATATTGTTATTTAAAAAAAAAAACAAATAAAGAAAACCATTGAAGTGGATGGTTGTCATGAGGGAAACTTTGGAGGTTATGAGTTGGACTTTGTGTTTATTTTGAATTATTTGGGGTGGGGTGAGAGGAAGAAAGAAGAGCCCCAAAAGCTATTCAGTGCTTAGAACCTCTGGTGTTAACTGCCATTCACCCTTGACTGGAATTTTTCAAATGGCATTGAAAATAAAGAGCTACGAGTGAATCTCTGGCAAGGCCTTCAACCCAGACTCTAGACGATTCCTTCACAATACAAGAAAAGTGCATTTCTCATGTGGTTCCAGCAGCCTCTGTAATAGGCGTAGCTTGACCTCCTTTCTTGCAAAACCAAGTTTGTGGTTTCCTAAGTCCTATTTCTTCTCTTCTTCCTTCTTTCAGCCATGTCATTGCTTGTTTGTTGTCTACCCAACAACCAGTCACCCCACTTCTTCCCTGCTAACAAAATATCAACCAGTGGAAATCCATTCATCTCAGGGAGGGAGGCATCTATTCTAGTCACAGGCAATTAATCATGTTTGGTCTAAACCATCATGCTGTACCATTCCCCTTTGATAGTGTTGGGTTAGAGGCGGACATTATGAGCTTGTTCTGGCCGAAGAGATGCAGGGGGAAGTTGGCTGGAGAGTTCCCATCTCAGATAAAATGACAGAACCTCAGAGGGATAAAGCCTTTATGTACCATCCCAACTTCACTCTACCTTGGAGAGCTGATGTGAAACCAAAATACCTAAAGCTGCAGCAGCCATCTTGTGACCATGAGGTAAGGAAACTACGAATGAGAAGTCATTAGCTGAGAATGTCCTTCTTTGGTCAGAGATCCTTGATGACATCATGGAACCTCAGAAAAAACCCTGGAGTAACCTCCAGACTTCTTTAAGTAAAATTAAACGTTTTTTAAGTTTAGCTACCATAAACTGGTTTTGCTACTAACTTTTACAAAAAACAAAACAAAACAAAACACACACACAAAAAAACGTTTCTATTTGATGTATTTGTCTTTGCTATGGAACTTCCTGTGTTGCTATTTGTAAAATATGGAAGCTTAAGAACATTAGTATGATAAGATTTTAAGTTTATTTTGCATTTTCTTTTCTCCATTTTGCTCATTACAAGGATAAGAGAAAGCTATGATGGCTTTATAAAAATCTTAAGAACTAATTTAATTTGGCTTGTCATCACAAGGTCTAGTTGTTAATACTTGTTCAAAACATTATTTTCTAAAATATAGCCAAAGCTATAGCAACAGGAATTTGCTAAAAACGGAAGCATCTCCTTTTGGGGGCTGAAAAGTCTGACATCTCAGCTTCTCTCTGAACACGTGCTCAGCTGTCCTCTCTGCAGACCATCTTCCTCTCTGCAGGTGCTATGACTCTTCCTCCTCTCAAATTCTGACTTGCATGTGACCCTGACTGTAATGCCAATTCCAGTTCTAATTCTACAATCCTTTCTGGCTCCAGAATGCAGCAACAACTAATTATAGTGATCTGTGCCCCTTCCTTCAATTTGTTAAGAAAAATTGTGCTGACAACCCACTTCTTTGATTCCCCATGAGTCCGGGGTCCACTGATAGTCAAATCCATTGTGGCTATGCCCAAGGATGGTGTGACAAACATGGGTGCCTAGGCCTGTCATCTCAGCAAAGCAGCAGGGAAGAAACCTCTTTGTAGTACACATAATGTAACAAGGCCTGCAAGAGGTATCATTTAATTGGCGTCATGTTAACAAAAAATTCACACATTTTCATGTATTTATAGGATATCACTTGACAAACCTACAATTACATTTTGTGTCTTGATCAAAGAGAAAAATGTATTGAGGGTGTGGTAGACAAAATAATAGCCTCCAAAAGATGTCTGCGTTTTAAAGCCCAGAATCTGTGAATATGTTATATTACATGGCAAAGGGGAATGAAGGTTCTAATCAGCTGTTTTACAAGAAAGAGATTATCTTGGGTTATCTGAATGGGCCAATGTAATCAGAAGGGTTATTAAATGTGGAACAGAGAGGTAGAGGAGTCCGAGTAATGCAGTGTGAGATTTGTGGCCTTTGTTGGCCTTGAAGTTGGAAGAGGGATGTGAACCACGGGATGCAGGTGGCCTCTAGGAGCTGGAAAGGGCAAGAAATGCTCCCACAGAGCCTCCAGAAAGGAATGCAGCCTTGCCAATATCTTGATTTTAGCCCAGTGAGACCCTTTGGACTTCTGGCTACCAGAGCTGTAAGATAATACGCTTGGGTTGTTTTAAGCCCCTAAATTTGTGATAATCTGGTATAGCACAATAAGAGACTAACACAAGGGTACTAACTTTTATGTGCTAGCTCATATATTCTCTTTTAAGTCAGACAACAAAACTGAATTAGCATTATTATCCCTCTGTTTCTAAAAAAGAACTCTAGGCTAAGAGATTACACAGGTACTTAGCGGCACAACTGTTTGCTTCCCGCGTCCTTGTTCTTTCAAGCAAACCACGGCTGCCTCTTTGGAAGACAATCACTGGAGCATGGTTCCAAAACTCAGTTGTAAAATGGCATCACCTGGCATCTTTAAAAATTCTGACGCCTGGTTCCCATGCCCAGACACTCCCATTTAATTGGTATCGGGTGTATTCTGGCCATCAGTTTTAGAATCTTCCCAGGTGATTCAAAAGTGCAGCAAAGCTTGGCAATCACCATTTTGGAGGAAGGTCTATAGAACAGGTCCTCTAATAACATCATTTCATTCAACATGCTTTCATTATAACGTTGCTGAGATACCGTAGGAACTTAACTCTTATTTATATCAATTGGCCAATTGTAAAATTGGTTTCATTACATGTCCTTTGACTGCAGTTCAAAGAACCTGTTGACATTAACTGAGACTTACCAGAGTCTTGATATTAAATGGTGACATTACAATGACTTTTTTTTCCCCAGTGGTTCCCACTGGGGCTGCCCAAGAGACTCACCTAAAAAGCTTTTAGAATATATTTCTGCTTGGTCTTACCCTCGTAGATTCTGATCCAAATGGTCTGGAGTAGGACCAGGTATAGTTTAAAGTTCTCCACATGGTTCGAATGTATGATCAAGGTTGAAACCCCTTGTATCTCGAGAATAGAATGGAGTGCTTGCTGGCTGGAAGCCTATCTGTGTTGTGAATCATTGTGAAAAATCTGGGTATTAGGAGAAAGGAAAGGAGGTTTTTCTAGCGAAGCTGATTCCTCCAACACCC
The DNA here is from genome assembly GCF_964194185.1 of Rhinolophus hipposideros. Taxonomy (NCBI): domain Eukaryota; kingdom Metazoa; phylum Chordata; class Mammalia; order Chiroptera; family Rhinolophidae; genus Rhinolophus; species Rhinolophus hipposideros. The sequence goes on along the minus strand of NC_138047.1, from coordinate 84,974,530 downwards.
AGTGGGATATTTAAGGGTATATGTTTCCAGCTGTCCCTGGCAGGAAATGTTTACACAAATTTGCAGAACTTCTCTATTAGCATTGAGCAAGAACTTGCTGTTTTTGAAGAACAGACAAAAGAACACATGTAACCTAGGATTCATTAAAAAAACACACACACACACACACAAAAGAAGTCTGTTGAATGTATTTTAGAAATGGTGCTACGAAGATGTCATGAGTTGCTCTCAAGCATGCAGGATGGATAAGGCTGTTGTTGTCTCTGTGAACTAAACCATTCCGTGAAAGATTTTGCAGACAAGGGTAAGCACAGGGTGCTAAGTTATCTCCTCAGTGGTTTCTAATAGCAAAGAGGTATAAAATAACATTTCACCGGAAAGTTCTAGCAGTAACACCTTAATCCAGAGGTCACATTTAGTGTCAGTCATAGAGGGCACCTTGACATTATGTGACTTCTGATGAGATGCAATGTGAAGTACACAGGATCATCTCAGCAGTATCCATGCCAAAGATACGCAACCTGAGTCTTGTCAAATCTCTGGATTTACCTTCCTGCTGTCAGAAAATACCTGGGCAAAAGGAACAAGGTGAATGGCACCATGAAAAAACAGATGAATCCAGAGTGTGGTATATTCTACAAGACAGCTGGCCTGTTCTCTTCAAAAGGGCAATGTTAACAACAACAACAATAAAAAGTGCACAATTCTTTTAGCATAAAAGAATAAAGAGATGTAACAATATAATGCAATGCCTTAATTACATCCTGGTTTGGAGGAGGTGGAGAAAAAAATATCTACCAAAGATATGGAGGGATATATAGAGGAAATTTGAGTATAGAATAGATATTAAATGATATAATAGTTGTCTCAAGAGTGATAATGGTGTTAGGTTGGAGAACCTCCTAATTCTTATCTCAGTTATTTCGGGATGAAGTATCTCAATGTCTGAAACTTACTTTCAAATGGTTCAGCAAAATAGAAACACACACACACACACACACACACACACACCCATATAAACAAAGCAAAACGTTGTCCAAATGTTAACAGTTGTTGAATAAAGGTGGTGGGTACACATTTCACTCTTCTTTCAATTTTTTTTGAATTTTTCAATGATTTCCATAACATTTGGGGAAACATCTCTATTCCTAATTTATCCCTGCTAGAAAATGCCTGTTTGAGATTTGGTCTCTAGGAGTGTTAGAGATGGAATTCATTCCTGCAGCTTTTCCTTAAGAGTTTCTTCTGTTAGACCCCTGGAAGTTTCACCTGAGTGCAGGCCCCATCAATGGGTCATTTCTTTCTCAATCTTGACCTTATGTTCCTGGAGTTAAATAGCCTTTCTCAGGCTCATGTGAGGAGCTGGCTCACTTTCCAGACAACAGGTAGAGTTATCAGGTTCTCTAACGCAAATGTCATGATGTTTTGCCTCTGCCAGATGCATACTTAGAAGAAAATAATAATTAGGTGTGAGCATAACGTGATGCAATTCAATTTGTTTTGAAAACAACATATTGTAATTTATGTATTCAAGTGTCCTCTTCAAAAGCATACCTTGCACGAAATGGGTTTGGAAGCTGCCTTTTAGGATCACCTTCAGAGCCCATTTTACATTCTCCTCATTAGTCACATACCTTTGTCCCTTAGGGTGGGTTTCACTTATATGAACAGCTAAATATCACTGAAGGTCACAAGTTGTAAATAAAGTGATTAAGCAAGTGCAGAAATGTGCTGCTGTCCAAACTCAATGTATGAGTATGCACAATGACACTTATTTTCTGAAATAAACTGACTCTGATAATAATTCCTTTTAAATGCAGTTCAAAAATGTTTTAGGTAACGTTAGCACTATTTGAAAAACATTACAAGCTAAGCTTTTTGGGTGGTCCATTGCTCCCTTGACTGTGTAAGTTTGAATCCTGACTCTGAAATCACTGGCCAAGAAATATTTCTGTAACTCAGTTTTCCCATCTGTGAAATAGAAGTAATAAATGCCTACCTCAAACAGTTGTAAGTCCTAAATGAGTTGATACATGCAAAGCACTTGAAACAGTTCCTGGCATCTAGTAAATCTCAATAAATGTCTGCTACTACAAGTATTGTTTCTACTACTTATCAAACATTCAGTCATATCATTTTCCAGTTCCCTTTATGTATGGAATCTTGAGTAAGGTGGTTCTTTCCATTGTAAATGAGAGATACTCAACTCAAAATAGCTTCAGTAAAAAAACAAATAATGTTAATTAAGAAATAATATGATCATCTCGCTGGAAATTTCAAGTGCTATGGTAGCTTCAGGTATGGCTCAATCCAGGATTAAAGCAATGAAGTTTCTCTTACTCCTTTCCATCTCTCAGCTCTGCTTCTTTTTCAGTAATGGGCTATGGCAGCCTCTCTCCAGGAGGCCAGCAAGTTGCCCACCGGTAGCTCGAAAACACCCTAAGTTTTAGCACTATTGCTTACAATCCCAGAGAAAGAGACCCTTTCTTCTCCAGCAGGGACATGTTATCATTCAAAGGTGACTCCAAGTGGCCAGAGTTTGCCCTAGCCTACCTTTGTGCAAAGTGCTATGTTCAGAGATGGAACACCAAGGTTGGTTAGCATGGGTGCCAAGGTCACTCCCCAAGCAGGAGCTTGAGAGTTACTCCAGGCCCCCAGGGAGTGGGGTGGAACAGTTACCAAAGGAAGTCCTGGGAACAAGGCAAGCCTGCTCTTCAGAAGTGAATAAACTGCTTCAGCTCATTCCACATCCATTTGTTTACTGCCTGATAGTTGTTTGGGTTTTTTGTTTTGTTTTGTTTTGTTTATCACGTACTGTATATTAGGAACTACACTGGGAGCTGTACATAAAAGTGAAATGTAATAGCAGCTAAAATTGATTGAGTGGTTGATATGTGCCATGTCTAGGTTATGTATTCACGGGGTTATTAGGAAGATCTTATATAATCTTCCTAATTACCCCATGAAGTAAGCATAATTATTGTTCCCAGTTGAGGAAACTGAGGCTCAGAGGATTTAGTAACCTGTCCAAAACCACACCCCTTAGTAAAACAGTTAGGATTTGGACCCAGTGCAGTCTGACCATCAAGACCCTCCTTTATATGTTCTGTGAATTTGATCCTCATGAAAGTCCTGAGATAATGCCTTGTTAAAACCACTTTTGAGTGACCAGTTTTCTCAGTGGTTAGAGCACAGTGCTCATAACACCAAGGTCGCCAGTTCTATCCCCACATGGGCCACTGTGAGCTGCACCCTCCACAACTCGATTGAAACAACTACTTGACTTGAAGCTGATGAGTCCTGGAAAAACACACTTAAAATAAATAAAAAGTTTAAAAACCAAAAACAAAACCACTTTATCACAGATGAGGAAATAAGACTCAAAGAGGTTAAGCACATTTCTCAAAATCATGCCTGGGCCCTGTGCTAGGCAATTGGGAACCAGAAATGAAGATATGGCCCCTGACAGTACTGCTGTGTGTGGTTGCACAGCGTGAGCCCTGCAGGCCCATTGGGGGGCAAAGGAGGATGAGGGATGAAATTCAGCCGGAGTTCTCTCACAAATCATGGCGCTGACCCTGGCTGCATCCCCGCAAAGCCTTTTTCTACTGGCCAAGCCATATCGAGGAGGCTGCAGCTACTCAGAGGGGGAAGGATTTTACAAATTGACCAAAGCCTGTAGATAGGTTAACAGGAAACTTGACCCCAACCTCAAAGGCAGCTTGAAACATGGACAATTACAATGACACATGGTAGTACCAAGGAAGAAGCTGCCACAGAGAGCTATATGACACAGAGGAGGGGCCATGTGGCTGTTCATTCTGCCACGTTCAGACTCGAATAGGTCCAGTAGCCCACCTGGTCTGGCCTGAGGACGCACAGGGCTGCCAAGCAAATGGATCCCAGTTGAGTGAGAGCACTGGGCCCATTCAGAGCCTGCTCTCTGGATTCACTCTCAGATGAGAAGACCCGGGGACCATCCCAGCAGTCTTGGCTTGACAGAAGTATTGTTTCTGTTCTAAGACAATTGTAGCTACTCATTAATCTGGACATAGAAAAACAGACTTGGCTAAAGCCACTTGGGGTAGCTGCCCACCCAATAATTACCTTTCTTCTCTTAGCTATCTATCAGAGCCTTGATATTCTGGGTACTGTAATGTTGGTTACTCGTATGTTACACAAGTGTCTCCCCAGCCCCAGGGGATAAATAATGATTAATCTAAATTGACTATTATAATTTGGGTTCCTTCCAGAGTAAGGAACAAGGATTTTAGGACGTGATCCCAGAAACTGCTTAAGAACGCAGTTTAAGAGATTAACCTAAAATGTATGTAGAGCACCCAGCCCTAAACTCTAACCATAGTAGGCACTGATACATGATAGTTATTATTACTTGATATAACTCCCTCCTGGCTTACCATAGAGGTCTGGAAAGCCAGGTGGGATCTGAGTGATCTGTGTGCTATAACTGATAGTTAGCTGACGTCTAATCATTCAATGGTGCATTCGTTTTCAACATGTGCTAGATATGCTGTGCTTGGGGCCAATCAGCATGTTGAAACCCATAGCAACCATGTTTGATTCCTGGCAATGATGAATCAGTGCGCTAAGAAAGGAAGAAAGTGATGGCAGAACTGAACTTCTCTGTAAGAGGCGAGGCAGTCTCGTCTTGCGGGGTAAGGGAAGAAGCATGAAGATTCTGCTCTGTGTGAATAGAAACACTGTGCTTAATGGATATTTTAAAGCATAACAACATCTCTAGTAAAGTTTGGGGGGGGAATGAGAAAGGATTTTGGTGGAGCACTAAAAATCCATGCCATAGTGAGGAATTGCTCCACCAAAATCTTTTCTCAGTTCTTTTCACGTAATGAAGTTTCAGCTCCAGCACAGGTCTGCCCCCTAGACTACATTTCCCAGCATCACTTGCGGTTTGGTAGGACCATGTGATATGTCCTAATCAATGCAGATTAAGCACTATCCACCTCTTTTATTTAAAGGAAATTACTGTCTTGGACTATTTCTTTTTCCCTTCCTGGAATCTGAACCTTCTCTTGACTCAGCTTTGCCCATAGGGAAGAGGGCTGACTTATTCTGAGTATTAATTTAGAAAAGCATGCCTCTTCCTAAGATAAAACCCAGAGGTTAGAGATATCAAAGGGTAGTCAATATCAAAGAAAAACTATTGAACACACACACACACACACACACACACACACACTTAATGCAACATTTACATTATTTACATTATTTCTTTCAACAAGGCAGGCTGGGAGAAAATTGGTGGGGAGGGAAATGGGTGATAAGTGCACACAACCTTATCAATTTGGTCAGTCTTTTTCTGCCTCCTCCACTGCTGAGTCCCTGCCCACAACAGGTGGCGTGTCAGTGGCCTTGGCGAGCAAGATTTCTTTCTCTTGTCTACAAGGGAGATCAGAATCTTCTCAAAACTGCGTGCCACAGTCTTGAAAACCCAGTTCAGCATTCTCCAGAGAGATGCGCGAGATCAATGTTCAATGTTCAGTGATGGTCAGCAGGCTGGGCTTTCAAGCAAAATCTTTCACTAGAGGCTTGGGGGTTACAGCCTGAGGAGTATTAGCTTAAATACTCACTAGTGCCTCCACAGACTTTCTCTCCAGTGCAAACATCTAGTTTATACTGCTTGCTTTTCGGGTACAAATATGTTTTCCTTTGTTTTTTAAACTTTCCTCAAAAACAACATAAGCAAGAACCAATTTTATTATAAACATTATTACGACATCTCTTAAGTTCAACGTGTTTATAGCTCGTCAAAGTGGGTTGTAAACACTGTCAAAACAGGTTCCCTTTTGTGGAAACAGTGAGTGAGACAACTTTTAAATATTTAAAGGAACAGAATCTGGGGGATGAAAGCAACAAGATCGCTGAGTGACCATGTGGAGCCTAGCTGCCCTGCCAACCTGGATTGCCTGGACAGTTACCACGAAGAGCGAAGGCTTCTTTCATTCTTAAGCCACTGCGTTTTTCATCTCTTTGTTATAGCTGCTTACCCTCTATCTTGGCACATACACTGAATAAGACAGAGTGAGTGGACAATCGACATTTGCTGAATAAATGAATGAACATGTGAGTCAGTGCAAGACAGTACATATTTCCTCATGTTTCTAGAATAATGGGACATTCTGTATTGTTTCGTTTTGTCTATTTCTGGGGTAGTGTGTCTCCAAAGACAGCTCCAACCTGAAGAGGGTCACACTGAGTCACACTGGGCCTGGACGGGAGTGCCAGCTGCAGAGAGGGAGGCAGTCCACCTTGACATCACACAGCTGCTGGTGGGCCGCTGAGAAACTGACGCAGGAACTCTGGCCTCCAGTGCTCTGGAGAAGGGACACAACAGGATCACCAACCCCAGTCCCCCGGCACAAATGCTCATGTGTCAGAGATTTCTGAGTGAAACGTTAAAGAACAGATGGCAAAATAAAGACTCTACAAGTGTGAAGTCTATGCGTTCTCTGTATGCACATGACACTGTTTTGTGTGCGATCAACATTTATGTCACTCCTTATGGATAATGAGTGCATGTTGCCAGCTCCATTTACAGTTAATAACAATCAACAATCACAATGATTGACATTCTCTTCACTGCCACCTCCTACCACGTGAACATTTATTGTTAGCTCTAATATACAGAAAAGAAAAATGTTGCAGAGAGCTACCAAATCAGGTCTCAGAATAAAAATAGTCTTTTCTTGACTGTGAGCACTTAGAATTCAGGGGTGTCCAAACTTTTTTCAACGTTTTTCACCAAGGGCCATATGCGGTAAAATACACAAACAGCCAGGCCACTCACTCTGAGGTGAAGTAGTATTGCCTCACCTGGTTTATTTAAGTAAACTAAATATATTTTTGGAATTTGCTGCGGGCCAATTGACAATGGATTGTGGACCACAGTTGGCCCACGGCCGCAGTTTTGGCACCCCACCCCTTTGATCTAAGTGGATCAAACCACTGCAAGAAAAATATTGGAGTGGTGGATTTATTGGAAGAATATATTGTTAAGATGAAGAGTGAGCCCCTTTCCTCAGCTGCCGATAAGGTGCTCGGTCGGGTCCTTCTGAGGCAGGTAAGGCCGCGTTGGGGTGAGGCCCTCACTTCATCACGCCCGGCAGCGCTGGCCCAGCACTCGCCTGCATCATGGCCTCCATCTCGGAGCTCGCCTGCATCTACTCTGCCCTCATCCTGCGACGATGAGGTGACAGTCAGGGAGGATAAGATTAATGCCCTCATTGCAGCAGCCGGTGTAAATGTTGAACCTTTCTGGCCAGGCTTGTTTACAAAGGCTCTGGCCAATGTCAACATCGGGAGCCCCATCTGCAATGTAGGGCCTGATGGACCTGCCCCAGCATCTGACGCTGCCCCAGCAGGAGGGCCAGCCCCCTCCACCGCTGCTGCCCCAGCTGAGGAGAAGAAAGTGGAAGCAAAGAAAGAAGCATCTGAGGAGTCTGATGATGACGTGGGCTTTGGTCTTTTATAACGTGTTCAATAAAAAGCTGAACTCTGCAAAAAATAAATAAATAAAAAGATGACCGGGAAAAGTGAACCGGTGGCCAGTAGGATATACCAATGAGAACTGTTCACAGGTTCTGGATTCATTAGAGCCAGGCTATGTCTAAATATTATCTTATGTTCAGAGACCATGTAAATAAGCCCCATTTCCTGTGCATGATCAAGTGACTGGCTCGTGACTAACTGGAAAAGGCACAGGCTACTTTATTAGAAAGATAGTCGAAGGCAGAGATCTACTCATCTGTCCTAAAACTATGACTGGTGGTAATTCTAAATTGTAAACTTCTGTCTTCTTTAAGCCACTACAATTTTAGGCTTCTTTTTTACAACAGCTTAGCTTTTATCCTAACAGATACACTCACCAAGACAGATTAAGTTCTTAATCAAATATGTGTTGAAACATGCATGTATACAAGCTTAGTTCCTCCACGAATTCACTGGTATCATCATCAGGGTGTCAATGACGGTGAAGTATCAGAGAGGATATTTCTAGAATGGCAGAGTCAGAGGAGGGTAAAAGGAGACGTGTGGCCTGGGACTAGAAGGACAGAGAACTGCGGATTCTGTTTCTTCCCAGCAACTGGGTTTGCAGCTCTAGTAATAATAATGCTAACTCACACTCATATGGAGGTTATTATGACAAGGAACCATTCTGATGTGTACATGTGTCAAATTATTGTGTCCTCATGAGAACCTTTGAAATAGGTATAGTTATTCCTCCCAATTTATAGATAATGAACCCAAGTAACACAGAGGTTAAGTCAGTTTCCCAACATCACACAGCAATAAGTGGCGGAGCTACGGTCCAAACCCAGACACTCGGCTCTTACCCACTCTGCTATACTGCCAACGCCCAGGAGGCAGGTGGGGATCAAAACGCAAACACTTTTATGCCTTGGCATGGGACTGTGCCTATGCAAAGGAACGGTACCTTTTTCTAATTGCCTCAAAGGGTCTTCTGCTGGCCAAGGTTGCATCACAGAGAACACTTTTTTCTGTTCTCAGATAGGTGAGGTACAGCCTGGCAGCCACCTGCATGTCACCTCTGGTTAGTCCAGGCTTCACTTACAGTGGCCTGCTGGTGTGTGACACCTACTGGTGAGCACACTGGCACAGCTACAACCCTGATAACTGTTACTCCCACTCCTAGTCATTACCGCTTTTGTATTCTCCAGTCATCCACTTCCCTTCACACGACCATCCCAGCAGAAACTAACTACAATGAGCAGGAGCTCAGAGCCGTGGGCTAGCCACCTGCCAGCACCTCTGGGTGGAAAGAGCAGAACTTTGTGTCACCTGCCATGCTGCATGTGGCAGGAACAGGGCAGCTTTTGAGAATGTCTGTGGGCACTGAGAACAAAATCAAGGGCCACACCCAAAGTTAAAAGCTCCACCACAACAAGGCTTTTGTTGGGGGGAAAAAATTAAGCATATGTTCTGTTTGTTTCACTTTTGAAAATAAGTAACAAGAAATTAAAATTTAATATACCAACAATGAAATGTACACTGTGGTTTTATGTCATAGGCAAGTGTAGAGTCAGAAGACTCAGGCCAGAGTCGTGGCCCAGTCACCTCCAACTACACGTGCTTGGTAAATTTCTTTCACTCTCTAGGCCTCTCCATGCCCATCTGTCACATAATAAGAAGTATATATTTGGTCTCGGCCTCTGGTTCCTGTCACCTGAGTGACAAGGTAATAGCAGGAGCATCTTTTGTTCTAATATTTGGTCTTTGACCCTGGCACTTGATGCAGCTCTTGAATCCTTTGTGATTTCCTGAGTGATGGGTGTGATAGGAGTACCTGACACAGAGCTCCTCAATACCTTGAAATTTCCTTTTTTGTTGTTGAGATGGGAAGTCTCTGGGTGGGCTTGCGGATGGCTTGAGAATGGTCACCAGAAAGACCAAGTCATGATTACAAGCTTAGAATTTTCAGCCTCACCCACTAACCTCCAGGGAGGGGAGAGAGACTGGAGATTGAGTTAATAAATCAATTATGTATATGTGATGAAGCCTCCATAAAAACCTCTAAACTAAGGGATTCAGAGAGCTGAGTTGGTAAACACATCTAGTGCTTCGGGTGGTTGTGCGCCCCAACTTCACAGGGATATAAGTTCTTATAACCTCTTTATCTGTTCATCTGTAGCCTTTATTACAAACCAGGAAACATCAATAAGTGTTTCCCTGAGTTCTGTGAGCCATTATAGTAAATTTTTGAGTCTGAGGTACGGTCGTGGGAAACTGCAATTTGTAGCCACGTAAGGCAGAAATGTGGGTAATTTGGAGACTCACTACTTGTGACTGGTGTCTGAAGTTGGGGGCAATTTTGTGGGACTGAGCCCTCAACTTGTGGGGTCTGCCCTAGCTCTGGGTAGTGTCAGAATTAAATTGTGTCCAGGGAGTTGGAGAATTGGTTGATGTGGGGTAAATCTCCACGTATTTGGTGGCAGGAGTGTTGTGAATAGAGTAAGAAACAGATTTTTCTTTACAATCAAAAAAGGGAAAGAAATAAATCTGTCTCACAAATTTGTTATGAGAAACAAATGTGACAATATGTGTAAAAGTACCTGGGATAATGACTGATACAGAGGAAGAAACAGGAACAAACCTCAAGAAACTTTTGCTGAACCCCAAAAGATGGGAAGACTGGACAAATAAGAAAGCGAGAGGGAAACTAACACTGAGTTGAGTCAGGCGTTTTCTCAAAAGGCTGTCTTATATAATGTTTTGCAACATTATATGAGGTCATTGATGTTATACCGATTCTAATAAATAAGGTATTTCAGGTTCAGAGAGGTTAAATGATTAGGCCAAGTTCACGAAGTTTGAGAGTGATGGAGCCAAATTCAAAAATCAGGTCCATATGACACCAAGTCTCATTCTGCTTCTCAACACAAAGAGGAAGGAGAGGAAGGAAAAAGGAGGAGAAGGCTGGCTGCACATATGGTGAAAATGGGAATGAGAGACACCAAGGAAGGTGATGGAGGCCGTCAGTCAAGTTAACCCGCTTCTTCTGTTAGCACTGGGATTGGAGTCACCCAATTGTCCTTTCATCTCATCGCTCAACTTCATTATGTCTCTGACTAACTCTTCAGTAGTTACTCACTATCTGCAATTAGCTTTCCCAAATTTCAAGTTTTTCCTTCTTGGGAACTCCCTTTTCTTTTCCTAGGTTCCTGTGATAGCCTGAATAATGGACTGCCCAAAGATGTCCACGTTCTAATCCCCGGAAGTGAACAGGTTACCTTATATGACAAAAACAATGTGCACAGGTTATTATGCTAAGGGTCTTGAGATGGGGAGAGTAGCCTGAATGATCCAGGTGGGCCCAATGTAATCCCAAGTATCCTTATAAGAGGGAGGCAGTTGAGTCGGGGTCAGAGACAGAAGCTGGTGGATGGAAGCAGAGGCCAGAGAAGAGAAAAGTTGCTCTGAGGCTGGCTTTGAAAATGGATGGGTATTATGACCCAGAAAATGGAGTCAGACTCTAGAAGCTGGAAAAGGCAAGGAAACAGATTCTCCCCTAGAGCTTCCAGAAGGAACCAGCCCTGCTGACACCTTGACTTTAGCCCAGTGAAATGGACTTCAGACTTCTGACATCCAGAACTGTAAGAGCATAACTTTGTGTTGTTCATGGTTATTTGTTATAGCAGCAACAGGAAACTCATACAGTACCTTACCCCCACCCCTGTGCATTTTCACCTCTACAGCTTGGTACTGTTAGGCCTTAGTCAGAATTACAACATTAATAATAATAGGCACTTGCATAGTGTTTCAAGATTTGCAAAGAGAATCTAATAACATCTGAGCATTTACCCTGTGCCAGGTGTCATGTAAGCGCTCTACAGGGATTGGCCATTGGTTCCCACACATTTCCTATTGTTTGTCCATAGATACACTGAGCCAAGGTTCTAACCCACATGTGTCTGCCCACAATCTCAACCAGAACCTTCAACTGTGTCTTTCCTTTATATTATACACTCAATGTCTCATTTGACCCTTATGTGAAGCCTTTAAGGAGGGTATTTTTTAAAAATTATCCTTCACTTATAGATAAGGAAGTCGAGGCTCAAAGAATTTAAGTGATTTTATCAAGATCACTCGTTCTGTAATAGTCAACGCCAGCCCTCACATAGCTCAAATGCTTCATTCTCTCTGACCCATTCAAGAGAAAGAATTGCCCCTCCCTTGGGCCTCACAGGACTTTGTAAATACCTCTATCACCACTATGCACTCCAGCTGTGTAACGTGAGTCTTCAGAATGCCAAACCCTGTGGTTCATCTTTCTACGATGCCATGATTACAGAGGCACAAGCAGCCAAAAACATTCAAAAAGGAAATCTTTATTCTTTCACTTATCTCTCAGAAATAAAGTGGGGGGAGGGCCCAATTCAAAATCCCTTCGACCCTTCTCCCCGCTTCTCTAACCCCACAAGCCCTGAACCTCCCATTCATCACCCAGTCTCCTATTCTCTCCCCTCTCCAGCCCCAAGAGTCATTTCTCTCCCATTTCTCATCTGTTCTCTTTCTGAATTCCCTATTATGAGATCTGTTTACCTTCTTCCCCTCCAAGTCTTTCACCTCCTCCTAGCTGCTACTTTGATTCCTGCCACACAGTCTTTTACTTTACCTCAGAGAGTGCTTCACACCTGAAGAAGCCCACTGGTGGGCAGCCCATCCGGCAGGGTTGGGGGCTGGGTAAGGGACAGCCTGGGAACATTTTCACTCAGTAGTCTTATACCCTGTCACACTAGCAATGACAGCAAGCCATTTTGTGAGTACCACTTCTGTTCCAGATGCTCTTCTGGTCAATTTATCAATGCTGTTTCTAAGATTCCCAACAACCTGAGAAGTAGGTATTTCATTTGAAGAAACTAGCTACTCAGAGATTATGTGGTATTCCCAAGGTTCCACAGGACTCCCCACAAAGCCTTTTCCCCATCGCACACTACGACTTACCAAGTCTGCTAACAAAACTGTGAGTTCCTCAAGGTCAGATACCATGTATTACTCGTCGTTTTATTCCCAAAGCCTAATACAGAGCTGGGCACATAGAAAGTATTTGAACAAAATGCAATGCTCTCATCATACCTTCAGCACAACTCTAAAAGAAGTTGCCTCTGGCACCACCGTCCCACCCTCACGCACAAGAGTAGTAATTTTCTTTGCCCTCTATTACTGAAGCCACAATGTTCTTACCTATCTGAGTTCTTAGAATCATCAGACGTAGGGTTGGGTGGACTTTCCCATAAATCTGGTCCAAACCTCTTACTTTATCCACGAGGAAACTGCACGTAGGGAGGTTGCTCGTCTGGTTAATGACCTTGTCCAGTACTTTTTCCATTTTATTACATAGTTTCTCCTTGCTGAAGGGTAATTGCAAATACAAAGCAGGAATTTGCACCGGTATTCTTCAGGTGGCTTTCTAGGTGCCAGCCTGGGCCTATTCCCAGGAAGCTATGTGGCAAACGAGTTATCTTTTTACATGATTTTCCAGGAAGTTTTCTGTTCTATTACTGGACTCAGAATAGGTTAAAAGAAAATTCTCCCTCAGTTCTAGGAAAGCAATTTGACCTCTTACTGGTTTTATTTACTCATAAAAAAAGGGGGAAAGCATTGACCTTATAATAAGGAAGGAGATTTGGGTTTTAGTTCTGACTCTAATATTTTCTCTTGGACAATTTCCCAAACATCTGACAGCTGACTTTGACCGAAGGGCTTTCTGGTGGCCTTCCATAGACTGCATGGCAATCTAGGATGCTTCCTCTCAACCCTCCTTCTCTCTCTCCTTTATTCATGGTCTGATGACTCTCCTATTTTGCCTGGATCCCTCTCCATTTTATCCCAGGTGCTTCCCTTGATAAAATCTTTGCACATTTAATCCCATCTTGGCATCTGCTTCCTGGGACACAAATTAACATAAGTTTCCAGCCTACCTTTCCAAACACATTTCTTCATTATTCAGATTGGTCTCATTCAAGTCCTCAATCATGTACCTATCCCCCTTCCAGAACCAGAGTTCATTTTTGTTTAACCAATATTTACAGACTGCCCATCGTGTACTGGGTACTGGTGATAATAGTAATGGACAAACAATGTTCTTCTGCCTTACCTCTCCTTATCAAAATCCTACTCCTTCTTCAACCCCAACCATTTCCTTCTCTCACCCTGGGACCACTATCCACCTTGCCTAATCACCCCAAACCCAGATTGAAGACAACTACAGATAGCCCCTATTCCCCAGAGCTCTGAAATCCTTCAACTAGCCGATTCCTAAGATGGCTTACTTCTCTTCACCCATTCGTTCCTGCAGAAACCACAATAGAGACTCCTTCGTACAGTTCCCTCCTCTTCCTCACCTCCTGACCGACCCTGGTGGCCCCAGCCCCTGTGACTTGGCATGTTCCCTTCTCTTGGGAACTGTGAATAATGAACTATATTTTTAATGGCCAACTCCTGATCTGTTACTGTTACCCTAACTCAAATTTTCTATTAAAACACCATATTTTAAAGCAATAAGAAAGATCAGATTTTGTTTTTTCAGGGGGAGGTTGTATGAGAAAAATTAAATAATGTCATGTTATATTTGGTAAAAATATCCTATTGTTCTGGAAGTTCAAATAAAGTAAAATCTTATTCCATTTTCCTGGTGGGTGGAAATATCCAGAATCTGCAGGGATTTTCCACCAAAGTTCACAGTGCAGGAAATATATGAGGGGGGAGGAGAGAGACATTTATATATCTCTAAATAGAGCTGTATTCATTCCGAAGATAGGACTACAATGTTATACCAAAGGAAAGCAACAATTAACCAGGAGCTTCAAGAAGATAGCAGTGTACTATTTTCCCATGGAACAGTGTGAAGTGAGTATTCGAGGCTATTAGAAGCTCTGCTCCATATAATCAATCATTCAGGGCTTTGGGGCCTTGGCTTCACATTTAAATTTTACTCTCTTAGCAAATTTCAATTATACAATACAATGCTATCAACTATAGTCACCATGTTACACATTAGATCCTCAGACCTTATTCATCTTATAACCGAAAAGTTTGTACCCTTTCACCAACCTCCCTTCCCCCCAACCCCTGGCAAAGACACTTTTCACCCTGTTTCTCAGAGTATAACTTTATTTTTATTTTATTTTTGTTAGGTTTCACATAAATGATTGGTACCATGTAGTATTTATCTTTTAGTCTGGCTTATTTCACTTAACATAATGCTCTCCAGGTTCATCCATGTTGTCACAGATGACAGAATTTTCTTCTTTTTCTTAAACATTTAATACACTTTACATTTTTTCTCCAATATTTTACAAATATTTTACAAATATTTTACAAATATTCTCCAGTTTAAAAATGTTTCTTGTCTCTTTTAATTTGAGTGAAGCTTTTATCTTCCCTTTTCTTTCTTAAGCCTACCATTTACGAAACGTGTCTATCTGTATTGACTTTTTCTTCAGCTCACAGATCCCTTATTTGATTTCCCTCATGTTCATCTTTCTTGCAGGCGATCACCGTTCTTTCACACCTAAATTATCATAATTCAAACATTGTTTTTCTGGTCTATTCACTATTTATATTATAGTTTTTGTTGTTTTTTCTTATCTTGTTTGCAACAACTCATTCCTATGGAAATAGGCTCACTCAGACCAAGGATATTTCTATCTTAATTTCAATCAATCAAGAAAGTCCATGAAATAATAGAAAAATGTTACTTTAACTTTCCAAATTATGTTTGTGTATTAAATATCAAGTCATTTTATTAATTAAACTTAAGTTCTAGTACTAACTCTTTTTCAGTTCAGTGTACAAAACAAAATGTCATACAGTAAGGTCACTAAAATCACACAGTGGTTTCCTGGAAGCAGCTAGATTATAAGCAATGACATCATTGTTCACATGAAAGAAAGGTAAACTTGAAAACAGGGGCCAACTGATAACTAGCAACTTTGTCTCCTGGTTTTTACTATGTAACCTTTCACTCTACTTGGGCTTTAGTCTAGGGCAATATATGAATTAATTAGATTAATACATTGAAAATCAATTAGATTTCGAACTTACTAATTTTTAGAGAGCATGTTAACTAATAAAAGAAATTTTAAATTATTTTCTTGTTACAAGTATATCTATGCAGACTTTGTCCTAACACTTCAATCATTTATGTAGTCAAAAAAAAAAAGAAATTGAATACTATTTAATCCCTCCCAATATAATACATTTTTCTTATATCTTGTGTGTTCTAGTAGTCATAGGATATAGATTATGTTTTTTGTTTAAAAAAAAGTAAAGAAGTGTAACCAAAGTAACAATAATAAATAGATTCCTGATACTCCCATAAGTATCAAATTACGAAGCACAAGTGGAGGAGCTCAGCGGACATGGGCAGTGTGAAATCCAGCTGGGTCAGTCGGAGGAGGCTAACTGCTGTAACCAGCAGACCCGACCCATCAGTGCTGGACACAAACAGTTCATTTCACTCATAAAATAGTCCACTGTGGGTGCTGCTGGTCAGGTAGCCCTTCTGTGTGGCTCTCTTCCAAGCAATGACTCAGCACCTGGGCTCCTTTAATCTTGTGTCTCCGCCATCCCCTATGGCATTGGAGTCCTCTGATTTTTCAATTTCCCAGTGAAGGAGAAGCCTAGAGAATGGATTGTGTGGGAGGGTGGTTACCAAATACCTGAGGGTACGACTGGGAATTGTAATCTGGCTCTATACCCTGGAGGAACAGGAATCGCAGGTGAACACCAGCAATCACAGCTCTACTGCTTATCAGCCTAACTCTTCTCCTCACTTTCCATACCTGTGTAATGGGGATAATAATAGCACCACTTTCATCCAAGTTGTGAAGATCAAATGAGTTCTGTTCACTCCCAATAGGGTGCAAGAATGTGAGGTGGAGTGTGTGTATCTGAATTTTACTCTTCAATCCACTTGCATCCCAGCACGCTCCCTGGGGGCAACAGCAGTGCCCTGTGTCTCTGTATTTCTGTAACGATGAGCACAGTGCGGAGAACACTGTGAACACTGATTAAATATTAATTCCTTCGGCTTTCTCTCAAGAATACCCACCATGCCAGTACCTCTTTATCTATCCCACAGTGATGAGCTCTGTGCTGGGCTCCAGCGTAAACGTGTATTGGTTGGCTGGGCTGGAATTGATTGCTGTGGTCAATTATGACCTTCAGAAGTGCCTCAACACAGGACAGAGAGTCATTGACCCACTAAAGGGTTTCAACAGTCTTGGTCACCATTTGCCTGAAGATTGGGTGAGCAATGAAGATGGGCTCTGACATGTCAAGAAAGAACAGGCTCATACTAACAATTTAAAATAACTCGTTATTCTCGATGGCAAACAGGCAGGATTATAGTGAAACATAATGTTTGTAAAGAAAATCGTGACTGGCCCCCACTTAAAATGTGTCATACATTAAAAAATATGTGAAGGTCAATTTGCCTGAATGAATGCATTGCTTCAGAATGAACGAAACAATTACCACTGCCAGAAAAGCAAAAGCTGCCCTGAGAAGACCTTCCTTTAATCCCACCCTTGCTTGAAGTATATCCTGTGGAAGTTTAATAATGAACCAAAGCCTCATAGAAAGCTGGTGAGGGGATTCAGGTATGGGAGGAGGATTGTTCCGAGCCACCGCAGAATGTGTGGTTGTTCTTTGCGACCTTCATTTGTCAATTCCTAAAGCACGTTGTCTACACCACCCACTGGGACCACAAGAACTGCTTCGTTCTTTGTGGTCTCCCCAATGACCCAACCCATGGAGAAGCAATTCTTGCTCAGAGAAAGATTTTGCACTATGCAAATGTGGTGCTATCACTCAGGAAAGGAAGACTATTGGTCAGGCTGAACGAAAACAAAACAAAAATCTGCACTGAAGCATGTGCATTGAGACACTCATATAAACTGTA
Source organism: Rhinolophus hipposideros (assembly GCF_964194185.1). NCBI lineage: Eukaryota > Metazoa > Chordata > Mammalia > Chiroptera > Rhinolophidae > Rhinolophus > Rhinolophus hipposideros. Next base: position 84,957,066 of record NC_138047.1, on the reverse strand, counting down.
CAGCTCTAGGGTCTCTGCAACGTATCCACCATCGTTTCCATACCCGAATTGTCCTGTTTGCTTTTATTTTCCTCTCAAAGAGAAAAGCAGTAACATCAATGCCTCCACCATTTCACATCGAGTTGGATCTTCAGGTGATGAGTTTTTGCTCATCCCCCTAATTTCGTGGTGCTGCCTGGGGAAGAATGAGCCAGAGGAGAAAGACAAAGGCGAAGCAGGATATAAAAATAAATGACCTGCTTTCTATGATGTCCCCTTTCTCAGTGGAACCTGCAAACTTCCTGTGTAGGTCCTTTGATGGCTGCATTCTAGACTTTCAAAGATGTCTACGCTGAGACACAGGTAAAGAGCTGAAAGGTGCTGTTCTGGAAACCACAGCAATTTCCTGGGGAGAGTGTGGCCCTGGTGGTCCATTGATGGTCATTGTTTCCTACCAGACAAATAGACTTCTCAACCTCACGTAAAACTTAGTACAACAAAGCTTTGTTTGGGAAGATGCTTTGTATATTTTAAAACAGTATCTGCAGTTTCTGAGCTGTTACCCGCCAAGATGAGAGGACTTTGCAAGCACAGAGAAAGGGCAACCTGGCTCTGCACCTTAAAGGCCCAGGAAAAAGGCTCTCGAAAAATCTGGGAACACAAAATATGTTTGCATACTAGCTGCACAGCACAAAGTACCTCAACTGGTTACGTTTCTACATATTTTTTAAAAGGCAGCATAATTAATTTGTCTTATCAAATGCTTGGCATGATAAACCAAACTAGATTCTCCTATTGTACAAAGGACTCTCTCTTCAGAGTCATGGGAAGGAGTCCTTTGTACAATACTCTTCAGAGTATGGGAAAATTTGGAATTCTTGCCTCCGTGGCAACAATCATTCTGTGTGGTTACCAAAAACTAGGACTATACACAAATAAATAAATCACAAAACTCGTAATCCAAAAGCAAGTCATGGAACAAAGGTGGTCTGGGTGTTTATAATCTAGCACTGTCACCCTATTGAAAATAATGGCAGGAAAACCCCTGCAGGTACTTGTGTTGAAGTGAAAGACAGTAGGTCTGTGGGGCTTGGAACTGACTCAGTGCGGGGTCAGCTTCTAGAATTGTCCTGGCAGCTTTTGTAACAGGTTCTACCTTCAAACTGCTGAGACACAATTGGGGGAAAAACATAAAATGAGCACTGTTGATGAATTTTACCATTTGATTATTCTTAACTTTTTCTGATTAGAAAATTACTATGGCAGCATTGTAGAAAAATTAGAAAACACAGATAAGAAGAAAGTAAAAGTTTTATTCACAATCCCATTATCAAAAATAAGTACTATCAACTTTCTCACATATATTATATCCATTTGAACCTTTTTTAATGTAAATATGGTGACGTAGCAAGTGATTCAAGGTTTAATTCTAAAGTCAGCTAACAGGGGGAAACAACTTGCAAACCTTCCCTGAACTGTCCTCAAATAAGGTATAGTCTACATGGTCTTATGTTCCCAGTCCTGTGAAATGTTTCTTATACATTTGAGAACTGCTGCTCAGCTAGACTAAAAGGAGAAACAAAAGCAGTATCTTAAAATAACCTTGGGTGGGGAGGGAGGGGAATTCTAAAGTTGTCCTGTGTGCTGGCAGTATCTACTCGGTTATGTTTTAATCTTAAGCAACTGTGGCCTTGATACATATTAATAGGTTGATTTATTGTGTAGATTAAACATGATAAGTTACTGGAGTGTCTATTCCAGCGACACTCCTTACTGGAGATTAGATTTTAAACTTGGTGCCAAAGATGCACAAACATTGCAACCTCTCTCTCTCAAAAGAAAAACTCAGATCAGACATGCTGTTTTGGAGCCCATTTCTTCCATTTAGCAAGATATTTTAAGCATTTTCCCAAGATAATCAAATATTCTAAAACACATTTTCTATTTATGGTTATTGTTCAAAATTTGTTTTAATATAATTATATTTATGTTGCTTGCTGTGGAGAAATATATCTCTGTGAACTTTATCACGTGTTACTTTTTACCACGTATTATTGGTGTGGGAATCCAGAGGAACTAGGCTGCTCTGGCAGGGACCTCTGTGTTTAAGGAGTGAGCTCTCCGAGACAAAAGAGGGCACATCTCAAGCCCTGCATTAGGATGAATCCTGTGTCAGTAATTTCTTACCCGCATCCAAGACATTCCGTTTTCTAGCCATGTATTCATTACGCTATTTCTCCCTAAAAGCAATGTTGCCGCTTTTTAGGCATGGGGCAACAGCTAGATGCCAATAATCTACACAAAGCTGGACTAGAAGGGAAAAAAAACACACTGAAAGCAGAGAAATAAGGCAGTGATGGAAATTTCAGGAATGGCATGGAAGACGTTAGCAATGACGTTAAAGAAGAAGGACTATAAAAGCAGCAAATCCGGTTAATATAAGGTTAATATAACCTAGACATCAGCCATGACAGCTAAATCTCATGATTGTCCCACCCCTCAAACCCACAGCCTGCACAGGCCCAAAGCTCTCACTGCAATTTCTGCTTATTCTGGAGGGCTGCCTACTCCTGGCCTCCTCTGCTCTGTGGCCTCTGACTTTCTCACGAACTGGTTGCACTCACTCCAGATCAGTTCCTAAGATGAGGCTCATTGCCCTCCTTCGTTCTCCAAGCTAGCTCACACACAGCCCACATGTATGGGTTCAGTAGGTGTGCCAGGTCATGTACGCAGCTGACCCAGCACCAGGCCTTCTTTCTTACCTACCTCAATTAAAGAGGATACAAAAGCTAATTATTTCCTTTCACCCACTGAGTTCAGGGAGGTCATGTGATGGAAGTGGAAATTTGCTGGGAGTGTTTCTGGGAAAGATTTTACTATGTTTAAAAAAAATGGCCGTCATTGGTAACTTTTCCCTCTTCCTTCTGCCTGCCTTGAATATGGGCTTCAAGTGTGAGCCCACAGCAGCTACAAGCACAAAAGCCAAAAGAATAAGGATGATCAAGAGGACATATAGACAATGGCATCAGGGAGCAGCCGAATCCATGCCAACAACCATGTACCTCTACTTTTAAGAAAAAGTCCCACTTGTTTAAGCCACCAGAGGTCTGATATTCTATTACTTGCTGCCAACTATGTCCCTAACAGATAAAGATTTTGCTGTGATATTTTGGAGGTCCCAGGAAGGGTGAAAATTACACAACCTTATGCCATCTTGCTTACCCCTCATTCTCCCTATTTCTCTCTTCTTCTTTTCCTCTTCCATTTCATCCTGTCTTCCAAAAGGCAAAGCAGAATTATCCCTTTATTTCACATAAAACATTTGTCATCAGAATGACCTTTGTCATGTAAATATAACTTAGATATCTCTTCTTTCATTCCAAGTATTCACCAAATATTTTTTTTTTCCCAATAAGGTCAGCTCTCTCCCTAAAAGGGATTCTGGTGCCAGATGTTCAGATAAAAATATCCTCTTAAAAGGATAGCAATGCTTACAGCCCTAGAGAATGAGAACAGCATTGCCAAGTATCGATGAGATAATTCTGCACAGTGATGGGAATCCATCACAGTGTTGACTCCATCTGACTGGACAGCACTGCTCATCAAAGGCTGAGCAACTTGACTTGCTTCCTCCAGGCAGGGAAGGTCCTTCCATGGGACTCGGTCATCGAGCGTGCTCCCCACATCTCGCATATCTACTTTCAGGTGACATTGCTAACTCTGGGGAAAGTCCATCTGCCTCAAGCTGCTTCACCTAAGACCCTGTCCTGAGGTTGATCAGTCACAGAATGCTCACCAGATAAAAAACAAGTCTGCACCAGACTGGGCTCAGAAAGTTCCTGCACTCAGCCAGCAGAGGTCAGCTGCCAAGAACGTCCAAGCCTTGGCTTGGAGAGCTCAAGACAGCTGGTGGTCGCTTTTTCAGAAATGTTATTTTGTATGTTTTCTACCAGAAATAATTGAGACTACTAGGAATAAATGAAAGTATACTTCCTTGCACAAATGTTAAAATGTCTTTTTTTTTCTTTTCTCTCAGCACTAACCCCACATATGTGATCCTTTGTTAAACCTACTTTGGATTATATATATATTATATATACACACACACACACACACACACACACACATTTGGATTATATATATATATATATATATATATATACATATATATATATATATATATATATATACACACACCACATTTATTTGTCTAAACCAGTGGTTCTCAACAGGAGTGACTTTTTCTCCCCAGGGGACATTTGGCAATGTCTGCGGACATTTTTGGTTGTCACAACTGGGGGGGGCGGAGGGAGGGGAGCAGAAAACTACTGGCATCTAGTAGGTAGAGAACAGAGATGATGCTAAGCATTCTACAATGCACATGACAGCCCCAAACATCAAAGAATTATCTTGCCTGAAATGTCAATTGTGTAGAGGTTGAGAAACCCCAAACTCAAGGGCCAATAAAAATTAAGACACAGAGTCTTTGAGTCTTTGCGCACTTTGAGTTTTCTTAGAGTCCTGTTTAATTCTTATTTTTAATTAGAATTATTTTTAAATTTTTAATGTATTTGCTTTGTCATTTGCTGTCAGTGCCTCTGGATACATCTATTGTGTCCTATTATAATAAATATATTTCTATAATTTAGTAACAGTAACTGGATATGTAGAATCACTTGCTCATATTGATTTTCTTCCCTTTCTTTTGTACTACATTTTTGTTTTTTAGTCTTGAAGTAAAACCATCCCTTCACAGCCTTTCTAAAGTAAAATCATTTCTGCAGTCTTTTCTTCCCCCTCCATCGCAATCTGAGCATTTTCCTAGGAAAGATTACCCACAGTTAGTGCATACAATTGTTTGGCCACAGCAGCTGGAGGGTTCAGCATTGTGCAGCTACAATTAAACTCTTTTCTTGGGACTTACATGTTTATTAATTCCATGCCTCACAGAAAAGTCAAGTTCAAAAGGGTAAGTAACAAATCTCCAGGAAACTTTGCTCACATCCTTTCCTCCACTGACCCTTTTTATTTCAAATTCTAGCTAATCTCATCTCCTTTTCCTTTTTAGAAGCTTTTCTGAATTGTCTTCGATCAACTCTCTCCCTTAGGAATTCTAAATGTATATTCTCTCTTCCTTTCAAATAGTGCTTAATCAAACACACCTTGTGATGACTCTCGCGTTTCGGCCCATGTAGTTATTAAACATCTATTTTCTCTCCAACTACAGAAGTTCTTTTGCGGCAGGAACCATGTCTCATGTTTCATTAAATCCCTGGATTACAAGGAGGAGGGCCTAAACAAAAAGATATGTAATAAACAGTGAATTCATGAATAAAATACAGATCATGAATGTATATATTTAAGACAATATGGACATACTACTTTATGTCCTCAGACTCCTAATTTGGCCATCATGAGTTGAAGAAAAAGCATCCTGTCTCCCTGAGAAAATCTTTCCTATGGTAAGTCGTAGGTAAGCTTGGCCAAAGTTCACATGACTAAATCATGACCAAAAAGAAACTTGATTCATGACCTTCAGTGACACATTCAATGTAGAAAATGTAGAAATGGGCTTAATGATTAATGATGATTGTTAAAAATTAAATCTTTCTAAAAATCTATTTATGTAATTTTTTTATAGGAGGGTATCACCTGGAGATAATAGGTGATACACTTCTGACCAAATTTCTGTTTCTAATATTTTTCCTTCTAATGGTCTTCAGAGCAAATAGAGTAACTAAGCCAACCAGAAAAATGACCGAAAACACATTTTCCCTACATCTACTGTCTACTTTCCTTTCAGACACACTTTTAATTCTTAGACAAAAGACTTGTCCCAAAATAAATTGATTCAAAATACAAGGAAATCTCATTTCTATGAAGTTTTATAATCAACCTATATGTACTTCTCATATATTGTGAGTGTTTATAACTTCCTAATTTTTTTTTTCTTTTACCAGTAAGTGCATATTGTATTTACTGCAGCCCTGGGGTAGAGCTGATTTATTATACATTAGTCACCTTTCAAATATTTTTCTGAATGCAAAATGAAACTAACCTCATATGGAACAGCACACCATTAAGGAAAGAAGTACAGCAGACTCTCCAATACATTCCTACTGCAACCAGTGAGAGCTACTGTCCTGCCCTGAGGTGAGATGCTCTAACACAAGTATTGCTTCTCTGTTGTGCCCTCGCTTTTTGCCATGACTATCTAACAGTTTTCATCCATTGGCTGACAAAACTTGAACAATTGATAGTGCTGGGCCTGCAGTAAAAAGAAGAATATCAGCCTGGATGTTCAAATGCAGATTTTGGTGCAGCACAAGAGGTAGTAGGAAAAAGTCAAGGCAATCTAAGATGAGGAAGGAGTACCTGGCAATCAGGCATTGATGGACGCCCTGACTTTGGCAAGGGCTTCAGAAAGAGCACTCCAGCCTGGGAAGGCTGACTTCCACTGCAGGACACAGAGGCCACAGGCAAGGAGTGACCTCGGGGGAGAAGGCCAATTGCCAGTGCATGATGAAGGATAGATATCAAGGACTGGGGTGTCATGGGCTCATGAAGTACTGAATGCCCCGATTCAGGTAAAGCCTTCGTTTCCAGGAAGGAATTTCTTCGTTTCCAGGGCAAATACAGGCCACGGGAACATTATATACTTTTCTTCAAATGTAAATGTAAGCATCTTTTTGTTTTCCATATTTGTTTTTACAACTAACATCCATTAAGTGTCCTTTGCTGAGCACTGAGGAGGCAAAGGCAATAAAACAAAAACTCTACTCGTAAGAAACTCACAGTTCCACAGGGTCAGGGTGCTGGATATTCTCCTTCACCGCATTAGAGCCACACCCCAGTTTCTCCAGCCGGCCCCACGCCCCTGGAGGCTGACTTTTATGGGCATCGGACCACATGAACTAGGCTCTCTTGTCCTCTGGCTTCAGATTGGGCTCAGTCAATGGGAGGCATAGCAGGAGATGAAGGGAGAGAGGAAGGAAGGTAAAGCTTTTCATTGCCCCGGCTCCCTCCCTGCCCTGTGGAGGCTTGACAGTGGCTGTATTCCCCTCCAGCCACAGCTACAGAAGAGCAGCCTTCTCCCAGAGCCACAGGGACAGCCATATTCCAGTCACCATTCCCTCCCATTGCTCCTTGGAGCCCAGGAAGGATAGTGGCTCCCCACTGTTGTAGCCTAGAAGTGCTTCATTATCTCCTCTTGGTTCTCCTTGACCTGTAAACATCAGTCTCATCATTAACCTTTCTTGCATTTATTTTCCGTATGCTGATACAGCACTCTGGGCAACAAGAAAATGTCATAGACTGTCAAACATGCAGTGAGAGCTCAAAGGAAGGAGTCAGCATCCTTACTGCGGAGGTCGGGTGAGGCTATGGTTTATAAAGTCCTGTTGTTCCTATTTACCCTTTCAATCTCAAATGAAAGCTTCCCTAGGAACATGGAATCAGCCACGTCATTTTCCAGCAACTGTGGTGGAAAAATCTAATGGCAACACCAGGAAAAAAGTTCAATGGCCACATGATTGATGATATAATGAAGTTCCATTTATCAAAAAATGGTACTTAACTTACATCAATGCATCCTAAGGTTATGTGAGGTACACATAGAGCAAGGGAAGCTATTTTTAAGATCTAATCTACTTTCTAGTTCACTAATAACAAAATGACTAACAATGGTTGAACTCTCACTAATTACATAGAATACAATATAGTATAATATAGTAATTACATACGGAATTACATATAGATATTATATATAGTAATTCCTTACCATATCACCATGGGATCATACTATTATTAGTCCCATTTTACAGAGGAAACTGAGGCTTGGAGAGAGTTAGTGACTCACTCTAAGTCAGACAGCTGGTAAATGGCAGAGTTCCAAGCCCATTCACCTCCATTCTTAATCACTATGCTCCCTGATAAAAAATTTTTCAGGTTACGTGTTAGGTAAAGTTGCATTAAATGTTATTGCAAACTCCCAAACCTCAGTGACTAGCCATAGTAGAAGTTTACCTCTCACCCATCTCCCACTCATCTCAAATCCAACTGGCAGTGTTTTGTGTGAGAAGGGTCTGCTCCATGTAGGCAGTCAAGGCCCAAGCAGATGGAGGTGCTGATCTCTTCAACATCAATTTCCAGAGTTGCCCTGAATGTTGAAGTCCAGTCAGCAGAAAGAGGAAAAGAGAAAGAAGGAAGAATTTTGTGGATCAATCCTGGAAACGCCAGGCATACATTCTCTCCCTGCTCCATTTGCCAGCAATCCATTGCATGCCTGGGAAATAGAGGTTAGCCGGGTGTCTGGGAGGACAGAGAAAGGATTTGATGGATGGTTAGGCATACTCTGCTTCAGATTACAGCTCCCCATATGAATAGCAGGGTCCCAGGTAACAGGAACTGTTCTCGGGAAGCAGGAAGCTGTGTCTGAATCTGATGACTTCCTGCCAGGAGAACAGAGAACACTTTAGGTCTTTCAAACAATGAGAATTTAATACAATGAATGTATAAAAGGACTTGAGCAGCCAAATAGGGGACAGTGAGACTACCCAGAGATTAGAGATATAGGAAGCCACTACCACCTGATAAAAGTGAATTGGCATCTTAAGACACTTAACCATAGAGCTGGGAGGACTATGGGTGGAGCTGGGCCCCTTGTTAACTCTCTAGTCTTGACTTCCTGTTGAACTTTGTGGTAACTTCCGGGGGGGAGGGATGTGAATAAAGAGGGGAGACACATTGGACGCTTAACATTTTTTCCAAGTGGGTGGCCAGTGGGCAGACCTGCCTGCAAGTGTACGTGCACGCACTCCTTGGTGGTTCCATTTCTTTTTATTTTCCTAAATAAACTGGCTTCTTTTGGTGGATTACCTAGAGAATTACTTGGCCAGTAGACATTAATGGCGCCCAATGTGGGGCAAGGAGAGGAATGGAACTCGGATGGCTTCTGACAGTGACAAAAGCTATGGTGCCTTACTGAGCTGTTTCAGCTCCACCTTCGCTCCATGGCGTGGAAGCTTCAGATGCGTTTCTTTCCCGGATCTGAGCCTACGGGATTTTGTGTCTGGCACTTTCCAGGCTTTATTCAGGAATTGTTTTTAAAAATTTTGTTTGTTCCTTGCTGTGCGTCTGTGTAAATGCTTTAAGGCCTATTTCTTTGTCTGTGTACTCCTGGCACGTTGGATTGATTTCTTCGGAAAGCAGGCTGTCATTGGAGACAAAAAAAATATCTGGCCTTTGCCTAATGCCCCTTTGGCCATAAGAGGTTATTTCTACTGAAATTGGTCAGTTTTAGCCGGTATTCGATCGTCCTGTCTCACTGAGAAGGTTAACACCCGGCTCAGCCAGTAGCTTGACTCCCTCGGAGCTGGTTATTTGCCTGGAAATGGCTTTGAGCCTTCGGCCGGGTTCTCAGTGGTCAGACTGTTCCCAAGTGAAGTGAGCTGAAGGACCTGCAGGTTATTCGAGAAGTCAGTTGTTTGGGGCCCGTGTGAAAAATGGGCTCTCGGATGTCTGAGCTTTCTAAAGCTGCCCCACCTCCAGGGATACCAGCTGAGTGTATGTTTAAAACCTGTGGGGAGTTTTTGTGCACGTATTTAACTAAATGGACAGATCTGACTACGGATAATTATAAATATCAGGGGCCGCTTTGGGGAACTTTTGAGATTCCCTAACTTGATTTTCTGACAACTAAATTGGATAGTGACAGTGCTGAAAAAGAGGAATGGAATGCCTATTTGGAGTGGTATACGGAGGCCTCCAAACAAGACTATGGATCTAGAGTTATCTTTTTACAAAATAAAGTCTCAAAGTGAACAAAGACTGTTGAAAATGGAAAAAGAAACAAAATGGCGCCTGAAACCTCTTGTCCTCCCTCCACTCCACTGCCTTGCCCTTCCCCCACTCCTCCTTTGTCTCAAGCTCCACCTCCGACAGCATCTTGTTCCTCATTGCCACCTCCTCCGCTTTCAACTCAGCCCCCAGGGGCATCTTCTCCTCAATCTTCTGTCTCTTCTTCCTTGGAAGGTATCAGTACTTTTCCACTTAAGATTAAACCCTCTGGGGATCCTGGTAAATCCCACATCTCCTATGTTCCCTAGTCCAAAGCTGAGCTGCAAGCTATTTTAAAGGAATTTCCTACAGTAACTGAAGTTCAACAGACACTGGATGAGGATTGCCCTATGGAAACATCCTGAAAGGGATTTAGAAAAGCAAACCTTTGATTGTTCGGAGGCCAGGGAACTTGCTAGGAAACTACATCAAGAAATTCCTGAGGCATTTCCAAAGGCTGTTGATTGGAGGAAAATTCAGGATTGCTCACAAAGGCCTCATGAATCTGCTAATGACTATTATGAAAGATTCCAGGTCATTTTGAAGGAAAATTCTGGCCTTCCTTCGGATACTGGCCACACATGGACAGCTTTTAATTCTTTGTCAATGGGCTGAATGAGGACCTTTCCCTCCTGGTTAAGAGATCCAGGACAGGATGGGTAAAAATGCCTACCCTAGACTGGGTAAATTTGGCAGATGAGCTCGCTAATACCCTAAGCAGGCCACCTAGAAGGAAGAATACCAAGACATTTGATTTTCAGCAGAGGCAAATGGGAGGTCATGTGGGAAACCAGAGAACTCCAACTTTTTGCCATTACTGCAAGGAGCAAAGATGCTGGAAAATGAGATTGCCATAAGTTTAAGCATACAAGACACTCCCTGCCTTCTGGACAACCCCCTTCCTAATTCCCAGTGATGGGGCTCCAAGGAACTACAGGTCATTTTTCCAGTCCTCCCCCTTAATCATCTTGGAGAAACTTTTCTTCCAATTGGGGAGGAAACTATTTCTGTTCTTTTTGACACCAGTAGTACACTCTTGTTGCTTAACTCCACTGTTATAAACCGGTCCCTGCCTCGGAATAATAAGACATTTCACATAGTGGGCATTTCAAGAAAACCTCAACAGGTTCAGGTATCTGAACCTATTCCCTTTTGTCTAAGTCCCTTAAGAGATGAACATTGTTTCTCCTTAGTTCTTCTGCCCCTACCCATTTATTAGGCAGAGACTTCTTAAAGAAATATCATGCTGGAATATCCTTTTCTCAAAAAGCACAAATAATATTAGAGTTTGATGGTAACTGTCAGAATCACCAATCAGGTGAATTACATAAACTTTCAGCATCTTTTATTTGTCCTGTCTCTGATAGTACAGTAACTGAATCTGAGATTACTGATTAATGGTCCCTATTGGACCAACTATCATCTTCTTTATGGGCAAAATCTTCAACTGATATTGGCAGGATTCACAGTACACCTACTATCAAGGTTCAAATTGATCCTTTAAAGCCTCTGTCCAGAATTAATCAATATCTGATAAGAAGCCATCCAAGGTATAAAGCCCATAATAGAAGATTACATAACTTAGGGTCTTATTATTCCTTGCACTAGTCCTTGTAATGTTCCTATTCTACCTGTGAGAAAGCCAAAGGGACAAGGGTGGAGGTTTGTCCAGGACCTCTGAGCAATAAACCACATTGTTATCCCTCGGCACCCTGTTGTTCCTGACCCTCTTACACTGCTGGCATCCATACCAACTGGAAGTAAGTTCTTTATAGTAATTGACTTATTCAGTGCATTCTTTAGCATCCCAGTTGATGAAGCTAGCCAGTACCTTTTTGCTTTCACTTGGGAAGGAAAGCAATTTACCTGAGCTGTAATGCCTCAGGGATTTACTGACAGCCCTTCTTGTTTTTCACAGATTCTGAAGACCGATTTGGATGATACAATTTTCCCTAAAGGTTCTACTTTGTTATATGTGGATGATTTACTTCTTGTTTATCTTCTCAGGGTTCGTTGCAGGATGATAGCATCCATTTGTTGACACTGTTAAACTTAAAGGGACATAAGGTCTCTAAAGAGAAATTACAATTTGCCCAAACTCAGGTTCAATATTTGGGACATCTAACACCAGAACATGGTCTGCACCTGGATCCAGACAGGCTCCAGAGGGTCCTACGTGCCCCGAAGCCCAAGACTAGGTGTCAATTACAAGGCTACTGCTGGAATTGGATCCCAAATCTTTCTCTTATGGCAAAACCTCTGGTTAAGGCCACAGAGAAGATTGTTGCAAGAATCCTTCTAACTATCTTTGTGCCTTGTGTAGTAAAAGCTCTCCTAAATTCTCCTCACACCAAGCATCTTTCAGCTAGCTGTCTTGCTTCCTATGAAACCACTTCTCATATAACCCTTTCACATTGTAACAACCTTAATGCAGCTACTTTTCTTCCTACTGAGAAGGCCTGACATTGACAGATCACCTCCTGACTCCTCATGATGATTTGCAGAAGATTCCTCTGGTTAAAGCTAATTTCTCATGGTTTCCCGATGGGTCGTACTTGAAAAACGACGACAGTGGTGAGTACTGAGCTGGTTATGCTGTTGTAACTCCTTCTGAAGTCACCGAGGCAGCACCTTTGCCCCTGGCCACTTCAGCACAGCATGCTAAATTATATGCCCTCATTCGAGCTTACATTTTAGCAAGGCGTAAAGTTGTGAACATTTATACCAACAGCAGATATGCCTTTGGGGTGGCTCGTGACTTTGAAATGCTGTGGAAACAACGTGGTTTTCTTACCACCAATGGAGATCAAATTAAGAACGGTCCATATGTACAGAAATTATTGGATGCTATACTTTTACCTGATGCTTTAGCCATCATTAAGATTCCGGGGCATTCTAAACTTGACTCCCTGGAAGCCAAAGGAAATTACCTGGCTGACATTTCTGCTAAAAATGCTGCCCTTAACGGTATCAGTATCAGTCGGACCTCTGTCATAGTCCAGAGAGAATGTTCTCCAGCTGATAACTTAGAAAAACTGGCCAGAGAAGCCCAACAATCAGCTTCTGAAGAAGAAAAACATAACTGGAAACCCTACAATTGTTGGTTTAATAAAGAGAAGAGACTCTGTTAGGACCAAATAGCAACGCAGTCCTACCAGACAGGTTACAATTCCCACTCTTAAACACTGTACATGCGTTGAACCCCATTGGTCAACTGATAAAATGGTAGCCTTCATGCACCAATATTGGTGGGGAAATATTAATAAGGCTGCAAAAAGTCCCTACCTCAGGTGTCCCACCTGTTCAAAGTATAACTCAGGGAAGCCTATTCACACTGCCCCTGAACATTTTAAATTGACAAATGGACCATTTGAGGTCTGGCAACTAGACGATACAGCTTCCCCCACCTCGAGCATACAAGTGTGTGTTAGTCAGGGAACGTATGTTTTCTCACTGGACTGAAGCTTTCCCTTGCAGACAAGCTAATGCATCTGCAGTGGCTAAAGTGCTGTTAGAGAAGATTGTTCCTACTTGGGGAACTCCTCTTGAACTCCACAGTGATCGAGGAACCCATTTCACCGGACAGGTGCTAAAGCAAGTCTGTGCTGTTTGGCCAAATATCTTGGCCAAAAGCATTGCCATTAGTCCTTTGCAGATCTAGTCCTTTTCGGACTCATAAGCTCTCACCTTTTGAGATAATTACAGGACACCCTATGCATGTGGCCCCTGCTTCTCTTAATCCACAGTGGGTGAAAGGAGACATACTTTACATATTGTAAAGGCTTAATGGATTCCATCAACATTAATCATGCTTTAGTCAAACAATCATTTCACCATGCACTCCAGGAAATCTAAAAACTAAAAATTCATACTTTACAATCTGGAGATTTTGTTTATTGGAAAAGACACCTCAAAAAGATTCCCTCCAGCCACGCTGGAAGGGCCCTTACCAGGTCCTGTTGACTAACCCCTGTGCTGCAAAACTGCAGGGAGTAGCCTCTTGGATACACGTGTCACACCTAAAGAAGGCACCAAACCCTGACTGGAAAAGCACAGTCTGGTGACCTGAAACTAAAGCTGTCAAGATTTAAAGCAGGTGACCTCTAAGGAGCTTGAGTTCCTGTGTAAGCTTGCTACATAAGCTAGGTTGCTATGTTCTAATTCTATCTTTAACTTTGATCTATTTAAGCTCTGCTTCTTATGCTAGTTGACACTGGACACCAGCTGTTCCCCAATCCATGCACTCTTCCCCATGACGTAAGGGACGACACCCAGAAGAGGCCCTTCTGACATCGAGGGACAAAAGGCTGAACAGACATTGAGGGACAGAAGATTGGACACTGGAAAATCTGAGACTAGAAGACCTGACCGCTGATCAATGATGGTTTTAGAGAAAAGATCTTGATCGAGGGAGGAATGATAAAAGTGAAGTGACGTCTTAAGATGCTTAGCCGTAGAGCTGGGAGGATTTCTGGGTGGACCTGGGCCCCTTGTTAACTCTCTAGTCTTGACTTCCTGTTGAACTATGTGGTAACTTGCCAGGAAGGGATGCGAATAAAGAGGGGAGCCATGTTAGGCCCTTAACCTTTTTAAACTGTTTTTCCATGTGGGTGGCCAGTGGGCAGACCTGCATGCACGCACTCCTTTGTGGTTCAGTTTCTTTTTCTTTTCCCCCTAATAAACCACTGTCTGTTGGTGAATTACCTGGATAATTATTTAGCCAGTGCACACACCGCTGGGGGAGAGGTCCAATAGCATGAGATGGTGTTATCAGAGCTCCAAAGCTGGGTGTCTCCAAAGTGGGAGACGCCTGGAAGGAGAGGGGGCCTGATGGACAGGAGGTGGACGAACAAGTGTCATGGGAGATTCCACCAGAGGCAGAGAGGGAGAGAGTGTGAGAGAGAGAGAGATGGGAGGAAGGGAGGCAGGGAAGCAGGCAGGGAGGCACAAACACACACACAAAGAAATACCCTGGCTACTCTCTTCCTCCTTGCCCCAAATCTTCCTTTAGTGCCTCTCTTCAGCTGAACTTATCAAGAAGCCAGCTGACAAGGGAGCCTGAGAAACATCGGTTCCTGCAATACAGAGCAGAGCAGGGAATGGACAAAGAAAGAATCTAAGAGCAAAAAGGTAAGTGACGAGCAATAATATCTAACTCCCTCCAAAGTTACCCTTTAAACTAACAGCAAAGAGATGCACTAAAATTGTTTAACTTATATCTATACAAATAAAGCAAAGTGAATACCTAGTAATTGAAGCCAAAATCTAATAAGGCTGGCTTTTTTAGTTCTTGATGTCCCGGTCATATCATATCATAACTTTGTTAGGTAGAAAAATCCGATAAAGTCATTATCAGCACAGATATTAAGTACAACTTTCTGCCCTTTTAATAAATCAGAAATATAGAAAACTCTCCAAAAGGAAAGAACTTATTCAACATTCATTCACTCATTTATTAAGTACCAGGCCCTCTGATATGAGCTGGGATAGGCCTAGGACATGGAACATTACCTCTTTCCCATTCCTGTCATTCCACATTTTCCTCTGGTTGTCTTTCATGTACAACTACCAGTGTTTCCATGCCTAGAAATTTTGTGTGCTCCACCTTTGAAATCTTAAACTATCTTTTCTGCATTCTCACTCTTGACATCTAAAAATGCATCAAAACCTCCAGTCTCATTATCCCTCATTTTTCTCCAAATTTTTCTTTTCCCACCTCTTTTCTGGACCATCCCAGAACCAATGGTCCAACACTCAACCACTCTCTTAGTACAGTGAACAAAGGAGTTTTGCTGTTGTCGGTTGGTTTTCCTCTTCAGTGCTTAACCTCCTTCCTAATTGGGAAGACTCCCTATGGTGAGAGTCTGCTGGGAAGTAGAGACTCATGCCCAGTGCGGAATGTGAAGGCACCAGACACTTCTCCCTTCCTCCTGGGAGTAGAGATTGGACAAATGACCAAGGTTTTGCCAATTGGATGCTGTTGCCTGAGGCCTCAACTCTTGACCCCTAGGGACAAATGGATAATTCAGTATGTAGCATTCAGGGCCACAGAATCCAGACAAGGAGGGTCTAAAGGTGGTGGGAGGAAGGCCTCTTGGCAGAAGTGATAGCTGTTCCAGCACGATGTCCTGGTCATTCATTCCTGTACTGACTGCCCAATCTCCCTGGGTTCCCATCTATTTTTATAAGCCCTATTCTGTAACCTTTTCTTTGATCTATGAGCTATTCATTGTCTACTTAAGTGAATGGCTTATTTTCATTACTTTCAACCAAATGATATATTTACCAATATTTCAACTCACTTCTTCCTTTGTCATTCTTTTCACCTCCCTGCAAACTCTAACTTTTGTTTATTGACTCTATCCCCACTTTATGCTCCCACACTCTGATTTTGGATTAGTGCCAGGAAAAATAAATTACTCTTTAGACTGGAACAAATTCTCTCCCTCTAACCTCAGCCATAGTGTTTCTAAGAATACTTGGCTCCTTATCCCATTCCCCAGAGCAGCTACTTCAAGTTCCCCCTCCATCATCTCTTGCCCTCCTAGTTCCCAAGTACTACTTTCAACAAAAAACTCAGTCATCTGCTTCACAGAGGAAATAGAGACCATGAGACATAAACTCTATTGAATAAACAATCATTGCGAGAATTGTTGTAGCTGCAATCAGTGTATAACTACTTTGCACTTCTCTTTTTCACCTTAAGATTATTTTTGTATGTTCATACATATATATAAAAATATGTGCATGTGTGTGTCCCATAGTTTCCCTTTCTGTTGAAATAAACTCGTTCCCTTTCTGTTTATTTATTTTGTATCATAAATGAAGCAGCTATATTTGTGCTTCTACAACTGACATTGTTTCCTTTAAGTTTATTTCCTTAGGGTATATTTCCAAAATAGAATTAGTGGGTTAAAGGGTATAAATAGTTCTTAAAGAGCTGGCTATGTATTGGAAATTTGTCCTCCAGAAAAATAATGCCCCTTCTGCAGTGAGAGAGCACATTTATTTTTCCCATGGTGACTATGGCTCTATTGAAGATTATAGTTTTCACTAAGTTTTGCTACCTTATTTTATATTTATTCCTTCTTCTATTGGTTCATAGACTTTCTATGAGACAATGCACTACTCTTGTTCTGGGTCACCTTTCATGCCTACTAAATGAATTCTACCTCTTGATTTTTACATTGTTGCTGTGTTTGCCATATTTGAATAGTAACACTTTTATCAGATGTTGTTGTCACATTTGTTTCCTTTATCCTGTTAACTTCTTTCAATATTTATTTCATTACATTGTGTGTACACATGTTTTAGTTTGACTTCACATATTTGATCATACTCATATGCATTGAATGTCTAGTCATAGCCTATATTTCTCAGGCATCAAATATTTATCTTTCCTCCACAATTGAATTAAATTTGGCACTCCATTTCTCTAAGAATTTTTTTCCTTTAATAGATCAGCATTTAATATTTAACTCATTCACCCATCTTATTATTGAAGTTTACTTCAATAAATAATATGAAGTACAGATGCAAGTTAATCCAAGTTAATTTTTCTCCCTACTGTTCTGCTTGTCTGACAACATTTATTAAACAGTGATTTATCCACCACCCCTACCATCATCATTTTCTTTAACTGCTGACAATGATTTTCAATCCAATATTTTTCACTGGGCAGTCAGAGCGATGAATTATTGCAGGAAACAAATACAAATAATCAAACCTGAAAACCCTCTGAGAATCAGGGATTTGAGTCTTTAAAAACCCAACTAGTGAGCATATGGAAAGTTAGGGCTAAAAGGGATTTTTGGATTATCTGGTTCAATTTCTCCCTCCTAATACAAATGAGGAAACTGAAGCACCAATAAGTTAAATATACTACAGTGACCCTGCTAAGTACTCTGGGAAAATATAGAGAATTTAGGCACATAACTAGAAATTAAGATGGATTTCAGTTTTTAAAAAATGCATATAAGCATTAAAAGTACTGCTAATAAAAATATACATCTAAATAATACACAAAAATATATAGCTAATGATAATAATATAAATATACAGCTAATAAAAATATACAACAAGTAATAATGGCAGCTACTATTCATTGAAGGTCTATTGTGTTCCAAGCACTGTGCATCTCTTTTAAGCCCCATGACAACCTTATAGAGTATTATTATTATTATTCCCATTTATATCCCTAGTAATTTGCTCAAGGCCTGCTGCCAAGTGGCAAGAGCCAGTCCTAGCGCGCGCGCGCTCTCTCTCTCTCTCTCTCTCTCTCTCTCTCTCTCTCTCTCTCTCTCTCTCTCTCTTTCTCTCTCTCTGATGTGAAAGCTTTTCCCACTATACAACACTGCCTCCTAGCTACCCAGCGGTAAAAGCCTGGGCATGCCAAGTGCCCATAAAATAACGTATTCCATTAAGATATAAACAAACCTGCTACTTAAGTTCATTTGAAATTGGTTAAAAGAGTTATCTCAATAACTACAATTGTGTAATTTGGGACAAACAAGTGACCACTTTAGAACTTCATTTACTCAGCTGAGGGCAGTTGCCCTTTGTAGGGGGCAACGGACAAGATGATCTAAAGTTCTCGGATTCTAATTTCTGTTGTCCACATTTTGTTCTTTCATACATAATAAAAGCAGTACACAATTTTAAAAGCAGTGTCACCCATTGTTTACTCAATTAACATTTTCCTATAAAACAATGTTAGGGCCAATAAAACCCTTTCTTTTATGATAGCCATAAAAAAAAAGCAAAATGATACATTAACAAATATTTTGCAATTTTTCTACACTGACATGTTTAAAAAAGGAATTTTTTAAATGATTAAATACAATGGTGGTATAAGGTGATCTGAAAGAATAAATACTATGTTTGATTTAAGGTTATAATAATAATCATAAATAAGTGTCTGCTGAATGAGTTAACAAGAAGTAAATTTTATTTAACTAAATTGTAATGGCTGGGTCAAAAAATAAACTTATTAATTCCAAGCTGATGTTACTACTTCAACTATATTTTTAGTATTTACTAACTAAATACTAATTTTTTTTAGATCCTTTTCATAGACTGTAGTGTAGTATACATATTAAATGGAGGCATATATTAAATATTTGGGCAAACCAGAGTAGTCCCCACAAGATTTTAGATATGAATAGATTTTCCTTCACTGAATAAAAATAGAATTCTGAAATACTTGCAAGAATATATAAGCAATTGCCAATGACAAGAAACTGAGCCTTTCCCACCTCTTGGTGTTATTACAGGCCAAGGGAGTCATCTCATGATAAGCATTTCTGTAGTTGTACCTTAAATCTTTCAAAGAAGGATTCTAAGGGATTTCATATACCGGGGTGCCAAAAAAATGTATACACGACTTGTATCCATCTTTTGCTATTGGTATATATCAAGTATTACAATTTTAATACAGTTTTTTTCCTTTCTTAAAATATCTATACATTTTTCTGGCACCCTCTGTATTGATAAGAAACAGAAATTAGGAAAAAAAGGAAATGTGGATTTTTAAAACTAACTAAGCTGTCATTATTATTAAATAAAAATAGAAAAATGCTTCCCTAGAGATTTCTAAAAATAAAATATTTTGGGCTGGTTAAGAATAGACATAAAAACCTCACAACGTGCCTTTTAGTCATGTAATCTATGAGTTTCTGGTAGTTTTAAAAGTCTAGGCTTTCTGTTCAAAATCTTTAACTCCTTTGGACATATTGCCTGAAGAGGGCACCCTTTCCTACAAAACCAGGATGCATTGGCTAAACCCCTAATTTGTAAACAAATCTGTGGAATAAAGCACTATATCAACTTCAAATTGTCAGTGGTGATGCTTTTTAAAAATTAGAGTGTATTTTAAGTAAAATATACATTCATTAATGTATTATATACATATATAGTTTATATACATATAGTTTAAAGCATGAGAAGGAAAGGGACTCCTGAATGCCCAGCATGAAAATTTAGAAAATAGAAAAATTCCAGTAACTTGTATGCTTCTCCTGTATGCTTCTGTATGCTTCTCCTAACATATCTTCATCTCTCCTTGTCCCTAAGGCAGCCACTTTATTGAATTATATTTTTATCATTTCTTGCCTTTATAGTTTCATCACCTACGTATTGTTTAATTCTGCCCTTTTTATTACTCTGAATATAACTATTGTATTGTATGAATTCTTCTGTGCCTTGCTATTTTGATCAGTATTGTTTGGGATCGATCCATATTGACACAGGTAGCTGAAGTTCATGCATTTTCAGTGCTATATTGCGTTCCACCCTATGACTATGTCATAAACTATTGCTCATTGTTTATGCTCCTGTAGTACATGGTTTATTTTGTTGCTATTATAAGTAATACTGCTGAAAACTTCTTGCATACGCCTCTCACTGCACATGTACACAAGAGTTCCTAAGGGACATTCTGCTGATCGTTTTTGTATGGACCACAAGCTAGGAATAATTTTAAATAGTTGGAAGAAAGAAGAATATTCTGTGACATGTGAAAAGTATATGAAATTCAAATCTCAGTGTCTACAAACAAAACTTTATTGGAACATGAACATATCCATTCAGTTCCATGGGATCTATGGCTGCTTTCCAACAACAGCAGCAGAGCTGAGTAACAGTGACAGAGGTCTTCTGGTCCATAAAGCCCCAATATTTACTATCTGGCTCTTTCCAAAAAAGATTTGCGGACCCCTGCTCTTGATTATACGCCTAAGATGAAAATACTCAAGCGTAGAGTATGTACATCTTCAATTTACCTGTTTTCCAAGGTGGCTTTACCAATATACACTCCCATCACTGGTGTACAAACACTAACTTCTCGTGGTGGGAACAGGAAAAGCAGATGGGCTGTAGAAATACGGAAGGTACGTTTTTGTGACATAGGAATTGTAGTAGTAATTTATAACACTTCTGCTATGATTGTGATAAGCTATTAATAATAACTTTGGCTGTATCTTGGCTAACCTTGGCTAACCTTCATTAGGTTAAGTCTGACAGTATCCTGGAAGGTTGATTGATATTCTCTAGACCACATCTTTCCATTGTATCTTTTTTTTTATTAGTTTCAGGTATACAAAATAATGTAATAGTTAGACATTTATACCCCTCACAAAGTGATAACCCCCTTCCCCCAAACAATTACCCCTCTGACATCATATATAGCTGTTACAATTCCATTGACTCTATTCCCTGTGCTGTGACTCTACTGTGCTGTACTCCACATCCTGTGACTATATAGATATAGATATAGATATATAAAATTATAGTTGACATTCATTATTATTCAGCTTCAGCTTCAGGTGTACAGCATAGTGGTCAGGCATCTACACTGTCCATGAAGTGGTCTCCCTAATAAGACAAGTGTCCATTGGCTACCCTACAAAATCTTTGCAATATTATTGATTGTATTCCTCAAACTGTCTTTCGTATCCCTGTGGCTATCTTGTGGTTACCAATTTGTGCTGTCTAACCCCCTCACCTTCTCCCTCATCCCCACCCTCCTCCCATTTAGCAACCCTCAGTTTTTCCTCTGTATCTCTGAGACTGTTTCTGATTAGTTCATTCATTTACTATATTCTTTAGATTCCACATATGATCATAGTGAGATCATATGGTATTTGTCTTTCTCCCTCTGACTTATTTCACTTAGAATAATATTCTTCCCATTGTGTCTTGACAAAGACCATGCCCTGGGGTTCCCAGCTCCTCCATTTAGAGGGATTTCATCTGGCTTAGACCATTCCTGGGCCTCTTACAAAACGAAATGGTACAATGTGAATTGAGTATAATTAGCACAATTTCCATGTGCTTGTGCATTTATCCTGCAACCTTTTGTTGTGAGATCTAGAATAAGCTCTAACGTGCTCAAGTCCAGGCAGTCCTCATTATAACTGTGTCTTCATGCAGCAAGTGTATTAACATGAGGCTAAGAAGCACCGAAATAAGGCTAGTCCAAACTGAAGTGCAATGTCAGTGTAATACATGCATTGGATTTCAAAGATTTAATATGATAAAAAGAATGAAAAATATTAGTTGTTTTTACGTGCTAAACTTTGGTAATTTGTTATCCAGTAAAAGAAAACTAATAGAGTAAAAAAAGAGGAAAATGGACTATTTCAGGATGTTCTTGTTGTTTTATTAATATGCTCTGAATATTTGTATTAGTTTTCATTATCTTGGCCAACACTTAATTTTTAATGGATATTAAGCATATCCATAAACAACTATCTTTAGATATTTTAAAAAGAGTTGTTTTAGTTCTGGACATGAATAGTGGTGGTAGTAGCAAATAATGTGACTATACTTAACATCACAGAACTGTACACTTGAAAAATGGTTAAAATAGCAAGTAACATTATGTATATTTTACCATAATAAAAAAGAGCTGTTTTTAATGGTTATTTTCACTTTCAGAGAAGATAATAGTATTATTAGGTTGGATAATAGAAATAAATAACCATTAATAAAAGAAAAAGTATTATTTATTTTTACTGTTACAGAAAGTCATTATGGCTTAGAGGATGGCTACAGAATTAATAACTAAATCATAAACTGTATGGTTTTCAGTTTAAGTTGTTCTTTATAAAAGCCACTGAAGAGCAGTTTTGCCTCTTTGGCTCAACACATCTAATATTTTCATCAAAAAGAAACAAACTTAAGAGATCCAAGACGGTGGAGTAGATAAACATTGTGCCTGCATCCTTCTGTGAACACACTAAAATTATAACTAAATTACACAACATCAACCTGGAGAGCCATCTGAAGTCTAGCCAAACAGAAGTCCTATAACTAAAAATATAAAGAAGAAGCCATGTCAAGACTTGTAGGAGGGGCAGAGACACCGAAAAGGCCCCAAACCTCAGTGTGGCAGTTGAGAATCAGAAGGGATATCTCAGCTATGGGGGTTCCCCCAGGAGGAGCAAGGGACCCCAGCCCGACACCAGGCTCCTCAGCCTGGAGTATTGGTGCCAGGAAGAGGAGCCCCCACAACATCTGGCTGTGAAAAACTGGAGGTTCTGACCATCCAGGTGGGACAGAGGCTGTGGGAAACCCAGACATCCTCTTAAATGGCATGCACACAGACTCTCACTCAAAGGCACTCACCTTGGGCTCCAGTGGAGGGATGGTGGCTCAGGGGATGTTGGGGACATGCAGTTGGTGGACTGAGGTGTGTGGCTTCATAGCAAGAGCTGGAGGGGAAAGGTTGCCATTTTCCCTGTGTGGGGTCCTTCTCCCATGCAGCTAGCAGGTAGGCACCATCTTTCCTATGTTGAGCCTGCTCCCCACAAGCCAAATCTGAATCTGTTTGGCCCGGTGAGCTCCACTGCTCCACCCTGCTGACTCACTGGGCCTCCCGAAGCCAACTCCCCCAATGCCAGAGGCACTTTCTCTGTGAGCAGCCAGCCCTCCCCTCACCCCACCCCACCTCATTGCACTCTTTCTTGGAAAACTATTGGAGTTCAGCAGGCCCCTGGAGAGCAGTGACTAGCTTAGGTGTGCTTTAAGACTTTTGCTGAGTCACTCCAGGCTCAGCACTGGTACCAAACAAAAATTTGCATTAACCTCATGACCACAACTCTTCCCACTCTAGTGACTCCCTGAGTCACTCAACTTGCATACTGAACAAGGCTCTATCAGTGGCTGAACCTTAAGGGAGCTGTCAGGTGGCAGCAGGCCTCAGGGTGTCCAGGCCCAGTACTGGTGGCAGAGAGGTCTTTGGTTTGTAGTGTGGCCACTCCCACATACATGCCTCCAGGTTTAGCACAGGCAGCGAACAACTACAGATCCCTTTGTAGCTCTTACCACGTAGGAACTCTGGCCAGTCACAGGCATTGGATGACTTGAACCTGCACCAGAGCCCCTCTCAAAAGGCCCCAGAACCAACATACTTGGAGGTTGGCTCAGAACACGGCCCAATTATTTCCACAAGTGGCATACAAAAATAGCGGTCTCAACAGGCATTAGAACCCGCTGGCATGAATCCCACTCAGTGGAGTAAACCACGAACACAGCAGTCCATAAGATGTAGACGTGGCCAAACCCAGAGCCAATCAGCCTGAGGGTCAATCCTACCCACTGATATGCCAACAGCAATCAAAGCTCAACTATAACAGGACGGCACACTCAATCCACACAAGGGACACTCCTGGAGCACCCAGAGTAGATGACCAGGGAGATCGTGCCAGTGCCCCACGGGGCACATACTACTTTGTTTCCAAGACTGGGAAACCTAGCAGATCTATCTCGTACATAGAAACAAACACAGGGAGGCAGCCAAAATTAGAAAACAAAGAAATACATCCCAAATGAAAGAAAAGGAGAAAACTCCAGAAGAACGAAACAAAATGGAGGCAAGCAACCTACCAAATACAGAGTTGAAAACAATGGTTATCAGATACTAAATGAACTTAGTGATAACTTCAGAAAGAGATAGCAAGTATAAAAAAGGACATAGAAACTATAACAAAAGAACCACTCAGAAGTAAAGAACATAATACCTGAAGTGAAGAATGCACTAGAAAGAATCGCCATCAGATTAGATGAAGCAGAGAATCAAATCAGCAATTTGGAAGACAAGGTAGCAGAAAACACCCAGTTAGAACAGCAAAAAGAAAAAAGAATCTAAAACAATGAGGATAGTTTAAGAGACCTCTGGGACAACATCAAATATAACAACATTAGCATCATAGGAGTACCAAAAGGAGAAGAGAGAAAGCAAGAGATTGAGAACCTATTTGAAGAAATAATGACTGAAAACTTTCCTAACCTGGTGAAGGAAATAGACATAAAAGCCCAGGAAGTTTAGAGAGTCCCAAACAAGATGAACTCAAACAGACTCACATCAAGACACATTATAATTAAAATGACAAGGGTTAAAGACAAAGAGAGACTCCTAAAAGCAGCAAGAGGAAGGCAACTAACTTATAAGGGAGCTCCCAAAAGACTGTCAGCTGATTTCTCAACAGAAACTTTGCAGGCCAGAAGGGACTGGCACAAAATATTCAACATGATGAAAAGCAAGAACCTACAACCAAGACTGCTTTACCCAGCAAGGCTATTATTTAAAATCAAAGGACAGATAAGAGCTTCGCAGACAAGAAAAAGCTAAAGAAGTTCACCAACACCAAACCAGTATTTCAAAGAATCTTAGAGGGAATTCAAGATGGGGGGAAAAAGTCAAAATTATGAATAATAAAATGGAAATTGTTACATATCTATCAATAATTACTTTCAACGTAAATGAACTAAATGCTCCAATCAAAAGACAGGAGGACTGAACAGATAAGACACATATATACAAAACACTTATATATGCTGCCACAAGAGACTGACTTCAGATTAAAAGACTCACAGAGACTGAAAGTAAAGGGATGGAAAAATTTATTTCATGAAAATGGAAACAATGAAACAAAACAAAATCTGGAGTAGCAATACCTGTACAGACAAAATAAACTTTGAAACAAAGGTTATAATAAGAAACAAAGAAGGACCCAGTAATCCCACTTCTGGGTGTTTATCTGAAGAAATCCAAAACGCTACTTCCAGGGGATGTGTGCATCCATATGTTCATTGCAGCAGTGTTTACAATGGTCAGGATGTGGAGGCAGCCTGGGTGTCCATCGATGAAAGAATGGATAAAAAGGAGATGGTACATATATACAATGAAATATTGCTTGACGAGGGAAGGAAATAGGTTCTTGTCATCTGCAGTGGCATGGATAGACCTGGAGAGTATTGTACTGAGTGAAGTGTCAGACAGAGAAAGACAGATGCAATGTGATTTTGCTTATATGTGGAATCTAAAGAACAAAATTAACAAACAAAACAGAAACAAACTCGTAGATACAGAAAACATTTTGATTGTTGCCAGATACAAGGGGGTTTGGGGACAGGGTGAAAAAGGTGAAGGGATTAAGAAGTACAAACTGGTAGTTACAAAATATTCATGGGGAATGTGAGGTAGAGCATAAGGAATATAGTCAATTATATGGTAACAGCTACGTATAGTGCCACGTGGGTACTAGACTAGTTAGAGGGATCACTTCTTATGTAAATGTTTATTTAACCACTATACTGTACACTTGAAATTAATATAAAATAATATTAAATGTCAATTGTATTTAAATGTTTTTAAAGGGTGAAAAATGTGAAGGGGAATAAGAGGTCAAAATTTCCAAGTATAAAACAAATAAGTAATGGGGATATATACAGCAGAGGGAATATAGCGCATAATATTGGGATAGCATAGTACAGTGTCAGATGGTTGCTGGACTTACCATAGTGATCATTTCTTTAGGTATGTAAATGTTCAATAACTATGGTGTATACCCGAAACTAATATAACATTGTATATTAACTATATTTTAAATAAAAATCTTATCAAATTAAATTTAAAAAAGAAATAAACTGTTTTCAATATCTGAAGGACAATTGTGCTTTCTCTCTTTGAATATTGAATATTGAGAAATCTGTCCCTTGGTGTCCCACGTGGAGATTAAATAGTTCTGATGGGATGTCACCATTGGCTCATCATTCTGTGCTGAGGAAAGTACAGTGTCAAAATAGCCCCTTGCCACCCCACTCCCCACTCCTTTGGAACTGTAGCATAGACTCAGCTGCAACCACCCCTACCATGGAGGGAGAGATAGGAACTCAGAGGCCCATAACCTGCCCCCCAAACTCCTTACATGCCCCCCTGACCCCCTCAACCCAGGCAGAAGGCTAGAAGCTGCACAGACCCATCTTGGAGAGCGCTGCCATTTGAGAGGGAAACAAGGGCAAGTGAGACCTGTCTGGTCTCTGACTCTGTGTTCCATAATTTCTGTCCTGGCATGATTGAAAGAAGGTTGGTCAAGTGCAGAGAAAGGAGACAGCACTGAGTGTGGCAGAGCTGCGGACAACCTGACAGATAGGGAGACCAGGGCTGCCCACCCTTCTTCTCTTCTTCTTCCCTGTTAGGGAAAGGACCACATTTAGGGTTCTCTCCATCCGGAAAGTGTTTTCCAGGCTTCCTCCCCCCCCCCCCACATTAACTGCCTCTCCCTTGCACCTCCACATATGCTTCAAGTACTCAGGGAAGCTCCCCAGACTAGGACAGACCCCAGAGTGCACCCTCATGGAATCTCCGTGATTTCCTTCCAACATTTTTATCGGTTTGAAATTATGTATTAACTGATGTGATTATATAATCAATACGCTTCTCTCATTACACTTAAAGAGATATCGTAGCTCCTGGATATATGGTGTTTACTTTTAAAAATTGAAATAGAATACACTGAAAATGCGCAGTTCATAAGTACACTCCAGTGTATTACTACAAAGTAAACAAATATGAGCGACCACTCACTACCCAGGTCAAGAAATGGAGCGGTCCTAGTCTGCCAGAAGGCACTCTCCTCTTTCCTATAAACACCATTCTCCTGATGTCCATAGATTAGTTTTGTCTCCTTTGTAAAATTTTCAGTCTTAAGACTTTTAAAAATTGAGGTATAATTTAATATACAGTGAAACTTACCCTTTAGAGCGTACAGTTCTATGAATTTTGATAAACACAGTTGTGTTTATCATCACCATAATCAAGGCACAGAACAATTCCATCACCCCCCAAATTCCCTTGTGCCCTTTGTTGTCAACCTCTCTCCCCACCCCCAGGTCTAGAAACCACTAATCTGTTTTCTTTCCCTATATTTTTATCTATTCTAGAATTTTGTATATATGGAATGATCCAGTATTTGGAAGGTGGGGGTGGGTGGGAGGGAAGGTCTGCCTTCTTTCACTCAATGTAATGTTTGGGAAGTTCACCCATGGTACTGATAGTTCATTTTTTTTTTTTTTAAAGATTTTATTGGGGAACAGTGTGTACTTCCAGGCCTTTTTTTTCCCAAGTCAAGTTGTTGTCCTTTCAATCTTAGTTGCGGAGGGTGCAGCTCAGCTCCTGGTACAGTTGCCTTTGCCAGCTGCAGGTGGCGCAACCCACCATCCCTTGTGGGAGTCAAACCAGCAACCGTGTGGTTACGAGGACGCATGCCAACCAACTGAGCCATCTGGCAGCTCAGCAGCAGCTCAGCTCAAGGTGCCGTGTTCAATCTTAGTTGCAGGGGGTGCTGCCCACCATCCCTTGTGGGACACGAGGAATTGAACCGGCAACCTTGTGGTTGAGAGCCCACTGGCCCATGTGGGAATAGAACCCTCAGCCTTCCGAGTTAGGAGCATGGAGCTCTAACCACCTGAGCCACCGGGCCGCCCCGAGAGCAATATTTTTGATAGGGAGGCTTGTCAGTAGCAATCTTTTCAGTTGACTGAATGTGGAGCTCTCAATTGAAGCCCTCAGCAAGCTCTCCTATATGGGTTCACGCAAAAGATCGACTAGGTCGAGCAGGGTCAGGCAGGTTGCATGCAGCTGTGTAGTTGGGACCAAACAGCCATTGTCTGATAATTCATTTTTATTGCAGTATGAAAATACCTTAATTTGTTTATATCATTGTATGAACTTCCCACAATGTATTTATCCCTTGTATTGTTGATAGACCTTTGAGTTGTTTCCAGTTTGGGGCTATTACAAACAATGCTGATAGAAACGTTCTTGCACATGTTTTTTCATGCTTACTGCGTCTCCTTCATGGCTTAGTGATCCCAAGATCATGAAGATGTAAGTCTATCTTAGTTTCTAGAAGTTTCATTTTACCTTTCCCGCTTAAATCTACAATTGACCTGAAATGCATATTTGCATGTGACATAGCGTGGGGGCTCAAGTTTCTTTTTTCTTTTTCCCACATGGACATATAGTTGATACAGTACCATTAATTAGGGGAGGAGGGGGAAAGTCCTGTCCCCTTGCTCTGCAGTGCTACCTCTGAAACAAACTGTCCGTGTAGGTGTAGTTTCATTTCTAAAACTTCCATTCCGATCTACCGTTTATTTATCGCAATCCTCCCACTTGGTTCTTTTTCAAGATTTTTCTCGTTATTCTTGACTCTCAGAATTTCTACTGAATTTTTAGGGTCCTACTGAGTTTACTCAACCTTGTGTCCCAGCTCCTGACACGGTGCCTCGCACACAGCAGAAACTCAGTGACTAGTTATTGTACGAATGTGGGTGACCTGGGGACCTGTCAGAGGTTTGGGGAAAGACTCAGCCCTGCTCCCCACGCCTTTGTCCCCCGCTGCCCCCAGAGGCGCGCAGGTGAACTGCAAGGGGGCGTGCCCACTGGCCCCGCGCGTCATTCTCCCCGGGGATCCGGCTGGTTCCTCGGCGATTCTCCCCGCCCCGCCTCCGGGTCTGCCCGCCCCCGCCTCCGCCTCTCCCCTCCCCGCCGGAAGGGCGACAGCTACTCCTCCTGAGCTTGATGGTGGCTGCGTTGGGATGGCGGCGGTGGCGGCTCAGGAAGGCAGTGGCCGCGGCACGGACACCCGGCTGAACCAAGAGACTGCCAGGTGGCTACAGTGGGACAAGGTGAGGGGTGACCGGGGGCTGGGACCGCCCGCGTGCGGGGTCCTCTGCCTGCTCCCCCGGCGCCGCGCGGGGGTCTGCTCTTCCTTCTTCCCGCGCCTCCCATCCCTCGGGAAGACGGAGGAGGAGGACGCCGCGGCCGCCCATGCCTTAGGTCCGGCGTGTGGCAGATTCAGTTTGCCCGGAAAAGGTGTCCCGGGGTAAAAGCAGCCATCCCGCGGCCGGCGCTGGAAGTGCGGGAGTCGGGAGCGAGCGGGCGTGGCCTGAACGCGCGGAGGCTCGGGCGTCGCGTCTGCAGCGGTTGAGTAACTAACTGCACGTCCCGGCAGCACTGCTAGGTCTCGGTCTTTGCCCTCCGGCCCCTGTACGTGAAATGCACATCCGATTTCTGGATGCCATTGGCAACTCTGGGTGGTTTCTCTTTTTTCTGGGAAGACCTTGCGTTTCTTTAAGGAAGGAAAATGTTTCCACTTTTGATCACGTGCAACGTGTAGACATCTTTTAAAGTTATAGCTTTAACTTTATAATGAATTGTTCCGTAAAACTTTCCGTTTGAAGAAATGAAAACCTGATTGCCACAAAAATTGGATCTGTATAGAGAGGTAGTACCTCCCTGGGTAGAGGTGAGGGGATGTTGTTTTTATTTTGTAATGTCTTCTACTTTTCCAGTTCTTTCCCCTCTCAATTTCTTTGGGTTGAGACAGGCAGCAAGAGGGAGCTTGCGGCCCTCTGGTCGGAGGATGCTCCGAGGATGGCAAGGCGCCCAGCAGATGCCCACCGCATTCCCTCCGTGCCTTCATCTCCGTTCCTTATCTTGCTGGCTGCTTTGGTCACTCCCACTGCTGATTCACATCTGCTGCGCTCGCTCTCGACTTTTCATCCTTATCTCTCTAACTCCTTTGGTTTCCCTCAGGGTGTTGGTCTTGTATAGACATCAAAAGCCAGTTAGTCTTTTCCAAGTCAAAGGCCAGTTATTATTTTCCAAGTGTACACTGAGAGTCACCGGATATTGGCTGTAAAAACAGAAGTCTCTGTTTCCTCATTCAGCAAGTGTTGGTTGAACCTCTTATAAAATGTTCCAGACTTGAGCCCTTCCTTGAGGGCACCTGGTGATCTGATTGGTCAGATCGTGCTCTGTGATCAGTGTCTATTGCTTTTAACCAAAAAGGTGGGCTTTTACTTGATTCGTCTTGAATCTGGAACAATCTGGAAATGTGGGCATCATTCTGGAAATCCAGGGTTTTATTGGAATAGAATTTCAAAGTTTAATTATGTGGCCACATCTTGCCTGCATGTTCATCTAGTGGATGGTGACTGTAAGATAGAAATAAAGTACTTACTCTATTGTTCCTCTGAATTTGTAATTTAAAATGCCTGATAATGAGTTAATGTGATTGTCGTTTTCTCCATTCTTAACAATTTCTGCAACTGTTGTATAAAGAAAATAGGGCAACTTAAATGATTCGTGTGACTACTGTGTTCCCCCCAAAATAAGACCTAGCTGGACATTCAGCTCTAATGCATCTTTTGGAGCAAAAATTAATATAAAATTAATATAAGACCGAGTCTTATATTGGTCTGTATATTCTAATATAATATTATATTATACCGGGTTTTATATTAATTTTTGCTCCAAAAGACGCATTAGAGCTGATTGTCCGGCTAGGTCCTATTTTCGGGAAACACGGTATTTGAAGCAGTTAATGTAACAGAAAAGGACTGAGTTAATGCTTATCATGAAGTCTAATCTCTGAGACTTCTCTGTCTGTAAAATGGGATTTTTGTTATTTGTGTGCCTCTTGCAGTCATTACAAAATTCAGATTTGATCAGGTATGTGAAAGCATTGTGCAAATTATAAAATACTACAAAAGTAAGGTTTTGATTTAAATTGTATACTCTTATCATTCTCTGGGAAAATTTGAAGACATTAGGGAAGAAAATGAACATTTGATTGCAACTAAGTGCCAGACAGAGAAAGATGTTTTACATTCATTTAATGTAAACCACTCAAAACCACTCTGTAAGGAAGGTTCTAGACTGTTTGCCTAAGTGAATAGCGTTGGTGAGTGGTGGTGTGGCTGAGATTCCATTCCGGGTGTTAGACCCCAAAATCTGTATGTTCATTTCCTTTTTCCAAAAGTGCTTGCCTTCATAGGAAATAAAATACTTATAAAGGAAAAGACCGTTTCCTTCTACTCACAACACTTCTGACATCAAATGTGTGAGTTTTTCCACACCAAGCTGTTTTCCAGTTCTCTGTGGACACCAACTGAGTGTCCTACAACGTAACTCAATTCTGACACTAACTACCTGGAGTTATCGCAGACCCCCCAGCTTAAGGGCTCAGTGCCACAATACTGTCCCTACTTCAGGTGCCAGTAGAAAGTCCCAGGTTGGCCCCTGTACTTTTGACCAACCAGTGATAAATCAGGGGTTCCCACGACCCCCTTCTTGAGTTCGATGATTTCCTAGAACAGCTCGAAGAACTCAGGAGATCAGTTTACATACTGTTACCAGTTTTATTATAAAGAACACAACTCGGGAACAGCCAAGGGGAGAGATACACAGGGTATGTGGGCTTCCAAGTCCTCTCCAGGTATACCACCCTCCCAGCACCCCGATGTGTTCACCAGCCCAGAAGCTTTCTGAACCTTGTTGTTTAAGGTATTTATGGAGGTTTATTATGTAGGCATGATTGACTAAATCATTGGCCATTGGTGATTAAATCTAATTTCCAGCCCTTCTCCCCTCCCTGTAAGTCAGGGGATGGGGCTGAAAGTTCCAACTGTCTAATCACATGGTTGGCTCCCCCTGGAAACCAGCCCGCGCGTGTCCTTCAAGAGTTACTCATTAGCATAAACTCAGATGTGGCTGAAATGGGGTTATTAAGAATCCCAAAAGGTGCTCCTCACCCTAATCAGGAAATCCTAAGGGTTTACAAGTTCTATGCCAGGAACAAGGGATTCAATATATATTTCTATTCTAAACTAGTCTAATTTATTCTACAACTAAATATTTGTTTATTATATTGCAGTATCACTTGTTATAATTGAGAAAAAAATGACTTATTTCAGATTTCAAAAGCATCAAAATATTGAAAAGCCTATACACACGAACACACATACACACACACAGGCTTTTCAAATATATATGTGTGTGTGTATATGAATATGAATATAAATATATATGTGTGTGTGTATATATGTATATATATATATATATGTATAGTCTTCCCCGAGGGTAGAATTATTGTGTTTTTTTTTAATATTTCAGATTTTTCGTGCTGTTACTCACCTGGCTATATCTGGTATATACATTTCTGTTTTGTAGAATCCTTTAACTCTGGAGTTAGCGAAACAACTAATTGCAGAAAATAATAAAGAAGAACTACAAAAATGTTTTGGGGCTCGAATGGAGTTTGGAACAGCTGGCCTCCGAGCTGCTATGGGAGTGGGAATTTCTCATATGAATGACTTGACCATCATCCAGACTACACAGGTACCACATTTTTTTTTTAATTTTTTTTTTTATTAGTTTCAGGTGTACAAGACAAGGTAATACTTAGACGTTCATCATTTATATCCCTCACACTGTGAACCCCCCTCCCCCCATCCACTATCCCTCCGACCTCACACTGAACCATCACATTATATATATAAAATTATAGTTGGCATTCATTAATGTTTAGCTTCTGGTGTACAATGCCATGATCAGGTATCCACAGTATCCCTGAGGAGGTACCACATTTTTTACATTTCTTAGTTATTCTTAACATATCCCCAGTGTTAAAAGATAAACTGAGGCATACTAAAAAATTTTAAGTGTTGATTTGAGCAAAAATGTACTCGAATCAGGCAGTACCAAATGGGAAATGGTTAGGAACGCTCCACTGACAGGACCTAAGAGAAAGACTTTTACAGAAAAGAAGCAGAAGCAAAGGAAGGAAATTAGTAAATTGGCCAGAGCTCAAGTGGTTGCTTTATTTGGGAAAGTCCAATTGGTTGTTTGTGGTCGGTTGTGGTAGATTTTGATTTCTTAACCATGAGGCATTTACAGACTTAGGTTTTGGTTTGCTTAACAGATTTTAGTTTGCTTACTTAGGCTACTAAGGCTTTAAAGCCACCTCAGTCCAACGGCCTCCTTGTTTAATTAGTTTAACCCGAAGTTCCTTTTGTATTTGACAGGCCTAACTTGTTTAAATATGGCCAGGTCTTGTGGGTTTGCCTAGGTATAGGGAGTCCCACGTTTACTCTATAAAGTAAGGCTCATGCAGTTGGTTAAAGCAGTACTTGTTTCAGAACTCATTCATTCATTCATTCATTCATTCATTCATTTAACAGAGATTTATTGAGAAACTATGGGCCCGGCATTGGGGACATACTAATGACTAAAACAGATTCCTTCATGGAGCTTTCATTCCAGTGCAAATCTGCCAGCTTAGCTGACTGACTTTTATGGTGTTGTAATTTTTCGTTATGGTTGTACAGGTACAAGAATTAAAAAGCTTTTCTAACTGCCAGAATAACCAAGAGCCAGTTCTGTTTAGTTTTAATGTACGGAATCAGTGGAAATTATTGCAGAGTTCTCTTGCCTTCATTTGTGAATTTTACTGTCAGAATCTTGACCCAACTTTAGGAATAGAGGTAAAGTCTTTGACAAAACAGAATAGCTGCCATTGAGTATGGAGAGTCCTCTGTTTATGAGGGAAATGAAGGAGAATAGCTTATTCTATTTCTTCAACTACTTAGACTATTGAAAATGCAGATCACTTTAATTCTGGGAAAGAAAAGGCTGGAAAAATTGACTAATGGTGATTACCTGTACCTTACATGTACCTCCTATAAAAAGCAGTTGGACATGTTCTAGCAAAACCCTAATAAGGCAAGGCAACCTTGCCTGTGGGTACATAGCAGCCATGGGAACCCCTGTTAAGCAGTTGGGCTCCCATCTTTTTGGAGGGAAGGCTGGGAATGGAGTGAGCATGAGAATCCTCTACTTTATGGATAACACAGAATTGTGCTTCTGGTTAAGGTCACCCTCTGTTCCAGTTACTAGGGCTCTAGAACAAATCACCCAA
This sequence comes from Rhinolophus hipposideros, assembly GCF_964194185.1. Lineage (NCBI taxonomy): Eukaryota > Metazoa > Chordata > Mammalia > Chiroptera > Rhinolophidae > Rhinolophus > Rhinolophus hipposideros. Next base: position 84,922,702 of record NC_138047.1, on the reverse strand, counting down.
AACGGTGATTTTAAACAGTTTATTTTGCTCACAGATCTGTAGTATGAGTGGAGCTCAGTGAGCAGAGCTTATCTCTGCTGCACATGGTATCACCTGGGAGCCTGGAATCTTCTGAAAGCTCCCTCACTCACATGTCTGCAGTTATGAATGGCTCTTAGCTGAGATCTTAGCAGGGGCCAGACTACTACATGTGGCCTGGGCTTCCTTACAACATGGGACCTGGGACAGCATCAGAGAGTGTCTGTGTGTGCCAGTTGGAGGCTGTATTGACCTATGTAACCTTACCTTGAAAGTCACCCAAATCACTTACTCCCACCATATCCTGTTTGTTAAAAGCAAGTCAAAAAGGCTGCTTATCTTCAAGGAGAGGGCACATAGATACCCCCCTCTTAATGAAGGAATGTCAGTGTCACATGAGAGGAGCATGTGGGGTAGGATATATTGGCGTGGCCATCTTTGGAAAATCCAACTGGGCATACCTTCAATTAGCCCTAATTGTTAGGGAAGTCGAAGGGATTGATCCTATAGCCTTTTTGTCTGTATTCTCCTAGAAACATCTTGTTTCTAGGAATGGTAGACTCTATCCCCAGAAATGTCTTAGGGCCTATCTCATACCTCCTCTCCCATAGGGCAATGGGTCTCTTCTGGGAGTGGACCCTGTGATAGGTAAGAATCCTACAAAACTAAGATGAGTTGATACTTTAAAGGTCATCTGACTCAAACCCTTGGGACAATGTCCTCCACATTCCCCATCATTCCACAGTGGTCGTCCAGCCTACACTAGAATACTTACAACAGGAGACAAAGATGTTAAGAGTTATGAGAGCAGCAATGTTATGAGAGCAGCAGGTATATTTTTAAAATCTTAGGAGTGGTTTCCAAGTTAGAGAAAAAGGATGTCCGGGACCTAACCCTCCAGCCTTCCACTCCCAGCTGTGGCTTGTGTGACCTAGTAGAATGTGTTGGCTTTCAACTGTGGCCTCCCATCCTGCCTGCTGGTCTCCAGTGTGGACTCTCATCCTAATGGGGCCCTAAAATTCATCTGGTTGAATTGAAGAAGCAGATATATGTGAGTCAAGAACACCCCAATGGGGAACAAAATAGAGACTGGAGGGAAACTTTTATATTATTTGCCTCGTTGATAAAGGTTATAATTTCCTCTTAGGTTATATAACCAAGCCATGAGATATCAATAACGGAGAACTCACTATCTTCTGAAATAGCCTTTCTATCTTTGGCTTGTTCGCATTTAAAAAAAATAGTTTCATTATTTTGAGTCAAAACCTGTCTTTCTGTAGCTTGTATGTATTGCCCATACTTTGACCCTTTGAAGCCATGCAGAGTTTACTTCTAGTGTCCTAAGATAGCATTCCAATTCTGAAAATGTCCCTTATCCCGCACTGTCTTTCCCTAGAATAAGCATTCTGTCAGGTTCTCAGCCTCAGCGGGTCCCAGAGTTCTCTAGGGTAATTTAGAGATGTGAGGATTTTGGACTAAGGCTGAATGCTTTTTGTCTCTTGAACTTTGGGGCCACAACACAGGAGATGACCAGAGAGAGAAGGGGTGGGAGGGTGCTGTTATGGTTGTAAGCCTCAGTGAGCATCTCAGTACCTTCTTGGGAACTCACAAAATCAATCCACACGTGTCTTTCTTTCCTTGTATCATTCAACCTCAGAAGGTATGCCCAACGCAGTATTTTTGTTCAGGAAAAACTAAAGGCATTCCAAATTGGCACTGCTCTGGCACCAGAGCTGTGACATATACTCCGCTACCAAACATGAGTTATAATTATTTTTTACAAGACTTCCTTCAGTCAAAGTGAAATAAGTAATATGAAATATCATTATTACCCAATCAACCTTTGCTCTGTAATAAAACCTATTTTCTCCAGTAATCTAAACGTATTGAATTCAAAGTTCGGTAGGTCTAATGTGTTCTAATCTTCCATATTTCAGATTGATGTGGCGTTATTGAGCACATGGAGATATATGAATTATGTATTCCATCATTTCTAGGTAATGATGGTAATAGCCCAAACTCAGCACAATCTTCATTTGTATAATTGGCTATGTCATATAATTGGACTGATATGGCCTCTCTAAGACCTCTGCCTGCTGGAAAACAGTATCACAAACAGGACACATTAAGAGCAGTTAATTATTAACATCTTATCAAATTGTATTGAGTTTCTTTGACCTACTGATGGTATAGAGTAGGCAGAAATGTCTGAAATACCCCTCTGCCTTCATGCATTTCAGAACTAGTGTAAAGGAAGGAGTAAAGGCTTAGGAAAATAATAAAAATAAAGCTTCTAACAGCAAACATATAGTGCTTTCTTGATGTTCAATTCTCAGCACTTGGCATGTTTTAACTCATTTAATCCTTGTAACAGCTCTTTGAGGTTGGTACTGTTGCTTTTCCTGTTTTACAGAAGAGGAAACTGAGGTACCAATTGATTAAGGAACTTGTCATTTGCTCATAGGTGGCAGACTGGAATCCAAACCCACAGACACTGTGCTTTAACCCAGCACAGAACCACCTCCCCAGACCTGGGGGACAAATCCAGGCTTTGTTATTTGTGTATCTGGGCAAGTCACTGAGCTTCTCTGAGCCTTAGTTTTCCCATCTGTAAAGTGGGATTTCCTGGCAAAGTTGATCTGGGGTTAGTGATAATAGCTGTTAGGTGTATAACACGGTACCTGATACATATAGATAGACAATAAATAAAGCTGTAACTTTCCTGTTGTTCGATTTGTTTAATTACTGAGGGGTTTCTCCCCTCTCCTTTACAATGTTCTTTAGAAATAGAGAAAATTTGACCTATTTTTGGCATACACACACGCACACACACACATTATATTATATTTAATATATACATAAGATGTGTGTGTGTGTGTGTGTGTGTGTGTGTGTGTATGGTAAAACACATATACTCTTTTAATCCGTATGGTATTTTTTTAGGGATTTTGCAGATATCTGGAAAAACAATTTAGTGACCTTAAGCAACGAGGTGTTGTGATCAGCTTTGATGCTCGAGCTCACCCAGCAAGTGGAGGCAGCAGCAGAAGGTATTTAAAGATATTTATGAAACTATTTCTTTCTAGTATATTTTGTGGTTTTATTTTTAATCACCATTTCAATAGCTTCCCTTATAAAACCATTTGTCACCTACATTGACTATAAAAATGATGGGTACATTCTGTTTGTAACTTTTAAGAATTCTGATGAGCTCCTTTCCATTCTTGAATGCCCATTTCAAGCTGCATTCTTGTAACATTCCCAAACCAATGTGCCTCTTACATAGCTGTAGGCAGATGATGATGATGATGGGGTGGTGATGATGCTGGTAGTGGTGGTGACGCTGGTGGTGGTTATGGTGGTGATGATAAGACAGCAGCAATCATTTGAGTGCTGAATGTGAGCGAGGCACTTAGGTATTTACTCATTTAATCATCACATCACATCTCTTTGCTGTAAGATCATAAAGTGAGAGGAGGAGCCACAATTTAAGCAAAAAGAGGCTGGCACTGGGAGTTGGCAAAGTTTTCCTCTAAAGGGCAAGTAGTAAACATCTTACACATTGTGGGTTGTACAGTCTGTGAAAACTACTATTATAATTCTGTCGTGTAGCACAAAAACAGCTATAAACACTACATAACTGAATACATATGACATGTTCCAATAAAACTTTATTTACACAATGGACTGTAGTTTGCCAACTCCTGCTCTTAACGTGTAATGTGACCTTCTTTTTATTTGAACACTTCCCCTGTTATGATGAATTTTTTATCATTCCATAGTATATGTATTAGTAATTACTTAGATTGGAAGAATATACAAATATTTAATATGAATGAAATTCTCATTAACTTTACAGTGCTGGATGAGTTGACAGAGTCCTAATCTTTGCCTTTCGGGAGGTTCTAATCCAATAGAGAAGCACTGATGGGAACAAATGTATGGCTGTGAGGAAGGGAACATGGCCAGAGCAAAATACTAGATGACATCAGTCTCCAGATTGAACTCAGAATGACCTAAGATTCTTGGTCTTCAGCTACAGGCTCAAAAATGTGATTTTTTTCAATAAAGCAGGAGAGAAGCTGTAGCTCTCAAGAACAGATCCACGTGACCTCCATTCACAAGAGAGTAATGTTGTATAAACCAGAATGTTAGTTTGTCAGTTTTTAGTTTGTGAACTTAGAGTTCGAATTAGATCATATACATGCTTTACCAACCCTGGGGGCATGTCACATCCTCCAGCCAGAACATGTACAGTGCATAAATATGGCCAACTGCCTGTTTAACTTCTCAGATTTCCTCATTTTAGGCTTCTTCTGGTTTACACATCCTTCAGATATGTTAATATGAGCAATTAAGGGGTGAACGGGTGGCTCAATTGTTTAGAGCGCAAGCTCTGGGCAACGTGGCTGCCAGTTCAATTCCAACACGGGCCAGCGAGCTGCACCCTCCACAACTAGAATGAAGTCAAAGAGCTGACGCTCAGCTCCCTGGTGGCCAGATGATTCAGTTGGTTGGAGCGCCGGCTCTCAACCACAAGGTTGCCGGTTCGATTCCTCAACTCCCGCAAGGGATGGTGGGCTGTGTCCCTTACAACTAAGATTGAACACAGCACCTTGAGCTGAGCTGCCGCGGAGCTCCCGGGTGGCTCAGTTGGTTGGAGAGCGGGCTGTCAACCACAAGGTTGCCGGTTCGACTCCTGCAAGGGATGGTGGGCTGCGCCCCCTGCAACTAACAACGGCAACTGGACCTGGAGCTGAGCTGCGCCCTCCACAACAAAGATTGAAAGGACAACAACTTGAAGCTGAATGGCACCCTCCACAACTAAGATTGAAAGGACAACAACTTGACTTGGAAAAATCCTAGAAGTACACACTGTTCCCCAATAAAGTCCTATTCCCGTTTCCCAACATAATCTTTAAAATATATATATATATATTATACATATATATAAAATATATATGTATTACAAATATACATATATATATTTGTATGCTATGACCTACAACATGTAAGCATTTAGAGATTGTAAACTAAATATTAAACCAAATCATGATAAAACATTCATGATGCATCAATGGAATCTTCCTAGAGTTGGATACTATTGCAGTCTCAGAGTGTTACCTAAGAAAATGTTTATTAGTTCTTTAATCTTCCAATTTTAAATATCTGGTGGGGACATTAGTGTGTGCAGAGAACACACTAAATCTTTTTTTGTGCACATTTGTAACTTAGTTCACATGTGTCATGTATATAATATTCATATACATGTTGAGTGTCTCCTTTGCCAAATTTAAGAAGGCTCCTTTAAAGTTAGCCTGATATATGATAAATATTTCATGAGGGTAAAAGTGACTTCCATGCCATTCATTCTAGTGAATGCAGTGTAGGTTTCATTCAGATTTTTATTAAACTTGTTTTTGCTGAATTTTGTTATTTGTATGACATCCCCCTATATAGAGGCATTTTTTTTCCTGTCAGAATCATTCTCGTATTGCTGTTGATCCGAGGGATTTTCAGTTATTAAAATGTAGAGATCTCTTTGTGCCCCAGCCATCTCCTCGAATAGTGTGCAATGAAGCTAATGCTCAAGAAACATTTGCGGGAGAGAATGAATGATCTGGTGATTTAATCCTGTAATGGTATATAGAATATTGTTCATTGGAAGTAAATTGCTCATTTACTGTGGTCAAGTATTTTACTCCAAGCATGAAGAAAGATTTGATGCCATATTCTGTATCCTGCCCTAAGCCACTTGCTGTAGAAGTTGAGAAAAATGTCAAAGTATCAAAGATTTAAGCCTCCTTTTAAGGGCTGGATGGAACCAAGATGTATATATGTCATAAACGTATATGTCACCTACACGTATATGACACACACATACCTACATGTGCCAGTAGGCCTTCTGTATACCAGTAAGACCACATGTAATCAAATGCTAGCGTGCATGGTCTATGCTGGATTGTGATGGCTTAAGCTAGGATTTCTCAGTCCCTGCCCTATTAACATGTGACTTCATACTGGGCTGGGTAACTCTTTGTTGTGGGGACCTTCCCTGTGCCTGTAGGATGTTTAATAGCATCCCCAGCTTCTACCCACCAGCTGCCAGTAGCACCCTACCCTTGCCCCCAGCGACTACCAAAAATGTCTCCAGACATTTCAGATGCCCCACGGGGGCAGAATCGCCCTGGGCCAATAACCGCTGAGACGGGTTTGAAAGACTTGGGTGCAGGCCTTCCTCAGCTGCTAAGTGACTGTTGGACATGGGATAAGTTGTCTGGCCTCTCTTGGCTTTAGTTCCACTTCTGTAAAACAGGAGTGGAGTGAGATGACTTCTGAGGTTCCTCCAGCTGTAGTATTCTATGCCAGTGGAAGTATAATAAACATTTTCCTTGATCTGGCTGTTATACTTAACCTAAAGAAGTGGGCAGGCATTAATTTCCTTCTTTACTGTCTCCGGGGGTCCTGACAACTCTACTCCCCTTTCTCTCCCTGTCACACTGCGTTTCCAGATTTGCCCGACTTGCTGCAACCACATTTATCACTCAGGGAATTCCTGTATACCTGTTTTCTGATATAACCCCAACCCCTTTTGTGGTAAGTAACCATTTCCTTTCATAATTTCCTGTCATGGGGTCAGAGATGGGGCGTGGCTGAATTTTACAGGTTTTAGTCCTGTTGGGATTCAGGGATATGAATGACAGAAGAGCTCCTGGCCATTTATTGGGTACTCTGTTCTCCCCAGGAATGTTTCTCCCACATCCTAATAATTTTTCTCCGGTATTCGACTTTGGATTCGTCAGAATTGACTTTTTTTAAGTACAATTTTCCTTTTGCTTGTATTCAAAGGATATTTTTAGCTAATTAACAACATGTCTTTTGTCTGTTTTTTCATTTGATTTGTACTTTTTATCCCCCAGTTATCACAGAAAACTTCTTGTATCTAAATCTGAATTCACCTCAAACCATGTCTTAACCATGAATATTTTTGACAAGTTCATGCACCAGCTTTTTATATCGATGTATCATTCTAGTTATTCATAACCAATACAGAAAACATGCTTGGCATGTTTTAGTAAAATTTTAATCAACTCCTTAATGTAGCAGAAACTAAAGAAAAGGACTGTAGGGATTGCGACAGTTGTTGTTTTTAAATAATAGAAGTTCTAAGTGCAGGGCCAGATGCTAAGAATATATATGTTTTTAGAAATTAAGCCAAAAACATGATTGGAATGCAAATACATCAAGTAGAAATGAGAGTGTATAAGTACAAGAGAAGTAAGCTCTACTACTAGTTTTGTGTTTACTGTCTCCAGTGCACTGATGGGTGTACCACTTCCTAGATTGTAAATAACCCAGTAGACATTCAGTGTCACATCCAAATTTGGTTCAAGTTTCATTGTTTTATGGAAAAATTACAATGTTTTCAAGCATTCTTGGTCTTCTGGACTATATAAATGTTGATAGCAATTATTTTTACATCAGGCATGAGTTACATGAGTGTCTCATGATTTTCCCATGCCTTGGAGTGGTTCTTCCCTTTTCTTTGCTCCAGGACATATGGGGAATGAGAGATAATGCCTAAGGGGACAAATGACAGCAGTGATTCTTAGTGGGAGGGTTGAGGGAGAGAGATGGGTAGAATCCCAGGTTGCCTGTGTATGGTAAGTCTCATCTGCAGCCATAGCCAGGACAAGCCTACCCCTCTTCTCATTTCGGAAAGTAGTCATGTAAAGATGGGAGCCAAGCAGAAATACAAGAGAGGGAGACTTTATTCTGGAGTGGGAGATAAATGAGCAAGCTGTTAAGAACACTCTCCGTTCCTTCAATCTTCCTTTAAAGCAAGTAGGGGGGAAGAAGAGAAGAGAAAGCAGTTGGAGGGAATAAACTGAATCCATAAGCTTCTGTCCCAAGAAAAAGGTTTAATTAAAGAATATGAAATGGAAGAGCAGACCATTTTATTGTTGGGAGAGTTTTCTAGCTCTACCAAGTAGAAGATAACAAGAAGGCACTAGGAAAATACTCAACTTTCTTGTTAGGATACATGTCCCAGAATTTTGAGCCGTGAGTTAGAATATACTGCTTGGGTATGGCACAAAATATTGAATGACACATAATGTTTATTAAAAGGGAACAAGTTGGTACAAACAAACAATACATGGTAGACATTTTAAGTATCTAATTTTTTGTTTAAAACTGTTCTTGTTTCCTCCTATTAACAGCCTTATGCAGTACTGTATTTGAAACTTTGTGCTGGAATCATGATAACTGCCTCTCACAATCCAAAGCAGGATAATGGTTATAAGGTATTTTTATTTTCCTACCCACATGTATGTACGTCTTAAACCTTTACAGTTTGGGAACCCAGAGAATGGGTGCTTTTTCATTAACCCTTCCCTGTCTGGACATGTTCCTGCATTCTCTAGGTCTATTGGGATAATGGAGCACAGATCATCTCTCCTCATGATAAAGGGATTTCTCAAACTATTGAAGAAAATCTAGAGCCATGGCCACAAGCTTGGAATGATTCTTTAATTAATGGCAGTCCACTTCTTCACGACCCAAGTGCTTCTATCAATAAGGACTACTTTGAAGACCTTAAAAAATACTGTTTTCACAGGTAAATGGATTGTAAACTCACTTCAAGTGAGTTAAATTAGCGTGATTTAGCAAAATTCTATCAGTTTTCATTAAGGTGTGCTCTCCAATTGGTACATGTACTATAGCTGCATCTGATTTTAGAGGCTGTAGGTCAGGGGTGGGTAATGTTTCTTGAGAGACAATTAGTAAATATTCTTGGTTTTGCAAGCCACGTAGAGTATGTCACAACTACCCAGCTCTGCTGTAGTAGGAAAGCAGCCGTTGATGATATGTAAATGAGTGAGCACAAATATAGCTGTATTCAGAAAACTTTATTTATAAAAACAGGTGGTTGGCCCACAGGCCATAGTTTGCCGACCTCTGTCATAGATTCATATATATATATATGTCGTAGATTCATATATATATGTGTATATATATATATGTGTGTGTGTATGTGAGAGAGTGTGTGTATATATATATCTGTGTGTATGTGTATATATGTATATAAAAAAACTGAAAGGTGTCAGATAGGAAACTTTTTTTATCTATCTAGAGAGTTTCTGTGAATATGCACACATATATATGCATAATATATTTCAAAACCATAAGTAAGAATATATTGTGTATGTAGTTTGTTGTATGCCTTTATTCTCCCAGTTAATTTGTCATGGATGCCTTCCCTGTTAACCCCTGTTCGTCCTTATACTTTTGTTTGGCTGCTGTACCCATTTATTTAACCCAGTGGTACAAACTCGATAGTTGTATATGTTGAGATAAGACGAGCAGAGTGACAGTGTCGTCCTTGTGTAGTGTGCTGTGGGTCCCACCACTCCTGACTGTCCCCCTGGCAAGAAACCACTGATTTTAAAGAAGCAAAATTTCTAGGTTGTGTCTAATACTGTATTTGCTGGACCCTCTGGCAGTGGAGGTCCCTGTGTGGAAAGTGGAACCCCAGTCCTACTTGAAGGGAGCAGCCATACCAGCTGGGTGTCACTCTGTGCAGATGTAGTCCAGAATTGCCAGATCATCTGATTTTTTTTCCTCCCTAAAAGGAACTGGAAACCCCGAGTTTGTTTGTAAAATCTAATTTTTAAACGTTGGAGACCATCTTTTAAATGGTCTATTAAATCCAAATAATACACATCTGTGAGCCTTCCCTCTGTCCCTCTGATTGAACTTCACAAAGACTAAGGCTCCTGTTGCTCCAAGTAGCTCTGGAGTCAATACAGTTCCTTGAATACGTGTGTGTGTGTGTGTGTGTGTGTGTGTGTGTGTGTGTGTGTCCTTAGGTACATTTCTGGCATTAGAATTGTATGTGCATTTACAAAGTTGATAATGATTAACAGATTGCTCTCCAAAAATGTTACACTAGTTGACACTCCCCTCAACAATATATGATAGGTAATATATATGATCCACATTCTTATCTATACTGAATATTATCAAATTTCTTATTTTTCTCAGTTTGCGAGATGAAAGTAATATCTTACTTATTTTTTATATTTATAATCTTATAAATAAGCTGTTTTTCATATTTATTTAACCTGTATTCTTCTATGTATTTGTCCATCTACATTTGCAAAACTTCTTTGCTTATATAGAAAACTGGTCTTCATTTATTTCAAATATTATTTTCTCTTCTATTGTTACCTTTGGACTTTTTCATTGAATCTTTTTGCTGAACTTTTGTAAAAATTTGATTATCAGTTTTTTAATTTATGACTTCTGGGTTTTATGTCATACTTACGAAGACTTTTTATAACAAGATTTAAAAAAAATGTCCCGTTTTCTTTTGGACTTGCATGTTTATATTTTGTAATGTTTGAATCTTTTGGTGATTTTTAATTTTGGTGATTTTTAATTTTGTATGAGGTGGGAGATAGAAAAGCAAATTAAGTTTTTTCTAAAAGAGGTTTACAGTTGCACCAACACATTAAGTTGAAGAATCTATCTTTCTTTGAATAATTGGAAGTATCACCTTTATCAAACTTTCTAACACTAATTGAATGTTTATTATAATCTCAGGTAACTGACTGCTATAGGCCCTTCACGTGTACTAATTAATTTAATCTCATTTTAATCCTCACAGTAATTCTGAGGGTAGGTTCTGGTGTACTGCCATTTTATAGATGAGAAAACTGACCCAGAGAGGTTAAGTAAATAACCAACCGTCACACAGCTTGTCACTGGCAGAGCTCTAGGATTTAAATTCTGTCACCTCCAAAGCATGTTAACCACTAAGCCTTATTGCTTCTCATATGTATTCCTCCTTTCAAATTCGATCAACTTCTGGACTGTATTCTGCTCTTTTAACTTGTCTTTTTATATTTAGTACTAAACTGTTCTAATTGCAGTAGTTTTATAATTCACTTTAATATCTGAGTGATATTTTTTCCAGATTTGTTTTCACTAATCTTATATTTATTTTTCTAGATGCATCTTATCTTTCTAGATGCATTTTATCTATATGTTTGTTTTAAACCCTTGTCTTAGACAAGACCTTGTTCGTTTATTCATTGCCAAAAGAAGTGGACAGTAACCTAAGATCTAGCCATCAGAGCACTGGCAGATTTTTAAAACCTTATGTTTACCTTTCTGTAACTTCTGCTGTTAATTTTGATGTTTATTGGTATTCTATATTGTCAGAACAGGGCACTTTGCCAAACAGATTGTTACTTGACAAAGAAAATGTTTTGTTTTTTATACATCTGTGTATGGGATGTTCTATCACATTTTGTTAAAGGGGACATTTTGAAAATCATTTTTGAAGCTAGTATAGACTGAGGAGCCCTGGAACTGGCACTGCCATCGGCGGGCACCCATGAGCGGCTGTACATCTCTCCTGGAACTTGAGCCCAGGGCTCTTTCTTTCTGTCTCATTCTACGTGTGAACGGTGTCATGTAAAACAAATTCTGGCAGTAATCAGATTTGCTGAAAATAACTACAGAGTAAAATTAAAAACTTGGAATATGTTGCGGGAAGGGTATACATCTGGGAGAGAGTGGATAAGATTTGTTTCATTTTTTTTTTTAAATGGAGTTAGAAAGCATCTCAGTTGTCTTACACAGTCTTATGACATTGATGTCTTACATTCTTGGGGATCTGGTTCTTTGATATTTTGCAAACCTTCCAGTTTGTATATATTATGAGTTTCCATGATGTGTCTGATTCTAGGAATGTGAACAGAGAGACCAAGTTGAAGTTCGTGCACACCTCTGTCCATGGCGTGGGTCACAACTTTGTGCAGTCGGCTTTTAAGGCTTTTGACTTTGCTCCTCCTGAAGCTGTTCCCGAACAGAAAGTTCCCGATCCTGAGTTCCCAACAGTGAAATTGCCCAATCCCGAAGAGGGGAAAGGTGTCTTGGTAACCTAAGATTTTTAATTATAAAATTTACCTCTTAGCTTCAAAACTATCACTATCAAGTAAAATAAGTCTTTATGTGCTCTCATTGTGCTGAACAAAAAAATAATTTCACCGTTGAAAATGTATTTATTAATTATTTATTTCTTAAAGGAACTTTCAAATTAGATACCTTAGCATCAGGATGAGAGAACTGAAATCTAAATGATGTGTTAAATTTAATTTCATTAATTAAGTTTAAATTGAACTTACTGTGCTTCCTTAATGCCAAAAAGAAACAGTAAAAGAACGGTAGTTTATCCCATGATGTTTACTGCCTTAATTGTCATTTTTCTGATAGGAAGACGTGTTATTTAAATTATGGTTCCTTTAACCTTTGTAAAGGTTAGGATAGCAATGATATACAGAGAGTCATTTTTTGTGTGAGGTTGACCACACAGGAAGCCTGGAAATACCCGTCCAATCACACACACTGTAGATGTGGGGCAGATTTCATGAGTGGGCTTGGCTCATACATTGATGCTCTTATTTTCTGATGTGACCAGCCTAGACCATCCTCGGAAATAAAATTCAGCCTTCGTTTGGGGAACGTCCTCTTTTAGTTCTTAAAGAACTGACCGTTTTTAAAGATTGCAACATGCTTGATTCTTGATTGAAGTACTCCTTTCTCATTCCTCTCTTTTTCAGACTCTATCTTTTGCTTTGGCGGACAAAATCAAGGCCAAAATCATTTTAGCAAATGACCCAGATGCAGATAGACTTGCTGTCGCGGAAAAGCAAGACAGGTACAAATTAATTTTGATTGCCTGGAACATATAAAGGGTGATTCCGGCAGTAAAATGTTTCTGGGGAGACTGGACCTATTTGGAAATAGTTCCCATTTACTTTGCAAGGCATGTGTCACTGAACCTCTGTGACGCCCTCTAACATGGAGCAAGGTGCTGATCTGGGAACCATATGATTGGTAAGCATAATTCAGAGTAAGCCAGTCCCGCATGGATTTACAATCAAAATTAGTATTTGTTATCTTTCCTCATTTCGTCATTGATTTCATTGTAAGTAATGACTCAGTGCCTAATGAGGGCAAAGTACTTTGCTTGGTGCTGGCTTTACAGTTGAGTATTTGCCAAAGGGTTTGGTAAGGAGCTGGATTTTCAAGGAAATGTTGAATTTAGGTTGAGCAGACCAGAGAGGAATACCTGTGCAGTACTGGCAGTGTCTGAGGCAAATGTGACTGTAGAATTTGTACAGAGGAGTGGTAGGTAAATGGGGGCAGAAGTTGAATGATAGGCAGGGTATCAAACAGCATATGCTATCACATATGGAGGTTGTGGGGTACAGCCAAAGGGTTACGGATTTAGATTATGATAAAATATAATAGGTTCAATTCGATACCAGTCTTTATAAAATTAAGCTACAGTGATCCATGCTGAAATGTGAGATGTACTTCTAGCCACTTGGACTCCAGAGAGGAAGACAAATCACACATCTGTTCTGCGGTGTCCTCGCCATTTTAGCTCCAACCTCAGCCTTTAGGAATGTTAAGCTATTGCCCTCTCAGAATCAGAAATACTGACCGGACCAAAAATTCAGATCTGCAAACTATTATAGTTGGGAAATCTTGCTAGCATATTTCTGTTATGTTTAAAAGCAAAGCCTTTGCTGAAGACTATGTGTTATCACTGACATACTTATTTTGTACACTCTTCAAACATAGGATGTTTGTCTTGGCAAACTGACTGTAACGTGGTAGCTATTCAAACGTTTGTGCAGTGGCACTCACATTTCTGGCCAGTTATTTAAGTAAGAATAACAAGAACTGTCTTCCAGAAACCACTGTGAGCCTGTTTGGCCTAATTGTCCTGCCCCGTGACTCTTAGTGTTTCTATTAAGATCACTGCAATGAATGGATCATTTTTTCTTTCAGTGGTGAATGGAGAGTGTTCTCTGGCAATGAGTTGGGGGCCCTCTTGGGCTGGTGGCTCTTTACTTCTTGGAAAGAAAAGAACCAAAATCCCAGTGCCCTCAAAGACACGTACATGCTGTCCAGCACTGTCTCCTCCAAAATCTTGCGGGCCATTGCCTTAAAGGAGGGTTTTCACTTCGAGGTAAGTGTTTGGGGGACATGCTCTTTTGCCTTTCGGTTGCTCTATAGAAGGTCTAAGGCATGTCTTTCTCTTTTGGATTATCCCTTTAGGAAACATTAACTGGCTTTAAGTGGATGGGAAACCGAGCCAAACAGCTAATAGACCAGGGGAAAAATGTCTTATTTGCATTTGAAGAAGCTATTGGTAAGAAATGATAATGATGATCGTAGATTTAATTTACAGAATGCGAAAATTGGGAAAAGATGTGGATTTGGGTTGGAGTTCAAAAGATTAGCAGTAAACGAGGAGCACACAGTTTGCTTTGCTTGTGTGGCATGCAGAGAGCGTTGAACTATCCTACCCCAAAATTGACAGGTCAGATTTTTTTCAGCTAAAAAGAATATCTCATAAATAATCAAGCCATTAATGTAAGAAAGTGAATTCTTTCCCCACATGACTGCTAGTAGCTGAAGAATCCACCTATTTTGGGAGTTGTGACATTTCCTTAACTACGGTGTGGATCCCAGGCCTAATACAGTTCTCGCCTCCTCCAAAAGTGCTATGCAGACATCTGTCTAGAGGAGAGGAGACGGCACGGTTGTGGTACCTTCATCAAAGTGATTGTCACCTGAAAGGATGACCCTAAACCCAGCCAGAATGCCTGAAAAGCACTTGTCTTAGGTTGTCCATATACATGAGCAGAAAGGAGAGCTGGCTGTAGAAACCTGAAATTCAGATGTCTGCTCTGGGGGTATTTTAGCTATTTGTTTAGTAAAAGCTATGACACGTTATACTTATTCTATAATATATATTCTTCTGATTCATCTGTGTATTTCCTGTAGCACACATATCATTTAACTGGGTAATCAAATGACGTGTAATAGTTGAGCTTTGTTCTTTTGTCACAATTGACAGTTTTGTCTTTCTATAGCTTTTTATTTAAAAAAATTTTTTTTACGTTGGTTGATCAAATGTTTATTGCGTATCAATTACACAGTGACTCTGAAAGAAATGGACCCTGACCTTAGCCAGCAGAGCTTATAAGGATCTATCTAGTTAAGTAGCCACAGTGGCTAGTTAAGTAGCCACACTTGCCATAAGGGTAGGCCATATGGCAAGATAAATAACTCACAAGAACTGTGAGCATCCAGAGAAGACAGAAAAAGCATTGACAAGAACAATTGGAGACAATTTTGTCCGAGCAGGAGGGATTTGGGCTGGACCTTGGAAATGAGCACAGTCTCACAAGGACGAAGACTCTCCTCACAGGTTATTCACCAAATACTTCTGGAAGACCTGCTATGCACTAGGCACGGGCTAGTTTCTTAAATATAATGGTAAATGAGAAGTATCCACTTACTCGTACTATTACCACCTCTTATGCGATAGGCAGGATGCATACAGATAAGTTCATGCACAGTGTTGTAAAGGAACCCATTGCTAAGGGTGTGTGTCTGACACATGTTTCTGCAGGATATATGTGCTGCCCTTTTGTTCTGGACAAAGATGGCGTCAGTGCTGCTGTCATCAGTGCAGAGTTGGCTAGTTTTCTAGCAACCAAGAATTTGTCTTTGTCTCAGCAGCTAAAGGCCATCTACGTTGAGTAAGTTTCTATTGACTACTTACTTGAAGTAATAATTTTTGTTAATTTCAGGTGTACAACATAATGATTTGATGTACCTATCTATATATTATGACCTGATCACCACAATAATCTAGTTAACATGCATCACCACACCAAGTGATATTTTTAAATGTATTAAGTTCTTGTGCGTGAGATACTCATATTCTTTCTAATGCTCTTGCTTTAGTTAATGAATTCTGTTTCTTACAAAAACTAAAGAGACTATCTTTTCCTTTTGATATGAAACCACTTAATAATTACCATTTGTGATGGCATTAATCTTTACCAGATGAGAACATTAGTTGCAGAAATGACTAAAAAATGTGATTTTAAGTGTCCGATGTCAAAAAAGATTAAATATGTTTGTGAAACATCTATTTAGTCCTTATAGCAATTACGCAACTCTGCCTTCTTAAGTGCAAAAGCAGCCAGACACAATACATACTGTAATGGGTGTGATGTGGCCGTGTTCCATAAAATTTTTACTTACAAATATAGGCTGAAGGCCAGGCAGCAGTTTGGTGATCCCCGGGGTAAATTGTTGTACCCCTTTTTCAATGCTAAATTATTCCTTTGAAGCTGGTCATGGTCATGTGTTTCATGAAATATTTCAGAGTATGCTGGTTGATGTATGTTCTGTGTACATTATGCAGAATGATTTGTTCCTCATTTTACATGTGTTTGTATTTGTTTTAATAGGTATGGCTACCATATTACCAAAGCTTCATATTTTATCTGCCATGATCAAGACACCATTAAAAAATTATTTGAAAACCTTAGAAACTATGATGGGAAGAATAATTATCCAAAAACTTGTGGCAAATTTGAAATTTCTGGCATTAGGGACCTTACAACTGGCTATGATGACAGCCAACCTGATAAAAAAGCTGTAAGTGATGCGCACTTTCGTCAACCTCTTTATTTTTTTTTAATTAAGGTTTATTTGAGTGACAATTGTTAATAAAGTTATATAGATTTCAGGTGTACAATTCTGTAATACATTATCTATATCTCACATTGTGTGTTCACCACCCAGAGTCATCCATCATCATATATTTGACCCCGTTTACCCTCTTCTAGAGCCCCCTTCTACCTTGCCCTCTGGTAACCCCTAAACTATTGTCTATGTCTATGACTTTTTGTTTCTTTATTTGTTTGTCTTGTTCTTTTGCCTCAACCTCTTTTCTATTTACCTTCTATTAACTTTGAAAAGCTTAATTTATATATGTCATTATGATATTGTGATTTATAATAAGAAATACATATTTAGTCTTTGTCCTCTTTTCTGGCACAGAGCTCCTAAAACCCTTTCCCAAGTGAAGAGAGCATAAAGGTATCTGGTGTTATGTTGATAAGATGACTTTTGGAAACCACTTATGAATGGAGGCTGGTTGCCAGGAAAACCAACCAGGTTAGAACTTTTAGTCCCATCTTGACATCGGGGAGGAGAAAGGGGCTGGAGATTGAGTTCAATCACCAGTAGCCACTGGTTTAATCAATCATGCCTATGTAATGAAGCCTCCATAAAACTCCAAAAGGATAAAGTTAGGAGAACTTCTAGGTTGGTGAACACATGGAGATTTGGGAAGAGTGGCCTGCCAGAGAGGGCACGGAAGCTCCTTGCTCATTTCCCATACCTTGTTTATGTATCTCTTCCATCTGGCTGTTCCTGAGTTATAGCGTTTTATAATAAACCAGTGACCTAGTAAGTAATATGTTTCTGTGAGTTCTGTGAGCTGCTCTAGCAAATTAATCAAGCCCAAGGAATGAGGTCTTTGGAACCTGTGATCCAAAGCCAGTTAGTCAGAAGCCCAGGTAACAAACTGGACTTGTTCAGGGACCACGCCCTCCCCAATGTACAGTCAGCATTGGATGCAGAACCAGTTTAATCATATAACTGTCTGAAGCTGATTTTAGACCTTTGAGCATTATTATAAAATGCACTGGAACTAAAAGGGTCCTCACGAGTCATCTCAGTCAGCACTGTCATTTAACACATAATACTCAGAGGTGCAGGATCTGCCTGAGATCCCACAGCTAGTTGGTGATGATCGGGGTACAACCTGGGTCTTCTGATTCCAGATCCTGCTTTTCCTTTCTCTCAGCAGTTCTCAATATTGAATATAGAGTCACCGAGCCACTTGGTTAAAACGCCGAGTGCCGCAGCCCACCCCGGGTGTTTCTGATTGAGTAGGTCTGGGATGGGGACTAAGAATTTGTCTTTTTTACATGTTCCCAGCTGATACTGACTGAGGCTGGTCCAACTTTGAGAACCACTGTTTGCTTCCTACTTAGTTTTACCCTGTTCTCTGAATGTCTGGTAGCTGTTAACTGTAAAGCATGAGATTGCATTCTTCACACCATGTGAACCCCACTGGAGTCTAAAGAAGGCTCAGATATGGCAGAAGAGTATTGCTAGCTGTGGCGGAGGTAAGGGAAGGAGAGTAAGAGTATCCTTATGAGATGTTAGACCTTATTGTTGATATTTATCTTTCTCTTTATATTTTATTTTCATCAACACACAACATATTTTTAAAAGATAAATAGTATTAAGAGTTATAATGAAGCATGGCAGTTCCAACCACTGCCATCTCATTGTCATGCTGTCAAGATAACCACCTTCACTCTCAGTTTTTTCTCCTGATCTTTACCACCACGTTTCTAAATAATGTGCTTATATGGTAATGTTTTGACTTCCAATGTTAGACTTTATTAATTTTATATTATGGAAATAAGGATTTAGTTCTTCCACTTCCAGCATTCACTACTCCTCCTTTTTTGTCCCTGCCCCCACAATACACTTATGCCACAACTTTGGGTGGCATTCGATTCTATGCTTGTGTTATGACTAGTAACTGTTGTTAAGTAGTATACTTTGATTAGGTTCTCCTAATTTGTATGAAGAATTGTTTTTCCTATAATGAATCATTGCTTTGTTCTTTCATTTGCTTGAATTTATATGTAACTACCATCAGTTCTTCCCACGTCTTTCAAATACCCCTTACTAGGATTTCCACATGGTCCAATTAATTATTCGGCTAGTCTGTCAGTTGTTTTGTTTCCATTGGCCTCTCTCCTGGTCCCTCCATCTGGGCAGGGCCATCTGCTCTCTGATTTAGGTGCACAGCTGTCATCTTGGGAATGCCCCTCGCCCTTCACCAAGGTTGGGTCCCTTGCTCCTGGAGCCTATGACTTCCTCCTTCTATATTTATTTTCCTAAATCACATCCTCTAGTAGCTTCCTAAGAAAAAGTGAATGGGAGGTAAATTTTTGGAGACATGTAGATCTGAAAATGTCTTTTTCTACCCTCAGACGTTACTGACTCACAGTTTTGAAACTATTGTTTGGTTTCTGGTGTTGCTGTTGAACATTCATTCATTCATTCATTCACGAACTAGTTGAGGCCCACTGTGTGCTGCATACAGGCATGTCGATATTATACTTGTTCAGTCCTTTGCATGCAACCTGTTTTTCTCTCTATGGGAAGGTTTTATTAATAGAAACTTTCTGCTTCTAAAATGTCAGCGATGTACTTTAGTATGAATGAGTCTCTTTTCATTCCTTTTTCTAGACACTTGGCGGGTCTTTGTTGATCTGCGGTCATTTCTTTCAGTTCTGAGAAATTTTCTTGATCTTGTGTCAGAGAAGGAGGCTAAATGGTTGTTTTTCAAATACCTTTTTCCCTGTATTATCTGTTCTCCCTTTCTCAATGAGGTTTTAGTTAGATGCTGGCTCCAGGACCAATGTTCTACTTTCTGTGTGTCTTTTTTTCCTATCATCCATCTGTATCTTCTTGTCCTACTTTTGGGAGATTTCTTCAACATTATCTTTCCGTGCTTCTGTTGACTATGTATTTCAGCTTTTAATTTATTTGTTTTAAATCCTATTTTTGTTGCATGTATATAATATCTTAGCTCTCTTAAGAATATTAATTATTCGTTTTTTAAAATGTAGACCTTTTTTTTGCTCTGTATTGTCTTTATAGCCTCCAAGTCCTTTTTTTTTTAAAATTTGTTGTTGACTTTGTCTTTTATTTGATATCTTTTTCCCAAAGTCTGGTGATCCTTGATTGTCCTTTGGGTACTAAAAAGCTGATTGGAAGTGTATATACATACACGTATATACATACATCCGTGTATGTATATGTATAATACAAGCCTTGTCAACTGGCATATTTCAATCTAGGAGATTGGGTAGCAAATTGACTTTGTACGGGGGCCCCATCTGGGGGAGCCTGACTCACATCCTGATCTCCTGGCTAAGGGCTGTCAGTTGGATGCTGAGGCCCTTTAAGTGGTGGAGAGATCCTGGGAGCATGGGAGGAGGGGTGCTAGTATTTAGTGTGTGGACTCTGACTTTATGTGTTTTCACCATACCCTCCCTTCCCTGGTGCTTGGTGTCTCCAACTCCTGAGCCTTTCCGGTTCATTTATGCCACAGAATTAAACCATCTCCTGTGAGCTTGTTGCCTGACTGTGTGGGCAGAAGGTGAGGGTCCGAGAGGGTTGAATGGCTCCTTTCAAATACTACCTTGGTCCCTCCCCTGCCCTTTGCAGTATCTGATGCCTCCATCAAGTGAGCTGTGCCCGGGTTCTGCAGAGCACCCTCACTCGGTCCTTGTCTGTCTCCTGCAGTGGCTCAGCGTCCTAATCCTGTGTTCCATCAGCTGAGTTTTGCTCCTCCATCTGTTTTCTGCCTTCCTGAATTGGTTGGCAACCTTCAACTGCTGTTTCCTCTTTTCCTCTGTGCTCTTGTGTTTGTTTTGCTTTTTGTACATCTGTCATTTTACTGGGGCTTTGAGAGCAATCAGCTATGGATAGAGCTGCCAGAAGCTCTGTTATTTTTTTTGTCTCGTCATAGACTTTTTCTGCAAAGTAAAATAAGGTCTAGTGTCTCTTTTTTTGTCATGCATTTATTCTATTTAAGTCAATGTCTTCTGAAATGATGTATTTCAATTTTAATAAAACTTGAGTAGCGTTAATGAACAGAATGAAGGTAAAAAGCTAGTATACAAAGTTACTTAATGTTCACAAATTAACTTGTTATTTAGCATGTCATTCACATGGAGTGCATTTTCTGATTTTCTCAAAATGTTGTTTTCTAAACCAATGTATTTGTTTGGCATTTGTTTTCTTGTTTATCCAGGGAAACTTATTTAGGCCAGAACAGTTTCTGTTGTTATTTAAGTTTATAACATGTGTAATTAATTCCTAGGTTCTCCCTACTAGTAAAAGCAGCCAAATGATCACCTTTACCTTTGCTAATGGCTGTGTGGCCACCATGCGGACCAGTGGGACAGAGCCCAAAATCAAGTACTATTCGGAACTGTGTGCCCCACCAGGAAATAGGTAAGACATGGGTGTAACTGCTGTGATTTATTCCCTAAACTTCCTAATGGGTTCTATTCAAATGCTAAGTAGAACATAATTCCAATATGGCATTTAATTAGGAAGGTTGTTTAAGAACCTGCAGCAATATTGTGGTGTTAACTACTCGAAGAATCTAGGGACTAGTGTGCTTACTTCGTATTTAATTACGTACTTTTCTCTCTCTCCCAACTTTCTTTGTATGAGAAAATTTCATTCCTAATTTCAGTAGTAGTAATAACACTTCCTTTTTCTAGTACTTTATATTTGAGGCAAGCACCAATGCGTTTTTTTCTCCGTGCCTCTGATACATTACAATCCGCTGCACGTGCATTCAATAGATATCTTTTAACACCTATTGTGTATTAGTCTTTGCTGAGTCTCAGGTAGAATAAACAGCATATCAGAAAGAGTCCTTGTCACCAAAGAACTGATGGTCTGGTAGCTTCAAGGTCACATTTTTGTGACCTTGGTAAAGGGTTTGAGTTGGTCCCTTTCCAACAACTGGAACATTTTGAACTTTCAACAACTGTGGTATATATAGTTAGCATATGTAAATACCTACTTAACGCTCAGTTAACTAGCACTTCTCTATTCAAAATACACTTAAGAATCAGGAAAAAAAAATGAGGTAAGTCAGCTCTGTCCAATAGAAATACAATGTGAGCCACGTGCACAATTTAAATTTTCTACTGGACACATTTTTGAATAGTGCAAATAAACAGGTAAAACTAATTTCAATAATATATTTTATTTAACTTAGTATATTAAAATATTACAACATGTAACCCATAATAAAAATTGTTAATGAGATATTTCACTTTTTTCCCACCCTCAGTCTTCAAAATCTCTAGTATTTTACACTTACCATGTATTAATTCAAATGCTAAATTTTTTCCGGAAACACTTGACTATATTTAGCTTCATAAAATTTGCACTTGAAAAAGGAGATTTTGGGAAAAAGAAAAAGTAGATTTTGATACCCCAGTTTTTCCAAACATACTTAAGTTTTCCAAAAACTGAAACAAGTGTCGGTTTTTAAAATTGAATTTCAATTCATTAAAGTTAAATGAAATTAAAAAATCAGTTCCTCAGTTGCACTAGCGACAATTCGAGTGCTTGGTAGCCACATATGCCTAATAGCTACTGTAGTAGATGGCGTATGGTAGTAGACGGCGTACGTTTAGGCAGTTGTTACAACATATGCAGACTCAGCAAAGATTTGCTCAGAGAAGGGCTTTTCTGGCTTTGTGAATCAAGTTTGCACTATGTGGGAATAGAAGCAGAGGAAAATTTCTGAACATCTTAAATTGGCAAGCTAATAGCATATTAAAATACAACGAATCAGAGGGGTGAGGTAAGAGTTGTTAAGGTTAGGAAAGTCTTTTCCTTAAGCAGGGAGAAGTGAGTGCCGATAGCAAAGCAAGAAATAGTAAAGCAAAATGAAACTACAAAACATGGATGCAGAACCCAGCCTGCTCACCACTGTGCGAGTTTATCATAAGGGAAATGCCATTTCACACCAATCAGCTCTGAATCGTCTTCTGAGTAAGAGCTCCAGTCCAATGGTCAAAGTCATAATACTAAAGATACTCAGGTATATTTAAGAAGTCACGGGACTGTGTGATATATCTTGCTACAGATTCCCATTCAAAATCTTTTTGTGCTTGAAGGGCAAAAATTCAACTTTTAAGCAACTTAAACACATAAAACAGCTCCTTTTTAACGTTCTGCATTACCAGTGTTTTATTGAATATTGTGCAATTATCAGTGTGTCTGTGTGTTAAATAACAAGCTATTTACTACTATATTGAGTATGATTTTCCATTGACATGTCGTTGTAATTCTCATTCTCAGTGTTTTTATATTTCTGTCTCATTCAAAGACATTAGTTCCGTTTAAAGATGCTTTCTCTATATATTTATCTTTTCATTATCCTGTGAAAATGTACCTAATATTTCAGAAAAACTGTCCTTTATAATAACTGCTATTTAATGTTTAAAGATCTATGGTATTTACATTTTTCACAGGGTTTACTGAATGGACTTAAATTCAAGTAATAGATTATAAATTGCTGAAAATACTTTGAAAAATTGTCCTTAGGCTATATTTATTGAAATGTTGCTCACTTTTATTAAATGAGACATTAGGCATTAAGTCATCCATGCATTGATACACTGTCAGGGCTCAAGCCAGGCAGATACCAGCATACCTAATGTACAACAGCAATAAAGTCCAGACTAATGTTTCCTTATTTTCTGATAATCTTAAATATTATTAGCATATTTGTATCATCTCCATTTGTGCACAGAATTCCATGACCTGATAATCCTTTACAATGTAAAATCATTTTCAAGGGTTTTATACTTGAAAATCATTCGAGTATATTTGATTTGGGTTTTTTTCCTGAGCTATTTGAAAGTAAGTCACAGACTTCAATATACATTTCTAAGAACAAGGATATTCTCTTACTATCTTGAGGGTTAGATAATAAGTATATCAAGCAGGGTTCTAACAGAAACAAAAACAGTAGGAAGTATATATAGATTCACAGATGTATGCCTGTATATCTATATATAGTAAATTCTATATCTATATCAATATCTGTATTCTATATAGTATATATAGTAAATATAGTACATAGTAAAAAAAAGTATATATATAGTAAATGATGAGTTTTAGTTTCAGGTGTATTGTTAAAAAAAAGCACACCAAAAAACACAGTAGTTATTAGTTATATGCCTTCCTGAGAATTTTTTTTTCTTTAAAGCACTTACGGAGAAGAGAAAAAAAAAATCTGTGTGATTCATATGTATTTATGAAGCATAATTACTTGGTATGTTACCAATGGGTATAAAAATAATGATAATGAGAGCTACGTTTATTGAGGTTTTGGGGCCAGGTTCTTTGCTAATTGCTTTACATAATTTATCTCAATCTATGCAATAGCACTCTTGAGAAGGTAAAGTTTTTATCCCAATTTTACAAATGAGGAATCTGGGCCTTTGAGAGGCTAAGCCATTTGCCCAAGGGCAGACACTAGTAACTAGTAGAGCCGGAATTAATGTCTGTAATAAAATGGATTGTTTAGTTGTACTGGTAAGCAAGCTATCACAATGTAAAAATGATCTTAGCTAATTACATGGATTGCCATTCCCATTAAAATAAGGTTTGCATATATTAAAGATAGTCAAATATGAAGTAATAACAGCTTGAATTGAAGGATTTAATTTTTTTTAAATCAGCTTTGTGGCTTGAATTTCTTATAACTCACACAGTGCTAGTGGCCTGACATTTACATGAGCTACTGGAAGTTTGTCTAAGTACAAGTTCATTTTGTTTATTATCTACCTTCCAATTAATTGTTTGCCTATGAATGAGTGTTTTCCACATGTATGAAAACTTGATTTCCTTAGAAAACTTGATTTTCTTAGCTCCATAGATTCTTGTTTATACTTTAGTTGTGGCCCTTTAGTGCTCATGTAGAATAATAAAGACAAACCCGGGGATCTTAGTTTCTGGTGGGTGACTGGAGGACCCACTAGGAGGCTCTGCATCTCTGTTCATTCTAGGAAGGCCTTACAGATGAGTCTGCAGCTTAACTTCCAGTAATTTGAGGGAAAACAGGATCTGGAACATTCGTGTCCTGGGAGACCAGGACATAACAGAGATGTCGCTTGTAAAGCGACTGGCGTCGTGAACATTTTCTCTGCACTGTTAGGTATAAACACTGAAGATCTTTTAGAAATGCTAGGCCCAAAATTGTGTTTCTTAAAAGTTCTTATGAGAACTGTGAAGGGCTGATTTCATCTGTGGTAGAGACTTGGGGAAAACCTTTGGGGAAAATAATGGATATTGTCTCATGGGGTGTTTTTTGTCCAAGTTGACAGATGCGTTCCCAAGCTGAAGTCATTGCAGTTCTGTTTTGTCTGATTTAGTCCTCCTCTTAAGGTTATATTTCAGTGTTGCTGGGTCAGTGTGGGGAGAATCTAAAATGTGCTTTGGGCTTTGCTGAATCTACTGCGAGGATGAAGACCATTCTCAGCAATCAGACTGTGGACATTCCAGAAAATGTGGACATCACCCTGAAGGGACGCACCGTTATCGTGAAGGGCCCCAGAGGCACCCTGCGGAGGGACTTCAATCACATCAATGTAGAACTCAGTCTCCTCGGAAAGAAGAAGAAGAGGCTTCGGGTTGACAAATGGTGGGGAAATAGAAAGGAACTGGCTACTGTTCGCACTATCTGTAGTCATGTACAGAACATGATCAAGGGTGTTACACTGGGCTTCCGTTACAAGATGAGGTCTGTGTATGCTCACTTCCCCATCAACGTTGTTATTCAGGAGAATGGTTCTCTTGTTGAAATCCGAAATTTCTTGGGTGAAAAGTACATCCGCAGGGTTCGGATGAGGTCAGGTGTTGCTTGTTCAGTATCTCAAGCCCAGAAAGATGAGTTAATTCTTGAAGGAAATGACATTGAACTTGTATCAAATTCAGCTGCTTTGATTCAACAAGCCACAACAGTTAAAAACAAGGACATCAGAAAATTTTTGGATGGTATCTATGTTTCTGAAAAAGGAACAGTTCAGCAGGCTGATGAATAAGGTGTAAGTTGTCCAGCTACAGAAGCACCAAGACATCAAGACACAGAGCGAATCTGAACTTTGTGATATTTTGAAGGCGCAATAAAAGACATGTATTGAAAAAAAAAAATAAATAAAAAAAAAAATAAAAAATAAAATGTGCTTTGGAATAATCCACTGATCTGGACTTTTCCCCCTTGTATTTGCAGTGATCCTGAGCAGCTGAAGAAAGAACTACAGGAACTAGTCAGTGCTATTGAAGAACATTTTTTCCAGCCACAAAAGTATAACCTGCAGCCCAAGACAGAGTGAAATATTCCAGTCTTGGGCTTAATTACATTTACCTACAATTACCTTGATTTGTTCAGCATTATTTGTGAGGGCCAAATAATTTAAGCTGTCACTATGTTTCTATTTTTTAAGTAGACCACATTCCTCATTGTTTCATGTTTGACCTTTAAGGTAAAGAAAAGATGGCCAAACCTAACAAACCAACATTTCTATTAAAAGTTTGAGAGTGGGCATTATCAGAATTTTTAAAAATTAAGATTTTAAAAATAAATGACCTTTAAAAATGTAATTAATATGCTTTAATTAGAATAAATAACAAGTATATGTTTTCTCTGTAATTCTTTTTAGGAGCAATTGAAATAGCCAGAAAGCCTATACAATTACTAAATTCTGGCTGTCATATATGTAGGATACCCATATTTTAGATATACAGGCATACCTCGTTTTTTTGCACTTCGCTTTATTGTGCTTCACAGGTGTGTTTTTTAGAAATTGAGGACAAAACGTTCCACGAACAAAAAGATTATGACTCACTTTATTTGTGATACTCACTTTATTATGCTGGTATGGAACCAAACCTGCAATATCTCTGAGGTGTGCCTGTCTGCATAATTAGATTTCTAACAATGGCATATAAAGTAAAATAAATGAATAGATTAAATGTCGTGTTCATGTTTGGGGAAAATACAATTTACAGAAACCTGTAAAAAGGAGTCAATGATACTTTAAAAAGATAAATTTTTTTGACCAGAATCTTTTTAGTTCTACTAACACACCACTATACATGGTATGTGTGCTAGGAAAAGACAGCTTGACCATCTTTGTTCCATGTGTTAACATTCATTTTGTCTCTTTAAATCTTGAATCAAACAATTGGTTATTGAGACTTGCAACGTATTTTATTGTATAGGTTTTTTTGCTTCAGCACAATTTAATTCTTGGTCCTGAGGCAATAAGGACTATTCAGTAACAACTGTTTAGGTGACTGATTTTTTTTGCCGTGTTGATATGTGATCAAAATTTAAAACTAGACTCTTTTATAATAGACTTTCTTTTCCAGGTTTATTATTTAGTCTGCCTTCTACCTCCTCATAATTGTTGGCCTTGTAACCTTCCAAAAGGACTCACAGTGAGTGAATACCCAAGAGCTAGGACCAAGCTGTTCTTTATATACTTTATGTGTTTTATGTAATTTGTCTATTTTTAAAGCAAATGATTGCTCGTTATTATTCTTACTGTTAACCTAAAGGGTTATGAACAGTTTCTGAACAATGAAAAATAACAATACTGTTGACCATCATTTTTCTAAAGTAAAGGAAAAGAATTTTTTGTGTCTTAATAATACATAGTTTGTGTCCTACTAGAACTCTTAAATCTGCAGGATTCAGTATATTCTATCAGCTGCTTCATTGTAGAACCTATATTTGTTTTTATTTTATAATGTTTTCTAGTCTCAAACTGTGCTCTGGAAAAAAAGAAATGACAGATTTGTGTCCCCTCTCCAGTTTTTTGAGCATGTGAACTCTATCCCATTCCAGAGTTTGTTTCTGAAAATACAAAGGTGACTACGATTCAGTCCTGTGATGGAGCTCAGAGTCTAATTGGAGGGCTAATAAGTAGCTATAATACTTACAAATTCTATAACAGTGGTATATGCAAAGTACTCAGAGGTCAGAAGTGCAAGAGAGCCATTTTGCCCAGAGAAAGCCTTACAGAAGAGGTGACAAATGAGTTGCTTCACCTTCAGGGGTGAATAGCAGTTGAAGATGGAGGAGAAAGTCTTCCAGGCACGGAGCTCAGCATTGACAAAAGAGTAGAGGTGCTGGGATTGGGGGGTTGGCGGGGGGCAGTTAAACAGAGCCCAGATGTAAACCTCAGGACATATCCTACTTCTCTGCCACTCATGTGAGCAGGTGGTCAGTTGAACCTACAGGAGATCCCTCAATTCAATTTCTTAGTTATATTCCCAAGAAATAGTACACCATGGATGCTCACTAAGTATTTCTTGACTTTTTCTTATTATGGGATGTATGGTAGCATAATTTGTGGTGTATAAAGCTTGCAACATAAGACCCTTGCATTCTAATCTTGGTCTTCTGTGACCCAGCTCTGTGACCTTGGTCAAGTCAGTTAATTTCTCTGTCTCAATTTATTGTTTTTTACAACTTTTGTTTTATGGCAGTTCTTGGTTCACAGCAAAATTGAGAGGCAGTTACAGCGATATCCCATCTACCCGCTGTCCCCACACAGGCACACCCTCCTGTATTATTCACGTCCCCCACATTCGTTACTATTGATGAACCTACATGAACACATCGTCAACTAAATTTTAGAGGCAATTAAAAGATCATTGGTTGCCAGGGGTTAACGGGAAGAGGAATGAATTAGCAAAGCACGGAGGATTTTTAGGGCCGTTAAAAAGAATTCTCTGTATGATGCTACATGAGTGAATACATGTCATTATACCTCTGTCCAATTCCAGAGAATGTATAACACCAAGGGTGAGCGCTAACGTACACTATGGACTTTGGGTGATAATTCTGTCATTTTTTAAATGTGGAGATTTTACTAAATGTTCTCTGAGATCATTTCATGTTGCAGGTCTTTAAATTATGTAGAAATCCAATAAGGGCACGATCAGCAATCATAAGTCATTGGCAATTCTCTTTGACAGAATGCTTAACTAGTCCTCTTATAAGACATTTGCGATGCGGGGAAAGCACTTTGTACCAAAGAGCGGCAGCCTTGTGTTCATATCCCACCTTGCCTTACAGCCTGAAGGGGGTGGATGCTGAAATTGGGGACAAGCAAGGCATACCATGTGCCCTGCAGATGGCTGAGAACATGTTTTGCAGGGGAGTTAGGCAATGATCAGGAGTGAGCTCTGTCACAGAAGTCCCTCTGCATCCTCCTAGCGAAACCTGCTTGGGGAAGACCTTCCAATTTGAGTGTAGAGCTGGCAGCCCATTTTCTCTGGTGCCTAGAAAGAACAAATCTCAAGTTAAGTCTAAGAGACTGATTCGCAGGATAAAATGCAGGCCAACTATTTTTTGTTTTTATTTTCTTTGTGGTATTTCTATGAAACAACAGCTGTTCCTTTAAGAAACATTGGAAGTACTTCATATTTATCTCATTGATTTACCTCAATCATCACACTGTTATGGAAAAGTATTGTTATTTCATGACCTTGGAGACGCAGATGGTTTTAAAAATAAGTGCTTCAAGTGACAGAACAAAAGCGTGTGTCCTATTTTGAAGGGATTTTGAAAGGATGGCATATAATACATCATTTCTACATCAAAAAAGAATGAATGTTAAGAATTAATTTGTGCAGTCATTCATATGTTCACTGATTAAGTCATGTTTGAATCCCACTATGAGCCAGGTGCTTTTCTGGATACTGGTAATAAACATACAATCCTGATCTCAAACTTAGTCTAGCAGGGGAAATACACCTGTGCACATATCATTGCAACAAAGTGTACTGCTCTGCAAGAGGAGAATATTCCAATGGTGGGCAAGCAGTTCTGTGATGCCCCCTGTACGCTTGTCTTTTTCTAGACTATCAAGTTCAAATTCCTCACATTTTTGTTTAAAACACTTGACTCTGGGAGACTATCTGCATGTCATTTCCCTGCATCATCCCTTGGTTCCAATTTGTGTAGGGGTTCAGATCAGACCTCCTAAAGTGTGCCACTTGGGCATATAAATTATTTTGAGCTGAAGGTAATCGACCCTACAGGCTCATGAGAAACTTCTGTTCTCCCTTAACTACCTAAAAGAATATGAATTAAGGGCCTTGCCCATGATAATCTTATCATCACTTTGTTGACCTGTCTTATGGCAGAGCAAACTACTAATTACTGAACATTTGCTCTTATCATCCTACAATGACCCTTTGAAGCTCCAAGGTGCCTTCCCTCATCCTTATCTCAGAATGTCATCTATACCTCATTTTCCCTTTGTTTCTGAACCTCTCATGTATGCAGGGAGTCTGCAGACATGTAGGAGGGATTCCCATACATATGTATGTAATTAAATTTGGTTATTTTCTCTTGGTAATCTGTCTCATGTAGATTTAATTATTAGACCAGCCCAAAGAACCTTGAAGGGTAGAGGAAAGTTTCTTCCTCCCCCACCCTTGCCACAAGCGTATTTGTGTAGAGTAAGTCAACCACTGAAAGCAAGATATCACACTCTTAGGCAGATGAGAATCAAAGTTTAAAATAGCATCCCTTCTTCTGTGGGCTTCTACACGTAAGCACGTAAGTGCAGTGATCATTCAGTAACGGAAGAGAAACAACTGTCTGGAGAAGTGAGGCCCACGGACAGGAACACATGATCACAAGGATGGAGAACAGTGTTGGGGAATCTGGTTTCTTTTGACCGGGCTCCCTTGGAAAGAGCGTTGAAAAGAAAATGTGAGAAATAGCTGTTGGCCATCTCCTACTCGGATTCCAGTTCAAGCCACTTTGGTGTTTGGCCCAAACCTGGTACGGAATGGCATTGGCCACGCAGACCCAAGAGCCAGCTCCAGGTCTAAAGAGCTTTTGAAGCCATTTCACAATAGCCTTGTGCAATTTCCAAAGGGAAGTTAGGGTTGCAGTTTAGAGATGATGAGCCTGATTGTGTCCTTAAAATGCATTGTTCTCAGCTGTTTCAGCTTAACTGGAAAATAAAACAAAAAACTATGTTTAAAAATCTGTTGGTGGCCCCAGTGAAAGTAGCTCCTTATCTGATAAGTGTTCTGTTGTTTAACAAAATAAAAGTAAACTTTAGATGAAAGTATGAGCTAATTATCTCCTTTGCTGGTTCTGCAGGCTGTTTTCTCTTTTTTTTTTTCTTTCTGGACCTGAGTTCAGTCCCTGAGGTGGAGTCATTGATTCTCTGCCCTCTGAAAACTTCTCTGTGCTCATGGCTGTAATTGTCCTAAGTGCAGACTCAGACTTCTCTCCCAAGTTCCAACCCTGTATTGCCACCTGCCTACTTGACTTTCCGACTCAGACATCCTCAAACTGCGTTCAGTGCAGCCTGATGCCAAATATTTTTTCCCATTCAGTTCCCAGCTACCTTCCCTCCACTCCACACTGTATGTCGTCAAGTCAAAACACTAGTCCAGAATCTTCTGTGATGCTAATTTTTTACTCTCGTGTCTTTTTCTTTTTAAACTTGTTACGGAGACTTTCAGACATACACAGAGAATAGTACAATGGACCTCCAGGTACTCATCACCCAGCTATAGCAAACCCTCCATTCATGGCCAGTCTCGCTACATTTAAATCCCCCTCAGTCTCCATCTTATTACGGGACAATTGTGAAGCAAACCGCAGACTTGTCATTTCATCTGTAAATATTTCAGTATGTATCTATAAAAGATAGGACTTACATACACACAACCATACTACCATTGTCACACCTAAAAATGTTTACAATTTCTTGGTATCAAATTATCCAGTGTGCAAATTTCCCCATTTGCCTCATACATCTAGTTTGTGCTTTGTTTGAATCGGGGTTGAAATAGTGTCCACTCGTTGCATTTGGTTTATAGTTCTCTTAAATCCCTTTTAATCTGTAAATTTTTTATCTTTTTCTTTCTTTTTTCCTTTTTGTAATTTATTCCCAACTACCAAATCATTTGTCCTGTAGGGTTTCCTGCAGCTTGCATTTTGCTAATTGCTTCCTTGTGGTGTATTTAACATGTTTCTCTGTACCTTATTTTTCCTGCAAAGTGGTAGAGAAGATGAAGAAGCATGATCTAATTCAAGTTTGATTTTTTTTTTCTTTTGGCAAGAATAATTGATTAGGGGTTGGGGGGGGGATGGCACTCACACTGTGTTTAGTTGTTTTCCAAGTTTACTTGTTTTCTTAGTTATTACCAGCCAGTTTGCCCACTCTTGCTCTGCAGTGCATAATAAAGAGAAAATCAGTTAAATAGCAGTGGGATTCAGTTAAAAAGAGAGAGGGTTCAATATGACCAGAATCACTCACACACAATACTGCAAGACTGCTGGAGGCAGGCTTCCCACAGAAGGGGGCAGGAGGCGCTGATGAAGTTTCAGACAGGATTTGTAACTTGTGTCAACCTTGTTGAAAGAGTACCTGCTGTGCCCAGAGAGCACTCTCGACCTCCAGTGGTTTAAAGAAAGTGGTTTGTCACCCCTTTAGGTTCTTAATGATGGCTTTGAATTGATTACTTGCCTGTTCTAAAACAAAATTACATTTTTTATGTCGAGTTATAAAGACCAACAAACAATGGGAGCCATGTGAATAGGTGCAAGAATTGATGAAGGGCCCTGATGAAGGCTTTGCTTGAGTGGCCCCATGGTGGACATAACCACAAGTCAGAGGAAATGTGACGTCTGACGATCTTCCTTCAGACGCTGTGCACTCTGGTGTGCAACCCGGAATCAGAACCACCATCTCGTTGATGAGATAGCAAGAGATTTAAATGAGGACGAGTTCGTGCTGCTGCTTGAAAAGGATGGTCTCATTGACAGCCACAATGTACGGGGTCATAGTGTGCGGTTAGCACCTTCTGTGAAAAGGATGCTGGACAGAATTGTGTGATGCCATGAAATTTACCCCAGAGTGTGCCTTTCTGTGGCAAGCAACAAACATTAATTTCACAAAGTAAGACAAAAATGACTCTGAAGTTTGTGAAGTCACACATGGTCAATGTTGTTCTCTAGCATCCATTCTTTCATCAGGATCGTAGCCATCGTCATAACAAAAATAAGATTGCGTCATTGAGAATCACCAGTTTGCAGCACAAGCCAGACACTGGCTGATGAGTGGAAACCTAAAAGAATAGAGAAATACAGTTACAGTTGCATGAACTGAACTTGTGGATGAAACAGACGCTGAGCTCACGGGCAAGGTATACTTTTTGTGTGTGTGTGTGAGAATCTTGACAAATCACTATGATGAAAGAAATAGTGAATAGGCCATTTTCTGAATAGAGAATGGATGAAGTTGAAATACGCATTTGTTCACAAATGGTGGCACACAGTACATATTGTTCTCCATGTGCCTTTCACTTCCCTAGTTAGAAGGACATTTAAGTTCCCAATTCCTTGCTAATATAACAGCAATGAATAACACGATGTATATGTCATTTTACCTCTCGTTCTTGTATACTGCAAATGGTATTTTTAACAGCTAAAATACCTCCTTGTTGAAAGAATGGCATGAGATGATCTGTGAGAACACATTATAAATTGCAAAGTGTTCAGCATTACTATCGTTGGATAAATGAACAAATTAGATTTATAAACAATGTTTCACAGTTCAATCATTTAGTGTTTGCAGCTCTGTGTTAGGAAACCAGTATCTTTTTGCTGCCCTCATTTCCCAGATGTGGACAGTAATTTTTTTTTTTGACAGTAATTTTTAAAGAGAAAAAAATTAGTATTTCTACGTTGTGTGCACTACAATCATCGGGGTGAAAATTGTGGGCTCCATAGCTACATGTTTATTGTAGATAATTACAAAAATGTAAAAAAATCAATGAAAGTAATCATCCTTGTTCCCACCGGTAAAGTTGAAATTAAAGAAGTAGCAAGTGTTTCTGATAATCCGGGGTGTCTTCGGAGGGAAGAGTAAGTCTGATCCAAACAGCCTTGGAGAAATAATGTTTTAATAAGACTATTTAAAAAGTCCAGTTGACAGACATCATGGTATACAAATGCTTTATGTTTGCCTGGTTCCATGATGCAGCATCTGCTGTATTGTTAAGAACTCGAATACATGGCCCAAGTGGCACCAGTCTAGCCTCCTCTTAAAGAAGTGGTGAAATAGGCCACGTGGATGGGGACAAAATTGCATAGCAATACTTAGAGCCTCCTCTCTCCTTGCTGAGTCTATGTGGCAGTTTAGCCTCTGTCTTCTCATCTCTACTAAAATTGTACTCTCAGAAAACCTTTTAATTGCTCACTTTTCCCAGACCACATTCTCCCTGACTTTTCAGGACCTGTTAACTTGAGATCAAAGGTTTTCCAAAGGTTCTGTGCATAGAATCCCAAGAGTCAATGAACTTGGATAGGAAATTTAAAAGTATTTTTAAGTTACTTTTAGAAGTTCTAGCCAAAATTTAGATCTCTCTTTAATTTAAAATGTAGGCAACAAACTACAAAAGTATTATCAGACTCCATGACTTTGTCACCAATGGAAATCACCGATTTTCATGTCACATTTCAGTTGTCACAGATATCTCAGAATATCATATATACTCATCACTACTGAAAATCATGTCCATTGTTAGACCCATCTTGTTATTTAGTGTGTTAATAACAAAGCACATATTAATCTTTTCGGACATGTGGTAGGGAACTGTTTTCTTCCTTTCTATAGGCGCCTTTTCATTTGTTGATGGTTTTCTTTGCTGTGCAGATTTTTTAGTTTAGTGTAGTAGTTTTTATATTTTTTAATGATTGAAAAAAAATTTTTAAATAATATTTCATGCCTTATGACAATTTATGAAATTCAGATTTTAGTGTCAACATTCACTAGAACAAAGCCACACTCATTTGTCTACATATTGTTTATGGCTACTTTGCACTACAATGACAGAATTGAAAGTTGGGAAGGAGACTGAATGGCCTGCAGAGGCTAAAATGTTTCGTATTCGGCCTTTATTAAAAGTTTGTTGGGGGCCGGCCCGGTGGCTCAGGCTGTTAGAGCTCCATGCTCCTAACTCCGAAGGCTGCCAGTTCGATTCCCACATGGGCCAGTGGGCTCTCAACCTCAAGGTTGCCAGTTCAATTCCTCGAGTCCCGCAAGGGATGGTGGGCAGCACCCCCTGCATCTAAAATTGAACAGGGCACCTTGAGCTGAGCTCCTGCTGAGCTCCCAGATGGCTCAGTTGGTTGGAGCGCGTCCTCTCAACCACAGGATTGCCGGTTCGACTCCTTGTAGCAACGGCAACTGGATCTGAAGCTGAACGGCACCCTCCACAACTAAGATTGAAAGGACAACAACTTGACTTGGAAGAAAAAAAAAAAGGCCTGGAAGTACACATTGTTCCCCAATTTAAAAAAAAAAATCCCCAATAAAGTCCTGTTCCCCTTCCCCAATAATAAAAAAAAAAATCTTAAAAAAAAAAAGTTTGTTGACTTTTAGAATTAGAAGAGTGGAAGTGTCCTGAGGACAGTGACAATGGCTCCTGTATCTTTACATCACTTTAGTGCGAGTTCAAGGCCTCGGAAAGAATCAACAAATCTCTACTGGTTGAAAGACTCTGCTAAGCCCTTTGTAGTACATACCTGCCAGTTTGGGAATCTTGGTAAATTTTATCTCCCCCTTAATTTTATCTCTAAACTGCACATTCAAGGACTGACAATCCTTTTCCTTGAATGATAGGAGAACTTCATCTTACGTTTTATATTTAGCAACAGGAAAATGAGAAGAAGGCCGAATGACTCTAGCTCAGCTTTGCTGTTAAAGAAAATAACTAAGTAATGAGGCATGCTCTCACTACATGCTGCGGCATAACATGAATTATTATGCAATAGGAAACGTGGTCAGAAGGAGACTAGCCTGCACACATTTCTTCCATATGTGCTGATCATTGGAACCTGGATTCATTTTAATGGGTGCTCCCCCAAACTAAAGGGTCAGAAAGTCCCAGCCAAAGCTCAGCTCTACCACTGAACACCTTGCAGCAAGGAAGGTTATCCTGAAAGCCAAGGACTCTCTTTATATCTTAAAAAACAAAACAATAGCACCCTCAAAAACAGTATTACAAAGCAGTATCATGACATAGAGGAAAAGAATTAGAAGCAGAACATCTCAGTTAAAATTCCAGTTTTTCCCCCACAAGTCTTCTGCCTTACGAAAATTCAAACTCTAGGCTTAGTTTTCTTAATGTGTATAATGACAGAAGTAGGGGAAAAACCTTTGAGGGCTACTGAGGGTTAATAAGATGGGACGTGTCGATTATAAAGCACTATACACGTGCAAATAACATTCCAGGTGAGGATGAGTAAGAAGATTTGATGCAGTGAGAGCTGGAGGCCATGCCAAAGTTGATATGTTCTTTGCTTTCTATAAGCCCCTCCCTTCTTTCTTTCTTTCCTTCCTCCCTTCCTTCCTTTCTTCCTTCATGTCTGCCACATTTCCAGAAATGATGCTTAAATGAATGCTTAAATGCTGCTTGTATGCATACAAGGCAACAAAAATATTTAAAAATAAGAAAATAGGACTAAAGAAAGAGAAAGGTGAGGTAAAATGAAGCAAGGAGTAAGGTAATAACCGATGCTTTCTAAACCACTAAATTTACCTAACAATGAAAACTGACAGAAGCATGCAATCATGTTCTTTTGCCAGGTAAAGACGTGAAAAAACAAAAATAAAACATGCCAACAAAGGCTCCTACCATTGACCCTCACCATAATTTCATTAAAAAAACTTTCTTTTGTTAACACCTACAAAGTGGGAAAAACATGATCTCAGAATACAGGGTAGTCCAGTTTAGTTTTATGAAATTATATGTTGTTATTCATATTTTGTCTTGGATGGATAAATAAAAACTGGCACAAGCTGGGGTGCCTTAGAAAGGGCACTTGGGAATCAATGACTTAGCACACAACATGACCTCAATATTTGCCAAACAATGGATCCCAAATTTAACTTTTGACCCAGTAGTCAGTTCAAGGATGGAAATACCACCAGTTCCTCACGGAGAGAAAAGTTATTCCTGGTAGAGCCCTAAGAGAACTTTTCCCCAAATCTCCTTAAAAGGACGTTGTGTTAGATATTAAACAATATCCCCAAAATGAATAGGACATTTTTATAAAATGTGTTCCCCCAATATGAGCGAATGAGATGTCAAAGTACAACTCAATAAAATAAATTTTTGTGGATGCATTTCAGGCAAACAGCTCTCACTTGGGTTGATCTGATACAGGAACTGAATTTAGGGGATCCAGAGTCTAGAGGACAAGTTGGACTGTATATCTTTTAGACAGTGCTTTGAAACAATATTTTTCTCAACCAAGCTTTTGACAAATACTAAGTATGGATGAGCTCTCAGTTCCATGATTTTACAATTCATTTGTAGTATATCTGGGAATGAGATCCTGTATTGACAGTTAAACAAGGAGTCTCATGCTTTGACATTCAGCTCACCCAGGGTGAAGGACTGACATATCTCTTAGGGCAGTTGAGAAACCCCATAAGGGTACAAGGGGTAAACAGGGAAACCTAGGAAGTTTCTAATCTAAGGGAGGTACCATATAGATATTCCATGAACTCACAAATGTCATGCATTACAAACTAGTTTCATTCATTCCATATTTATGGAATGCCCACTGTGTACTAGGTTCTATTCTATGCATTGGAGACACAGCAATGAACAAAACAGAAAAAATTCTTTCCTCTTAGAGGAGAGGGACAGAAACAGATGACAAATGATATGCAAGTAACAGTATGTTAGAGGGCGATAAATACTATGGAGAAATACGAGTATAAATCAAGAAAAGGGGACAAGAAGTGTGTGTAGCAGTGGCTCCCATTTTCAAAAAGTTGGTCAGAGAAAGCCTCAGGGAGAACGTGATATTTAAACAAAGACCTAAAGAAATCGAAGTAGGGGGCAATGTGGACATCTGAAGGAAGTGTGTGCTTGGCAGAGGGAATACTGAAAGCAAGGGTCCTGGGACAGGAGTGTGCCTGGTAGCTTCGAGTAACAGCAAGGCCAGTGAGGTTTGAGCAGCCTGAACCCCAATACTAGTAGCATGAGATACATGGTGTGGGTGTGGGGAAGGGGTCCTATAGGACCCTATAAACCATTATAAGTGCACTTGAAAAGAATATATTCTGCTGTTTTGGGGTGAAACGCTCAAAAAATATCGATTAAATCCACTGGTCTAATGCGTCATTTAAGGCCACTGTTTCCATATTGATTTTCTGTCTGGAAGTCCTGTCCCTTGTTGTCAGAGGTGTGTTGAAGTCCCCTACTATGATAGTGTTACTGTTGATCTCTATCTTTATGTCGGTTAATGTCTGTTTTCTATATTTAGGTGCTCCTATGTTGGGTGCATAGATGTTTACTAGGGTTATGTCTTGTTGGATCGATCCCTTTATTATTATGTAGATCCCTTTATTATCTACTTTGCCTTTTGTTATAGTCTTTGTTTTAAAGTCTATTTTGTCCAATATAAGTATTGCTACCCCAGTTGTTTTCTTATTTCATTTGTGTGAAATACCTTATTCCATACCTTTGCTTTCAGTCTGTGTGTTTCTTTTGATCTGAGGTGGATGTCTTGTAAACAGCATATGCATGGGTCTGGCTTTCTTATCCTCTCAGCTACACTCTGTCTTTTGATTGGAGCATTTAATCCATTTACATTTAAAGGGATTATTGATAGGTACATAATTATTGCCGTTTTATTATTTGTATATCTGGTTTTCCTTTAGTTTGTTTTTACCTTCTTCTGCTTAAAGAAGCCCTTTTAACATTTCCTGCAATACTGGCTTGGTGGTAGTGAATTCTTTTAGTTTATTCTTTTCTGGGAAGCTCTTTATCTCTCCTTCAATTTTAAATGATGGCCTTGCTGGGTAAAGCAATCTTGGTTGTAGGCCTTGTTTTTCATCACTTTGAATATTTCCTGCCACTCCCTTCTGGCCTGCAAAGTTTCTGTAGAAAAGTCATTATCCTTAGTAATATTTTTACTAACATATCCCCTCGGGCAAGGGAAGCAAAAGAAAAAAGAAACATATGGGATTACATCAAACTAAAGAGTTTCAAAAGGCATCCTACTGAATGGGAGAAGATATTTGCCAATGATACATCTGATAAGGGGTTAATATCCAAAAATTATTTAAAAAAACTCATACAACTCAACACCAAAATAACAAACAGCCCAATTAAAAATTGAGCAGAGGACATGAAAAGACATTTCTGTAAAGAAGACGTAACCAACAGACATATGAAAAAATACTCAATGTCACTAATCATTGCAATGAGAAATGCAAATAAAAACCACAATGAGATACCACCTCACTCTGATCAGAATGGCTATCATCAATAAATCAATAAACAACAAGTGCTGGTGAAGATGTGGAGAAAAGGGAACCCTCATGCACTGTTGGTGGGATTGCATATGGGAAACAGTATGGAGGTACCTCAAAAAAATTGAAAATGGAACTACCTTATGACCCAGCAATTCCACTCCTGGGTAGCTATACAAAAAAATCCAAAGCATTAATTTAAAAAAATATATGCACCCCTATGTTTATTGCAATGTTATTCACAATAGCCAAGATATGGAAACAACCGAAATGCCCATCAACAGACGATTGAATAAAGAAACTGTGGTACATTTACACAATGGAGTATTACTCAGCCATAAAGAAGAATGAAATCTTACCATTTGCAACGACATGGATGGACCTAGAGAATATTATAAGTGAAATAAATCAGAGAAAGACAAATACCGTATGTTCTCACTTATATGTAGAATCTAAAGAACAGAATAAACGAACAAACAAAATAGAAATAGACTTGGAGATTCAGGGGATAAAAAACTGATGGTTGCTAGATGGGATGGGGGTGGGGATGGGGGAGAAGGTAAAGGGATTAGAAAGTACAATTTAGTAGTCACAATATAGCCACAGGGATATGAAATACAGTTTGGGGAATATAATCAATAATTTTATAAAGATTAGGTAGGGTGCCAGGTGGGCACTAGACTTATTAGGGAGAACACTATTAGGGAAAACATTTTATAGAATGTGTAGATGCACTAGACTTATTAAGGAGAACACTATTAGGGAAAACATTTTATAGAATGTGTAGATGCCTGACCACTATACACCTGAAGCTGAAGTTGAATAATATTGAATGTCACCTATAATTATATATTTCATATATATATATCTACATATATATCTATATATACATATATATATTTCATATATATATCTACATATACATACATATATTCACGGCAGGTGGAGTACACATAGGGAATATAGTCAATGGAATTGTAATAGATATATTCGATGTCAGGGGTAGTAGATTGCGGGGGTTATCACTTTGTGAGGGGTGCAAATGTCTATTACATTGTTTTGTACATCTGAAACTAAAATAATAATAATAATAATAGAAGCTAACATTTAAGTGTTAAAAAAATGAAAGGAACAAACAAGCAAGATAAACAAACAAGCAAAACTCACAAATAAAGACAACCATATGGTGGTTACCAGAGGGAAAGGGGGAGGGGAAAGTAGGAGAGAATAAAAAGGGTCAAATATAAGGTGATGAAAGGAGATTTCACTTGGGTGGTGAACACACAATGCAATATACAAATGATGTATTATAGAATTGTACACTTAAAACCTATATAATTTTATTAACCAATGTCGCCCCAATACATTTAACAAAAAATACAAATGAAGAGAAAAAAACATTACAAGGACTTTGACTTTTACTCTGGGAAAAGCCCTGGGGGGGTTCTAAGTAAAGTACCGTCATATCCCAACTAATGTTTTCACAGATTCACTAGCTGCTGTATTAAAAATAGACTGCAGGGTTGCCAGGGCAAAAGCAGGGAGACCAGTTAGGCAACTACTGCGTATTTCTAGGTGAGATTACTACATTATGTACCAGCAATGTCACAGTGGCATGTGGGATAAAATGAAGTGGTTGTCTTGGAGTGTTGGAAGCTTAGTTATCTTACCAGTCTGGGTAAACTCCCTGAGATCCATAACTGACAATTTATAAAGAAATTCTCACAGACCTTAGACAACTTCAGCTATCATAGCAAAGAGTGGTGTGCTACCTAACACTTGCTCAGCTTTGCTCTTGATGCCTAAACCCACAAAACCAGCTCACGTGGTTAGTGGGAACCTCAAGTGGAGGCTGGATTTTGTCAGAGATCTGTATGGAACAGTTGTTTGTGGATAGCAATGATTTAATAAATAGGAGAGGGAGCCGAAAAGGGAAGTAGACCGGTGCCCAGAGTTTTATCTGCTTTGTCCATAAAAGGAGATTGGACACTTCATAGGAACTTACTCTGGGCTTGTTCAGTCCACTTGTTCTCACACTTCATGGGTTTATGTTGTTGCACCCATTGTAAGCACAAGGTATCCTGTGCCGTGAAATTTTTGCTTATTTAAATTGCTGAAATT
Source organism: Rhinolophus hipposideros (assembly GCF_964194185.1). Lineage (NCBI taxonomy): Eukaryota > Metazoa > Chordata > Mammalia > Chiroptera > Rhinolophidae > Rhinolophus > Rhinolophus hipposideros. Next base: position 84,881,660 of record NC_138047.1, on the reverse strand, counting down.
CCAAAATCGATATTGGTTATCTGCTCATTTTATTTGTTTTTTACTCCACTATATTTTATTATTCTTATGCCTTTCAGTAAGCAATTTCAGGGCCCCACCATTGTAGGCAAGTCAATGTAATGTACTCTCTGATCTTGACTTCAATCCATTTACATGTCGTGAAGAACATATTTTGTAGATAATTAAGACACTTGGCCATTACTTCATGTACTGTTAAGATGCTAGTAGTTATGCCCTGGGTTGGCAGGATTGGCAAATTACCTAGTGTTGGTGCCACGATGCTGCCTCCTCCCATGCTTGAGGCAGACACTGCTGCTTAATTTTGCACCCTTTCCCACAGAGCTTGAACTTGCCTCAGAAACCTTCTCCAGCCATCCCAGATCTCACCATCAGTCCAGGGTTCCAGAAAGTCATTGCCAATCAATGGGAACAAGCATACCCAGTGAACCATCCTTAGGGTCTATCCAGTATGATCTTAATTTCTTGCCTTTATTTATGCCAATTTTGGAAATAGGCCCACTAGTTAAGAACTCTTACTTTATTATGTATACTTGGAAATCAGGTTAAAAATGTTTTCATAGCAAGAGAGTCTGGATTTCTAACTAATGTAAACATTTAATGACTGATACATTTAATAATAATAATTTTATTAAAGGCCTCTCTTCTACATTAACCAAAGACTCTTTATTCTAGATTTGTACATGTGTCCCTTAACTTTTTAAAAGTCAAGTGGCCTCTGGGCTTCTCACTTAATTTAATGGAACCAATGGTTCACAGTTTTCTAGAACTCTGCAGCCATCTTAAAGTTGATATTAATGTTCCTGGCCTTTGGCAATGAACAATTAATTATGCTGCAAATGACTAAATTGGAAAAGACTCTATAGGGGAAGCCCCAAAAGAATGACCTGTGGCAGAATTTCAGAAGGAGCTAAGGGTTGTCCACACAAGGAGCTGGCAGCAGCCATAATTGCTGAAGACTTTGCAGTCCCCGGTTTTTCACTCACTGAGCCAAGGGGTCAGGAACTGGTGTCAGCAGCAAAATGCCTTGTGTGTTCCTGGGTTACACCAGTCAGGAGAATCAGGGGCCTGAAAGAGTCACAGCAGAGTTTGGCCCCATTCCTTACTTAATTTTGTTATTGATGACTTAGAGAACTACCAACAGAATCCCTTCCTGTGTCTCCAGGGAGCTCTGTATTGCCATCACCAAGGCCACATTGCCCTAGCCTCTGCCATGGCAGTGTACCAGCTCTGCTGGGAGCCACACATCTGCACGACAAGGGGAAGGAGCTACTTTCCTCAGGAACAAAGGCATCTATAGGTGACAGCTGGGGGGTTACCTCTTACCTTTCTATTCTGTACTGGGACAATATGGATGTCCACTCCAGTTTGACAGTCTTTATCCTGCTCTTCCAGGTATCACCATCAGGTCCAAGGAACCTTTTACTATTTCTTCCCGAGCTGCTAGAAACACGTGCAAATGAGGCTGATGGCAGGCTATCTCCTACTCCCAGAGACAATGCCTTACAGCAAAAAGAAAAAAGAAAAAGAAAATCCTTATCATGTATTATAAAAGGAGTTCTGTTTCCAGGAAGCTAAAAGTGTTATAAAATCCCTTGTTATCATTCTTAGGGCACTAACTAACCCTGGGAACTGGAAAAATGATGCAGAAATCACTGCTGCTTAAAAGGCCATGGCCCTTCCCTGACCCAGATCAGGGGTTGGGGCGAATGGTCATTTGCCACTAAATTGTAAATCTTGGAGCTGGAATGTGCTAGATTTCAGCAGTGGGGTGGGGGACAGGAATGTTTTCCCCCTTCACTACAATAGTATGAGAGACACAGGACCTAGTCTGCCTTTGCCCTTCCCCACTTTTTACCTTTGTGGCCTGATTAGACACCTGCACCTAAGGTTTCCTGTATTCTGGGACTGGAGGTGTGGGTAGAGTGGGGGTGGAGGAATAAGTGAGGAAAAGAAAAGGGAGGGGAGTGGCAGAATGGGAGGGTGTTCTGGCCAACATGTTCTGTAAGCAAAGCCCAGCCTTGGCCGGACCCATTCTACCATAGGTAGGGTCTAGCAGGCAGGATTCTTAAATAACAGTTTCAACCATCATCTGCCAGGACATGTATGAGGTCAGACAATTAAGTTCACGAACTAATTCTAGAAAAAGTACTACCTACCTCATTGCTGAATATCACTACAGTTGCCTTCAAAGTACTCCCTCTTGGGAAGCCATGCACTGATGCCAGCGCCTAGTCCACCCTTCCAAGCAATTTTGGAACTCTTTTTCTGGAATGGCCATCAGAGCTGTCGTTGTATAACTCTTGATGTCCTGAATGTCATCTAAATGTCTTCCTTTCAATATTTCCTTTATTTTCAGGTAAAGAAAGAAGTCATTGGGGGCCAGATCAGGTGAGTAGGGAGGGTATTCCAATACAGTTATCTGATTACTGGCTAAAATCTCCCTCACAGACAGTGCTGTGTGAGCTGGTGCATTGTTGTGATGCAAGAGGCATGAATTGTTGGCGAAAAGTTCGTTTTTGTCTAACTTTTTCATGCAGCCTTTTCAGCACTTCCAAATAGTAAACTTGATGAACTCCTTATCTAGTCGGTACAAATTCATAAGAATAATCCCTCCGATATATAAAAAAAAGGTTAGCAACATCGTTGCAACAAGTTCACAAATTTAATTGTCTGACCTCATATGAAAGGCAGTTTAGGGGTGTCAGTGAAATGGATGACATTGCACCTGTCTTGACATCCTAGCAGAAGGTGTGTTCAGCAGGCTGCTGCAGAGAGGAATGAGAACTGCACAACTGAGTTGGAAATAAAGATGTGAAGTAATTGTGAGGTGATCCAAGCACCGACAATATGACTTAACTTGTTTACCTGGTCTTGTAACCTAATGAAAAACCATTTCCATAACCCAATGAATGTTCTAATCATTAGAGTATTCGTGTCTGTATATACTCCTCAAGTTTTGTTTTTAATTTAAGGCTAAGTACACAAATATTTATACTATAACAAAAATGAGCTAAGTGCTACAAGAGGGCTACACAATGGCCAAAGAGAAAGTGTGTTATAAGGGGCTTTGGATGTTCTGGGTCCAGGCACCTATTAGCTTTACGGGCACCAAGAGGTATTAACCACGTAGTTTCCCTGGTCAAGTGGATTTAATCCTCTCTGCTCTGCAGAGTTTTTATAATGATTAGAGACAATACATGTAAAGTACCTACCACAATGCCCTAAATAGACCAGCCCCTCAATGAATAATAGCTACCACTCCTACGAGAGTTTTAAATCAAGCCATGGATAACACTTTTGGGTCCCACTTAAATATACTTCCCCTGGACGTAACCTGGGTCACCTTCTAGGACTACATTATTGGTGAGGCAGGGAGGAGGGGGCACCTTGGATTGCTGTTTGCCTCCTGAGCCACAGTAACAATCGCAGCTGCCATTAGTTGAGGCCCATGTATGTGCTACCTTGCATACACTTGCCCATTTTATCCTCACAATGGTCCTATGAAGTGTGTATTGGTCCTCGTTCTACAGGTAAGAGGATGGAGGTCCAGTAGCTTGCCTAAGCCTCTCCAGACTAGTGGTGGAGTTTGGGATTAGAGTTCAAGTCCAACCCCACAGCCCAAACTCTCTGTCACTGCCCTAAAGCTGGCCTCCAACAACACTAAGCAAGATAACCCCAACGATGTCACCTGGGTTTCTCCACGACTGCCTGCTTCCCCTCATTTCCATTTTCCTGTTCTTGCTCTCCCCTCCCTGCTCACTCGTCTCCGGTACCCTACTTTCTTCAGATCCCACAATTCCCACCCCCCGGGGTGAAACTGCCCCTATTTACTTAGTGGGGCAGGGATTTGGAGGGTTGCCTGTTTCCTGCTCACCGCTATCCCCTGATCCTAGGAGCTCGCTTTCCCAGTCGGCTTACCTCTCCCCAGAGTGTCTCCTTACTCTCTAACAAGGCCGCTGGGGACTTCCCCAAAGCTGACCCAACGATAGGCACGCGAAAAGGCGTGTGCGCGCGCGCGCTCGAGAGAAATAGCGCCCCATCCAGTGCCTGCGTCATCCCCTCAGTTGTTCAGAAACGGGGCTCACCGGTGCTCCATAGGGGAGGGTACTTAAGCCTTTGCAGTTTCCCCACCCCCCCGATTCTCCTGCTTTGCCTGCCAGCTCCCCGTGGGATGTCCGTGCCTCCCTTCACTCCCTGCCATCATCCAACCCTGGGACAGGAAGAAGCGGTGATGTGGGGAAAGCCAGGTGGCTTGGTCGCCTTCCTGTGTTCTGTCCAGGGTTCAGCGCGTCCGTTTCGGAGGGAGAAGGCAAGAGCGCTGACGAGGCGAAGCTTCCGCAGGGGCGCAGAGCGGGCTGGCAGTGCCACCTGCTGAGAGCACCGCGGGCCGGGCCCTCTGCTATAAATAGGCCGCCGAGGACAGGACTGTGCGACCGCACATCCCTCCACGAGCGCCTTAGTCTCGCGCGGGGCCCCGCGTCCCGCGCCCCAGGCGTGCGGCGGGCCAGGACCCTGCGCTGGGATGGCGCCCGGGATGCCCTCTCCACTGCCTCCCCCGTTCCCGGGCTGGAGCCACCGGGCGGGCGCAGGATGGGCCCCCGGGAAGGGGGGGAGGCCGCGGCGGACCCGCACTGCAGCAGCTGTTGCCCGCGTGTGACTCGTCTGCCCCGGCAGCGCCTCTCGGGCAGTCACAAGGCGTAGTGGGCAGGGAGAGGGCACCGCGTCCCCCTCGCAGGTCCCCGAGGACCAAGTCGGGACAGCCCCGCTGCCGCCCTCCCCTCGCCTCCCCCGCGCTCGCCCAGCGGGAGGAGGAAACGCGCGCCGCGCGCAGACACCTCCTCCTCCTCCTTCGCCGCCGCCGCCGCCACGGTGCCTGTTGCTGCCGCGGCCGCCGCCCGGCCCGCCGTTTCTCAGCCGGCCGGGGAAGAGGCGGGAGCTGAGCGGAGGGCCCCCGCGCACCCCCTGCGGCTGGAGGCGCCCCGCCCCCGGGCACGATGGACGCCCCGCCCGCCCAGGCCCTCCGCGGGCTGCCCCGCAGCACCTGCGCGCCCCCGGCGGGCCCCGCGCTCTGAGCGCGCGCCGCACAGGTAGGCTGCGTCGTGGGCTGCACCCGCGCCACCCCGCCGTCCCTCCTCAGGGGCGTCGTGAACGCCCCCACCGCCCGGCACGACCCTGCGCTCCCGGGCCCGCGGGGACGCCGGATTCCGGCGGCCCACGGGCGTTTCTGCTGTCCTCGCTGCCCGGAGGGCTCTTGGGGGAGGACGTTGATTGCCCCCTCTTCGCCCCCTACTTGGACGAAAGCGAAACCTTCTAGTCCCTAGCGACCCAGAGCTGGGACACCTCCCTCCCTCTGCCCTCCTCCTCCCCTGCTCTCTGGTCCTCTCATCTCCTCCCTCCTGCCTCCCGCCACATATCTCTAGGGCTAGCGTGTTTGTAAGGCGACCAGATTGAGGGGGAGGGCAGTCAGAGTAATCCCATGCCACCCTTTAAAAGTTCAGGGTACTTTGCAGTAGTCACTTTGGCAGCTGCACCAGTGCGCACAGCATGTCTTTCTTTGGGCACATCCTGTACCAGTCATTTCGAAACCCTGCCTAATTGTTTCTAGCAGCTTCCTGATCACTGTGTGATTAGAGGACCCCTCAAACTTTGCCACATGTTGTTTTTGTTTTTTAAAAGGTATCGTTTTCTTTGAAATCCACCTAGAGGTGGCTTTACTTGTGATTTTATTTAAAGTATTTTATTCTCTGAAAGTTGCTTAAACAGGAAAAGAAATTGAAAGTGATGACTGTTCCTTCCACCAGTTTAATTTTCAGAGTGTCCTACATTAATGGATAGGTATTCATATAGGTCCCTCATCACTCCTTTTAGATGATTGGATGAATTAATATAATCAGACTTTAAAAGAACGCTTAAAAATGACCTGGTTTAAATGGGTCACACCCAAGAAACTCAGCTATCTCTACAAGTCCAAACTTCTACACTTTTTGCACTGTGCTTGAGCAAAACTGCAGAGGCCTTGATAAAGAGGCCCTTCTTTAGCAAAGCAGAAATTCATTCTCTTCCCCAGATTCCAGATGGGATTGGTTGGAGTTGGAGAATGGCCATCTGTAGGTTTTGTTGTGTGTTGGGAACCTGCTCTGTGTGGGAGGGGTGGGTGGAAGAATGAATGGGGAACTGTTCCAGGAGGCTGGGAATCAGCTTGTACAACCATGTTTCTGAGCAGTTCATGTTGTTTTACTCACTTGGATTACGGACCCCCGAAGCAGGTGAGTTCTGCAACTTTTCCTAGATTCAGATGGATTCTCTTAGTTAGAGGTGTGCCTCATGATCAGCTCCTTCCTGGGGACCTTGAAGACATTTCAGGAATAAGGACATTGCATGAAAAAGTGTGTATAGAAAACGATTGACGGCTTTTGTAAACAGGTGTTTTACATCTGTTGGAAATGAAATGCTATCACAGCCTCATATCTACCTGTGTCTTTTTTCCCCAACCAAGTTACCGGGGAATAAGACTATAAAAAGGGCTTTCTCTCTAGATTTATCTGTAAATAACCATTCGCAAAACACGAGTTACTGGATAGGGAACACAGATGTGAGTTAGAGGGCGCTGTGTGAAATGTTGAGGGGACATTTACTGAAGTGAACACAAGTAGAGTGTCCTGAGACTATTAGCTGAGCTCAAGGAGATATAAAAGGAACTGAAAGTAGTAATAAAATCATCAGGCGATAATTAAAATAAATGCCTTTATGTGGATTTGTCCAGCTGTTTGCAAACCAGTAAAACAGGAGAAAAATTCTTTGGTGTAGTGAGAAGTGATTAGCATCATAGTAAAGTTTTGCAAGTGGGACTCAGGTGCCATTGTCTATCATTATCTTCCCACTGAGTGCACTAGGGATTTCCCTTTTTATTATGATAACCTTTCTGGTGGGTGCAGTCATGTCAGTGTTGACCTTTCATCCCATGTGACATTGTCCTAGTACCAGAGGGCAACTCTGAAGAAACACAGCTTGCCTCTTGTCTGTTGTTACCCAGCTGTTGACAATCTCTGTTTCCCACTACGCTAGAAGGCAGCCTTCACTAGAATGGCTTCATAGCAATCAGATGTACCATCCCTTCCCCCTGCAGAGGCAGAGGTGGGTGGGTGCCTCCTTTCATGCGCAGATCTTCTAGCATCTTCTAGGATGTACCACTGGCAAGCAGCATGATGCTTACCTATTCCCCATTCACATCAGCATCTCTAATCATTATGATGCCTGGAGTAGGGCTGCCTACTTGAGAGGATTCTGACTTTGAATATGCTTCTAATTTTATGTCACAAAAGGACAACTCCCTCAGGCCCCTTTTACTACCTTCACAGCGTTTCTCTGAAGGTCCATAGTCTGCACTCTTCAGATTTCCAAATGACCTAAAATGTATATGAGCCCATTAGGGGGCTTACGTCTGCTTATGTGTGGGTGCCTTGGCATAATATGCTTTGCCCTTTTCCCTGTCTGCTGAGCTGTCCCTCTCGTTTCTTGGCTACATTAGTTCTAATATGTGACATGTTGCACGGCTCTTTTCTTTTCTTGGTCATTAAAACTGGGAGAAGCAGAATCTGTTCATTAAAATGACTGCATCCACAGAGCAGACAAGGAATATATCTTGCTGATGATGGCAAAGGATTTATTTAGCTTTTCAGTGCAGAACTGTTACCATACAGTACAGTAGCCTTGGCTGACTTTTATCTTCATTTCTTCCTTTTCCATCCCACATTCTGATAAAATATTTTTAAACCAGATTCTTCACAAAAGACATGAAGGTTTCCATTTTCAAGCCGAGATTTCCATTTGACGCATTCTTAGATTTAAGTGCAACGTGTCCCTTTTCACGTTTCAAATGGTTAGAAAAAGATTTGTCATATTTGGACCATGTGAAATAATCTTGACACTTAGGTCTCAGTGAAGCTGTGCAGAATGTAGGGAGTATGTTTTAATACCAGCAAAGCGGCATTTAGTTTTAAGTGTGCCCATTTCCTTTGTGACACGCAGCATCTTTTTTCTCTTAAAAAGAGAATGTACTCGTTTAACAATACACTATTTATGATCAGTGAATCTACGCTTCCAAAGTAGCTAAACACTTAAGGGTTTATTGCCAAACTTAATGAAGTTATCTACGTAAGTTCTTAGAACAGTATCTATATATAGTGAGCATTCAATAAACATGCCTTATTGCTATTATTACATTTATTTATTTTATACTTTTAGCTTATAACTTTGACATTTAGATTTGGATTACTGAGGCCAAGCCAGATTTAGATAGAAAAACAGCCCAGTTAATCCACTAGCAAGATATTTTCAAGTAATTCCACTCTAGAGATATTATTAGATCATGAAGAATAAAAATTTAGGCATAAGACAGGTCTGGATTCAAATCCTGCCTTCATTCACCAGCCACGGGATCCTAATGTAACACGGGGATGATAAAACATACTTATCAGAATTGTAAGAATTCAGATCATGTGTAATGTCCAAGAAGAGGCAGTTCGTCAATAGGTAGTCCTCCAGCCAAGTGGTTAAGAGCAACACAAACTCTGTGGAAGGAGCTGGATTTGAAATGTGGTTCTGCCACTTGCTACCAGTATGACTTTGAGCAAGTGACCTCATTTCTCTGTGCCAGCATCTTCCATCTCATCTCTCATCTTTAAATTGGAGCTGATAATGATAATAGTTTATCATAATCCTTATTCCAATAGGATAATAGTCCTTATTGTCTAAGGTTGTTACGAGAGCTAAGTTGGTTAATAGACACATAGTAAGTGCTATTAGGTGTTAACAGTTACTTTTAGGAGAATAACTTAAAGCCTCGGTACAGGAGGCAAGGTTATACATAACCCCTGGAGGCTAGCTAGACACCCCCAGCCGTACCCCTGTATCCTGTGCAGTATAGAAGAAGAGAATACAAAAAATGACCGTGGCATTCTAAATGACTAGCCTTGAATTGGCTCTGATTTATATAGGAAGGAAATTATTCACAACATCGTTATGCATTAAATTGGACAGGCGCACGCCAGTGAGGGAGCGTCCTTGATGATGAAAAGGTTAGGACCACTGGCTCCAGGAGCTCCTTGTGATGGTGAAATAGATGACTGCTTCAGAGGGACCTGTGGGCAGTTCTGGGTGAGCAGCACGCTGCTCTGATTGGGTGAGGTTCTGTGCAGAAAATGGACAAATAGTTTATCCAAGCCAGTGGTCTTACTGCGTGGTGAGAGTAGAGTATTCAGGTGGCAGAATAATTCTGTTCAGCTGCATGCCCACTCTATCTGGGTTAAAGAACAGAAAGATTAAACCATTGATTTGCAAGAGGAGGTGAGTAGCCACCTGGGGACTCCCTGCCCACCGAGGGGTCCCCAACAGCTAATCAGCATCAGCTGTTTTCTAAAGTGGCCTGGAGCTAGAAGCTTCTAACACCTACCCCTTTATCCTTTGTTCATTCCCTCCTCCCCTCCCACCAGTTCTGAGGAGGAGGTGAGGGTGGAACCTGAGGAGGCTGCAGCATTATTAGCTCCTGGGAAGTCCCCATCCTACTTCTTGTGGTTGGCTAGGAGGGGGTGACTTGGGGGCTGGGAAGAGAGGGAGTTCCCAATGGTGGCCTACTGACTCCCACCATTGTTTCTTTTGCTTCCTGATCAATAAACTCCATCCTTTCTTCACGTACCTCCTCCTCCACATTTATATTTTTGACAGGAAGATGAGAGCAGTTTTCTATCCCCACACAATGTTGGGGACATTTGGTATTATACATTATGAAAATTAGATTCATCAGATTTCAGAGATAGAAGAAAACTTGGGGATGATCTTGTTCCATTCGCTTATAAGAGTACACTTAAGATTTGGAGAAGTTAAGTAACTTGCTTTCTAAACTTCACACTTGAAAGTGTTTTCACGAGGAAACTGAGGTTCTTTGCAGCACTTGGATGGGAGTCAAAGACTTGGTTTGTCCTAATTCTGTCACGAAATTTGGACAAGCCACTTAACTTCTCCAGAACCCAGTTTCCTCATTTCAAATATGAGGGAAATTTCTAAATGGTTTAAAAGGACCTTTCTAGCTTTAAATTTTTATGATTCTAAGTGCATGCTGTCAGGAATATTTTGCATAGCAGGACTCACTAACAAGATTATTGAATCTGTTCTAAAAAAAGAAGCATCTTTGTATTTGGGATGCCTACCATATTTAGGGACTGTGGTAGGTAGGAGTTGTGTAGCATACAGATGGTCTCTGCAAGGGATAGGCCTTCTACACACAGAACATAGCTAAGAACATTCTTAGTGACCGTATGAGGCGCAAGAGGCCCCTTGGAAGAGTCGGTTCTCCCTGGGTCTTACGGGATGGTCAGAGGTTGCAGGCACATGATGTAGATTGACGTGGCTTAAAAAATAATCTAATGGTTTGTTAGTATTCTCTGAGTAGCTCATCTGTTTCATGCAACTTTTTATTGAAATGTAATACAAGCAATTGCCTAGTCTAAGTTACCTTGAATCAACAGAATCAAAAGTGCTCATAAATAATTATGGCTATGTTTGAGGTAGAATTTATTATTTGATAGTTTGTAAACAGTGTTAAGATCCAATCTACCTTTTACAGAGATACTAAGAATGTGCCCCAGCCGGTTGAAAAGTGAAAACTTTCGGCGTTCAAATAGTTTTGTCAGTGAAACGGCAGAACACATTTGATGACTGATTACTTACCAAATGATTGAAATGACTGAACTGTGGATTTTTTTGTTTTGCACTAGGTATACATATTCCCTTATAAGAAAAGCAAAAGTAATTCTGTCATGCTTGTTGCCACCATATTAATAAGTGTCTCATCTACACTGATTGTGAGGTCCCGGCTCTTTGCTTTATAATAATTCTAGTACTTCTTTAAACATGTCTTGGGATTAGCAGCTGTCAACGGTTAGAACTTGAAACAGATTCAGTTACAGGAGTGGAAGCTGAGCCAGACATTTAATGCCACTTTCATCTGTAGGTGAGAGAGAAAGAGAGAGAGAGAGAGAGAGAGAGAGAGAGAGAGAGAGAGAGAGAGAGAGAGAGAGAGAGAGAGAGAACATTATTTATAGGGTTATACGAGGTCGGACAATTAATTTCGTGAATTCATCCTAGAAAAAGTGCTACGCACCTCCTTGCTGAATATCACTATGGTCACCTTCGAAGTACTTCCCTTGGGAAGGTATGCACCGACACCAGTGCCTAGTCCACCCTTCAAAGCAATTTTGGAACTCTTTTTCTGGACTGGCCATCAGAGCTGTCGTCGTATTACCCTTGATGTCCTGAATGTCATGAAAATGTCTTCCTTTCAATATTTCCTTTATTTTCGGGTAAAGAAAGAAGTCACTGGGGGCCAGATCAGGTGAGTAGGGAGGGTGTTCTAATACAGTTATTTGTTTACTGGCTAAAAACTCCCTCACAGACAGTGCCGTGTGAGCTGGTGCATTGTCGTGATGCAAGAGCCATGAGTTGTTGGCGAAAAGTTCGTCTTCGTCTAACTTTTTCATGCAGCCCTTTCAGCACTGCCAAACAGTAAACTTGGTGAACTGTTTGTCCAGTTGGTACAAATTCATAATGAATAATCCCCCTGATATCAAAAAAGGTTAGCAACATCATTGCAACAAGTTCACGAACTTAATTGTCAGACCTCATATGAACTTCAGGTCTGTATTCATCAAGATAAACTGTATTTTAAAGGAAAAGAGACAGGGAATGTACTTTCATGAAATATGTTTTCGCTCTAAATAAAGTGGGGGTATTTGAGCTTCTGAACATTTGAAAGAAAAAAATTAGCTCTGAACTGTGTTCAAATTATATTAAAAAGCTCTTAGCATATATGTATATATATCATATATATATATCATATAGAGTAAAAAGAAGAGCCTTCTTTTCTAGTTCAGAAGAGGTTTAGAATTTCCCTATTGATTTTAAAAATCTCAAACCTTAAAAGTTGAAGAAGCTTACAGTCTTGGTGAGGGACTACAATGAGTATGATGATTAGATATGAAGTGAGCCAGACATTAGGGCATTCAGTCATAAAGGATGCCCTAAATCACCTTGCACGAAACAGGTGGTAGTTGCTTGAGCCATGACTTAAATATGAGTTGGAACTAGTTTAGAGGACAAGAGTCAGATCTTCGGGAGATAATTCTGCATGGGTCTCTAGTGGGTCTACATATCTTGCGAGCAAAGGCACTGCTTCTGTTCTGAACTACCTTTTCAATCTTTTTTTAAAAATAGCAAACAGCCGTGGAAGATAGAAATAGTGTCTCCCTCTGGAGCAGACATACTTACTCCCCATTATAAAATATTTGGTCTCCCCAAACTCAGGTGCCTTTCTTGTAACCCAGTATGGATGCAGGTGTCGCCAGCATGTGGGAATTGGGAGTCAAGGAACTGATGCTAACTCCCTGGCTGCTGCATTGCTCTGAGTAACAATACATAGTCCTTTGTCTCAGACCCAGGAGTCTCATGTCTTCCACCAGCAGGCTAACGTGTCAGGCTAACATGTTAGCTTGCATGTAGAGGAAAATTTCAGACCCTTTGCAGTTTGTGACAGGTCATATGTTCCTAGGAGATACGAACAGTATGCACTATGGCTCAGAAGCATGGGAAATAACGTCTTTGGTGAACCATGACTAGTTCTCTATCTTCACCAAACAGTGCACAAAGGAGGGTATTTTAGGGGAGAATATGAGGTTGGAGATACAGACAGGACCAGATTCCGAAGAGAGGTTTTATACCATGTAAAAGACTTTAGATTGTTATAGGGCAGTTATTTATTAAGGACTTTTTAGCAGAGGAGTGACATGATCAATTTTGTGTGTCAGTTAAATCACTCTAGGAAATATGTGAAGGATGGATTGAAGATTGGGGTACTTTTTCTCCAGTTGAGAATAGATAAGATATATATATATATATATATATATATATATATATATATATATATATATATATATATATGTTGGTAGAGCCAGTTTAGAAGTAGTGATAGGACGAAGAAGGAATCTGAATGACTTATCTTAATCCATTCAGGCTTCTATAACAGCATACCACAGACAGGTGGTTTATAAACAACAGAAATTTCTTTCTCACAGTTCTGGAGGCTAGGAAGTCCGTGATCAAGGTGCTGGCAGATTCAGTGTCTGGTGATGACCCACTTCCTGGTTTATAGACTGCCATCATTTTTCTATGGGAGGGGCAAGGGAGCTGGGTCCCTTTTATAAAGGCACTAATTCCATTCATGAGGGCTCCACACTCATGACCTAATCATCTCCTAAAGGCCTGACCTCCTAACAGCATCATATTGAAAATTAGAATTTCATAGTATGAACTTGGGGGTAAGGGGAACACAAACCTTTAGTCTATAACAATGACTCCCTGGTTTGTGCCGTGGCCAATAAAATACATGTTGATGCTTGTCGTGGAGATATAGCTTATAGGAAGGAAGAGAAGTTTTGAGAACAAGGGAAGTGAGACTGAGTTAGTTTTAAAATAATTACATTGAGACTGAGGTGCCTATAGACTATCCAGACAGAAATATTTAATGGCCTGTACTGATCTGGAAATTTTTGAGTTTCAAGGGGAGACAAACACTTGGGAATCATCAGGGTATATGTAGAAAATGCATTTTTTTTTTTTTTCAGTTTCAGGTGTACAAAACAATGTAAGAGGTAGATGAAGTCTCGTGCAGCATTCCGGAGGATAGGTTGAGAATAAGGTGCAGACTCCCCCATGTTACCCATGACAAGTAACTCAAGCTCTCTAGGCCTCAGTTTCCTAGGTCACAAATATGGCAATAATAGTCTCCAACTAAGACTAAGGTGAGAGATGAAGGTTGTTATGAAGATGAAATGAGATGCAAAATTCCTGGTACTTAATAATAAGTAATCTGTGAGCAGCAGCATAGGTAGGAGTGTTAGAATGTGGTTGTTAACCCCCTTAGAATGTGAGATTGTCCAAAGAAAGCAGGTGGAATGAGGGGAGACAATGGAGTGGAACAGGGAAAGAAAGCTGTCAAAGAACCTGAAAAGAAGCAACCCAAGAGCTAAGATGAGAACTGGAAGTTTCAAATAGGTCACCGTTGAGAAATTCGGCGGAGAGGACATTGCAGTTCAGGACTTAAAAGCCCCTTTGGATTTCACAACCAGAAGCTGTGGGCAATCCTAACAGGAGCAATTTCAGTGGCTCCTTGGTGTTTCTAGTCACAAACCAGATTGTAGATGGACAGTAGGAAGTGGAGACGGCATAGCTTTTATCTTGAAGAAATGTGTGTAGGGAAGGAGGAGCTATGGCTGGGGGAGGTTTGAAGTGAAGGGAAAATATCTTTATTAGCAGTATGGGAGAGACTTTATTCACTCCTTTAAAATATGGATTGAGTCAGGAGCTGTGCTAAGCCCCAGGATACCATGGTGAATCAGACAGATGTGACCCCCTGCCTTCACTGACTTTCTCCCCAGCATGTGTATACGTGCTCAGGGAACACATGGGAGGGTGAAAATCCAGGGAGCAAATGAGTAGAGAATAGGGCTTGAGATGCTGTAGACAGCTCAGCTGTGGCCAGCAAGGTTGTGCCATCCAAAAGCACAGGAAGGGGTGAGGATACATCAAATACGGTTGTTGAAAATCGCCCATAGAGAGGGAAAGGCAGTTCAGAGAGTTTGGGTCCAGTAGAAGCAACACCCTCTGTTTTGATGAGGAAGGTCAAGGTGTTGGGGTGATGGCTCATAGGACATGATTAAGCAAAACAATATTTATGATGGTGTTTGGAACATAATATGCACCAAGTACCTGTTAATGGAGTTTGAATTTGTGATTCAGAACCTCTGAACTACATACATCAGGGAGAGTCTTTTAAAACTTAAGTGGTATCATAAGCGATAAGGGATTAAAACTGGTCTGTAGACTGTGATGATGAGCGATAGCTGATACTTTTCTTCGTGAGATTACTTTTTTGGGGGGGGGCGGCTAGTTACCAGTACTGAATTTGATTATCTTAAAAAACAAACCTCTTTGAAACATATGGTAACTAATACAACAGGGTGTCAAGCTTCCCAAGCAGCATTATATTGTTTTCTATCATGCTTGCCTGCGTGGGTTCTGTGAAGCGTAAGTTTAACAGGAATTTCCTGGTGGGATCTTTGTAACCTGTCGTGTGTCATTTATGGCATTTTTAGGTTTTATATGAAATGCAATTGCAAGAAAGCCCTTTCTCAGCAGAGCAGCTTATTTGAACTAATGCCGATTTCTTCCTATGTTTGAATTTCAGACTGTTAAGTTCTTCTGAGATAATAACTCTTTGAAAGTTGCTATGGCTGTGACTTCATTAAATTCTAATGCCTCTGTGTTTCTCCCCCCAGGATTCTGCACCAGAAGCACATAGACTAGATTGCTTGGTCTAAAATAGAAAAGAGTGGCAACGTTTTGCTGAGTTTCCAGACCTTTCCCAAGATGGAAGCAATCACATTCACAGCGAGGAAACATCTGTTTCCTAATGAGGTCTGGGTGGACTTTGGCCTGCAGCTGGTGGGCTCCTTGCCGGTGCATTCTCTGACCACCATGCCCATGCTGCCGTGGGTCGTGGCAGAGGTGCGACAGCTCAGTGGGCAGTCCTCCGGAAAGGAGCCTGGTAGCAAGCAAGTCCGGCTTTGTATTTCACCCTCCGGACTGAGGTGTGAACCCGAGCCAGGAAAAAGTCAACAATGGGATCCCCTGATCTGTTCCAGCATCTTCGAGTGTAAGCCTCAGCGTGTGCATAAACTGATTCACAACAGTCACGACCCGAGTTACTTTGCTTGTCTGATTAAGGACGATGCAGCCAGTAAGCGGAGTATCTGCTACGTGTTCAAAGCTGATGATCAAACAAAAGTAAGTGGGGGGTGATCAAACGATTAAGATGGGACTGGATGGTCTTTCTTGTGCGAGGGTCCAGGCATTCACTTTATATGTACTGGAGTGAATAAGACATAACAGTGAGTTATACATAGATTGTATCATTGGATCTTTGGTTTATGGGCATAGGTTCTTTATAATTTTGAAGAACACTTAGTAACAGATACTAGAAATTATATTTTTCTGAGTTCAAATATTCAAAAGACGAATCAGCCTAAACTTATAAATAAAAGCTGAACGGTTAGGATTCAGACCGTTTAAGAAGTATGTCCTAAAGCGGTGCTCGTCGGACAGAAGCATGCACGTGAATCACCTGGGGATCTTCTGATCTAGTCGGGCAGGGGTGGACCTCAGACTGCATTTCGAACGAGCTGCCAGGTGATGCTGATACTGGCTCCTCTGCAGGTTGCACTTTGAGTAGCAAAGCTCTAGATCAGTGAGCTCTCCGTTTTTTGATCCTGTTCATAAAAAATATTTATTTGTAAACTGTATAAGAATACAATTAGCCACTTGCCCAAGGCACAGTGTTCATTGTGACCATTCATAAGAATAGTGGGTACGAATCTAAGTTTTGATACTTTAAGGCCTTTTTTTTTTTTTGCCAACTTCATGTTAGATCTGATTAGTTTGTTATTGTTATAGCTTGTGGTGTGGCTGAGAAAAATATTATATGAGAAATAGTAAAAATGGCATCAGCGCTGCTACTTTCCTGTTCATTGGTGCTTGCGTTGTTGTTGGCATTTTTGCAGTTCTGTGCAGGACTCATTTGAAGTCCATTCTGTGAGGGTTAGTTTAGATAAAATTGAAAATATAGTCCTTTCTCAATTGGGCCCATGTAAACTGTAATTTGGTAGTCTACGGAAAGCAAACAAACAGGCGAGGGCCCTACTGCTAACCCGAAACAGCTGAGGGCCCCACTGCTAACCTGTGAACCCAGGAATGCTCATGCTAGGCCCCCTGTGTGGCTGTCTGAGGATGCCAGTGTCAATTCGTGTGATAAAGGTCAGTAAATAGAAATAGAATTGCTAATGTTTTCTCCCTGCATCCCACTGGAAGTTTTACATACCGTCTAGGGTGCACAGAACTCAACTGGAAATTAATGTCCGTCGTGATTAAGTAGATTTGTGGAAATTCAATTTTATTTGGTCATTCCTTGTTTCTTTTTACTCATTCATTCAGTGACTGCTGCTCCAGACACCATACCAGTGGATATTAGTACAGGCTAGAAGGAAGGCAGAAGCATTAATAGGTAAAGACCATTTCCGTGTATAGGGCATGATGGGTAAGACAGAGAATGGAGCCTAACACACCAGAGTGTAAGGAAGTCTTTTTGAAATAAGGGCTAACCTTAAGCTTAAAATTACTATATTACCCACAAAAGTGGATAGCTGCTTATTGTAAATCATTTAATGTTATTGTCCATGCATCTCAAATAGCATCCTCAAACAGCAGGATAGCATGCTGGTTTGGAGGTTCAGAGGGACTAACTCCCTGGATTCCAGTTGTTGACCGAATGTAAATGAATCAGGAGGCTTTGGCTAGAATTAAATGCTGAAGATTTATTCAAGGATCTTAGGGTTTGCAAACCAGAGACACAACTAGGCAATATGCATAATGTTCTCAAGATGAAAGAAAATCTGAGGGTTCTTACAGTAAAACGTACATTCTTGAGAAAAATCAGCCCTGTATTCTTAGCTTCTGGATTTGTCCAAGATGGTAATCCTCTAGGTAACGTGTGGTCTGGATACTGGATGTCAGGTCGTCTGAACAATGGATTTCAGATGGTCTGGATATGTGAACATTCTTTCCTTAGTCCTTCAGGGAGTAATTAGAGGGCTTCCTGGAGGCTGGATGTGTACCTAAGTATCGACATAGGACTGAAAAGTTCAAAAGTTTGGGTTCCCAGGCTGGTTTACACAAGGATAGAATTGTGTCCTCATGCCTCACCCTGGTTGCATTTAGCATCTTGACTGTAGTGACTCCATTTTATTTCTTCCCTTTATTCCTTATGCTCCTATCTGCCACCTATAAACTGGGTGGCTTCAGGCCAACACTGAGCCTGTTTTCTCATCTGTAAAATGGGGATAATTATAGTCTGTCTCACAAAGTTGGTGGGAAGACTAAATGAGGTAGAACAGGACCTGGGACTTATTAATAAGCATTTATAACCACAAAAAGTGTCCATCAAAGAAAGTTTTAGTGGAAGCAGATTATATGCTAATTTCATTTCTAGTCTTAAGTAAAAAGAAAACAGAGATCAAAGTGAATGTCTTCAGCTCTCAGGATAGGATCCTGGTCATCTTTAAGGAACATTTTGAAAACTAGACACTTACAAACTTCATAAATAAACTTAATGGTTTCTGTTATTTGGGCAAATTCCAGAGTGAGAATCAGAGGACAGAACAGCCTGTCCTTACTCCAGGCTGGCTCTATATAAGGACTGAATTTCCTTGGGGAGAGTTGTTGCATGGAATAGTTGTTCAGCCCTTTACACTTTTGACTTTTCCCAAAATCGTTTACAGCCATCTGAGAGTAGGCCAGTCATTGAGATACCTGACAGAAAGTAGAGATTTATAACTAAATTCTGTAATTGGGGCTTCTAGTCTTACGAAAAATAAAGAATTGCCCTTACTCTATATTCATATTTCTATGTTCATAGAAATATGAATTACTTCTTAAGTTGCTTTTGGCTTGCATACAATTTTTACAAATACAAATTGTCAGTACTCATCGTAATAAATTGCTGTCATGCTGCTCCTTTCATAAAATAATGATTTGTCACATAGACACTTCGAGCCATGATCCTGTTGTTGGAAACTGGATGGTAAACCAAATTGCCTATGATTGTAACTGACATGGTATCTTTTATGTTTTTGGGATGTCCCTAGTGCTGTATCTCATAACACAGGATTACGTGTATGTGCTACAGGAGCATGTTAACTTACGCCATCATTTCTCTTTCCTATTTGTAACATTTGCTCAGTGAAATAATTCTTTAGACTAGGACCACTTCTAAATAGATACAGTCAGCATCGACTGGGTTTACCAGAGAAGATCTACGCATTAACTGCCAGGGTCATAAGCACAAAACTGAGAGGAAACCCATTGATCCACATAAAAACTAATTTACTGAGAAATGTCTAGGGAGAAGAGGCACGTAAAGGAGTAATTTCATGCACACAACATGAAATTCTGTTTCTTATTGTGTGATCCATAGACTATAGTCAAGGTGATCCACAGAGAAAGGCTTCCATGATCAAAATACATTAGGGCGTCATCTCAAACGTTTTGAGCTAAGGACCTCTTTCCACCCTTAGAAATTATTGAGGATCCCAAAGAGCTGTAGTTTATATGGGTTATATCTATTACTACTTAATGTATTAGAAATGTAAAACTGGGAAATTATACAGGCATTAATTTATTTAAAATTGAATCAATTATTTCATTAAAATTTTATTTTAATTACTACGTAATTAAAATTTTATTTAACTATTAAAATAATCTCCTTGAACATAAGTTCCTTACATGTTAGTATAAATACCATTTTTGTGAAAAAATAACCATATTTTCCAAAAAAATGTTAGTGATGAGTGGCATAATTTTACTTTTTTTTGGCAAATCTCTTTAATGTGTAGATTGATAGACAACTACTGGATTCTCAGCTGCTTCTTCATTCATTCTGTTGTGAAGTATTGTTTTGGTTTAGGATATGAGGAAAGGTTGGCCTCACATGAATATGGACTAGGAAAATGAAAAAATATATTGTAGCCTTTTAATAAAATTTTTCTTTAATACTCTACCAAAACTCAACAAGCAGTAGTTTCTTAAAGGTTTGTTGCAATATGAGCTCTGAAACCATACCAAAGCACTTTTTGCACTTTGTTATATTAAGATCCATTGCTCTATCTTGCACTTTAATGAATCTTTTAGACATCCATGATTCTGTAATTATTGGAAAATATTGTTTTACTAAATTATGCAGACCACACTCTGAGAACCACTATATTAGGGGAACACTGTATTTTCTCTGCTGTGCTCGAGTTGTACTATTAGTCCATTAAGTTCCCAGATTTATCGGACCATAGATTACATTTTCTCATAAAATCCAAGAATATCCTTCCGAGCACATGAGGACAGAGTGGCATAAGGTTCTGGGTTGAAGTCTAGTTTTAAGTTTCATTGTGGGGGCTAAAAAATATTAATACTTTTCCTCCCACCTTCTAAGTTTCTCTAGCTGAGCTAATAATCAAATTATCATGAGACAAAGTAACAGAAGAAAAGCAAAATTTTAATACATGTGCATGGAGAATTCACATAGGCATGAAAATTCCAAAGACAATGAGACAACATTGGGTATATGTGACATTTTGGACAAAGGAGAAAACAGGGGTACTAGATTTCAGAAGTGAGAATGGGCAATTTACAGAAAGCTGAGGAAGAGCAGAACACACGTGGCGGGGGGCATTCTTGCTGGGCTACTCAGAAACAGTGGGACCCAGGAGGTATCTATCTAACAGACCTCTGCCTGAAGACCTCTTATTTATCATATTTAATTCAAATTATGATAAAGGGAATATCCTAAGAGCTCCTTTCCAAAGCAGGTTTTTTTCTATCTGAATCTCTTGGGCAGGAAAGCAGGGAGGTCAAAGGGACTTTCTGAATCTTGTTTCTTAACAAACAGCTTGAAAGCAGTGTCCCAAAAGGCAGCATCAGAATGGCATAACTTTGGTCCCCTTCAAGGTTCAGGGCAGGAAATGATAATATCCTCTGGAGAACTTATGGTTGCATGAGTGACCTTGACTAGGTCTTTGCCGCATCACATCACAGGGAAATCAAGAGTTCTGCCTGGACTCAGCCCTAAAAAAGATGTAAAGTCTAAGAAAATTATCTCGAGATTCTTCTCCAATCCTTCAGCTTTGTCTCGTCTATGAAAAGACATACTCAGGAAAACATCGTATTTGCCACCCACTTTAGTGTTCCTTTAGATCACTCGTAAGAGTATTTACATTTTAATCCTTTTCTTTATCTAAAGAGTAAAAATCTCTGCTTCCTTTAAAGAGACTTGCCAGCACTGTGTTTTAGGTAGTAGAAGTGTTGGGCTGGGGCTTTGGACATTGTACGTCAGAAGGAAAGAATGGATTTCCAAAAGGGAATGTCACGATTACTGGGATGGTAATACATGGAAGGGGAGTGTAGGTTGTGTGCAGGTGAGGGGAAGGGACAGTGTGTGTGGGACGCAGGGTCTAAGTCAGAGATTGGGTACATGAGAGTAGTTTTGCTATAAATGCCCACTGTTTTTTAACTGACTTTACTTTTCATTCCTGAAATATGTCCTGGCTTTTCAAGCTCTGTTCCTGACTCTATTCAGATTCTGATTTTCTGGATCTGGCACCCAGTCTGGGTACCGCATGGGTGTTTCATAACGTGTCAGGACAGATGTATTGATGCACGAGTTCTCAGGGGCGGTCCCTTCTCCATCCTGCCTAAGAGGATCTTGTCTTTGCTAGAATCTTGCTAGTCTATTCTCCCCTCTCCCAAAGAGGCAGTATTATATCCTGCTGGAAAAGAAGCTAAATTGATCTCAGTAAGGAAGTACTAAAACATTACGGATGGGGAGGAGGAGGAAAGTGTGAAAAAGGAGGCTGGGGTTGGGGTAAGTGAGCCAGAGTAACTGAACAGGAAGTAGAAGACTACTTACAGAAGAGGGCATTAATAAATACTGCTGAGGAAGATGTACCTGAGAAAATGTCAATGTCCTTCGAGTGAATGGGTTTCCTTTTCTGATTTTTGGCAACTAAACTGCATTTCTTTTCTTCTTTAATAATTTTTTTTAAATTTTTCAATTATAGTTGACACACAGTGTTATTAGTTTCGGGTGTAGAACATAGTGATTAGACATTATAACTTACAATGTGATCGCCCTGATGAATCTGGTACCCATCTGACACCATACATCGTTATTACAATATTATTGACGTTATTCCCTATGCTGTACTTTGCATCTCCATGACCATTTTGTAACCGGCAATCTGTACTTCTTAATCCCTTTTTCCTTTTCATCCATCTCCTCAAGCCCCCTCCCAACTGGCAATCATCAAAACATTCTCATGTATATGAGTTTGGTTCTGTCTTAATTGTTCATTTGTTTTTTAGATTCCACATATAATTGAAATTATATGGCATTTGTCTTTCTCTGTCTGACTTATTTCACTTAACTGCTAGGTCCATCCATGTTGTTACAGATGGCAAGATTTCATTCTTTCCCGTGACTGAGTAATATTCCATTGTATATATGTACCACTTCTTCATTGTCCATTTGTCTATTGATGGACACTTAGGTTACTTCCATGTCTTGGCAATT